>NW_027507758.1:544671263-545359263 GCF_037356315.1 Lithobates pipiens | reverse complement strand
CATTTAATAACACCAGAGATTGGCTATCCAGGGAATATCTGATTGCCTTTAGGAGATCAAGAAGACTTTTTTCCCCTGCTGGAGCAGATTGGATCATGCTTTATAGGTGCTGTTTTTTGCATTCCTCTGGATAAGCTGTGGGTATAGTGTTCTGTATATGAAGGTTTACTATTTGTTTATCTTTACTATTGGTTAAACTAGACTTGTGTCATTTTTCAACCTAACTAACTTTGTAACTATGTGCTGTAACTATACTAGTCTTTAAATATGGTGTATTAATTTTCTTTTTTGGGCTTCCTTCTCTTCATTTTTACCCGAGAACCCTACCTTCCAATCTCTACTTGTCTACACTCATTTCTCCATTGTATCTATGAAAATAGCAATGGTTTTCACACACAAATGCTCCAATGAGAGCACCAAACATCCAAGAGTCCAAGGTCATATAATAATGAGATTGATTCATAACAGAATAGATCCAACAGATCCAACATGCTTTCACTGACACTGGCATACCCTGCCCTCTTAAAACTTTCCAAGCAGTGAGGCACAGTGAGTGCAGTTGTATTTTGGTATCTGCTCACCTAGATCTATTTTAGCACAATCAGAATTCTAGAGCCAAGATGAAGGGGCAGTTTTTTGGCCCCCAAAACAGGTGGGATCTATTCTGTTCTGAATATGAATATGAAGCAAGTACAAGACGGAAGCTATTGGCTACTGGCTATTGAACTTACTTTTTCTAGTCCCGTCATACACGTTGTATGTTACCGCGTTCTTGATGATCGGACTTTGGTGTGATCGCGTGTACGCAAGACAGTTTCAGTGGAATTCTGTCAGAACTCAGATGGAAAAAACTTCAGAGTTTATTCCGACGGGAAAGCCGGTCGTGTATACAGGGCATTAGGGTTTTACCCATGCAATGTACCCATTCTTTATGAGAAGGAGAAGCAGTAAACTTCCAATATCGAAGCACCACTCTCCGGGCTTGAAAAAGGGCACTAGCTACTGCTTCTCTAATGGAGACATTTAGTTGGGAGTCATCTAAGATGCCCAAAAGGCATGATTTAGGGTCAAGTGAGATAGAAGTGTGAAACACAGCATTGATCGTCTTCAGTACTCCCACCCAATAGATATGTAGTTTGGGACATCGCCAGATTAAATGGATCAGATCCCCATGATCCCTGGAGCATTTGCAGCAAGTGGGAGTATCCAATAAGCCAATTTTGTAAGTAAGATGCACCCGCAAGAGTATATATAATTGCTTGTGCCTCTGGTCCCATAGAGGGAACATTGGCTCCACCCACTGGTCTTCTTCAAAGGAACCTAGGTCTCTCTCCCACTTCATACCTGATTTTGAGGGAAGGGTTCAAGAACTCGTTTAACAACATTGCATAGCACCTTGAAATAAAACCTTTTGTGGAGACAGTTTCAGCCATAATGTTAAACACAGGCATTGGGGACTGTTGCCACTCCACAAACTGACCCAGGGCCATTATAGCATGTTTGAGTTTAATATAGTAAAATAACATGGATGTTGGCAAGGTGTCAGGGCTGGGCTCAGCCTTTCCTTCTCAGAGCAGGCTGCTCAGTTGACGGTTAGTTGCCAGCTCTAATCTTTCCAGTGACTCACCAGGTGATGATATTCTGCTCGTCAGTCCTGCTGGCAACTTAAGCTGTTCAGTCCAGATCCTCTCTGCCTTTGCCTGGTCTACATATCAGAGACTCTCTCCTGTGTACCTGTGAAAAACTTGCTTGGCTAATATCCCTTCTGGTTCCTGATCCTGCTTGCTGTTCTATTATGCTGATTCTCCAGTTTCCTGATTTCCTGGCTTGTCCTGAAGTACGTTGATCCCTGGCTCCCTCACGTCCCGGCTTGTCTGACTCTTGTTCTGGTTAGAGAACTCTGGCTATGTTTTGACTACGTTTTCTCTGTTTTCCTTTTACTATTATTATTAAACTAGTTTGATTTTCACTGCACTTCTGTCTCAGTCTGATTCATGGTTTCTGACACAAGGGGAATTTTACCTTCCTCAAAGGTTCAATAGCCAAGGGTCCAATAGCCAGTGCAAATAACAGTGGCAACAACGGACAACCATGTCGCGTGCCTCTACTAAGGGGAAACTTTGGAGAAATATGCCCAGCCTCCCGGATGGCTGCCACTGGATGCTTATACAACATATTAACCCAGGAGGAGAATACACGGCCAAAGACAAATTTGTAGAGAGCAGCCCAAAGAAATGACCACTCAAAACTGCCAAAGGCTTTGGCTGCATCCAAAGACAGTAGTGCCCTAGTACTCACATTGTCAGCCTTAGCCTGTATATTAAAGTGGTTGTAAACCCTTACAAACCACTTTGACCTACAGGTAAGCCTAAATTAAGGCTTACCTGTAGGTCCAAGAAATATCTCCTAAACCTATACGGTTTAGGAGATATTTACAAAAAGACAGGCACCGCTGTCTATGGCGCATGCGCCATAGACAGCGGCGCGCAGGCACACTGAGCAGGCCGCACATCACTGCGTAATGCCGCTCATGTCGGCTCCTGTCTGCATGCGCGGGAGTGACGTCATCTCGGCTCCGGCAAATCACAGTGCCGGAGCAGCGAGACCCGGAAGTCACTCTGGGATACATGGCAGCGGCGAAGATGAAGACGGAGGACCTCTTCGGGGGCTTCGTTCTCAGGTAAGTTATTCATAATGAGCTAGTATGCTATGCATACTAGCTCATTATACCTTTGCCTTGCAGGTTGCATTTTTTTTTCTTTTTTTTATTACCTTTACTTCCTCTTTAAAAAACAGCTGATGAAGATTAACAGAGGTGGACTTTTGGGGCATAAAACCAGATTGATCCGGGTGTATAATTGTGGAGATAACCTTATTCAAGAGCAGGGCTAGCACCTTTTCCAATATTTTAATGTCACCTTGAAGCAAGGAGATTGGCCTATACCCATCATAACCCGGTGCCTTACAGTTAGGGAATGCAGCAGTTGCCTCCTTCAGCTCCTCCAGAGTTATTGGTGAATTGAGCATTTCCTGATTTTGCTCAGACAGTTCCGGTAAGCAGATACTCTTCAAGTAGGACATTATATCCTCAGACACATAGGTCTATTTAGATTGGTATAAAGAGGAGTAGAAAGTGGCAAATTCCACAAGTATAGAGTCTGGGGCAGTGACCAGTCTGCCGTTTCCCACCCGAAAGGCATCATAGACTGTTAAGCTTTAGCGATCTTGGCAAGAAGCCTCCCCATCTGCTCTCCCTCCTCATCAAAAGCTAGATTGGAGAAAAAGGGTTTCCTGTCTGCTGAGGATGTCACCAGGTGGTCCAATGCAGCCTGGGCAGACAACCAAGACCCTTGTCTAGTTGGTGCACCTGCTGTTTAAGTGCTGTTCGCAAACCACTCGTAAGTCTCTTAACATTGTTAATTTGAGTTATAAACACTCCTCGTAAAAATGCTTTAAAAGCATCCAAGCTCTGCAGTAGATTTACCTGGTCCCCCCCCCCCCCATTCAAAACAGATGATCAGATATGCAGAATATTTTAGAAATTAAACACGGACCACCACATTAACAAAATGTTTTTGAAGACAACTGGTTCTACTCAAAGCTAAATGAGTTTTATTCACTTGCTGCAGAAAAATCAATGATACTTACCTGTGCTTTAATGGTCTGACATCCCTCGCTGGCATCTTCTACCTGGCCTCTTTCTGGGTACCAGGCTGCAGCAGTTTTCATTGGCTGGCGTGGGATGACATTACTTCTGCTCATGTGCAGGAGTTCAGTTATAAACGCACAAAGGATCAGTGCGTGGGCCACTAGGTAATCTGCTATAGAGCAGTATACAATGTCATGAGAAAGCAAAAGGTTTAGCCAGAAGACGTTAAATTCCCGTGGGGCCCATGCTAGTGGACCTTACTTCCAGATGGACCACCAAAGGGGACTGGTACAACATTTCTCTTTGTGCATAATTATTGGAGAGGCAACCCAGCAAGATGGGAGTACTCAAGCATAGGTCAATCCGCGATAGGAACATATGATATTTATAGAAACATTAAAATATTTTCTTTGGGTTTTTCTAGTGCCCCAAAATCAATCCAGCCTACCTTTTGTATAAATTTGCAAAAGCGCAGTACCTCTATCAGCTTCATGGGCTTCATCTGCTTCATCCAATCAGAGGCAGCAGTGGCTGAATCGAAGAAATTAGCCTGGCGACTAGCTGTAATGCTTCTTTGGACCTCGGCTGAAAAAAAACGGGTAGAATGAGATCCTGACCCCTCTTTATTGGATGTACCAACATAGTCCAGGGAGGATTGCCTGGTGTTAATGGCCTGGTAGGGGTGCGCTGGGCCTGCTCCTATCAGCAAAGAGGTACTCACCGAGGCCAAGATGCAGAGAGCGGTGACTGTTGCGACTCAGCGCACCCCACCCCTGGAGGTGATACAGGGAGTGGGTTGCACCAAGAGGCACAAGCCTCCAGTGGGATACCTGACTTGTGTGAAGGTCTGGAAGAGGGCTTGTGCAGGATGGACTGGACCAGAAGGTAAGTAGCCAGCAGGTCTGTAAAACAGGTAAAGAAGGTGTAGAAACAGGCCGAGGGTCAAACACAAGTAATCAGTCCTGGAGCCAGCAAGGCTGAGTGCAGAGGATAATCCGGAGGTAGGCTGAGGGTCAAACACAGATATCAGTCCGAGAGCCAGCAAGGCTAAGTGCAGCAGAGTATAATCCAGAGGCAGGCCGAGGGTCAAACACAGGTATCAGTCCAGTGCACAGCAAGGCTAAGAGCAGAAAGTCCGTTAAACAAGCCAGGGGTCAGGTCAGGAGAGAATCAGCATAGTCTTCAGGCAATCCGGGTCACAACAGGAAGTGGCAAACAGGAACAGGAAGCAGAGGAACACAGGTGAGCTGAGACAAATCAGCAACTTGTCTGTGTGCTAAGGATCCTTTTATAGGCTGGTCAAGGAATTCACGTTATGCGTGTGCTTGTGCGCACTCGCGCACGCCTCTCAGTAGGGCTGCGAATGTGCGTGCGCCGGAGCGCCGATCTATGGCAAATTTGTGTGCGTCTTTGCGCAGGGAGATAGTGAGTTTGATACAAATTACTTCCCTGATAGTGCCCCCCCCCCCCAAGGGGCAGCCTCCGGACACCCAAGCTGGCCATCAACTCCGGATGTTCCTGATGAAAAGCTCTAATCAATCTTGGAGCATGAAGATTACCAGAAGGTTCCCAGGAGTTGTCTTTTGATGGGTACCCTTTCCATTTTACTAGGTACTGAAGTTGTCTGCCCGACTTTCTGCAGCTAAGTATGGCTTCCACTTCAAATTCGTCCTCCCCATCTATTACAACTGGAGGCGGGGGAGGCTCCTCTCTTCTGGGAAATGGACTAGGAATCACTGGTTTTAAGAGAGATACGTGAAAAACTGGATGTATTCTGTATGATCTGAGTAAGTCTAACTCGAAGGCCACAGGATTCCCCATTCTCTTGATTGTGAATGGGCCTATAAACCTAGGACCTAACTTACGTGAAGGGCAGGGTAGTTTGAGATGAGTATAGGCTAGCCAGACCTTCTCGCCAATTCCAAAAGCTGGATTCTTTTGATTGGATAGAGACTATCCGATCCTGAACAGCAGGGACTGACGTTTCAGGGATGGAGTTGGGGAGGAAGGAGGGATGGAATCCAAAATTCGACCAAAACGGTGTTTGGTTAGTAGCCGTATGTACAGAATTGTTGTATGCAAATTCTGCATAAGACAGAAGGGAAGACCAGTCATCCTGGGAGCTGGAACAGAAACAGCGGAGATATTGTTCTAGAGATTGATTTGTCCTTTCTGTCTGACCGTTGCTCTGAGGATGGTATGCGGATGAGAGACAGACCTTGATTTCCAGGGCCTTACAGAGTTCTTTCCAGAATTTAGAGGTAAACTGAGTGCCCCTATCTGAGACGATACTATTAGGTACTCCTTGGAGTCTGACTATTTCCTTAATAAAGGTATTGGCAGCGTCCAAGGCAGAAGGAGTACCAATCATGGGCAAGAAGTGGGCCATCTTTGAAAGACGGTCAACCATGACCAGGATGGTGGTAAACCCTTCTGAGGGTGGCAGGTCCACAATAAAGTCCATAGAGATGTCTGCCCATGGCCTTTCAGGGATAGGTATGATTGGTTGCTGGAACCGATCATACCTTGGGGCTGCAGACTAAAAAATTGTCTGAACACATCGGTCAGATGGCCACCTTCTCCACCGCTCCTTCTGTGACTGACCGAAGCCTCAGCAACATGTTGTCCAGGACCAGGAGTTTGTAATCTCCCAGTCTCTGGGAACGTGTTGCAAGGACCTTTCTGCAAGGCCTCCTGGAGATGTCTCATCCTCTGCTCCCTCTGTGTCGTTTTGGGTGGAGCACCCCACTCCCTCAGTAAGTACCTCTCATTAGTGACCACTTGTGTCATGGTGGAGACCTCATGTTCTCCCATATAGAGGAGTATAGCTCCCATGGTTCAGAGAAGCAGGATCTCCCAATCTATGGATAGTGTAGGACCCACTAATCATGGGGTACTTTGTCGCAGTAAGTGGACTTAAGCACCATATAGCAATATGGTGTGACCAAATCCCCATATTTTTTTATAACGTTTTTTGAAAATGTCTAGGTGTTTTTAAAAAGCCTTGCTGCAGGTAAATGTTAGTTTTGCATGTGTGTGCTGTAATATTTTCGTTTCGTTGTATGGTCTTATGGCAGCACCATCTTTATGCATTTTTTTAGGGTGTGCACCCAAATATCTTGTTTGTCTAAAAAATTGTCTGAACGCATCGGTCAGACGGCCACCTTCTCCACCGCTCATTCTGTGACTGACCGAAGCCTCAGCAACACATTGTCCAGGACCACGAGTTTGGGAACGCGTTGCACAGACCTTTATGCAAGGCCTCCTAGAGATGTCTCATCCTCTGCTCCCTTTGCGATGACAAGATAAGGTCCGCAACCTTATCCTTGTACCGTGGATCAAGGAGAGTTGCCAGCCAGTAATGATCCCCCAGCATAGGTTAGCTGAGGCATTCGGCCCGGAGTCCTCTGTGTCACTAAGGACAACATGATCCGCAGCCACCTCGTCCCAGCCACGTACAAGTCCACAGGTTTCTTGGGATTGTAAATCATCCCTAAAAGACTGCTGATGCTGAGTGCCAGGCTCCACCTCCATGCTGACACAATCCTGCTCCTCCTCATTCTCTTCCTGTGTGATCGGCGGGACAGCAGGAACACTGTCTGGATAAAGGGGGCCATGAGAGGCAAGGAAGTCCTCCTCTTCCTGCCTCTGTTCTGCCTCAAGTGCCCTGTCTATTATTCATGAGCTCCAACAGGTGGACAAGAGGTACAGTACAAGAGGTACAGTGTCACTGATGCATGCACTGTCACTGCTCACCATCCTTGTGGCCTCCTCAAATGGTGACAGGACAGTGCATGCATCCCTGATTATGGCCCACTGGCGTGGGGGAAAAAACTGAGCTCTCCTGATCCTGTCCTGGTGCCACAGTCGTACAGGTACTCATTGATGGCCCTTTGCTGCATGTGCAGCCACTGCAGCATGGCCAAAGTTGAGTTTCACCTGGTGGGCATGTCACAGATAAGGCGGTTCTTGGGCAGGTTCAACTCCTTTTGGAGCTCCGCCAGCCGAGCACTGGCATTATATGATTGGCGGAAATGCACACAGACTTTCCTGGCCTGCCTCAGGACATCTTAAAATCCTGGGTACCTGCCCAAGAACCACTGCACCACCAGGTTAAGGACGTGAGCTACACAGGGCACATGGGTCAGTTGTCCCTGTCGGAGGGGGGAGAGAAGGTTGGTGCCATTTTCGCAAACCACCATTCCTGGCTTAAGCTAGTGTGGTGTCAACCACCTCTCAGCCTGCCCCTGCAGAGCTGACAAAATATCTGCCCCAGTGTGGCTCCTGTCCCCCAAGCACACCAGTACAAGCACGGCATGGCATATTTTTGCCTGCATACTTGCATAGCCCCTTGAATGCCTACGGAGCACCACTGTTTCAGAAGACAAAGCACAGCAAGAGGCCATGGAGGAAGAAGAAGAGGAGGGGGTGGGGGAGAGATGTGTGTCATAACCAGTAGTAGCATTTTGGAGGCATGGTGGCGGAACAACCTCCAGCACTACTGCACCTTGTCCTGCATCCTTCCCAGCTGCCAGAAGAGTGACCCAATGAGCCATGAAAGATAGGTCATGTCCCTGTCCATGCCTGCTGGACCATGAGTCAGCGGTAATATGCATCTTTTTCCGCTGACCGCCCTGACATTGCCTCCCACATGCCGGTAGAGAGCCGGGATTGCCTTCTGTGAGAAAAAGTGGCATTTGGGAACCTGCCACTGAGGAACCGCACATTGCACAAACTCACAGAAGGGAGCCGAGTCTACCGACTGAAAAGGCAGCAGTTGAAGTGCTAGCAATTTAGCCAAGCTAGCATTCAACCGCTGGGCATGTGGATGGCTTGGAGTGAACTTCTTTCGATGGTCCAGCAGCTAGGGCAGGGAAATTTGCCTGCTACAATGGGACATCAGTGTACTGCTAGCAGAGTACCCACAAGTACTTGGCTGTGACAAACCTAATTCTACACCTTCATTCCTCTCAGTGCAGGTTTCAGAGAGGACTGAAGGTATAGTGGGGTTGGAGATCCCAGCTTATGAGGAGCAAGGAGAGGTCCGCTTTGTTCTTTGGTGTGGGTCTTTAAGGTACACTTGCCAACGAGCTGTATGGCAGGTCAACATATGCTTGGTCAAGCATGTGGTGCCCAAGTGGCTGATGTTTTGGCCATGCGAGATACGCTTGAGACATATGTTGTAAATAACAGCGGTGCGATCTGATGCACTCGTCTCAAAAAAGGCCCACACTAAAGAACTTTTGGAATAACGCGCAGAGGCAGCGTCCTGCACAGGAGGAGCTCTGCCGTGTGATTCAGTCGGTGTGCTGCCCTTAAGCTGGCCCCCAGAGATGTGCTTCCTCCTCTTCCTCCTCCTCTCTCCTATCAGGCACCCATGTGGTGTCAGTGACTCATCATCCCCTCCCTCTTCATCACTGGAGCAAACCTGGCAGTATGCTGCAGCTGGTGGAACATGACTGCCAGATTGCTGTCCTTCTTGAGCATCCCCTCTCTCTGGTCTCTCACGCTACTGCCTTCCTCTAGCTGGGTATCATCATCAGAGCCTTCAAAACACTGCGCATCTCCTCAGGAGGACATGGTGGGTCTAGGGAAGGAGTGACTGATGACATTGAGCCGAGGGAAGAGGACGCGTTGGCAGTTGCTTTGCCAGTACCCTGAGCCTGAGTGAGAGAGGATGAGGAGGATGAGGAGGGCTTGGTCATCCATTCTACCAAATCTTCGGCATGTTGTGGCTCAACGCGTCCAGCTGCCAAATATGAGGACAAGCGTCAAGCGTGTCCCATGGCCACGTGCTGATGAGGATGCACTGCGTCCACGACCAGCACTGTTGCCTCTAGACAAAGAGCCTGCTTGCCCTCTTTTATTGGCTCGTGACTGTCTGCCTCTCCCTGTTGGCCTTCCAGACATACTAATGGCCTGCAGGGAGATGAGAACACCAGCAACTGGGGTAGCTTTAGGTGCACGCTGAGCAGATGACACAGTACACCGCCTGTAATTACTGCAGCTGCCTGCCTGTGGGATAGAATCTGAAGAACATGAGCAATTGGGGTAGCTTCAGGTGTATACTGTGCAGGTGGCCCAATACACCCACTGTAACTGCTGCAGATGTCTGTGGTATAGAAACAGAACAACACCAGCAATTAGGGGTAGCTTCAGGTGTATACTGTGCAGGGGCACAATACACCCACTGTAACTGCTGCAGCTGCCTGTGGTATAGGAACAGAACAACACCAGCAATTGGGGGTAGCTTCAGGTGTATACTGTGCAGGGGCACAATACACCCACTGTAACTGCTGCAGCTGCCTGTGGTAAAGGAACAGAACAACACCAGAAATTGGGGGTAGCTTCAGGTGTATACTGTGCAGGGGGCACAATACACCAACTGTAACTGCTGCAGCAGCCTGTGGTATAGGAACAGAACAACACCGGCAATTGAGGGTAGCTTCAAGTGTATACTGTGCAGGAGGCACAATACACCGACTGTAACTGCTGCAGCTGCCTGTGGTATCAGAACAGAACAACACCAGCAATTGGGGGTAGCTTCAGGTGTATACTGTGCAGGGGGCACAATACACCCACTGTAACTGCGGCAGCTGCCTGTGGTATAGAAACAGAACAACACCAGCAATTGGGGTAGCTTCAGATGCATACTGTGCAGGAGGTCCAATACACCAACTGTAACTGCTGCAGCTGCCTGTGGTATAGGAACAAAACAACACCAGCAATTGGGGGTAGCTTCAGCTGTATACTGTGCAGGGGGCACAATACACCCACTGTAACGGCTGCTGCTGCCTGTGGTATAGGAACAGAACAACACCAGCAATTGGGGGTAGCTTCAGGTGTATACTGTGCAGGAGGCACAATACACCAACTGTAACTGCGCTAGGTTCAATCACAAGAAATGAAGACACTGTCCCTGCATATCCTTCTCTCTATGAAAGCCACAACACACTACACAAGGCCGCTGTGCTGGTGGCTTTATATAGTGTGGGACATGTATTAAACCCCCTGAGCTATAATTGGCCACAGGCATCCTGTCTGTGGCCAATTATGTCTCTCCTCACTGACGGCACTGTGATTGGCCAAGCATGCGGGTCACAGTGCATGCTTGGCCAATCATCAGCCAGCAATGCACTGCGATGGCGCAGTGCATTGTGGGCCGTGAGCGCCACATGAATATGGCACGAATGGCCCACAACAGCCGGTGTTCGAGTCGAACATGCGAACATCCCTACCACTGACCAGAAGCAGTGTTAATTTTGGCAGCAAATTTAGATTTGGTTTTAGTTTTAGTCTTAGGACTAAAATGGCATTTTAGTTTTAGTCCCAATTTAGTCTTCTGCAATTGTTGTAGTTTTAGTCTCACTAAAGGCCAGTGTTAATTTTGAAGTCAAATTTCAATTTAGTTTTAGTCTTAGTTTTTTGACTAAAATGCCATTTTAATTTTAGTCGTATTTTAATCATCTCAATTGTTTTAGTTTTAGTCGTATTTTAGTCAACTAAAATAGTATTCATTTAGTCGACTAAAATATTTTAGTCGACAAAATTAACCAGAAGGATAAGTACACAGGCAGTCACCCTGCTGAATGATGCGGACTCATCTGAGGTGCAGAGTCTAAGTACTAACCGGGCTTCACCAGAGCTCCTGATGTTTGCGATAGATTTTGTTGTGTTGTATCAATTTCGCAGTCCTCAGGATTGCCCATCAGTTTCCTAGCAGATAAGCAAAGTTTCCTACCAGATAAGTAGGTAGGGATCAAACAGAAGCATAGTCAGTAAACAAGCCAAAAGGTCAGTAAGGAATAGTTGCAGGTTGGGATCAGGGAGAAACGTAGTCGAGGAACAAGCCAAGGGTCGATAATGAGTGGTAGCAAAATATGGATGGCACCATGGAAGACAGAACCAAGATACTGGTTGGAGAGAGCACAATATTCTGGCAAATAGGCAGTGCAGAGACATGGCTTAAATCAGAAAGTTTATGGGAGTTCAGGGTTCAAGACAAACAAGGTTCAAGACAGGAACGGTCTTGCACTCCAGGTAGCTCAGCAAGAAGAAAAATTGCCTAATTCGGCAATCCAGGCTCTGAGGCCGCGTACACATGCGGGGACTGTTCGCTCAACTTTGTCCGCTGAACAGTGTTTCGGCGGACAGTCCGCTCGTGTGTGGGCTTTCAGCGGACAGTTTCAGCGGACAGTCTGCTGAACAAAGTTTTTCGGAAATTCCGAAAAACTGTCCGCTGAAACTTTGTTTCAGCGAACAGTCCCCTCGTGTGTAGGCTTGTTCGTCAAACTAAGTTCCGCGCATGCTCAGAAAGGATTTACACGCCGAAGTTTGCATTGCAGTGTATAGGACGTCGTTTTCTAGTCCCGTCGTACGTGCCGTTCACGTCATCGTGCACGGTTTCAGCAGACTGTTCGTTCGTCGTGTGTGGCCAAGTCCGTCCATGCTAATTTTGAGCGGACTGTCCGCTGAAACTGTTTGACGGACAAAGTTGAGCGAACAGTCCCCGCGTGTGTACGCGGCCTGACAGTGCATTTCTAGCAAGATCAACAGGTATCTTTGTGCTTGATGAAAATGTTCTTAGTCTGAAAAATAAAAACAAATGCAGCCATCATGTCTAAGCCCTTGTACAAACGGCCGGAGATCCGACAACAAAATCCGACGGATTTTGTCTGTCGGATTTTGTCCGACGGATCTTGTCCAAAACTGTTGCATACACACGTTTGGACGAAGTTGTCGGAAAATCCGATCGTTCAGAATGCGATGCCGTTATTTCGTTACGACGGGACTATGTTCAGGCTAGTAGCCAATAGCTTTGGTCTAGGAATTTTCATCTGAGCATGCATGGCACTTTGTCCGATCGGAATTCTCTACACATGATCGGAGTATGTCCGATCGGACCAGTTTGTCGGAAAATATTTCCAGCAAGTTGGAAAATTTGGTCCGACGGATATTCCGACGGAAACAGTCCGATGCATACCATACACAGTCGGATTATCCCACAAAAAGATCCGATAAGACACATTCCGACAGATTCTCCGACCGTGTGTACAAGGGCTGAGGACTGTTAAAGGGGTTGTAGTTTTTTTCACCTTAATGCATCCTATATATTAAGGTGAAAAAACTTCTGACACTGACCAGCCGTCCAGCCCCTCTATTTTACTCACCTGAGCCCATTCGTTCCTGCAGCGAAGATGCACTCTACCTCTCTGCCCATTGCCTTGGCTCTTGATTGGATAGAGTGATAGCAGCACAGCCATTGACTCCCACTGCTGTCAATCAAATCCAATGATGCGGGCTCCGGGGGTGGGGCCAAGTTGTGCATTCTGTGTACTGTAAATGTACACAGAAGCAGGACTCGGGAGCGTGCCCGCACGTGTATTGACCTTAGGAGAGCCTTCTCCAATATGGGCACTCGATGCGGGGAGGATCTACCAGCACCACTTGAGGAACCCAGAAGAGGAGGATCGGGGCCACTTTGTGCAAAACGAACTGCGCAGTGGAAGTAAGTATGACATGTTTGTTATAAAAAATAAAAAAAAGAGGGCTTACAACCCTTTAAGCTGCAATATATTACATTTTTGTTTTTAGGTATAGATACGTTATGTACAGTTGCAAAGTTTCCTAGATACAACATCAGCAGGACATTGACTGATTGTTGCTTATTGCATACAGTAGCCCTAAAAATGGCATGCATGATGACTACAGAACACAAATCTCATACAAAACTGTTTTTGCTTCAGTTCAGCCTAGAATACTGAACTCAGTCCAGGAACTGTCCCCTGAGCCTAAATTAAAATGACATCTTACAACATCTCACTCCATCTTCTAAAACTCAAGTGAGGAGGGCACGTCTAGTGCACATCTGAGGCATTACTATGAAATGAAGTGTGAGCTATGGGTTAGAAATACCATTTCATGCCCCAGAGAAACAGTTTGAAGATTCATTTAAGTCAGTGCTAGGCCAAGTGTTTGCAAAAATCAATCAAAGCACCAGGCAATTCAAAAGAAATGACATGCCAGAGAAATGTGTTGATAGCATTGAAGACTCCTAATTGCCAACTTAAAGATCTGTACCTTGACACAAAAAATACTGTGCTTGCCAAATAACCTTGTCAGGATGTTATTTCCTGAAAAAATAAAGGCTTTTTATCTGTTGCTACCCCTATGTTTCTCTTTTTTTTCCTAAATCAAACATTTACGTTTAAATTGTTAGTTGTTGGTAAATCCATTTATTGCCCACAGTGTGTATTGAATAGTGAAGATATAATTGAATTCTGGGAATCGTTATCAGGTTCAGTCTAGTGTTTGGAAATATGTTAGAACATTGAGGTTAACCACAGCCTTCATGTACCAAAGAGCCACTCCTTTTATGAGGGGTGGCACAGCAAAATATTCTCTTCTCCTTTGGTAGCACTGCTGCAGAGAACAGACTGTGTCAATGATGAGGAGAAGAACATGGCCATCTTAACACAGTGTATGCCTGGGCAAAAAGAAACAAAACAAAAACATATACATTACATACTGTACAAATCTGCAGTACATGAAAACGTTTGCTAACATTTTATCCCTTTAAAAACACAAGAATGGTAAAATACTTCTTGGTCTGGCCAAAAATCCAGTGAGCTCCGAGCTTCCTTTGGTTGCTTGCCAACGTTGCCTCTGCTGGACTGAATTTCCCCAACATTGTTTTCACATAGGCATTCACACTACAGTAGCTGTAAGTGAAATTAACCTACAGTGGTGTGAAAAAGTGTTTGTCCCCTTCCTCATTTCCTGTTCCTTTGCATGTTTGTCACACTTAAGTGTTTCGGAACATCAAACCAATTTAAACAATAGTCAAGGACAACACAAGTAAACACAAAATGCAATTTGTAAATGAAGGTGTTTATTATTAAAGGTGAAAAAAAATCCAAACCATCATGGCCCTGTGTGAAAAAGTGATTGCCCCCCTTGTTAAAACATACTATAACTGTGGTTGTCCACACCTGAGTTCAATTTCTCTAGCCACACCCAGGCCTGATTATTGCCACACCTGTTCACAATCAAGGCATCGCTTAAATAGGAGCTGCTTGACACAGTAAGGTCCACCAGAAGATCCTTAAAAGCTACACATCATGCCGAGACCCAAAGAAATTCAGGAACAATTGAGAAAGAAAGTAATTGAAATCTATCAGTCTGGAAAGGGTTATAAAGCCATTTCCAAAGCTTTGGGAATCCAGCGAACCACAGTGAGAGCCATTATCCACAAATGGCGAAGACATGGAACAGTGGTGAACCTTCCCAGGAGTGGCCGGCCGCCCAAAATTACCCCAAGAGCTCAGCGACGACTCATCCAAGAGGTCACAAAAGACCCCACAACAACGTCCAAGGAACTGCAGGCCTCACTTGCCTCAGTTAAGGTCAGCGTTCATGCCTCCACCATCAGGAAAAGACTGGGCAAAAATGGCCTGCATGGCAGAATTTTTTAAGGAGAAAACCACTGCTGAGCAAAAAGAACATCAAAGCTCGTCTCAATTTCTCCACAACACATCTTGATGATCCCCAAGACTTTTGGGACAACATTCTGTGGACCGATGAGACAAAAGTGGAACTCTTTGGAAGGTGTGTGTCCAAGTATATCTGGCGTAGAAGGAACACTGCATTTCATAAAAAGAACATTATACCAACAGTAAAATATGGTGGTGGTAGTGTGATGGTCTGGGGCTGTTTTGCTGCTTCAGGACCTGGAAGACTTGCCGTGATAAAAGGAACTATGAATTCTGCTGTCTACCAAGAGATCCTGAAGGAGAATGTCCGACCATCTGTTCGTGTACTCAAGCTGAAACGAACTTGGGTTCTGCAGCAGGACAATGATCCTAAACACACCAGCAAGTCCACCACCGAATGGCTGAAGAAAAACAAAATGAAGACTTTGGAGTGGCCTAGCCAAAGTCCTGACCTGAATCCTATTGAGATGTTGGTATGACCTTAAAAAGGCCGTTCATGCTCGAAAACCCTCTAATGTAACGGAATTAGGACAATTCTGCAAAGATGAGTGGGCCAAAATTCCTCCAGGACGCTGTAAAAGCCTCATTGCACGTTATCGCAAACGCTTGGTTGCAGTTGTTGCTGCTAAGGGTGGCCCAACCAGTTATTAGGTTTAGGTGGCAATCACTTTTTCACACAGGGCCATGATGGTTTGGATTTTTTTTCACCTTTAATAATAAACACCTTCATATACAAATTGCATTTTGTGTTTACTTGTGTTGTCCTTGACTATTGTTTAAATTGGTTTGATGTTCCGAAACACTTAAGTGTGACAAACATGCTAAGGAACAGGAAATGAGGAAGGGGGCAAACACTTTTTCACACCACTGTATATCAAACTCCATATTGGGCATTGCATTAGGAATTGGATTAGACCAACCAACCTAACTTGATTGTCCTTGTTGCGTGAGCAGTGGTGTCAGGGAGATCAGACGACACCATACAATTATTATTTCCGACATTTTGACAAATACGACATTATGCGATGCTAATGAGATGATTGGCAAACAAGTGGTTAAATCTGTCAGGATCCGGAGCTTAAAATAAACCTGTCGTGGAAAACTAAAGCTGATGAATATGATATAAATGTGTAGACCTTAGTTACTTCCATTATAAACACACATCAAAATGATCAGTAGATCCAGGAATATGTAAAGTTAAGAAACATGCAAAAAGAGAAAAAAAAGGAAACTTGGCATTGCCCTTTTCTTCCCCACATGGGATTTATGGCCACACTGAGGATTAGGGAGAATCAGGAGGCAATTTTTTTGATTTGTATGAAACCATTTGTTTGTGCATTTGTTTATCACATACTCAGTCAAAATAGGTAAGCTTTACATTAAAGTATACCTACATACCTTTATCTGCCATTTCAATGTGTTAATTTTTAAAACTAGAAAATTGTATAATACAAATTAAGACCAAACAAAAAAAGTCAACGTAATTTGTAATTGACTGGTACCCAGCTCCCACTTCCTCCCCTTGCGCCTCGGTGCTGAGCAGAAGTTCACCTCTCCCCCTCCCTCCCTGCAATCTACTGGGACATGTCACAGATCCCAAAAGATTGCCCGACCATTCACAACATGCAGCGCAGCTCGCGCATGCGCAGTGCATGCCCGGCTGTGAAGCCATGGCCAGGCCCCCACATTTACAATGCCAACACCGTGGAGAGGAGGGGGAGAGGAGCGAGGCTTCGTGCTTCTGCATCGCTGGACCGTGGGACAGATGAGTGTCTGTTTATTAAAAGTCAGCAGCTACACTTTTTGTAGCTGCTGACTTTTAAATGGGCGAAACTCTGCTTTAATTTGATCTTTTTCTTTTTTTTTTTAAAGGCTTTTAGGACAAGTACATTTACACATAGATGAATGATGAGTGCTAACATATAATGTGCTTTAAACACTTGTAATAGGCTTACTTATTAAAGCCTGCTCCACTTATCATTCAATCATGTTCCACTAATGCAGACGTCTGCTAAAGTTAGCAACATTTTCTCACATAGCTAAAATGGTACATTTAGAAATATATTTACACCTGAGTACTCTAAAAAATATCTGATCTCTGAAAAGTTTTTGCTTTAAGTTCCTCCAGGAACTAACCCCCCCCCCCCCCCCCCGGCCAAAAAAAATTATAGAGACTAAATGCCTGGGCACCCCTATGCCTTGAGCCTCATAGTTTTATATCTTCAGCACAAGATTATCTAAGGCTCTGTACCTCTGTTTTTACAACCATGAGCTCTGGAGTGATATTTAGCACTGTACACTCACTGTTTTCCTTGCCAAAGCAAAAGATGTACCTGAAGTAGACTTAAGGGTCTGTAAATGTGTGCTTTCTGCAGCTCATCTGTTGCTTCTTGAACATTACCAAGTGGTCATTAGACCACCAGTCATCTGATTACCAGTCATTGAGGGGCAGCTCTGTCATGAAGAAGCAAGGTATTTCTTCTCTAGCAAGTTGTTCATTTTCACAAAGTGACAGAGTGAAGAAAAAAGAATTGTAAATCGGTAATGTGGAGACGATCAGGGTCTTTTGGACCTTCCTTGTAATTTTTTTGGCAAAGATTCCAGAGTTTTAAATATTCTTTATTGAGTTTGCCTACTGTAAAGACTTACCTTGCTCAATCCCATGCAGGTCATTCCACCTACCAGCCCATTTCCTGGCTTAGACGCCTGTGCAGATCAGTGTCTTTTACTTGGCCAATGTGGCTGCACCCTGGGCTCCTCCTTCTGTTTGCCAAAATGGCTGCATCTGAAATCCTGACTTCAGGCATTGTTCTGCTCAGCGCCACCCTTTGTATTTTCCTCTCTCCTTGCCTTCCACTGGCCCTGTGTCTTTTGGCACCTGATTATTCTCCAGTTGAGGCACCTGTCCCGCCATTCTCTTTGGACATGGGTATCTTCCTGAACCAAAAGTGCTCTTCTTCTACTCTTGGTCAGCCTCTTGTCTTACCTGAACAGACAGTATAGCATCACATAAAAAGTCTTGGGAGATAACTACATTCTCTGACCACTTCTATAGGAGCAAGCAATACAATTGCAAATTGCATCTCTTTTGTCTTAGAAATAAATACATCTGTAAGTATGTCTAAATATAATAATTAAATGAGAAAAATGTTTTACTGGCGCTAATTAGATTATTTTTTAATTGCATCACCATAATTAGCATCTTGGACCAGTCATTGAGGTTACTGATGATGACAAAGCACTTAAGAAAAATAATGTATTTTTTTTCTGTACTGTAGCAGTTCCCTATCACATAATTATGAATTTTCAGTCTCAACAGAATTAGCTAAAATGAAAAATACTTTCATATTTTCTTTCCAGGGCACCAAGCAGCAGCATAACAGTATTAACATCATCAGCCTTTGAAACAGTGTGGGCAGGTAGGCTGAAGAGAATGATAGGTTAGACATAGAAAACTATTTTTTTCTGAAAAGTTTTTGGAGCCACGTGTGACCAGCAGCGTACAAAGCTGTGGAAACTGTAGATGTGATGATGAGTAGATAGGAGATAAGCGGCTTTCTGTAACAGAATAATGGAATTGATGGCTGCAATGCTGACCAGAAGATATTTCCTGGAATTCATAAAGACTTGCGCAGACAAATTTTGCGAAAGCGTCTTGTGTGCATTCTAAAAATGGTGCAGCATATGCCAAATTCATATACCTGTTTAGAACTTGTACTTGATTTTAGTGCATGCCATGCCACATTTAGAACGAACACCTGATTCTTTCGCAAAATCTGTCTGCGACACTTTCTCTCTCTTTATATCAAAAGAGAGTTGATCTTAATTCGCTCCACTTTCATAAGATACAAACTGATGGTATGTTATTTTGAATTTGGCACATTCATTGTGCCACAATGTAAAAATGGCACATTTTAGAACTACCTGAGTATGACGCATGAGTTGCTATCAGAACCAAAAGTGTCACATGTAATATGCTTCAGGAATGTGGTGCAATACAATACCAAGAGGGCCTAAAGGCAGAAAAGTTTTGCAGGAACTTTATTATTTCTCCAGCAGCCATCAGCCCCACACAGCTGTTTTCTGTCAAACCCGATTATTTATATTGAACAGAAATTTGTTCAAAAATTCTCAGTACATTTGATAGTTTTATGAATGTCATTCAAAAGTATTTCAAAATTTTGTTTGCCTTTAACATTCGATTTTGGAATGAATAGACTTTACCAAGCAAAAGCCAGAGAAAAATGTGTTCATCTGAGAAAAATGTTCCATACTGTTCCTTCAAATTTTCTCATCACTGAGGTCAAAAGCGAACACTGATATGATCCCACTAACAATTAGAAAATCAAATAAACTCTCTTAAAGCAAAGTTTAACCACTTAACGACCAAATCAAACCAAACCAAGCAGATGGATGTCCCTACGTTCAGATCCATCGTTGGCAGATCGGATCAGGTGAGATCTGATGAAAATGGACATGCTGAGCAGAGAGGGACCTGTCATCCGCCGACTCAGGGGAGATCAACGGAGAGATCTCCTGATGAGCTAGCGGACAGAGGCAGACTCCGTGGAAGCGGATCCGCCTCGTGAGAATGAGGCCTAAAAAACAATTTTTGCTAGAAAATGACTTAGAACACCCAAACATTATATATTTTGTTTCTAACACCCTAGAGAATAAAATGGTGGTAGGTGCAATACTTTCACTATTTGTGCAGCGGTCTTACAAGTGCACTTTTTTGGGGAAAAATACACTTTTTTTAATTAAAATTTAAGACAACCGTGAAGTTAGCCCATTTTTTTTATATTGTAAAAGATAACGTTACGCCGAGTAAATTGATACCCTACATGTCACGTTTTTAACCTCCTCGCGCCCGCCCTATAGCCGAATGACGGCCGTAGAGCAGGCGCTTTCGTCCGGGTGGCCATCCCTGGACATCTTAATGTTTACTTCCGCAATGCGTGCCGCCGCGGGCGTGCATCGGGGAAGTTCTGTGTTTGCCGTGTCCCCCAGGGACAGGCAAACACAGATCGCTGTAAACGGCCAATCACAGCGGCCGTTTACAGCGCGATCGGCGTGTCCAATGGGAGATGATCTCATATGGAAACATATGTGAGAGAGGAGAGATGAACGGCTGCAGCGGCCGTCAGTGTAAAAAAAAAAAGTAAAAAAGTTAAAAAAAAAGTAACATCCTCCCCCAGTGCCATCCTACCCCAGTGCCATCCTGCCCCAGTGCCATCCTGCCCCAGTGCCATCCACCCCAGTGCCATCCACCCCAGTGCCACTTGCCCCCAGTGCCACCGGCCCCCAGTGCCACCTGTTGTCAGTGCCATTTGTCCCCAGTGCCATCTGTCATCAGTGCCACGTATAAGTGCCATCTGTCATCAGTGCCACGTGTCATCAGTGCCACATAGTGCCATCTGTCATCAGTGCCACGTATTAGTGCCATCTGTCATCAGTGTCATGTATCAGTGCCATTTGTCATCAGTGCCACCTGTCAGTGTCACGTGCCATCTGTTGTCAGTGTCACATGTCATCAATGCCACTTATCAGTGCCATCTGTCATCAGTGTCACGCGTCATCGGTGGCACGTATTAGTGCCATCTGTCATCGGTGGCACGTATTAGTGCCACGTATTAGTGCCATCTGTCATCAGTGCCACGTATTAGTGCCACGTGTCTTCAGTGCCACGTATAAGTGCCACGTGTCATCAGTGCCACATATTAGTGCCACCTGTCATCAGTGCCACATATTAGTGCCATCTGTCATCAGTGCCACGTGTCATCAGTGCCACGTATAAGTGTCATCATTACCACGTATCAGTGCCATTTGTCATCAGTGTCACGTGTCATTGTCCTGGTGCTTCAAAAGTGTAATAAGTAGTCAACAAGTTAGATGTGTAATTTATGTTCCTAGAACACATGATGGCGCTCCCTGCATGTTGGGCCTCTCTATGTGGCCAGGCTGTGAAAAAGTCCCACACATGTGGCATTGTAATACTCAGGAGGAGTAGCAGAATTTTTTTGGGGGTGTCATTTGTGGTATACACATTCCATGTGAGAGAAATAACCTATTACAATGACAATTTTGTGGAGAAAAAAAAATGAAAAATCTTAATTTTGCAAAGAATTGTGGGAAAAAAATGACAACATCAAAAAGCTCACCATGCTTCTTACTAAATACCTTGGAATGTCTACTTTCCAAAAAGGGGTCATTTGGGGGGTATTTCCTGACTTGTTCGGGTCACAAGAAGCGAGATAGGCCACCAGTACATCAGATGTGATCAATTTTGTGCGATTCACACCACAGCTTGTAGACTCTCTAACTTTCACAAAGACCAAATAATATCCACTAATTTGGGTTATTTTTACCAAAGATATGTAGCAGTATAAATTGTGGCCAAAATTTATAAAGAAAAATTAATAATTTGCATAATTCTGTCACAGAAACAAAGAAATAAGCGTTTTCTTTTTCATTTATAGCGCAAAAAATAAAAACCCCAGAGGTGATTAAATACCACCAAAAGAAAGCTCTATTTGTGGGAAAAAAAGGACAAAAAATTAATTTGGGTACAGTGTTGCATGACTGAGTAATTGTCATTCAAATTGTGAGAGCACCGAAAGCTGAAAATTGGTCTGGGCAGGAAGGGTGTTTAAGTGCCCAGTAAGCAAGTGGTTAAAATTGCACTCGCTCGTTGAATGGCAACAACCTTTTACCCTTAAAAATCTTCATAGGCGACATTTAAAGTTACAGAGGAGGTCTGGTGCTAGAATTATTGCTCTTACTCTAACGATCGCGGCGATACCTCACATGTGTGGTTTGAACACCATTTTCATATGCGGGCGCTACTCACATATGTGTTTGCTTCTGCAGGCGAGCTTGTCAGGACGGGGCGTGTTTAAACATTTTTATTTATTTTTTTCTTATTTATTTTAACTTTTATTTTTATTTATTTTAACTTTTATTTTTTATTTTAACACTGTTTTTAAAAAAAAATAAAAGTATCACTTTTATTTCTATTACAAGGAATGTAAACATCCCTTGTAATAGAAAAAAAGAATGACAGGATCTCTTAAAAAAGACCTCAAATCTCATATTTACACTAAAATGCAAAAAAAAAAAAAAAAAATTGTCATTTAAAAAAAAAAAAAAAATGGCCTGGGGGCGTGGCTTGGCCAGCGGCGAGGATGGCGGCACGTTAGCTGAGCTCCGGGGAGAGAGTTGGCAAAGAGCCTATTTCGTCAAGCACCAGCAGCCTGATATGGGTCGGAAAACCCAGCTTACCCCTCACTCCGGGGCCCGGCGGACCCTGTCCAGCGGTACCGCACGGAATATCAATGAAATCTTCCGTTCTCAATCCATGCAGCGACAGAGCGGGCCGGACAAGATGGCGCGGGAGCATGGTGAGGAGGAGGATTTCAGTGAAGACTCACAGTCCGCTACGGAAGACGCAGGTAGGAGTCTTTCACTTCCCTCCAAACCTCTCACATATGAGCATATGTCGGGCTTTGCGGCAGACATAAAGTCCACGTTTTCAGCCGCCATCACGGATTTAAAATCCAACCTGCTCGTCCTCATGGAAAAGATTTCGGCAGCAGAGGCGGCAGGGAAGCGAAGAGACAGGGAGATTCGGACCTTGGAGTCAGTGGCGGAGGTGCATACATCTCACTTTATTGACATGAATCGCCATTTGGAGGACTTAGATAACAGGGGGAGGAGAAACAATATTAGGGTACGGGGGATACCCGAGTCGGTGGAATCAGAACAAATTGTCCCAGCGTTGCAGAGACTTTTCAACAGCTTGTTAGACAGACAAGAGGACACTGTAATAGAATTCGTACGAGCGCACAGAGCACTCAGGGCGAAGGGTCCCAACTCGGCACCCCCCAGGGACATTATATGTTGCCTCCAGAGCTTTCCCCTCAAGGAGGACATAATGAGAAGAGCCAGGAGGAATGATCGTATAATTTTCAACGGCGCCTCCATTATGCTTTTTTTAAGACTTATCACAAATTACACTGCGCAACAGAAGAGCTATGCGCCCCCTGCTGGAAGTCCTCAAGGAAAAAGAGATCCGGTATTCATGGCGCTTTCCATTAGCACTGATAGTCATGCAAGGAGGAAAACGGGTCTCTCTTCGTACCCCCCAAGACCTTCCAGAATTTTGTGAAGCCCTGCATATAGACCTAGTGTCTCTGCCTGAATGGTACCAGGAGTTCCAGATGCCGCTGAGTAGCAAGAGTCCTCCCAACTCACCCCTATCTACCCCGGAAAAGCGCCTGACGAAGCAATCGAGGAACAACAAAGGATCCCATTCCTCCGTGGGGACTCCTAGCTCCAGACCCATGCCATCCAGGCCCAGGGAGGAGGGCCAGGATTAATTTTCATTGTACTCTATGAATAGTCACTGTTCCCGGGGAATTACTTTGCTACCCTCGTAAGTCATTAAAATTAGGAGGATCATGCCATTTGCCTTCGAATGACTGGGCCCTCGCTGACATATCTCAAGTTTTCCGGATGACAGTTCCTTTATTCCATCTGTTGTACTCCAAATAAAACTGTCACATCAAGCGTCGAAGAAGAGACCATCTACACTGCTGGGCTCATGGCGCAAGAAGAAGATATGCAGACTCAGGATGCTTTAATTCTTGGTAAAGGTCTGAGGAGTGTCACACTTTGTTATTTAACTATATGTAAAATGTAACGCTACCCCAGATGAACAGTGACTTACAGCTAAGGGCTGCAACGAATACTCGGTAGTCCCACTCCTTGTGGGAAGTTAAGCTTTTATGACAAACCTTTACAGCATTATTTGGTTGATCAATTGCTGATTCTCTCCCCAATCTCAGCATAATTATTGTTGACATTTTCAAGTTTTATTGGTACTTTGTACCCTAATTGTCTGGTTATCTGCTGGGTATATATTCTTTTTTTTTTAATTTTACTTTTTTCTGTTTTGGTGGGCGGTTAGCCGTACACTCTGGTCGGCTCCTTCGATAGAACGCTACGCTATCTGGTCTGACCCACGTCCCTGCCAAGCCTTTCTGGACCGGGATATTTTTCCGATCTTAAGAGAGGCTAATTTACCACCCTGTTAGTTGGGCTCAACTAACAGAGGTTATATAAGAATTCTCTTACTAGCTGGGGACAGCTCTCTCCTTTCTGCTGTTCCTACCTTTCTACCCTCTATTACTTCCTCCTCCATCTAACCCCCCTCCCCCCTTTTTTCTTCCCCCCCTTTTTTTCCTTTTTTTTTGTTTTTGTTTGTTATCTCTTTTTTTTATCTTTTATCTCCCTCTTTCACTTCCATTCTGTCTTATCTAAACTCTACTATTAACATTTTATTGGAATACATAATCAAGAAGCAAAATAGCCTTTTTGTGGATTGTTTTTTACATTGATATCCACTAACCTTGTATTTTATACCGTTATAGGTTGGATTTGTGTTGACTAACTTATTGGGTGATATTGATTCACATAGCTAAATAAATGGCTTACGCTACACTGGGACGCATGCCTTTGGTGATCTCGCACAACGTGAAGGGACTGAACATCCCAGAAAAGAGAGCCACTTTACTCAGAGAACTACAGAAAGGTAGGCCACAATGTGTCTTCCTTCAAGAGACGCATTTTGTTTCTCGCCAGACGCACAGACTGACAAATACATTTTTCACAAAAGCCTTCCATGCAACGAATAACCTGTCTAAGACGAAGGGAGTTTCAATCCTCCTTGGTAGAGATACCCCTTTTGAGGTGGCTGAGACGTTGCCAGATCCGGAGGGGCGATACATTTTTCTGAAAGGCTCCTACAGGGGCAGACTCCTCACTCTGGCTAATGTTTATTTCCCCAACACAAGTCATCTCCAATTTTGTAGACACCTGGTGAGAGAACTACAAGGCTTTGCGTCGGGCTGTATCATTTTAGGAGGGGATTTTAACATCCCACTAGACCCTCTGGTAGACACCTCCTCGGGTAGGTCATGTGTCACATTTCAAATTTTGAAGAAGTTCAAAAAAACTTCTACAGACCCTGCATTTGGTAGACTCGTGGCGTCTATTAAATCCAGAGGGAAGGGATTTTACATACTATTCGATCCCACATGATAAATATTCCCGCATTGATTATTTATTTGTGACACAGCGCGACCTGCCGGAGATTACTGAAGCCAAAATAGGCACACAGGCCATTTCTGACCATGCTCCCATTGCGGTATCTTTGGATTTCAGTAGACAGAGACAGAGAAGCAACACATGGAAACTTAACCCTTCCCTTCTGACGGACCCTATGATTCTGCCCCAGATCGTGACGGCTCTCAAAGAGTATTTCACGCTTAATGACCTACCTGACACGGATCCTTTAGTGCTTTGGAAAGCGCACAAGTGTACTATTAGGGGGGTTCTTATCAAGTTGGGGGCTAGGCGTAAACGCGAACAAGAGAAAGAGATGGCAGGCCTACTTGAGAAAATAGCTGGTTTAGAAACATTGCACAAACGCACATTATGCGAACGTACGGCCACAGACTTACTGAACACTAGGAAGCAATTACAGGACTTAATGCACATGAAAACCAAGCATCTGCTTTTCTTTAAAAAAAAAATCTATTATGAGGAGGGAAATAAAGCAGGCAGACTATTAGCCAGAGCCCTGAGAGAAAACAACTCCAGCCAGATCATCAACGGCATTCGAAATGTGGACGGCTCCTTAGATGTGAAAAACTATGATATTGCGGCCCACTTTCACAAATATTACACGCGGTTATATAACTTACCCCCACAACATAGACCCAAGAACCTTGAAGGAAACAGATCCCAAATTATTAGTGAATTTCTAAGAGAGAGTGGACTCCCTGCCCTCGAAGAACATGACTCACTATCACTTGACGCACAGATCTCAGAGGAGGAAATTAAAAGAGCTATAACTGACTTAAAGACAGGGAAGAGTCCGGGGCCTGATGGCTATTCGGCCATCTATTATAAAACTTTTTTGGATACTCTCTCCAACCCCCTTAAAAAAGCCTTGAACTCCCTGTCCTCGCCTAGAACAGTCACTCCTGAGTTTTTGTCGGCCCACATAGCGGTGATACCCAAACCCAATAAAGATCCATCATCGTGTGCGAATTACAGGCCAATATCCCTCCTAAATCTGGATCTTAAAATCTTGACCAAGATCTTGGCTAATAGATTGAGCCCACTTTTGACGGAGCTGATTGGTCTGGAACAGGTGGGCTTTATGCCGGGGAGGGAGGCCAAAGATAACATTATAAAAACACTTTTGCTGATGCAGACGGCGCGTTTGGGGAAGATCGGAGGCCTTCTCCTGTCCACGGATGCGGAGAAGGCCTTCGATCGAGTGGTGTGGGATTACATGATGGCCACATGTAAACAGGTGGGACTGAAGACCCGGATGATGTCCTGGATCTCAGCAATTTATCAAAACCCCACAGCCAGAGTGAGGACTAACGGCTCCTTGTCGAAACCTGTGAGTATTACGAATGGAACTAGACAAGGTTGCCCTTTGTCACCTCTTTTGTTTATTTTATCCCTAGAACCGTTCATCAGAGCAATCAACAACGATGGCTCGATTAGAGGATTCAGGATTCGGGACAGGGAGTTCAAGGTTGCGGCTTACGCAGACGATCTGATGTTTTTTTTGACAGATCCGCATACGACGATCCCTAATTTACTGGAAGCATTTGCAAAATTTGGCTATATTTCAAATTTAAAAATAAACTACTCTAAGTCTGAAGCCTTAAGTGTAGATCTGACTCAGGAGGAGTTAGGCAGAACTAAGCAAAATTGTCCCTTCCATTGGGAGGATGTAGCACTTAAATACCTGGGAGTTTTGGTGGCCCCGGATACCAAAAAGATCTTCGAACTCAACTTTACCCCGCTCTTGAAAACAATTGAAAGAGACTTACGGTCTTGGGACGGGGGGTGGTTTTCCTGGTTTGGCCGGGCGGCAATCCTGAAAATGTCTGTGTTACCAAGGTTGATCTACCTGTTTAGAGCTTTACCAGTTCACATTCCCAGAAGTTTCTTCCATAAACTAAAT
This sequence comes from Lithobates pipiens, assembly GCF_037356315.1. NCBI lineage: Eukaryota > Metazoa > Chordata > Amphibia > Anura > Ranidae > Lithobates > Lithobates pipiens. Next base: position 545,332,073 of record NW_027507758.1, on the reverse strand, counting down.
TCCTTGGCCTTGCGATTCCTTTGGCATAAGGGGAGAGCGAGGATCAAATTTGCTTTACTGACGAAACCTAAGGAGCGGGGGGGGGTGGGGCTGCCAGATTTTAAGAAATATCAGTTAGCAGCGCACATCACTAGGATAATTGACTGGCACTGTCATGGGGCAAACAAAGACTGGGTGAGACTGGAAGGAATGCTCTCAGATAATAGACTGTGCTTTTCGCAATGGACTTCCTTGAGTAGACTCAAGGAAACGCTCAGTTTAAACCCTCTGACAGAGATTACGCTGACAATACTGCATGCAAACACGAAGCAATTTGCTGTGACGACCCCTCTCAGCCCTTTGACACCGCTCCAAGACAATCCTGACTTTATTCCAGGTATGGGGAACGCTCTCTTTCATAAGAAAACTTCTGCTACCTCAAGAGTGGTGAAAGACTGCCTAGATCGGGGCAAAATGAAGGACCTGGAGGTTCTTAGGAGGGAATGGGAGGAACCTTTGTTTCCCTTATGGGTATACTTCCAGACTAGAAGCTTTGTCACCTCCACGAAACATAAAAAACACTTCAATAGAACGTTGACTGATTTGGAGATGGTCTGTGAGTCTGGCGAGAGATTAAATAGGGCGACCTCAGTGGCCTACAGTTGGCTGCAGAAGCTAACAAGACATGCTGATGACAGATTCAGGGAAAAGTGGTCTCTTGGGCTCCAGAGGAATATCACAGATTCCCAATGGGGGGGGGTCGCCTGTGCACTGGCTCACAAGTGCTCTATTAGCACAAAAACACAAGAGACATGCTACAAGCTGTTGACCAATTGGTATCACACCCCTGACAAATTACACAGATGGTTTCCACAGGTCCCAGAAATATGCTGGAGATGCCAAGGTGATGTGGGTACACTCACGCATATCTGGTGGAGTTGTTCTAAGCTGACGCCCTTTTGGGATGAGGTGAGATCTTTGATCATACAAATTACAGATACCCCAACCACATTAGATGCGGCTTGTTGTCTGTTACACATTACTGACGTTCCCTTGAAGAGATACAAACATTCGCTGCTTAAGCATCTCCTTAATGCAGCCAAAGCACTGGTGCCGGTGTACTGGCGGTCCCCCAGAGTCCCAACATTGGTTGAATGGATGCACAGGGTAACAGACACACACACAATGGAAGAAACGGTGGCCCAAGCCAATGAATATGTGGAAAAATGTCATAATATCTGGTCACCTTGGATAACGTTCCGATACTCCAAAAAATATGCTGAAATTCATAGAGACAAATGAAATATAATTGGCTTAGTCAGATGACCGAATCCTACCTTTTTTTTCTTTTTCTCAGGTTTTTTCATTCTTTATTGTTTTCCTTTTTGTGTTTACTTTCAAATTTCAATTGAGAATATTATTGGAATAACAGCACGGTGCATATGGTCGATGATCACTTTTAGCTTCCCTTACCACTAGGTTTGGGCTTTATAATTGGATGTAAGAATACCAGATAAGAGACTTTGGACTTAGGAGGGTTTACCAGCATTTCTTTAGCAAAGTTGGAGGGTTTTCACATGGCCATGTACAGGCATGCTTGTTGAGGATATGTTCCCAAATCCTCCAACCACAGTGAGCTTAATGCCCTCTAGGATGTATAATGCTCTACATCACCATACAATTGTGGAGTAGTGATGTGGTATAAGGGATGTAAACTTATGGATGTTTCTTATAAATGTCAGACCTCAGTTGTGCTATTGTATTTAATGTTAATGTCTTCTTTTTTTCAATAAACGCTTTTGATGTGAAAAAAAAAAATGGCCTGTAAGAGCTATGGGCGGAAGTGATGTTTTGACGTTGCTTCCGCCCTGCATTGTTATGAAGACGGGTGGGGGCCATCTTCCCCTCACTCGTCTCCATGCCCAGTAAGGGTGAAGATCCGGTCACCTCAGCCGCTGGTGCCCTCCAGTAAGCGCAGGAGGGCACCAGAGCACGGCGGGGGGCCCTCTCCCACCGCCAATAAAAGGGATCGGCGAATCTGCCTCAGAGACCACTTTTATCTGAAACCGGACCGCTCACTGAAGAAGAGGATACCGGGGTTATGCCAGCTAGCTGCTGCTATAACGATACTCCTCTTCAAACAGCCGATATATAACAATAGTGGGCGGTCCGGAAGTGGTTAAATTCGACTAGTGTATAGCAAGCTTTATGCCCCATACACATGATCGGAAATTCCCGCCAGCAAAAGTCCTATGTGAGCTTTTGGTCAGAAATTCCGACCGTGTATATGCTCCATTGGACTTTTACTTAGCGGAATTCCCGCCAGCAAAAGATTGAGAGCAGGTTCTCAATTTTTTGGTCGGAAAAAGTTCCAATCGGAAATTCCAATCGCCTGTACCAATTCCGACGTGCAAAGTGTGCATGCTCAGAAACAATTCGACACATGCTCTGAAGCTTTGAGAACTTTTATGTGACCATGTGTATGCAAGGCAAGCTTGAGCGGAATTCCATCGGAAAAACCATCCAAGATTTTTCCGACGGAAATTCCGCTCGTGTGTACGGGGCACTCTGAGGCTTGGATACCAAGTCTTTTTATTTGAGTCTTGGTGCAATGCCTTTGTCATGTGGTGTCCTATGCACTTTAAATCTAAGCATTTATGTTTATCTGGAGTTTACCTTTACATAACCAGTGGTATTTTGTATTCTGGAGCTGAATAAAACATATTTATAATTATTATCATTTTGATAGATGGTATATTTCGGGCATGCATACCAAGCAGAAATACTAATTTATCACTTCTCCAACTAAATTAAACCCTCTTAAAGGTCAATAAACATTTCCACTGCAACCCTCGTATTCTATTTATCCTCATAGTAAGACTGATTTTTACAGTACGCAGAGTAAGATTTATTACAAGTGACAAAAGCAAGGCAAACTTGTCACAACTTTTCCTTTATAGTTAAAAAATGATTATATGGCAAAACACACTGAACAAATTATAGCATTTGCATCTTCATAGGAGCTGACAAATTTTAATTAAAGTAAGTACAGCATATTTGCTTAGAGGACAGGACGCTACATCTATATTAGACAGCTGTTTCAACATCTTTCTTTGGATTAGTCAGAACGATTTTTCAGCCTGTTTTTGGGACAAGGATCCATGCTATCCTTTTTTTTTTTTTTTTAAAGAAAAAAAAAAGCTTGTCAAAAAGTTACTTATATAAGTTTTCATCTGCCAGAGGAAGAGGATGATAGTTTTTACTGGCCAATCTGTCTAAAACAGTTATTTTTTTTATAAAGAAAACGTATAGTGCATATCAGTAAGCACACAATATGAGTTAATCTTGCAGAGCTAACCTTTCCATATATTTTGTGACTCGTTGAAACAGAATAACTATACAGGTTATGGGTAAGAAGGGACTTCAGCAATCAAAACTCCCTCCAACCACATCAGTGCATACCACTGTAAATCCTGCGTAGAACAGAAGGTATTCATGTTCATGTCTCATTCTATAACATATTCCAAAAATAACAGGAGTATGCCTCATTTCAGGACAATGGGAAGAGCCATGCAAATCAAATTGCTTTATGCCCTATTAGCCAAATACAAACCCTGAACAGCTCGTGTATCATATAAATATAACCTAATACTATAGAACCGTTTCTAATAAACTGCATGCAGCTATTTCAGTCTGTCTGGCCCTCATTGCTGCACAGCCACAAAAACTGAAATAGCTGCATACAAGGATTTGCATGACTTTACACTGCTCTGAAATGAGGAATAATCCTTTTTATTTGGGATAGGTAATGGAATGAAACATTTGAAGGTAGAGAACAGAAGAAAGAGTAAAAACCAACACCATTGAGGACTCTATACAGTGAGAAAGAAAAAAAAATATATATATATCCCTGCGCAGTACCTAATATATATATATATATATATATACACAGCCCTCAAAAATTCCACTCGCCTGCTCCCATTTTGCGAGTGGATTTTGAGGGCTGGCGAGCTATGCTCTGCTATGTTCTCCCAGTGATCAGAGAGGAAGAGAGAGGAGAGCCACCGCCCAGATGATCAGAGTGCCAGGAACATAATGGCTTTCATTTCAATAGGTGTGTGTTCCCCGCCATGCGCTGTCACATACAGCCCCTCCTCTTTGTCCAGACACTTTGATAGACAGATCACCTGTCCAATCCTGGGATGGGTGATCTGTCTATCAAAGTTCCCTGGACAAGGGTGAGGGGTTGCATTTGATGGTGTGCAGCGGGGAACACACAGCAATTGAAATGAAAGCTGTTATGTTCCCGGCGCTCTGATCATCTGGGTGGCGGCTTTCCTCTCTCTACCCCTGCACAGGTAGTCTGCATTGGGGACACAGGCTGCATTGGTGGCACAGGCTGCATTGGTGGCACAGGCTGCATTGGTGGCACAGGCTGCATTGGTGGCACAGGCTGCATTGGTGGCACAGGCTGCATTGGTGGCACAGGCTGCATTGGGGACACAAGCTGCACTGGCGGGCACAAGCTGCACTGGCGGGCACAAGCTGCACTGGCGGGCACAAGCTGCACTGGCGGGCACAAGCTGCACTGGCGGGCACAAGCTGCACTGGCGGGAACAGGCTGCAATGGTGGCACAGGCCGCATTGGCAGGCACAGGCTGCATTGGTGGGCACAGGCTGCATTGGTGGGCACGGGCAGGCTGTATTGTTGGGCATATCAGTGCCCATCAGTTCAGCCTCATCAGTGCCCATCATTGCAGCCTCATCAGTGCCCATAATTGCATAATTTACACTGATATTCAGGGCACTGATCCGGGTCAATAAGTGCCCATCAATGCAGCCTCATCAGTGCCCATTAATACAGCCTATCAGTGCCCATTAGTGCAGTCTCATCAGCGCACATCAGTGCCCATCAATGCAGCCCCAACGGTGCCCATCAGTGCAGCATATCACTGTCCATCAGTGCAGCATATCAGTGTCCATCAGTGCAACATATCAGTGCCCATCAGTGTAGCACATCAGTGTATATCATGCAGTATATCAGTGTCCATCAGTGCCTATCAGTGCCGCCTCATCAGTGCCCATTAGGGCAGACTCATCAGTGTAGCCTCGTCAGTGCCAATCAATACCCATCAGTGCAGCCTCATCAGTGCCCATCAGTGCAACCTCATCAGTGCCCATCAATTCAGCCTCATCATTGCCCATCAATGCAGCCTATCAGTGCCCATCAGTGCCGCTTTATCAGTGCTCATCAGGACTAGCCTCATCAGTGCCGACCAGTGCAGCCACATCAGTGTCAATCAGTGCCCATCAGTGCAGCCTCATCAGTGCCCATCAATGCAGCCTCATCCATGCCCATCAGTGCAGTCTCATCAGCGCACATCAGTGCTGCCTCATTAGTGCCCATCAGTGCAGCCTCATCAGTGCAGCCACATCAGTGCCCATCAGTACAGCCTCATCCATGCCAATCAGTGTCCATAAGTTCAGCCAAATCAGTGCCCATTGGTTCAGCCTCATCAGTGCCCATCAATGCAGCCTATCAGTGCCTATCGGTGTAGTCTCATTAGCACACATCAGACAAAGAGGTGTAGGCATTAGGAAAGAGTAGATGGGTGACTGTCAGGAAGGGTAGAGGGGGAAATGCCAGGGAGGCTGATCTAGGGCTGGAGTATCCCAATAAGTACACTCCATTGAGTGACATTGGTGAAACCAGTAAGGGGAAGAACCCCTGCAGTGAGAGTGGGGAGGAAGTGAAGGGAAAGGAAAGACAGATTCTGGTGGTAGGGGACTCGAATCTCAGAAAGACAAGTGAGGCCAAACTGTAACAAAGACCTGAAGCGCTAAACAGCATGTTGTCTACCATGCACTCAGGTTTGGCACATCACGGATCTGGTGGACAGAATTCTTAGTGGGGCTGGGGAAGACCCAGCTGTCAAGGTGCACTTTGGCACCAATAACAAAGTCAGAGGTAGATGGAGTGTCCTACAGAAAGATTTTTCTTCTCAGTCGATAACCAGTACTATAGAATAGATGGACTGCACCTAAATGAGGAGGGTGCAGATCAGCTAGGAATGAAGATGGCCAAAATGCTAGAGGGGTTTTTGAACTAGGCGAATGGGGGGAGGGTCCAGAGGTAGAGATAGTCAGTGGGAACATATTCTAGAGGGTAGTATTGGGGGCAATAATGGTAGGTTGACCAAAGCACATAATCCCAAGGTAAGTATAGTAGCAAGTCCTAGTTGTAATCTTGGAACACCCAATAAGAGGATAATATGCAACTGGTCTAAACTACGCGGCATGTTCACCAATGCCAGGAGCCTGGCAGGCAAGATGAGTGAACTAGAGATACTGTTGTCCGAGGAGGATTTAGTTCAACAGCTTTCATGATTAGCTGGCAAACATTCAAGGGTATACCTTTTATCGCAACGATTGAGAGGGTAAAAAAGGGGGAGGGGTATGCCTATATATCAAGAATAATGTACAAGTGAATGTGAGAGATGACATCACTAAGGGAGCTAGGGAGGAGGTGAAATCCTTATAGGTAGTGCTCCAAAGGGATGAAGCTAAGGGGAAAATAATACTGGGAGTATGCTATAGGCCCCCTAACCTGAGGGAGGAAGGGGAGACAGATCTCCTATCACAATTTGTATTAGCAGCAAGGATGGGAAGTGTTATAATGGGGGATTTTAATTATCCAGACATAGACTAGGCAGAGAGAACCTCACATTCATCTAAGGCTCGTCAGTTCCTAAATGTCTTGCAGGACAATTTTATGGGTCAGATGGTAGACGCCAAATAGAAATAAAGCGTTACTGGATCTACTGATTACCAACAATACAGACCTGATCACAGATTTGGAAATACGGGGAAATTTAGGTAACAGCAATCACAGGTCAATTGGCTTCAGTATAAATCACACAAATAGGAAACATACGGGGATTACAAAGACACTGAATTTCAAAATAGCCAACTTCCCTAAACTTCAAACCTTGCTAGAAGGCATAAATTGGGATAAAATCTTAAGAACACGGAGGAGAGATGGATTTGCTTTAAGATCATAATAAATAAGGGCATTAGCCAATGCATCCCACTGGCTAATACATTTAAAAGAGTGAACAAAAGTCCCAGATGGTTTAACTCTAATATAAAAATGCATATAAAAGCAAAGGAAAAGGCCTTCAAATAATACAAGGTTGAGGGATCATCATCAGCATTCAGACTTTATAATTAATGCAACAAGAAATGTAAGGGTGCAATAAGAATGACTAAGATAGAACATGAAAGACACATAGCGGAAGAGAGCAAAAAAAATAAAAAAATCCCAAGACATTCTTTGAGTATGTAAACAGTAAAAAAGGAGGACAGAACATATTGGCCCCATAAAGAAGGACATTTGGTGAAGGTATTGAATTTATTCTTCTCCTTAGTCTTCACGAGGGAATCGGGGGCTTCAGTAGCCAAAACTGCAGTGCTTATACTCATGACACATCACAGGAAGCACCACCATGGTTAAAATAGGACAGAATTAAAATTAGACTTGGGAAACTTAACATTGATAAAACTCCCCGACCAGATAGCTCGTACCTGAGGGTACTTAGGGAACTCAGTCAAGTAATTGCCAGACCATTGTTCCTAATTTTTACTGACAGTTTACTGACTGGAATGGTACCAGCTGATTGGAGAAAAGCCAATGTAGCACCAATATTTCAAAAGGGCCCAAAATACATCCCTGGGAATTACAAACCAGTTAACCTAACATCAATAGTATGTAAACACTTAAAGGGGATGATAAGAGACTATATACAAGATTTTAGTAATGAGAATGGTATCATTATCAGTAATCAGCATGATTCATCGTTTTTGCCAAACCAATCTATTAACCTTCTATGAGAAGGTGAGTTGCCATCTAGATAAAGGAAGGCCGGTAGACATGTTGTATCTGAATTTTGCAAAAGCATTTGACACAGTTCCCTATAAACGTTTACTGTACAAAATAAGGTCCGTTGGCATCAACCATAGGGTGAGTACATGGATAAAAATCTAGCTACAAGGGTGAGTTCAGAGGGTGGTGATAAATGGGGAGGATTCGGAATGGGCAGGGGTGGGTAATGGAGCCCCCCAGGGTTCTGTGCTGGGACCAATTCTGTTTAATTTGTTCATGAACGACCTGGAGGATGGGGTAAACAGTTCAATCTCTGTACAGGCATACCCCACTTTTAAGTACACAATGGGGTTTATTTACTAAAGCTGGTGAAGTGTAAAATCAGGCTCACTTCTGCATAGAAACCAATGAACTTCTAACCTCAGCTTGGTCAATAAAGCTTTGGTAATAAAACCTGGAAGCTCATTGGTTTCTATGTAGAATTGAGCCTGTTTTTTCACTTTCCAGCTTTAGTAAATAAACTCCATTGCGTACTTAAAAGTGGGGTATGCCTGTATTTGCGGACGATACTAAGCTAAGCAGGGCACTAACTTCTCTGCAAGATGTGGAAACCTTGCAAAAAAACTCTGAACAAATTAATGGGGTGGGCACTTACATGGCAAATGAGGTTCAATGTAGAAAAATGTAAAATAATGCATTTGGGTGGCAGAAATATGAATCCAATCTATACACTGGGGGAGAACCTTGGGGGGAATCTAGTATAGAAAATGACCTGGGGGTCCTAGTAGATGATAGGCTCAGCAATGGCATGCAATGTCAAGCTGCTGCTAACAAAGCAAACAGTATATTGGCATGCATTAAAAAGGGGAATAACTCCAGAGATAAAATGATAATTATCCTACAAGACTCTGGTCCAGCCACACCTAGAGTATGCTGTCCAGTTCTGGGCACCAGTCCTCAGGAAGGATGTACTGGAAATGAAGTGAGTACAAAGAAGGGCAACAAAGCTAATAAAGGGTCTGGAAGATATTAGTTATGAAGATTGCAAGCACTGAACTTATTCTCTCTGGAGAAGAGAAGCTTGAGAGGGGATATGTTTTCAATATACAAATACCATACTGGTGACCCCACAATAGGGATAAAACTCTTTAGTAGAAGAGAGTTTAACAAGACTTGTGGCCACTCATTAAAATTAGAAGAAAAGAGGTTTGACCTTAAACTACATAGAGGGTTCTTTACTGTAAGAGCAGCAAGGATGTGGAATTCCCTTCCCCGGGCAGTGGTCTCAGCGGGGGCATTGGTAGTTTCAAGAAACTATTACATAATCACCGGAACGACCCCAACATACAGGGATATACAATGTAATATTGACATATAATCACACACATAGGTTGGGCTTGATGGACTTGTGTCTTTTTTCAACCTTACCTACTATGTAACTATGTAACTATGTAATTGTCATTTGAAGTGTGACAGAGAAAATTGGCCTGGAATTGGTAGGAAGGGGGTGAGAGTGCCTTGTATTGAAGTGGTTATACACATCTATAAAGACAGGAGCAGCTGACACTTGGGGGGAGATTTACTAAAACTGGAGCACTAAGATATTGGTTCAGATGTGCATGGTAGCCAATCAGCTTCTAATTTCAGCTTGTTCAATTAAGCATTGACAATAAGCCTAGGTTCACACTGCAGTGGGATTGAAATTGTGCGAGTTAACCACTTCAGCCTCGGACCAATAAATACCTTAAGGACCAGAGGTCTTTTTGCAATTTCGCACTGCGCTGCTTTAACTGGTAATTGCGCGGTCATGCAATATTGCACCCAAACGAAATTTGCGTCCTTTTCTTCCCACAAATAGAGCTTTCTTTTGATGGTATTTGATTGCCTCTGCGATTTTTTTTTTTTGCGATATAAATGGAAAAAGAGCGAAAATTTTGAAAAAAAAAGATATTTTCTTCTTTTTGTTATAAGAAAAATCGAATAAACTAAATTTTAGTCATACATTGAGGGCAAAATTTATTCAGCCACATGTCTTTAGTAAAAAAAATGTCAATAAGCGAATATTTTTTGGTTTGCGCAAAAGTTATAGCGTCTACAAACTAGAGTACATTTTCTGGAATTTACACAGCTTTTAATTTATGACTGCCGATCTCATTTCTTGAGGTGCTAAAATGGCAGGGCAGTACAAATCCCCCCCAAATTACCCCATTTTGGAAAGTAGACACCCCAAGGAAATTGCTGATGGGTATGTTGAGCCCATTGAATATTTATTTTTTTTGTCCTAAGGGATTGAATAATGACAAAAAAAAAAAAAAAAAATTTTTTTTACAAAAAGTTGTCACTAAATGATATATTGCTCACACATGCCATGGTTATATGTGGAATTGCACCCCAAAATACATTCTGCTGCTTCTCCCGAGTACGGGGATACCACATGTGTGGGACTTTTTGGGAGTCTAGTCGCGCACGGCACCCCGAAAACCAATCACCACCTTCAGGATTTCTAAGGGTGCAAATTTTTGATTTAACTCCTCACTACCTATCACAGTTTCGAAGGCCATAAAATGCCAAAATAGCACAAAACCCCCCCAAATGACCCCATTTTGGAAAGTAGACACCCCAAGCTATTTACTGAGAGGCATGTTGAGTCCATGGAATATTTTATATTTTGCCAAAAGTTGCGGGAATATTACAAACTTTTTTTTTTTTGCACAAAGTTGTCACTAAATGATATATTGCTCACACATGCTATGGGCAGAAGTCAAATTACACCCCAAAATAAATTCTGCTGCTTCTCCCGAGTACGGGGATACCACATGTGGGGGACTTTTTGGGAGCCTAGCCACGTACGGGACCCCGAAAACCAAGCACTGCCTTCCGGATTTGAATATAAAATGCTATAAAAAACAAACTAACCAGAGTCACCCGTAACACTTATACGGTGATCAGTGGTGAAAGGGTTAACTAGGGGCAATCAGGTGGTTCAAATTTTTATTAGGTAGTATATGGGGGTCCCTGGCGCTATATAAAAACCTGACGGGGAACCTAAATAACTAACTGGCTAACCAGCGTCACCAGTGACACTTATACTGTGATCGCTGGTGAAAGGGGGTGAAAGGGTTAACTAGCAGCAATCAGGGGGTTAAAACCATTATTGGGTAGTATATCGGGGTACCTAGCGCTATAAAAACCTGGCGGTGAACCTAAAAAAATAACTAGCTACCTAGCGACACTAGCGACACTGATGCAGCGTTCAGAAAAATTATCGCTTAGTGACACTGGCAAAAGGGGGTGAAAAGGTTAACTAGCGGAAATCAGGGGGTTAAAACCATTATTGGGTAGTATATCGGGGTACCTAGCGCTATAAAAACCTGGCGGTGAACCTAAAAAAATAACTAGCTACCTAGCGACTGTAGCGACACTAATGCAGCGATCAGAAAAACGATCGCTTAGTGACACTGGCAAAAGGGGGTGAAAGGGTTAACTAGCGGCAATCAGGGGGTTAAAAACATTATTGGGTAGTATATCGGGGTACCTAGCGATATAAAAACCTGGCGGTGAACCTAAAAAAATAACTAGCTACCTAGCGACACATGCAGCGATCAGAAAAATGATCGCTTAGTGACACTGGCAAAAGGGGGTGAAAGGGTTAACTAGCGGCAATCAGGGGGTTAAAAACATTATTGGGTAGTATATCGGGGTACCTAGCGCTATAAAAACCTGGCGGTGAACCTAAAAAAATAACTAGCTACCTAGCGACTGTAGCGACACTAATGCAGCGATCAGAAAAACGATCGCTTAGTGACACTGGCAAAAGGGGGTGAAAGGGTTAACTAGCGGCAATCAGGGGGTTAAAAACATTATTGGGTAGTATATCGGGGTACCTAGCGATATAAAAACCTGGCGGTGAACCTAAAAAAATAACTAGCTACCTAGCGACACTAGCGACACATGCAGCGATCAGAAAAATGATCGCTTAGTGACACTGGCAAAAGGGGGTGAAAGGGTTAACTCTAGGGGCAATCAGGGGGTTAAATCTTTATTGGGGGGTGATAGGGGGCTACCCTGGACCTAACACTAACTGTCCTGACAGTTTTTACTGTCACAACTGACACTGAATGCATTGATCAGTAAAGAAATGATCAATGCAATCAGTGACACTGTGACTGGGGGGGGAGGGGGGGCGGGGGATCGGGGGGGGGGGGGTTTGTGTGCCTGTGTGTACCTACATGTCAGTGTAGTGTTGGTGCACACTTACTTTTACTGTTCTCCTCGTAGTCCGGTCAAAAAGACCGCCCCGAGGAGAATGACATCACTTCCTCCTTCCTGTGTAAACAATACACAGGGGAGGAAGCTTCTCATTGGCCAGGAGCGATCCAGAGGGGGTGGCCGAAAACCAACGGCCATCCCCTCATCACGGAGCGCTCCTGGACCGAATCGGACCGCCGTAACCAGCGGGAGGGGGTCCGATCGGACCCCCCACCCGCTGGAAGGCAATCACGTAGATGTACGTGATTATGCCTGCCTGTGCCATTGTGCTGACGTACAATGGCAATACGGCGGTCCTCAAGTGGTTAAGCTGAACTCACACAATTTCAAACCTGCATTTCAGTCCGGCTTCAGGGGCGATTTCAGAGACATCTGTGCGGGTTCCAAGAAGATAATTCATAGTGCAGACTTTTATCACTTTATAAAAACTATCAAATTATTCCCTCACATTAACATCGGGGTTAAATGCCTGTAAAATGCCGGTCTACAGCAGTATTAATATTCACCATAAATGACAGAAAAGGTCAGATGCAAGGATATCAAAGCCCCACCTACCAGATGCGTTCTGCATATAATGTTATATATAAATTATATATATATATATATATATATATATATATATATATATATATACACATACACACAGTGCCTTTAAAAAGTATTAATACCCCTTGAAATTTTCCACATTTTGTCATGTTACAACCAAGAACGTAAATGTATTTTATTGGGATTTTATGTCGATAGACCAACACAAAGTGGCACATATATGTGATGTGGAAGGAAAATAATAAATGTTTTTTAAATATTTTTACAAATAAATATGTGAAAAGAGTGTGGCATGCATTTGTTTTCAGCCTTCCTGAGTCAATACTTTGTAGAACCACCTTTCTCTGCATTTACAGTTGCAACTTTGCACATCTAGAGAGTGCAATTTTTGCCCATTCTTCTTTGCAAAATAGCTCAAACTGTATCAGATTGGATGGAGAGCGTTTGTGAACAACAATTTTCAAGTCTTGTCACAAATTCTCAATTGGATTTAGGTCTCTGGACTTTAAATGGGCTATGCTAACAAATATGATTCTATTCTAACAAATATGAATATGCTTTGAGATAAACAATTCCATTTTAACTCTGGCTGTATGTTTAGGGTCATTGTCCTGCTGGAAGGTGAACCTACTCCGCAGTCTCATGTCTTTTGCAGACTCTAACAGGTTTTCTTCTAAGATTGCCCTGTATTTGGCTCCATCCATCTTCCCATCAACTCTGACCAGCTTCCCTGTCCCTGCTGAAGAAAATCATCCCCACAACATGATGCTGCCACCACCATGTTTCACAGTGGGATGATATGCTAAAGGTAATGTGCAGTGTTAGTTTTCTGACACACATAGCATTTTGCTTTTAGGCCAAAAAGTTCAATTTTGGTCTCATCTGACCATAGCACCTTCTTCCACATGTTTTCTGTGTCCCCCACATTGCGTGTTTTGCAAACTGCAAATGGGACTTCTTATGGCTTTCTTCAACAATGGCTTTCTTCTTGCCTCTTCCGTAAAGGCCGAATTTGTGGCGTGCACGACTAATAGTTGTCCCGTGGACAGATTCTCCCACCTGAGCTGTAGATCTCTGCAGCTCCTCCAGAGTTATCATGGACCTCTTGGCTGCTTCTCTAAATAATGCTCTCCTTGCCTGTCAGTTTAGGTGGCCGGCCACGTCTTGGTAGGTTTGCAGTGGTCCATACTTTTTTCATTTTTGGATGATGGATTAAAGTGCTCCATGAGATGTTCAAAGCTTGGGATATTTTCCTATTACCTATCCCTGCTTTAAACTTCTCCACAACATTATCCCTGACCTGTCTGATGTGTTCCTTGGCCTTCATGATGCAGTTTGTTCTTTACGATTCCCTAGCAAACCTCTCAGGCCTTCAGAGAACAGCTGTATTTATACTAAGATTAAATTATACACAGGTTGACTCTATTTACTAACTGGTGACTTCTGAAGGCAGTCGGTTCCACTAGATTTTAGTTAGAGGTATCAGAGTAAAGGGGGGGGGGGGATACAAATGCATACAACACTTTTCCGATATTTATGTAGCAGAGAGCTGACTATCTTACCTGCAGTAACAGAAGACACTCTGCAACATTGTTGCAGTGAGACTGTTTCCCTCTAGTGCCAGCTAAGAATCTGTCTCATCACAGCCTGTGAGCAGAATGATAACCACCAGGGAGCAAAGCAAAAAATAAAATTCTAGTTCCAGGACTCAAAGAAGAGTCGGCATACATAGGGGAAGAGGAGTTAAAGACTCCATCTTGCTTTGCTGATGGATTTTCAGACAACACGAGGCAAGGGAAGAGATCAGACCTAGGGGAGAGGGTCTGCCTCCCAGGTCAATCCGCCGCGTGATTGCAGGCATCTACAACCAGTCGGGACATCCGGCCTGAAAGAGGGGGATCCCAGGTGCATATCTAGACACACCTGTAATGGTCATGCATACTGGGCTAATGCATAGCTGTGTGGTTAGTAACCATTTTGTCATTGTGAAGCTCATCCCAGCCATGTTGTCCAGTGAAGGGCACACCACGGTGACCTTGACCCCACCTTTTTTTCCTTTAGTTATCCAATACACAAACTGGTGACTGACGCAAGGACCTTATTAATCCAGTGATCAGATACACAGACTTTTTCATTACCCAATCCACAATTTAAGGCTGGGACCCTAATAAAACTGTCACCCTCTCAATCCAGAGAACCAACAGATACCTGTCATAAATACCTCAATCCTCATAGAGTGCAGACAGTTTGGTATAGTTCTAAAACCTCAGCATGTTTTATATCTTCCAAAATAATAATAACAGCCCTAATATGAACATATTTAGTTTCCTCAGATAATTTATAATGTGTCAAGTCCAGACACCCCTTTGTCAGATAATATGGGAAAACACTGGTACCCCTTATTTCTCATAGGTAAACTAGACATTGGAAACCTGTCATGTTTATATTTGCTGTAAAGCAAATGTAATGCTGGATCATAATATTGATGTTAGCAGTCTGTAAACAGTAGAGATGCAGAGATATGAATATTTATCACAAACTGTACCCGCTACATGGTCATGAATGTAGAGTGCTCCCAGCAACCAACCCCTAAACAAGATGACCAGACGATTGGTCATTGGTAGCTGTCAACACCCCTTTAATCCCAAAGAAAAGAGAGATGCCGGGACAGTTTGACAGTTATCCCTTTACCATCAAAGATGGAACATCTGCCAAGTTTGAGAAACGATTACCCAGCTAATCGACTGAATGCTGATCAACCCTAGGACATTTAATTGCAGTATCCTTCCTCCTCAATTCTACCTTATTTCTTTGTGGCTGTATATTGCCTTTATCTCTTTGAAACATATGTTTCTGTAAATATTTCATTTGCACCAATTTTGAACTTTTCATTAATAAAACCTTATTTTGAAAATGTTAACCTTGTCCCTAAAGCTTTTAATTCAAGCTAAAAATGAACCCGGCTCTTGAAGAGTGCTATTGTCTAGAATAAGGCCTCTGAGCAGACCTGTCTGTGGTGACAGTATGTGTTACAGATGATTATTCCAAAATCATAATTGGTATTGCTTATACAGTGCAATATTATCAATAACTATTATCATTAAAGTGGTTGTAAACCGTTACAACCAACTTTGACCTACAGGTAAGCCTAGATTAAGACTTACTTGTAGGTCCAAGAAATATCTCCTAAACCTACATGGTTTAGGAGATATTTGTCAAAAGACAGGCACCGCTGTCTACGGCGCATGCACCGTAGACAGCGACGCGCAGGCGCACTGAGTGCTCCGCGGTCAACGGCGATATGCCGCGAGTGGCGGCTCCCGTGCGCATGCACGGGAGTGACGTCATCGCGGCTTCTCCGAATGACAGCGGCAGAGCGGCGAGACCCACCAAGAAGATGGATGCGCCGTACTACAGGGGACAGCGGTGACTTCGCTGGCTCCTGTGTCAGGTAAGTGACACATAATGGACTACAATGCGATGCATAGTAGACCATTATGCTTTACCTTTGCAGGGAATGAAAGAGGAAGTAAACCCATCAGGGTTTACTTCCTCTTTAACTACCTCATATACTAACTGGATTGTACCAACCAATCAGAGTTACAGTTATTTACTATGAAGACACGCTTCAATGAACTTGGTTTTTTACAATGTTTACAATATGAACTAACTTTGTTATGGGGTTAGGAGCCAATAGATGCCCCCCCTGTTGTTATTATAATTACATTACTACTATATATATCAATTGGAATATACCTACTAATCAGGGTTATAATTATTTATTGTGGAGATATGCCTTAATGAAATTGATCCTTTACAATGTTTGCAGTATGAATTAACAATGTTATTCTATAATTCTACTTTTACTTTATATACAATTAAACTATTGAATGCCAATTGATGTTATTCAATGCCTTTATTTAATGTCTTTAGTTCCATTATTTGAGTTAATTGCCAAAGTACCACTAACCCCCAAAGGAGCTGCTGGTTTGATTGGGGTTACCGTTACCTTCTCCTCCTCAATCTGTGTCTAGGGGTTCCCGTGGTAGATGGCCCAGTAACTTGAGAGACTGACGACAGAATCCGCACAAAGGGATTTTATTTGCAAAACGTAGAGAACGAACAGTCTCTTAAATTGAGATCAGAGGGTCAGGAAGAAAGTTCCGGTACTCTTAGCCCTTGTACACATGATCGGAGATTCCGACAACCAAATCCATCGGATTTTGTCCGAAACTGTTGTATACACACGGTCGGATGAAGTTGTCGGAAAATCCGATCGTTCAAAACGTGATGACGTTATTTTGTTACGACGGGACTACATTCAGGCTAGTAGCCAATAGCTTTGATGTAGAAATTTGATCTGAGCATGCGTGGCACTTTGTCCGATCGGAATTCTCTACACATGATCAGAGTATGTCAGAAAATATTTCCGGCAAGTTGGAAAATTTTGTCTGACGGATATTCCGACGGAAACAGTCTGATGCATACCACACACAGTCGGAATATCCGACAAAACGCTCCGATCGGACACATTCCGTCAGAATCTCTGATCGTGTGTATAAGGGCTAAGTGACAAAGTCAATACTGAAGGACTTGCTTCCTTTTACTGAATCCAGAGAATAGCCATTCACATCTGGATGTTCACTCAGGTTGGATAGTCCATTATTTTAGTTAATTGCCAATTTCATTGTTATCGTGTTATCTCCTGGGTTGCATGCCCCATATAAAGTCCCACTTTCTTTCTCTCTTGTACCAACAAGAGTGGCTAGCTGAAGATACCAAGCCTCATCTTTCTCCAAAGGGACTGAAGCTACTAGTGCCATATGGGGTAACACACACATACTCAAGACTCTGTATATGCAGTGGGTGTGCGGGACAGTTTATCTGAGAAGTTAAGTCAGTCTTCTGCTCTCCTCCTGCCTGGACTCATTTTGATGTCACATTGGTATGTTACATTGGTGTGAATTAGGACATAAGAAGACATATTTAAAATTTATGGTCCTTCGTGATGACTTTTTCATGACTTTTTTCTAAGATATTGAAGATATTTGCACAGTGCCACAGAGACTTGCACACGATTTAGGAAATATTTTACAGGAGACTGTGTTCCTGTCTAAATCTTGAGATTTAATAAAGGTCTCTGGAATAATTGGGCATATGACTTTCAGGGGAGAATAATACTTATTATGAACCTTTGGATCACGGTAATAACCTTGTAATTGTCTGGATATGTTTTGTGTGGTTGTTGTATGTAACAGCATTTCATCTTACAGTTTACATGATTGCCTAACAAGCAGGCGGTGCACTGCCTAGTTAGAGGTAGATCCTTTTAGGAATGTCACATTGGACTTGAGGAAGGGTATATTGTGGATGTGTGGCCAAAATGGTTCTTCATTTGTACATTCTATATACTGCAATTTTTCGAATAAATGTATTGAAACTATCCTTCTGCAATGTTATATGCTTGTTGGATGGCTAGAACATGTCAGTTCACCTATTATGCAAACACGAATGTACAATTTATATTTGTTGCTCACCCTGTGGCTAAGATATATATATATTTATGGTCGGAGCCCTCCGCTGTAAGAGATATGAAAGAACACATAAACACGTCACAAGACTAACAACATAAAATAGACCTGAGTTGTGCCCTTGGTCTGCTGTAAGGTAAGCCCTGGTGAGCTGGGCGGTGAGCCCTGCTCTACTGGGCGATATGCCAAGAGAAGGCCGCATACCTTAAGAAAGTAAATGGATGTTTCTGTAGAGAAACGTGTTTTAAGTGAAGTACTCTGAGAAGGGAAATGGGTGGGTGGGTACCTTGCACTGGAACCGACACAGACCGTTGTGGGTGGTCTGATTATATACCCTCCGGGCTCCTCCCATAATTACGGGCCACCATACTGGCCCTCTTATTTATGGTCGGAGCCCTCCGCTGTAAGAGATATGAAAGAACACATAAACACGTCACAAGACTAACAACATAAAATAGACCTGAGTTGTGCCCTTGGTCTGCTGTAAGGTAAGCCCTGGTGAGCTGGGCGGTGAGCCCTGCTCTACTGGGCGATATGCCAAGAGAAGGCCGCAAAAGATTTGGTGTAGGGAGGTAATTATTAATTTATGTACAACAAGACACTACGGGGCAAAGTTTCTGAAGGCTCAGGACATTTCCACTTGTGGATTGGAGATGTATCGAGTAAAGCAGGTGGATTCCCGCCTGCCCATCTTTGATCGCGTGGACTGGGACCCCGTTTCGTGAGGCTGCTGATGCTGCTCCAATGCGAAAGAATGTCCAAGAAAATGACCAAGGTCCTGGCCTAATTTGCTCAAAAGGAACCTGACGTGACTAATGAACTGGTTGCTGCCTGGGGTACTAATCGAGAACGGTAGTAATGGGCTGTCCTGCGAGGGATCAAACATATGGGCCAAAAATTGATCTAGGATGGACACGGGGCACCAGGCTTTGAGAGTTTGGAAAGGTTTTATGTCAACCCCTGGACCGGACTATTGTGTTTTGGACACGCTGAGGAGCAAGATAGAGGTAGAGGTCGAACAAAGAGGAGGACTAACTTAACCCAGGAATCAAGAGGATTTCTGACGGCTATGGCCCTATAAACCCAATTTGGCCAAAATTGAGGTGAGGACCTGTGGAGGCTGCGGTGACCATGACTACCTGAGATGAAGAGAGATGCTGAGGGAATACACATTGGCATGCCATTCCAATTTGTGAGAAAATCGACTCTCATGGGCAGATCTGCTATAGCTGGCACATCTTAATTTAAGGATTTAGTCAGGGTCTTTGCCTGGAAGAGAAACACTAAAAGATGGGAGGTAAAAGATCCCCTTGAGTCTGGCTGCTGCCTTGGCTGAAAATGAGCAGTGATAGTCAAAGGATGGGCACCCTGCATACTTGTGACCTGCTGCATGCAGATACGGGTCCAATTCTACCCTCCTGTTTGGGTTGCTCTGCCTAGCATGTCTCTGACTGTCCCCAAGGCCCGCACAAACTCTGTGACAGTGAGCTTGCGATTAAGTAAAGGGTCTCTGGCCTTCAGGATGACAGAGACATCTCCCCGCGAATATGATTTGTTCTAGGCCAAGTTGTGTACTGCTATGAGGAGGGATGCTAAGTTAACATCGTTGTCATCCAAGATGTCCTCCTAGATGCCCTGCTAGGACAAGGTGTGCAGGGAAGACGATGGTGCAGAAGTTGGGTGTATCTGTAAGTGAAGGTACGGGAATGACGGTGGTGACTGGAGCTGGTAGGGGCACGGCTGGGCGTACCTCCAGGGCTGTCACTCTGCTTGGACTGCGACTGCTGCTGACAGTGTGGTTACCCAGGAGTGCAGCTGAGTAGTCGCAAAGAAGATAGACTGAAGTGGTGCCTGGAAGGGCTGCCACTGGCGGTGGAAACAGTAGCCTAAAGGCTTGGTTTCCTGGCTGCAGCAGGGTAGGATTTACTCCTGCGACACCGTTCTGCTATGAGCTTATGTTATTTTTATTTTTTTTAATTGGTCCAAGCTCTTGTGAGACTGTAAACCGCCGCTTGCTGAGCCCGTAAAGGGTGATGGCAGGGCTGAGGCAAAGTCCTCACTGTCTGCCTGCGACATGGCATCAACTAAAAGCAAGGGGGGGTGCGTATGTTTGAGGTAAGTTGCAAAGGTAGGAGGGGATAGTTGCGTTGGGTAGATAAGATGAAAGGCGGAAGGAAACAAGAAGAATAGGACAAGGAACGACAGACATAGTGACAGTTGGTTTGCGCTTGAGCGCTGTTGAGTGTGACTTTAGAAAACTCAAAAGAATGCGTAACAACCGAGGTGAGCCAGGAGGTGACTGGCTAGGTAACCGATAGCTCGGGTGTCAGTCTGTGCTCGGCACAGACTAATGAACCAGAGCGCCCCAGGGCGGACTGGGGTGGGTAGCTGAAGTCTGGTATACTAAGTAGGAATGTTGCGATCTGTAGTTAATTGACGTGGGTTCGGTCTACTAATGCTTGCACTGCCAGCAAGTATGGAGATTAGGCGACCTTGTCTGCGTATTGAAGGCTTGTGCTTCGAAAACAGAGTGAAGTGCACAGAAGTATGTGACAGTTGCTAACGCCTCAGGAGCAGGTCAAATTCTGTATGTGAAGTAAAAATATGTAGTGAAAGAGTGTTTAAGAGAAAGGGGGAATCCCATTGAACTACACACCTAACTTTATGCACTAGTTGTGAAGTTGACTGGTTGGAGGCGAGAACTGAGTTGACCGGGAGCCTGTAGTAAGGTGACATGAGAATTTCGTTTTGACAATGGGGAATGCAAAGAGCTGTTTGGGGCAAAGCTGGCCCCCTGGTGAAGATGCAAGCCCTCGACAATGGGTTTTTTTTTTTTTTTTTTTTTTTGGAAGATACTGTCCAAACCTGGTGCAGGGTGGACTAACTGGTGTACTAACTGCCCTAAAAGGGGAAAGCGACAGAGAAAACGATGAGCAGCCGTGTTGCTACTGGAGACGATGAGTGGCAGTTTGAGCCATTTGCTGAAATGCTTGCAGCGATTGCAAGGAAGCGGCCTTATTTGAATTATAAATTGAATTATGAGGTGAGAATGAATGAATGAATGAATGAATGAGGTGAACAGCTGTGTTGCTACTGGAGACGATGAGTGGCCGTATTAAGCCATTGCAAGAAAGCAGCTTTATTTGAATCTATAAATTTAATTATAAGTGTGTAGGAATGAGGAGAGCAGCCGTTTTGCTACTAGAGATGAGTGGCCGTATTGAGCCATTGCATCGATGCTCGCAGCGATTGCAAGGAAGCAGCTTTATTTGAAAGGTGAAAGCAATGTTTGTGGATTTATAAGTGTGTAGGTATGAGGTGAACAGCAGTGTTGCTACTGGAGACGATTGGCAGTTTTGAGCCAAATGCAGAAAGACTTGCAGCGATTGCAAGAACGCAGCTTTGTTGAAAGGCGAAAGAAAGGTTATAGAGGAAATGTGATTATGTAGGAATGACCGTGCGCAATACTGAGCAAATTGGTGGAGAGAATTGTGTACGATAATGTATGGATAGACTGAGAAGGTCAAATGTAAGTACTGCTGAATTCGTACAGTCGATGTGACTAGTTTGAACTGGGCTATAGCTATGGAATAGTCTGCAAAAGATTTGACTCATTTGAGTCAGTGATGCAACAGGATTCGGCTTGGTTGCGTTTGGCAAGGACTGGAATCGTTGCGCCGACGCTGCGACTAGACTCGAATCCTCCGTAGATGCGACTGAGAGGCTCGTATATGGGATCCGACCGTATCGCTGAGGATATGGCTGGGTTCGGATTGATTGAATTGTGATGGTGGTTGAAGGGGCTGGTGATTGTCAATGATCCGAAACATAGAAGCGAAGTTGCGACTAGATTCGAAACGGCCGTAGATGCGAGGTGACTACAGGGCTCGTATGACAGATCTGTCAGTGTTGCAGATGATATGGCTGGGTTTGAATCGACTAAATGGTGATGGCGGTTGAAGGGGCTTGTGACTGCCGGGGATCCGAAACATAGAAGCGAAGTTGCGACTAGATTTCGAATCGGCCGTAGATGTGAGGTGACTACGGGGTTCGTATGACAGATCTGACCGTATTGCCGATGATATGGCTGGGTTCGAATCAACTAAATGGTGATGACGGTTGAAGGGGCTTGTAATTGCCGAGGATCCGAAACATAGAAGCGAAGTTGCGACTAGATTTCGAATCGGCCGTAGATGCGAGGTGAGTAAGGGGCTTGAATGTCGGATTTGACCGCATCGACCGTGAAGTGATCGGCTCGAGTAAACCCGCGTTGGGTAGAAAGGATGAAATACATGAAAGATGACATAGACTTATGGTGGCGTAAGTGCGACTTTGCAAAACGAACATGATAAACGAACATGATAAGGTAACTATTGGAGTTTAGAAGAGCGGTAACAACAAAGTCCTACCTGCGACAACGAGTGTGTAGCGGTCCGAGCGTGGGACAATCGATGAAGATATACGACCGATCTCGAAGGTACAACTACGTGGACATGCAGTGAGTTGGCAGAGTCAGCCTCTGCAATGCATTTGACACGAATCAGCTCAAAAATGTATGAGATGAATCTGATATAAATTGGCAGTAAGGAGTATCTGATACGAATTGGTTGTAGAGTGTATGCCATTCCTTACTTTGAAACCAAACACCTATCAACCACCCATCCCCCCAGGCTAGTCAAGTGCAGGAAAGACATCAGGTGGGTTTAATTACACCCCAATCAGCCACAGAAACCCATACAAACAATACCTGTTTATTTAAAAAAAGGATGAGAACAGTGAATTTTATAACCTAGTGAAGCCTATGGCGAGTGATATTGGAGAACGACCAACAGCGACTCGAAGGCTTGGATCTATGAATGAATCGTACGTTTGGTAGAAAGAATTTACGAATGTACTATGCCTGTGCCGAACAATGTCGGGACATGAGTGTCAACAACTCAGAGGTAGGTTTTGCGAAAGGGGTGCAGGATAGTAAGCATGATAAGTCGCAAGTTTGCACATGATATGAAAAGATTCGGATACTACTTATCTGCGACCATGAGCGGGAACCGCCGACGAAGACCACGAATGAAGAAGCCGAAGTGCACCTACGATTGGACGCACGGATAGACGACCGTGAGGGAGCTGAGCAGAGTCAGCCCCTTGATGTGCAGTACCTTGCACTGGAACCGACACAGACCGTTGTGGGTGGTCTGATTATATACCCTCCGGGCTCCTCCCATAATTACGGGCCACCATACTGGCCCTCTTATATATATACACACACAGTATATGGTTCTGCAAGGTAATGATAACATCCATGTGACTATATTATTACTAACTATATATAGTGTGACTTTTTTGCATCACACAATCATCATACAAAGGTAGGTCCTCTCAAATGGCAAGCATTTTTCCTACAAGGTAAAGCACATATAAACATCCCATGCTAGTGTAAGCCTGACTTTGTTACAAATTAAGGATTTCAGACTTTTTGCCACCTCTGACATAGGAACTTCCTTTTAAAGGTCTCTGTGTCTTTTAAGCTAGGAAAAAATCCTGGAATGGAGTGTTGGCCAGGGGACACTCCTTCCATCTCCCTAGACACGTTCCATAGCTCAGAACATAAATTTGCAGAGTGTGACTAACTTTAGCCAATGGCTTCAATATTATGTGTCACTGATTCTCAACAAGTATTAAGAGATCTGGGGGGGCGTGGCTTGGTGCCTGAGGAAGATGGACGCTCGCTTCTAAGCTCTCTCTCCCAGAGGTCCAGCTATCTATCTATCGGGTATCTATCTCACCGAAAAACATGGGGAGTACACCGCAAAACCCTTCTGGTTTACCCTCCCGTTCGTCCAGGAGCCAAGACGCCCTTTTAAACCAACATATACCGGAGATATTCCGCGCGCGGCCTAGAGGAACAGCGTCTGACTCACACGCCACACCGCGCGACGATTCACCTCATGGCAGAGGGCCTAACAGATCCAGAAGCCGGAGCCCACAATCTCAACCCACGGATCCACCGTCGTCTCCGTCGCTCAGTCTTGCAGATTTGAAAGCTATGACGGCGGATATCAAAGGAGCACTAGCGGCTGCGGTCTCCGAATTACGCGCGGACTTTCAGTCGATGATACTGAGGGTGGAAGACATAGAAGACACACAGGCCCGCCATGACACTACTCTTTGCCGACTGCAACAAGTCTCGGAATCCCACGCGGTCCACTTCAGGGACATTAACCGTCATTTGGAAGACCTCGACAACCGTGGAAGAAGACACAACGTCCGATTACGAGGTCTTCCAGAGTCCGTGGAACCTACACAGCTAACCCGCGCTGTCACGGCCATTTTTAATGGCCTCTTGGAGAGGCCCCCTGATACGCCTATTGTCCTAGAACACATCCATCGAGCCCTACGACCCAGAGGAAGGGATGCTGATCCCCCTAGGGATGTCATATGCTGCATAGCAGATTATATTCTTAAGGAAGAAATTATGCGGAGAGCGAGAAATGGAGGGCGGATGCTTCACCATGGCGCTGAAATTAAACTTTTTCAAGATCTGTCGGCCATTACTCTACAGAGAAGACGAGAGCTAAAACCGATCCTAGATCTTTTGAGAGCCCGCGCTATTCCGTACAGATGGAAATTCCCGCTTTGTCTCTCAGTCAACTATAACGGTCACTCGGTTAATCTCAGAGTGCCTGAAGATCTTGAGCACTTTTGTAGTACTCTCAATTTGACCCACGTCGAAGTGCCTGACTGGTACAGTGATTTTCGTCTCCCCGTGTTACGGAGAGCTGACTCTATGGAAGGCATTGCAGAAGCAGGCAACTTTAACATCGGCAGACGCAGGAGGAGCCATCCCCCTGCTTCATCACCGAGAGCTCAAGGCAACGTGCGCAATCTCAGCCCTACAGCCTCACCGGACCACCGAAAGCCCAGGAGATCATAAAGTCTCTGCTTCCTGGAAATCCGTCTCGCTGACACATTACACCGCAAATCTTGTTCTTTGTTTTCCCGGTTAACTGAGTAAAACGCAGTCTCGCAAGAAACCTGGAACTTATACGGTCATGAAGAGTTCTACTTCTTTTTTCATTCGTCAACCATTATCGACGTACGAGAAATTTTGCGGTTTACTGCCCTGGACTGTACCTCGGATACACTCATATGGAGTCATTTACCACGAATGTTCTCCTGCATCCTCACCGCACCACCTACAGACCCTGATACACTGTATTGGATTTCGTACGTCAAACCTGTAGGTAAGCTGTCTGACTGGACGTTATCTATACCCACGATGCGATCCTTAAGAGTTGGAGAACTTACTTGGACTTGGACATCATCTCCTGCTTTACTTTTTTCCTTTTTCCTTTTCCCCTTTTTTTTTGATGATCCAATGCTAACTTACTTTTCCTTTTCTAATGACTGGTATAATGTTTTTCTGCTTTCTCTCAAATTTTCTTGGCTCTCTATATATCTGATAAACTAGATGCATGCTGAATGTATCCGTTCAGTTCGAAATACTCAATAACCTTTCGATTAATGTTGTTTGCTTAACCACTTGAGGACCGCCGTATTGCCATTGTACGTCAGCACAATGGCACAGGCAGGCACAATCACGTACATCTACGTGATTGCCTTCCAGCGGGTGGGGGGTCCGATCGGACCCCCTCCCGCTGTTTACGGCGGTCCGATTCGGTCCAGGAGCGCTCCGTGATGAGGGGATGGCCGTTGGTTTTCGGCCACCCCCTCTGGATCGCTCCTGGCCAATGAGAAGCTTCCTCCCCTGTGTATTGTTTACACAGGAAGGAGGAAGTGATGTCATTCTCCTCGGGGCGGTCTTTTTGACCGGACTACGAGGAGAAGAGTAAAAGTAAGTGTGCACCAACACTACACTGACATGTAGGTACACACAGGCACACAAACCCCCCCCCGATCGCCCCCCGATCCCCCCCCCCGCCCCCCCTCCCCCCCCAGTCACAGTGTCACTGATTGCATTGATCATTTCTTTACTGATCAATGCATTCAGTGTCAGTTGTGACAGTAAAAACTGTCAGGACAGTTAGTGTTAGGTCCAGGGTAGCCCCCTATCACCCCCCAATAAAGATTTAACCCCCTGATTGCCCCTAGAGTTAACCCTTTCACCCCCTTTTGCCAGTGTCACTAAGCGATCATTTTTCTGATCGCTGCATGTGTCGCTAGTGTCGCTAGGTAGCTAGTTATTTTTTTAGGTTCACCGCCAGGTTTTTATATCGCTAGGTACCCCGATATACTACCCAATAATGTTTTTAACCCCCTGATTGCCGCTAGTTAACCCTTTCACCCCCTTTTGCCAGTGTCACTAAGCGATCGTTTTTCTGATCGCTGCATTAGTGTCGCTACAGTCGCTAGGTAGCTAGTTATTTTTTTAGGTTCACCGCCAGGTTTTTATAGCGCTAGGTACCCCGATATACTACCCAATAATGTTTTTAACCCCCTGATTGCCGCTAGTTAACCCTTTCACCCCCTTTTGCCAGTGTCACTAAGCGATCATTTTTCTGATCGCTGCATGTGTCGCTAGGTAGCTAGTTATTTTTTTAGGTTCACCGCCAGGTTTTTATATCGCTAGGTACCCCGATATACTACCCAATAATGGTTTTAACCCCCTGATTGCCCCTAGTTAACCCTTTCACCCCCTTTTGCAAGTGTCACTAAGCGATCGTTTTTCTGATCGCTGCATTAGTGTCGCTACAGTCGCTAGGTAGCTAGTTATTTTTTTAGGTTCACCGCCAGGTTTTTATAGCGCTAGGTACCCCGATATACTACCCAATAATGGTTTTAACCCCCTGATTTCCGCTAGTTAACCCTTTCACCCCCTTTTGCCAGTGTCACTAAGCGATAATTTTTCTGAACGCTGCATCAGTGTCGCTAGTGTCGCTAGGTAGCTAGTTATTTTTTTAGGTTCACCGCCAGGTTTTTATAGCGCTAGGTACCCCGATATACTACCCAATAATGGTTTTAACCCCCTGATTGCTGCTAGTTAACCCTTTCACCCCCTTTCACCAGCGATCACAGTATAAGTGTCACTGGTGACGCTGGTTAGCCAGTTAGTTATTTAGGTTCCCCGTCAGGTTTTTATATAGCGCCAGGGACCCCCATATACTACCTAATAAAAATTTGAACCCCCTGATTGCCCCTAGTTAACCCTTTCACCACTGATCACCGTATAAGTGTTACGGGTGACTCTGGTTAGTTTGTTTTTTATAGCATTTTATATTCAAATCCGGAAGGCAGTGCTTGGTTTTCGGGGTCCCGTACGTGGCTAGGCTCCCAAAAAGTCCCCCACATGTGGTATCCCCGTACTCGGGAGAAGCAGCAGAATTTATTTTGGGGTGTAATTTGACTTCTGCCCATAGCATGTGTGAGCAATATATCATTTAGTGACAACTTTGTGCAAAAAAAAAAAAGTTTGTAATATTCCCGCAACTTTTGGCAAAATATAAAATATTCCATGGACTCAACATGCCTCTCAGTAAATAGCTTGGGGTGTCTACTTTCCAAAATGGGGTCATTTGGGGGGGTTTTGTGCTATTTTGGCATTTTATGGCCTTCGAAACTGTGATAGGTAGTGAGGAGTTAAATCAAAAATTTGCACCCTTAGAAATCCTGAAGGTGGTGATTGGTTTTCGGGGTGCCGTGCGCGACTAGACTCCCAAAAAGTCCCACACATGTGGTATCCCCGTACTCGGGAGAAGCAGCAGAATGTATTTTGGGGTGTCATTTCACATATGCCCATAGCATGTGTGAGCAATATATCATTTAGTGACAACTTGGTGCAAAAAAAAAAAAGTTTGTAATATTCCCGCAACTTGTGGCAAAATATAAAATATTCCATGGACTCAAAATGCCTCTCAGTAAATAGCTTGAGGTGTCTACTTTCCAAAATGGGGTCATTTTGGGGGGTTTTGTGCTATTTTGGCATTTTATGGCCTTCAAAACTGTGATAGGTAGTGAGGAGTTAAATCAAAAACTTGCACCCTTAGAAATCCTGAAGGTGGTGATTGGTTTTCGGGGTGCCGTGCGCGACTAGACTCCCAAAAAGTCCCACACACGTGGTATCGCCATACTCGGGAGAAGTAGCGGAATATATTTTGGGGTGCAATTCCACATATAACCATGGCATGTGTGAGCAATATATCATTTAGTGACAACTTTTTGTAAAAAAATTTTTTTTTTTTTTTTTTGTCATTATTCAATCCCTTAGGACAAAAAAAATAAATATTCAATGGGCTCAACATACCCATCAGCAATTTCCTTGGGGTGTCTACTTTCCAAAATGGGGTCATTTGGGGGGGATTTGTACTGCCCTGCCATTTTAGCACCTCAAGAAATGAGATCGGCAGTCATAAATTAAAAGCTGTGTAAATTCCAGAAAATGTACTCTAGTTTGTAGACGCTATAACTTTTGCGCAAACCAAAAAATATACGCTTATTGACATTTTTTTTACTAAAGACATGTGGCTGAATAAATTTTGCCCTCAATGTATGACTAAAATTTAGTTTATTCGATTTTTCTTATAACAAAAAGAAGAAAATATCTTTTTTTTTCAAAATTTTCGCTCTTTTTTCCATTTATATCGCAAAAAAAAAAATCGCAGAGGCAATCAAATACCATCAAAAGAAAGCTCTATTTGTGGGAAGAAAAGGACGCAAATTTCGTTTGGGTGCAATATTGCATGACCGCGCAATTACCAGTTAAAGCAGCGCAGTGCGAAATTGCAAAAAGACCTCTGGTCCTTAAGGTGTTTATTGGTCCGGAGCTGAAGTGGTTAATAACCTTATCATTTGACTTATGCTTCAATACCGCATAACACTGTATATTCACTGACTGTCTGGCTACAACCATTTGTTCTCTCTGAGACAACCCTCGCAAGGAGAATCGATCCCACTCCATTCCTTGAATATACAGTCAACTTGCACCTCAGTGTGTACACTCCTAGATCCTGAATACTCGCTTCGAGCGTAGTTATAAAGAATGCCTTCGGCTTTCATGTTTATGTTCTAGGTTGAATTTTTAAGGTACGTTATTAAGAACTTACATCCGATCCCTCCTAGTTGTATTGTGCATCTTCATGATCAGCAGTGCCTTTCTCCGTGATTTTTCTGTAGACTCTACTCAATCCCCATATCTTTACATAACAATATCTCCATTTTCTTCCATGTTTGTATATTTCCTCTCATGTTATCGTTGTCGCCACAAACGAACTGATACCCCTCCCTCTCCCTTCTCGACCTCAAGGGAAATGGAGCATACCCCATCTTAATCGGGTTACCGAACACTCTCCACCACAGGAATCTCTATGAGATCTACCTGACCTTTACTGGTATTATTTGTTGTCGGGAAGTTTCTAATAAATACTTCCAGACCCCAGTTGTATTTACACCCCTCAAACACCCACCTTTTCTTTCCCTTTTCTTGTCACATACTATCTACAATATACTTACCTTTGAACATATCTAATTCCTCGCCTCCCCCCTTCCTCCTTTTTTTTTTTCTCTTTCTCTCTCTCTCTCCTCTTTCTTCTCTTTTTCTTTCTTTTTCTTTCCTAATTGCTTAATATCCTGCCCTTCGCATTCCCTTTCCCAACCCCGTAGGTTTTCTGCTACTCGCCGTCTGTTTCTCTGCTGGTCACTTACGATTTTGCTCATCATGCCCTCCCAGCACTCGATACGCACGCCACAATTTAGATCTCTCAAGATCGTATCTCTAAATGCGAAAGGTCTTAACACGCCTGAAAAGAGATCTCAACTTCTGGCACATATGAAATCTATGAAAGCTGATATCATTTTTATTCAGGAAACCCATTTTAGCTCTCAGGCCACGCCTAAATTCTCCAACTTACACTACCCTCAGGGTTATCACTCCACCACTCCGAATTCTAAAACGAAGGGTGTATCCATTCTCATATCCAAGCGGACCCTCTTCCAAGTAATTGACACCAAGATCGATGATCATGGAAGATACATTTTTCTTAAGGGCTCGGTACACGACAAACCGATCACACTGGCGAATATATATAGCCCTAATTCGGCACAAGTCCCCTTCTTTAGATTAATCTCGAATCAATTGGCTACTTTTCAATCAGGTATGCTGATTCTAGGAGGCGACTTTAATGTCCCCCTAGATCCTCTGATCGACACATCGACTGGTTCCTCTACTCTCCCTTACAGGGCCCTAAAACAAATTAGACTGACGCTACAAGATTTACTTCTCCACGATGCTTGGAGGACCCTTCATCCGACCGAAAAAGACTTCACCTTCTATTCTAACCCTCACGACAAATACTCTAGACTTGACTACCTTTTCTTAACACAGAAGGATCTATCCTATCTTAAACAGGCGACTATAGAACCAATGGTTCTGTCGGATCATCACCCGATTTCAATTACTCTGCAATTCCCTGAGACTCATGACCACACATATATCTGGAAATTGGATCCAAGTATCCTGACTGACACTATTCACACCTCTCAACTCCAACAATGTCTCACTGATTATTTCTCTGAAAACACTACTCCAGATACCTCTTCAATCACTCAATGGGCAGCTCACAAAACTGTTATCAGAGGGAAACTCATTACCATCTCTGCTGCGATCAATAGAGAACGAAAACGTCGTCTATCCGATCTTTTCACACGTCTTAAAAAGTTAGAGACAGCACACAAATGTACACTGGCTGAGCAAACCCTCCACGATTTACAAGCAACTCGTTCCTCCATTCGTGAGGAATTGGGGAAGTCTATCCGGAAAAAGTATATGCTCTCTCAGAAACTCTTTTACCAGTTCGGCAATAAAAGTGGTCACCTTTTTGGCCCAAGCCTTGAAAGCCAAACGGTCGAAGACGATTGTACATTCCTTACATACTTCCACAGGTAAAAAACTTACATCGAATGAAGAGATAGCCAAAGAATTCGAATGCTTCTACTCTAATTTATACAATCTTAAAAACTCTGACGTACCCCCCTTAGCTAAACCTCACAGACAACGAACGATGGAGGGATTTTTACATCAATTCTGTCCCAAAATTCAAAACCCAGACATCATATCCTCTCTAGAGGCCCCGATTACTTCTTTAGAATGGAAGACCGCCCTTAAGCAGACCAAAACTGGAAAGAGCCCAGGCCCTGATGGACTGCCTGCGGTTTATTACAAAACCTTTTCGGATGTTCTCTTAGATCCCTTCTGTAGAGCCTTCAACTCCATTTCAGACACCACTCCCCTCCATCAGGATATGCTAGAAGCCCATATAGTGGTAATTCCGAAGGGTGACAAAGACCCAACCAAAGCTGAAAATTATAGACCTATCTCACTACTTAATGTTGATTTGAAACTTTTCTCTAAAATTCTTGCTAACAGAATTCTTCCTCTTATCCCTACACTGATCTCTGGTGATCAAGTCGGATTCGTCCCTGGCCGTGAGGCACGGGACAATACGATTAAAGCCATTAACTTGCATCATTTAATCAAAATCTCTGGACAAAGGGGCTTTTTCCTTTCCCTTGACGCGGAGAAGGCATTCGATAGGGTAGCATGGGATTACATGCACTGTGTTTTGAAAACCATCGGATTAGGACCTCGCTTTCTCCGCTTTATTGATGCTTTATATCTCAACCCGAAAGCGAAAATCAGAGTGAATAATACCTTATCGAATGCCTTCTCCATACGAAACGGGACCAGACAGGGATGTCCCCTGTCCCCCATTCTATATATTCTCACCTTGGAACCCTTCTTAAATAGTTTGAGGCGTAACCCAGATGTTACTGGAATTAAATCGAAAACGAAAGAATACAAAATCGCAGCGTACGCTGACGACATCTTACTATTTCTCACCAATCCCCTTATAACGATTCCGTCCCTTTTAAAAGCATTTGGCTCATTTAATACTTTGTCTAACCTAAAAATTAACTTTAGTAAATCCTATGCTCTCAATATCTCTCTACCTCATGAATTGGCCGAACAATGTAAACTTAACTTCCCGTTTCAATGGACAAATGAGACTATTACCTATCTGGGCATACAACTCCCAAAAAATTTAGACGACCTATACGCAAAAAATTATCTACCAATACTACATAAGATATTGTCAGACCTAAAACTATGGAACAAACCGATCTTTTCGTGGTTCGGTAGGGCTGCTATTCTCAAAATGAATATTCTCCCCCGCATTCTGCATCTTTTGCAAGCCGTCCCGATTAAACTCCCCATAGCCTTTTTTAAATCGTATAAACGAGCATGTACGAATTACCTGTGGAATGCGCACAGACCCAGAATTAGCTATCACCAACTCTCCCTACCCAAAGACAAAGGTGGCACAGGTCTCCCTGACATCGCTAACTACTACAAAGCCACTCATATGACGAGGATTATTGACTGGAACATTCACTCACCTTACAAAGATTGGATTGCTCTAGAAGCTTCGTTCGTGGACTCCCCTCTTCGACATCTTCCTTGGGTACAGCGCTCACACATGCTCGCTTCGACTAAATCCCATCCATTAATAGCCCCAACTTTACAATGCTTCTCTACTATATGCGCTCAAAAGGAAATTTCATCTAATCCTGGACCAATGACTCCACTGAAACTGAACCCACTCTTTCCGCCAGGCATGCACGAATCCTTCCTGGTTAAACATTGGACTAACGATCCGATTCTCATTAACTCCTTTTACAACAAAGGAAGACTGCTCACGGCACGACAAATCGCGGAAAACTTAAAAATGCCCCCAATCCCCATGTGGACCTACCAACAAATTAGACATTACCTGCAATTCACGAATAAACAAAATGACTGCACTAGACCCCTGACTCCCTTCGAGAAACTCTGCACCTCACGGACTCCCCTGACTCACCTCGTCTCTTTGACTCATTCACTTCTATTCCAAAATTACAACCCTGGCGCTTCGTTGGCTTGCAAGGCTTGGGAGAAAGACCTGGAATCTTCCTTTTCACAGGAAGAATGGGAACGTATCTTCCTACATATTCATAAAGGTTCGCTGAATGTATCAACGCAGGAAAATGGCTATAAATTACAATGTCGCTGGTACCGTTCTCCTGCTCTGATCCACTCCTGGAATGCAGAGACTCCGGATACATGCTGGAGATGTCACAATCCGGGTGGCACCCTCCTACACCTGTGGTGGCTTTGCTCAGCCATACGCCCTTTCTGGCAGATAATACATAGGAACATTGAAAAACTTACGAGCTCGACAATACCCTTCTCTCCAGCACTTTTCTTGTTACATCACGATGCCCGCTCTAGCACATCTTACCGAAAATCTCTTACATTCCACTTAATCAGTGCAGCTAAGCAATGTATTCCAATCTATTGGAAATCTTCTACTATCCCTTCCATTGCAGAATGGCTCCATAGAGTTGACAAGATAGCAAACATAGAAGAACTGATTCACATTCATGCTGACACTCCGACTAAATTTAGCTCCAAATGGGCACCTTGGATCCACTTTCGAACGACTGCTGACTTTCACGACCTGCTTCAAAATCCCTCCTGAATAACCTTTGCATATTTAGATACCTGTACTTAGCACAGAGTACCCCCTGGGTTTCCTACCACACGACACCTCATCCGTCCACCCTAAAAGGGTGTTGATACGTAGACGGCGAGTAGCAGATCTCCTGAATCCCTTTCTGATTCTTTTACCTGAAGACACATCCTCCCCTCTCTTTACCCTTTCTCACTCGTTCTTTATCCCGTCTCTCTTTAACATAGGTCCCTCTTCCCACCCTCCTCTCTACAAGGAGATACATCTCCAGAAGGGAAAATATAAATCTATCACATACCCCCTTACCTCCTTCTCAATCTTTACATACCTTGACACGTTCTTTGTTGTCACGGTCGGGCAATCCACCTTTAGACCTGTTGATCATAGTACAACTCTATACCTACACAATTAAACGATCTGATTTTATTTACCTTGGGAATTTCTCCCATAGATTTTAGCATCTTGTTAAAACTGTTTATTTAGACCTTGGATTCCATTCTACATCTACTGTACAACCATATCATATCTGTTTGTATTATTCTTGCTCAACATGGATTGCATGTTTTATATATATCTATATATATATATATATATCTATGTGTTATTATTTCACTGTATGATGTATTCTGAAAACCAATAAAAACCTTTGGAAAAAAAAAAGAGATCTGATTTCCCTCTGACTTACATGGTTGAATTTTTGTTCTGAATCAAGACAACAAACGCAAACACTTGTGGTTGAACTGGATGGACTTATGTCTTTTTTCAGCCTGACTAACTATGTAACTATGTAACATCAATTGTATGCAGTGCATGACCTGTTTGAACCCTAAGTGGTTAGGTTTATGATGCTCATTCTCATTCTTTGGTCACTAGTAGCCATAAGTGAAAAAGTTAGCCTGAATTCAGATCCTCAGCGAATCAAGTCAGTCTTTTTGGACACACACACACATCCACTCTTGTGCAATTTGCTTAAGCCACTCATCCCAATCTAATCTCTCACCAAAATTCTTTACATAGATCACATTGAAATCATTTGTAAAGTCTAGAGAA
Source organism: Lithobates pipiens (assembly GCF_037356315.1). Lineage (NCBI taxonomy): Eukaryota > Metazoa > Chordata > Amphibia > Anura > Ranidae > Lithobates > Lithobates pipiens. Next base: position 545,297,298 of record NW_027507758.1, on the reverse strand, counting down.
ACCCTTGAATACTGTTAGTCAGATTGACATGTAAAGCAGTCCTGCCATCTCCATACATTTTAAGTACATATTCTGTATGAATGGATTACATTGGTAGAACTCAAGGGATTTTACTGAACATTCTAATTAAATGTGAGCAATCTGTACACAAATTATGTACTGTTGTTCATTTGCCCTTGTGAATCACTTCAGACAGATATAAAGCAACCCAAGGAATTGATCTTCAGGACCAGCATTGATTAATGAGCTCATTTATCATACTGTATTTCTCTTAGACAAGTAGCCTATGTGTTATAAAATATATATATAACCCTAATTATTTCTTAGAAGCAGGAGCCAGACAGGAAAGAGTAAGCTCTGACTTATTGGCTAGCATGGATACATTCAGAATACACATGCACCGAGGCTGAATACGGCATGTGAAATAGCCTTTTCTCAGGCAGCAAATGCTACTTCAAGCTTCTGTCTAATTTAATTGGTTGACCTTGTTAAATTAAATTTACATTTATGTGTATATTTAGAAATACTTAAAATTAAGGATAAACTCTAGCCAGTAGTTGATGAGTTTAGCTAATTTCTAGTGACTACATCTTAATGCTGTACTGTAGGTAAGCAGCTGAATGCATGAAACAAATGGGAAATATTTTACCACTGAAATTATTTTATAATTATCTGCAGCCTTTTTTATTTACACACACCTGTCAGACTAAAGAGCTAGAACCCCAAGATACCCCCTGATTGGCCCATGAAAGAGCAGTAGAACAATAAGATCAATATCCTTGCTCTTTTTTTTTCCATTAGTTGTCAGAAGCCTATCTCCCTACACATTAATACTGCAACACAACTATAAGCGTGCTCATGGGGTGTGCCGGATGTGCCCGGGCACACTCGAATCATCCCTGTGCTCTGTCAGTGTTTTACACCTTTTGTTTTGTGCTAACTGCCTGCAACATGTCCCTGTGTAACTCAGTCACCAACATTGCCTGGAGGCGGGTCCAGCCGGCAAAAACAGCTGTGTGCTGCGAGAGGGAGGATTGAGCAGGGAGGATACTAGGACCACAGCCACGGAGTAACCCAGCCAGGAGCTGCATTTGCTGATGGACACCCCCCAGGCATGATATTTAAAGGAGTATTTAATTTTTATTGTTTCACTTTAAGCATCATTCAAATTACTGCTCCCGAAAAAACTGTAATTTTTAAAACTTTTATTTACATACACATCCGCTGGGGCAGAACCCGGGTCCCCAAACACTTTTTATGGCAATAACTTGCAAATAAGCTTTTAAAATTAGCACTTTTGGTTTTTCATGTTAGTGTCCCATAGCCTTTAACCACTTCCCGACCAGCGCACGACGATGTACGTCGACAGAATGGCACGGGCAGGCATATTGGCGTACATGTACGTCCAATATTCGATGCCGCCCTGCCATCGGGAGCGCGCCGCCGGCAGCACGCTCCCGCGCTGGTCGGGACCCCCGTGAGTCCGGTCGCGGGACCCGCGGACTCGATCGCCGCGGGCATCCCCGCGATCGTCTCACGGAGCGGCCGAATGGAGGAAATGCTGTATAAACAACATTTTTCCATTCTGCCTAGCAACTAGTGACGCTGATCTCTGCTCCATGTGATTGGAGCAGAGATCAGTGTACACTAAATGAAAGCCCAACCCCCCCACAGTTAGTAACACACCCCTAGGAACACTTAACCCCTACACTGCCACCCACTGGTTAACCCTTTCACTGCCAGTGTCATTTACACAGGAATCACTGCATTTATATAGCAGTGATTACTGTATAAATGACAATGGTCCCAAAAATGTGTCAAAAATGTCCGATGGGTCCCCGACAATGTCGCAGTCACAATAAAAATCGCAGATCGCCGCCATTACTAGTAAAAAAAAACATAATAAAAAATTATTAATAAAAATGCTATAATACTATCCCTATTTTGTAAACGCTATAACTTTTGCGCAAACCAATCAATAATCGCTTATTGCGATTTTTTTTACCAAAAATATGTAGAAGAATACGTATCGGCCTAAATTGAGGGAAAAAAATGTTTTTTTATATATTTTTGGGGGATATTTATTATAACAAAAAGTAAAAAATAATGCGTTTTTTTCAAAATTGTCGCTCTATTTTTGTTTATAGCGCAAAAAATAAAAACCGCAGGGGTGATCAAATACCACCAAAAGAAAGCTCTATTTGTGGGAAAAAAAGGACGTCAATTTTGTTTGGGAGCCACGTCGCACGACCGCGCAATTGTCAGTTAAAGCGACGCAGTGCCGAATCGCAAAAAGTGGTCTGGTCTTTGACCAGCAAATTGGTCCGGTCTGAAAGTGGTTAATGACGTTCTGTGGCTTTCAAATTTGCCACGATCGCCGCATATTGTTCGCTGTTCACCTGTTCACCTGATGTTTGAGTCGAACTTAATTTCGACTCGAACATCGGGCTTATCCCTACTGATAACACAAGAAACATATATATATATATATATATATATATATATATATATATATATATATATATATATATATATATATATATATATATATATATATACATACATATACATAAAAGTTACAACTCAGTGTTGTTGCTCAGAGAAATCAACATGTTTTGATTTTGCTAATTCCAATCTTCCTCAGGGGAATACGGACATTAACTACTTGCCAACCGCCGGCCATCAAATGACGGGCAGGCGGCGCAGCACTTGTGGCGGGAGGGTGTCATATGATGTCCTCCCATTTAAACAGGGAATGCGCGCGATCATGCGCGCGCATCCCTGTTCCTTCGGTGGCAGCGTGTCACAGAGACACTGATCGCCACCGACGCTGGTAAACAGCCATTGGCCGGCTGTTTACCCACGTGATTGGCTGTGATCGTTTCACACCTGATCACTAAATGTAAACAAACCGCAGTAACGAGATGTTACCGGGTTCTCCTCCTCACACCCCGATCGTGTGTGAGGAGGAGAACTCGGTAACATCTCGTTACCGCTTATAGTGTACACACCAATCATGCTGATTGCCCCCCCAATAAAGAGGACCTGTCACCACCCATCATAGTACCTGTCACTCACAGTCCATCAGAGTACCTGTCACAGTCCATCCGAGTACCCGAGTACCTGTCACAGTCCATCAAAGTACCCAAGTACCTGTCACAGTCCATCAAAGTACCCGAGTACCTGTCACAGTCCATATGAGCACCCGAGTACCTGTCACAGCCCATCAGAGTAGCTGTCACAGCCCATCAGAGTACCTGAGTACCTGTCACAGCCCATCAGAGTACCCGAGTACCTTTCACAGCCCATCAGAGTACCCGAGTACCTGTCACAGCCCATCTGAGTACCGAGTACCTGTCACAGTCCATCCGAGTACCGAGTATCTGTCACAGCCCATCAGAGTACCCAAGTACCTGTCATAGCCCATCAGAGTACCCGAGTACCTGTCACAGTCCATCAGAGTACCCGAGTACCTGTCACAGCCCATCAAAGTACCTGAGTAGCTGTCACAGCCCATCAGAGTACCCGAGTACCTGTCACAGCCCATCAAAGTACCTGAGTACCTGTCACAGTCCATCCGAGTAACTGAGTACCTGTCACAGCCCATCAGAGTACCCGGGTACCTGTCCCAGCCCATCAGAGTACCCGAGTACCTGTCACAGCCCATCAAAGTACCCGAGTACCTGTCACAGTCCATCCGAGTACCCGAGTACCTGTCACCGCCCTTCAGAATACCCAAATACCAGTCACCAGGCCATCAGAGAACCTGTCACCAGGCCATCAGAGTACCCAAGTACCTGTCACCAGGCCATCAGAGTACCCGAGTACCTGTCACCGGGCCATCAGAGTATCCGAGTACCTGTCATGAGGCCATCAGAGTACTCAAGTACTTGTCACCAGGCCAACAGAGTACTCAAGTACCTGTCACCAGACCATCAGGGTACCTATCTGCAGCCCATCAGAGTACCCGAGTACCTATTTTCAGCCCATGCCTCATAGAATATACATTGGGGTGCTTGTTTTCCAAAAGGGGGTCATTTTGTGGGTAATTCCATTGTCCTGGTGCTCCAGGACCTTCAAAAGTATGATAGGTAGGAATGAAATGAGATGTGTCATTTATGCTCCTAGAATGCCTGAAGGTACTACTTCAATGTTCGGCCTCTCTATGTAACCAGGCTGTGTAAAAGTCCTACACATGTGGTATCATCATACTCAGGAGGAGAAGCAGAATGTGTTTTGGGGTGTAATTTTTGCTATATACATGCTATGTGTTAGAAATTTCTTATAAATTGACAACTTTGTGTAAACAAAAAAATGGGTTTTCATTTTTTTCCACATAATTCAAAAACTTCTGGAAAAAAAAGGAACCGTTCAAAAGACTCATTATGCCTCACAGATTATACATAGGGGTGTTTGCTTTCCAAAATGGGGTAATTTTATGGGAAATTCCATTTTCCTGGTACTCCAGGGTCTTCAAAAGTGTAATAGGTGGTTGTGAAATGAGATGTGTCATTTTTCCTCGTAGAACGCCTGAAGGTACTACTTCAATGTTGGTCCTCTGTATGTGGCCCGGGATGTGTAAAAGTCTCACACATGTGGTATTTCGCCATACTCGGGAAGAGTAGCAGAATGTATTTTGGGGTGTAAATTGTTGTATGTATATGCTGTGTGTGAGAAATAACCTGATAATATGACAATTTTGAAAAAAATTAAAATACATTTTTTTTTTCATTTTGCAAAGAATTGTGGGAAAAAATGACAACTTAAAAAAAACTCACCATGCTACTTACTTAATACCTTGGAATGTCTACTTTCTAAAAAGTGGTCATTTGGGGGGTATTTGTATTTTCCTGACTTGTTAGTGTCTCAAGAAATGAGATACACCTGTTGTACTGAAGGCCTGATCAGATGTGATCAATTTTCAGTGATTGGCACCATAGTTTGTAGACTCTATAACTTTCACAAAGACCAAATAATATACACTAATGTGGGTTATTGTTACCAAAGATATGTAGCAGTATAAATTGTGGCCAAAATGTATGAAGAAAAATTACTAATTACTAAAGGCATTTTTTCACAAGATTTAAGTTTTTTTTTTATTTATAGCACAAAAAATAAAAAACCCACTAGTGATTAAATACCACTAAAAGAAAGCTCTATTTGTGTGGAAAAAAGGACGCAAGTTTCATATAGGTACAGTGTTGCATGACTGAGTAATTGTCATTTAAACTGTGAGAGCGCTGAAAGCTGAAAATTGGTCTGGTCAGGAAGGGGGTGTAAGTGCACTGTATTGAGGTGGTTAATAAAGAATTATAGAATATGTCAGATTAGAGCATTAGAGCATTTGCATAAATATATAACGTGTCTAGTGATGTCACGTGGGTGCCCACAAGAGAGGAAGAGGAGGGGAGTTCAGAGGGAGATATGGACCAGCAGATAGGGAGGAGAAGCAGGCGGAACTTAGATTGCACAGGAGGGACAAAGCAGACTGCTAATGTATCTGGAGCGAGGCATCAACCATGTACGTTCACATCTGATGCTCCCAGGACACCGGTACATGGCTCCGCAGTGTGGGCTTTTTTTAACGTGCCCACTGCTGACAATAGTGTTGCCACCTGCAATCTTTGCAGTCAACGCATAAGTCGCGGTACGCCCAACACAAACCTAAGGATGACTGCCTTAAGAAGGCACATGAGCTGCCATCACCGAACCCAGTGGGAGCAACGGAACCCACAAAGCCACACTCCAGGCTCTCACTGTCCAGCCTTGTCTTCTACTTCTCCTTCTCCTCTCTCCTCACAATTGTCCTCCACTCCACCTTCCATCATGCCATCCTCACGTTTTTCTGGAACAAGGCAGGCTTCCGTGGGCCAAATGTTTGAGCGTAAAAAAATGATGACGCCAGATAACCCTCTTGCCCAACGGTTGACGGCTGGCTTGTCAGAACTGATAGCCCGCCAACTACTGCCATATAAACTGGTGGACTCAGAGGTCTTTTGAAAATTTGTAGCCATTGGAACACCACAATGGAAGGTCCCAGGAAGGAAGTATTTCTCACAGAAGGGCATCCCAGAGTTATATGGCCATGTTCAGCGGCAAGTGAATGTATCTCTGGCACACAGTGTCGGTGCCAAGATACATCTGACCACAGACACGTGGTCTAGCAAACACGGGCAGGGAAGGTATATCACTTTTACTGCCCACTGGGTGAACCTTCTGACGGCCGTCAAGCATGTAACCCGTGGCACCCGTGTAGATTTGGTTTTACCACCACGGATTGCATTCAGGCCTGGCTCTTCTTCTCCTCCTCCTCCATCCTCCTCCTCGGCTGACTCCTCCTTTTCTGCTGCTAGCGTCTTTTCCGCTGCACCGCCCAAGCTCATGCTCCCCAGAACCTAATCGACATGCCAGGTGAGACGTTGCCATGCTGTGCTGCGTCTGTTGTGCCTGGAAGCCAATCGCCACACTGGCCCTGCACTCCTTTCAGCTTTGCATTCAGAGGCAGATCAGTGGCTAACACTGATCAATTTGACAGTTGGTAAAGTGGTGTGTGACAACGGTGCCAATCTGCTTAGCGCATTGAAACAGGGCAAAATTACGCACGTGCCATGCATGGCACATGTCTTAAACTTGGTCGTGCAGCGAATTGTTGTCAAATACACTGGAGTCCAGGACATCTTGCGGCAGGCAAGGAAAATCTCAGCCCATTTCAGAAGATCTTACACGGCCATGGCTCGCCTTGCTGACATTCAGCGGCGACACAATCTGCCGGTCAGACGTCTTATTTGCGATTCCGACGTGATGGAACTCAACCTTCTATATGCTTGATAGGCTGCTCCAGCAGAAATGTGCAGTTAATGACTACCTGTACAAACTCTGCGGCAGAACAGGTTCTGGGAGCTTGTTTTTTTTTCACCACACCAGTGGCTGCTAATTCACGACGCATGCAGACTTCTGCGGCCATTTAATAAGATCACCAAACTGGTCAGTCGCAGCCATGGCGCCATCAGTGACATGGTACCTTATGCCTTCTTTATGGAGCGTGCATTGCGTTGTGTCATTGATCAAGCCGTAGAGGAGCAGGAAGATGAGGAAGTTGCAATGCTGGATGAATTCCCAGGGGGGGCTACTCTATCTGAGACAAGTCAACAACAGGAGTCTGAAGAGGAGTCAGAGGACGATGATGCCAGGGCGGATGAGGAGGAGCAAGAAGAGCATGCTTTAAACCTTTCTGGGATCCCTGTTGTTGTGCGTGGATGGGGAGAGGAGAACGAGGAGGAAGACATTATCCTGGATGATGAGCAGGAGCCAGGCCACCACACCGCTTCCAGTTTAGTGCAAATGGGGGCCTTCATGCTCCAGTGTTTTAACAGGGACCCCGTATAAAAAGCATAAGGGTCAAGGACCAGTACTGGGTGGCAACGTACTTAGACCCCGGTACAAACACAAAATGGCGGAAATGTTACCACCGTCACAGAGGGCTGTCAGAATGGAGCACTTACAGACCTTGCTTCGACAACTGCTGCATTCTGCTTTTGCGTGCGCTGGCAGAGGAGGAATTCCCACTCCCAGAGAAAAATCCAACAGTGCCGGCAAGAAGAGGGCGGTTTAAAGATGTGTTGGTGACTTCTGATATGAGGTCATTCTTTCAGCCAACCCATCGACAGGTCTCATCCGGATCCAGCATCAGGGAATGCCTAGACCGACAGGTGCCTGACTACATCGGGTTAACGGCCGATGTGGACGCTCTGAGGAGTGATGAACCCCTGGACTACTGGGTGGGCAGGCTTGACCTCTGACCAGAGCTTGCCCAATTTGCAATGGAACTGTTGGCTTGCCCCTCGCCCAGTGTCCTGTCCAAAAGGACATTCAGCGCAGCAGGGGGGACTGATAAGCACACTCGCCTAGCTCATGACAGTGTTGACTACCACCTGACATTTATAAAAATGAATGAGGCATGGATCTCGGAGGAATTCAACACATGTGACCAGTAGACCATGTATATGCATAACTCTCTAAACAATTTATTTAATCAAACAGACTGACCTTTTTTCTACCTTTGGCTCACTTCCTTGTACAAAAAAAGCACACCGTACTATATGCCCGTACCCTCCTGTTTGAAGAGGTTGAGCGGTGTCATATTTTTGGGCCCCGCGAGTTGCTGGTATCAGTGCTGCTGTCAGTGCTCTCTCTCTCTATCTCGGTGCTGGTGTCAGTGCTCTCTATTACGGTGCTGGTGTGGTGTCAGTGCTCTCTATCTCGGTGCTAGTGTGGTCTCAGTGCTCTCTATCTCGGTGCTGGTGTGGTCTCAGTGCTATCTATCTCGGTGCTGGTGTGGTCTCAGTGCTCTCTATCTCGGTGCTGGTATGGTCTCAGTGCCCTCTATCTTGGTGCTGGTGTGGTCTCAGTGCTCTCTATCATGGTGCTGGTGTCAGTCAGTGTTCTCTATCATGGTGCTGGTGTGGTGTCAGTGCTCTGTATCTCGGTGCTGGTGTGGTCTCAGTGCTCTCTATCTCAGTGCTGGTGTGGTCTCAGTGCTCTCTATCTCAGTGCTGGTGTGGTCTCAGTGCTCTCTGTCACGGTGCTGGTGTGGTCTCAGTGCTCTCTGTCACGGTGCTGGTGTAGTTTCAGTGCTCTCTCTCTATCTCGGTGCTGGTGTGGTGTCAGTGCTCTCTATCTCAGTTCTGGTGTGGTCTCAGTGCTCTCTATCACGGTGCTGGTGTCAGTGCTCTCTATCACGGTGCTGGTGTGGTGACAGTGCTCTCTATCTCAGTGCTGGTGTGGTCTCAGTGCTCTCTATCACGGTGCTGGTGTCAGTCAGTGCTCTCTGTCATGGTGCTGGTGTGGTCTCAGTGTTCTCTATCTCGGTGCTAGTGTGGTCTCAGTGCTCTCTATCACGGTGCTGGTGTCAGTGCTCTCTATCTTGGTGCTAGTGTGGTCTCAGTGCTCTCTATCTTGGTGCTGGTGTGGTCTCAGTGCTCTCTATCTTGGTGCTAGTGTGGTCTCAGTGCTCTCTATCTCGGTGCTGGTGTGGTCTCAGTGCTCTCTATCTCGGTGCTGGTGTGGTCTCAGTGCTCTCTATCTCGGTGCTGGTGTGGTCTCAGTGCTCTCTATCTCGGTGCTGGTGTGGTCTCAGTGCCCTCTATCTTGGTGATGGTGTGGTCTCAGTGCTCTCTATCACGGTGCTGGTGTCAGTCAGTGCTCTCTATCTCGGTGCTGGTGTGGTCTCAGTGCTCTCTATCTCGGTGCTGGTGTGGTCTCAGTGCTCTCTATCACGGTGCTGGTGTGGTCTCAGTGCTCTCTATCACGGTGCTGGTGTGGTGTCAGTGCTCTCTATCTCAGTTCTGGTGTGGTCTCAGTGCTCTCTATCACGGTGCTGGTGCCAATGCTCTCTATCACGGTGCTGGTGTAGTGTCAGTGCTCTCTCTCTATCTCGGTGCTGGTGTGGTGTCAGTGCTCTCTATCTCAGTTCTGGTGTGGTCTCAGTGCTCTCTATCACGGTGCTGGTGTCAGGGCTCTCTATCACGGTGCTGGTGTGGTGACAGTGCTCTCTATCTCGGTGCTGGTGTGGTCTCAGTGCTCTCTATCACGGTGCTGGTGTCAGTCTATGCTCTCTATCATGGTGCTGGTGTGGTCTCATTGCTCTCTATCTCGGTGCTGGTGTGGTCTCAGTGCTCTCTATCACGGTGCCGGTGGCAGTGCTCTCTATCACGGTGCTGGTGTGGGGTAAGTGCTCTCTATCTCGGTGCTGGTGTGGTCTCAGTGCTCTCTATCACGGTGCTGGTGTCAGTCCTCTCTATCACGGTGCTGGTGTGGTGTCAGTGCTCTCTCTCTATATCGGTGCTGGTGTGGTCTCAGTGCTCTCTATCTCAGTGCGGGTGTGGTCTCAGTGCTCTCTATCATGGTGCTGGTGTCAGTCAGTGCTCTCTATCACAGTGCTGGTGTGGTCTTAGTGCTCTCTATCTCGGTGCTGGTGTGGTCTCAGTGCTCTCTATCACGGTGCTAGTGTCAGTGCTCTCTATCACGGTGCTAGTGTGGTGTCAGTGCTCTCTATCTCGGTGCTGGTGTGGTCTCAGTGCTCTCTATCTCGGTGCTGGTGTGGTCTCAGTGCCCTCTATCACGGTGCTGGTGTCAGTGCTCTCTATCACGGTGCTGGTGTCAGTGTTCTCTATCACGGTGCTGGTGTCAGTGCTCTCTATCACGGTGCTGGTGTCAGTGCTCTCTAGCTCGGTGCTGGTGTCAGTGCTCAGTCTCTATCATGGTGCTGGTGTCAGTCCTCTCTATCATGGTGCTGGTGTGGTCTCAGTGCTCTCTATCTCAGTGCTGGTGTGGTCTCAGTGCCCTCTATCTCGGTGCTGGTGTGGTCTCAGTGCTCTCTATCATGGTGCTGGTGTCAGGGCTCTCTATCACGGTGCTGGTGTCAGTGCTCTCTATCTCGGTGCTGGTGTCAGTGCTCAGTCTCTATCGCGGTGCTGGTGTCAGTGTTCTATCTCAGTGCTGGTGTTAGTGAGGGAGATAGCAGAGGAGAAGTCAATCAGCAGGCAGTGCCAGCACCATGGCTGAGGATCAGCACTGGACTGGTACCTCTGGACCACCGCAGTGGAGCCCTGCATAGGTGAGGTAAGGGCTGGGCAGAGGGAGGGGCTCAAGCACAGGTTGGCACACTGGGACACTGGCACAGGACTGCACTGCCCTGACTGTGGCACTGATCATCTCCTGCACCCCCTTCATATCCTGGCCTGACCTTGCCTCTCCTCCATGGCCTTCAAGCGCTCCTGAATTGTCAAACTTTCACAGGTAAAAAAAAGAATGCTTGTCGTTGTCGATCCCAGATTCACTTAATACTTTTGTTATGTCAGTGTCCATGTTGTGGGACTATGTGTGCACAGCTAGTAAGTATTTTGTGGCTGAAAATATTATCTGGAGGTTTTTAAGATTCGCCTGCCATTAAAGTCAATGGGGTCCACCATGAACTTTGCGGTTCGCAAACTTTTGGCCGTGTTCGCGTTTCGCGTTCACGAAACATCCCTTCGGAAGTTTGTCCATCACTAGTCCTGTACCCCATGATGGATGTGTCATCATGGGTCAAAGTTCTTTCACAATGTAAACACATATGTCCGCCGCGCGAACAGCGCCAGAAGTCCGCCGGTTTTTCGAATCGCGAACGCGCAAAATTTGCCGCAAACCGACTGCCGGGTGAACCGCAAGGCCATCCCTAGCTGTGATGGCTTCTAAGAGCACACCAGTTAAACGAATGCTGATTGGCTGCTGCAGGGCTTTTTAAACTGTGCCATTACGTTGCCGAACACCGGACCCGAACCCGAACATACAGTCATTTGTTCGGGTTCGGGACCCAAAAAGCCAAAAGTTTGGTATGAACCCAAACTTTACAGTTCGGGTTCGCTCAACGCTACTCAGCAACAGTCTTCAAGGGATGCTTTTCAGTCCCCAGAAACCCAAGGAGTTGTACATGGCTGGGAGGAGGTAGTTACAGATAATGTGATCCTTAGTGACCAAGAGGACTCAGAATCAAATGCCTCTGAAAACTTACGCTGCATGGCCCCCCTGATCCCGCAAAGCCTGCAAAAGGACCCTAGCACTCGTGGTATCAAGGGATCATTACTGGCTTGCAACCCTTCTTGATGATCCATGTTACAAGGGTACAGATGAAAAACTCAACCTGCATTCACAGAGGGAGCAGAGGATGAAAAATCTTCAGGAGGCCTTGAAGAAAAGTGTGTGTAACACATTTCCAGACCCTTAAAGGTTACCATTTCCTGGTGCTGGACAACATGTTTTTGAGGCTTCATTCGGTCAGGAAGAGCGGTGGAGAAGGTGGCCAGCTGACCGATGCCTACAATTTTTCAGTCCTCAGCATCAAGGTCTGACAAGTTTAAGCAACCATCGCCAGCATCTGCATTATATGGTGCAGGAATATCTAGGGGCAAGAACAGACTTGGAGACCTTTCCAACAGATCATCCACTGGGTTATTGGGTCTTGAAGATGGATCACTGGCCATAACTTGCTCAATATGCAATCAAGCTACTGGCCTGCCCTGCATCCAGCATGCTTTCTGAGCGCACATTAGGTGCTGCTGTAGGGTTTGTAATGGATCAAAGAGTGCGCCTGTCCACAGACTGTTAATAGGCTCACATTTAAAAAAATGAAACAGTCTTGGATCGGCAGCTATCAAGCACTTGATGCTGATGTAAACTGATTGATTTTGCTATGGCTCTGGGATCCCTTGAAGACTGCCTATGTTGCCTATCATATTCCTCCTGAATCTTGATATGCTAGCTTCCAACAATATTTTTGGTTTAGGGCACCACCAACAACCAAGGAACAATTTTTTCTGCCCCTCTTTAACATTGACATGCAATAAAAAATTTTCTTTAAATAATATTTAACAGTAAGGTCCACTCCTGCACCCAACAAGAGTAACTGTGAGGGGTTAGCCCCTGTACACACGGTCGGAGATTTCCACAACCAAATCTGTCGGATTTTGTCCGTCAGATTTAGTCTGACGGATCTTGTCCAAAACTGTTGCATACACACGGTCGGACTAAGTTCGGGTTCGCTCATCGCTACTCAGTCTTCAAGGGATGCTTTTCAGTCCCCAGAAACCCAAGGAGTTGTACATGGCTGGGAGGAGGTAGTTACAGATAATGTGATCCTTAGTGACCAAGAGGACTCAGAATCAAATGCCTCTGAAAACTTACGCTGCATGGCCCCCGGTCGGACTAAGTTGACGAAAAATCCGATCTTTCAGAAAGTGATGACGTAATTTCGTTACGATGGGACTAGATTCGGGCTAGTAGCCAATAGCTTTGATGTAGGAATTTGATCTGAGCATGCATGGCACTTGGTCCGATCAAAATTATCTACACATGATCGGATTACGTCCGACCGGCCCAGTTGGTCGGGAAATATTTCCAACATGTTGGAAAATTGGGTCTGACGGAGATTCAGACAGAATCAGTCCGATGTATACCACACACAGTCGGATTATCTGACGACACGGTCCAATAAGATGCATTCCGGCGGATTCTCCGACCGTGTGTACGTGGCATTACAGTGTTCTGGCGCCACCAAAACCAAAGGTCCAATTTTTCTGCACCTGTTTGACTGAGGCATATAATTACAATTTTTTAAATAATATTTAACAGCAGGGCCAATTCTTGAGCCCAACAAGAGTAATTGTGAGGAGAAGTTACAGTGTTCTGGCACCACCAACACCTAAGGCCCAATTTTTCTGCAGAGTAGCCCGTATAGTATATATACTGCAGTTCAGAGTACATAGTACAGTCCGTATAGTATATATACTGCATTTCAGAGTATATAGTGCAGTCAGTGTGGTATATATAATACAGTGCAGGGTATATAGTGCAGTGTACAGTATTGTCAGAAACCATGAAATCAGACCGAGAAAGTACAGTTAAATCCCATTGTTTAATAATAAATGTAAATAGAACAAACGGAGTCAAAACATAGCCAGAGTTCAGGAACCGGAACGGCTAGTCAGGGAGCCGTAAATTAGCATTGTAAAACAGCAAGTAGGATCTGGAGCCAGAAGGGATGTCATCTAAGAAAGTCTTTTAACAGCAATGCAGAAGAGCGTCTCTGTGATGTTGAATAAGGCAAAGGCAGAGATCATCTGGGCTGGGCGGCTTAAGTAGACAGGACTGACGAGCAGGATATGATCAAAAGCTGAGTACTTGAGAAGAGATAGGAGCTGGCAATTAGCCGACAGCTGAGCAACCAGCTCAGAGAAGGAAGGGCCGAGCCTAGCCCTGACAGTGCTCCCTCCTCAACGACCCCTCCCCCTCAGAGGACCACCAGGCTTGAGGGGAAAACGTCTATGGAAATTGCAGAGGAAGATGGGGGCATGTATGTCCGAGGTTGTGACCCAAGAACGTTCCTCTTCCAATGCACCAGGTACTGTATGCACCCACGGAACCTACGACAGTCAACAATGGACTGTGCTTCATACTCCTCATGGTTCTCAACCTGTACAGGGAGAGGACGTGGCACCAAGGTGATAAAGCGGTTGCAGACCAAAGGTTTTAATAAGGAGATATGAAATATATTCAAAATACGCTTGTTAGGAGGAAGGTCTAATGCGTAAGCCACTGGGTTAATCCTGCGAAGAATACGGAAAGGCCCAATAAACCGGGTGCAAACTTCAGTGAGGGAACATGAAGTCTGAGGGGCCAGAGCCTCTTTCCACTGGGTATAGGTTGTAGGAGGCCCACTGGAAGATGTTGTGGAGTCTTAATCTGAGCACACATGGAACAGGCAGCTACAAAGGTGGTTACATCAGCCTGTAGACTAGGCCACCAGAATTTTTGGGAAATGACCCAAAGAGTTGATTCTTCCCAATGAGGCCAGCAGCCTTGGGAGAATGGTAAGTCTGGAACATGGCAGTACGGAGACTCTCTGGGACAAAGCAGCGCTCAAAGGTTTATCAGGAGGATCATGGACCTGAGCACCCTTCTAGGAGAGAGGCGTTTAGCCTCTGACAAGAATGTGGGATTCTTATGGTCAGTAAGAATGAGAACTGGCACAGTGGTACCTTTGAGGAGATGTCTCCATTATTTCAGGTCTAAAATGATTGCCAACAGCTCTCTGACATCAATCTCATAATTGCACTCCGCAGTTGACAATTTCTTGTAAAAGTAGCCACAAGGATGCAACGTGCTCTCAGAGGTAGGACGTTGAGACAGAAGGGTGCCAATTCCAGTCTCAGAAGCATAAACCTCAAGGATAAACGGTAATGTAGGATCAGGTTGTGCCAACACAGGAGCAGAAACAAAGGCAGCCTTGAGACTCTCAAAGGCCTTAATGGACTCCGAAGACAAACTCTGTGGGTTACCGTCCTTTCTGGTCATATCAGTCAGGGGCTTGACCAGAGATGAGAAGTTACAAATAAACTTCCGATAATAGTTGGCAAAGCCCAGGAAACACTGCAGAGGATGTAAACCCATGGGTCGGGCCACTGTAGGACTGCTGAAAGTTTCTCTGCGTCCATCGAAAAACCAGCAGTGGAAATGACATAACCCAGAATTTAACCTGTTCACGATGGAAATCACACTTCTCCAATTTACAATAGAGATTGTTCTCTCTTAGGCTAGGTTCACACCATAGCGATGCGGGAACGCCGCAAATCCGCGGCGTTTTCCCGCATCACATGCCTCCCGCCGGCAGTTCACACTGCCCTATGCGGACTGCTGGGATTGTCAATGAAATCTTAATGACACCCCCAGACCAGTCCGCATATCGCAGTGCGATCTGCAAACTCGGACAGGAATTGGATCGCATGGTGTGAACACCCATGCGATCCAATTCTGCTGCGGACCAAAAAAAGGGT
This sequence comes from Lithobates pipiens, assembly GCF_037356315.1. Lineage (NCBI taxonomy): Eukaryota > Metazoa > Chordata > Amphibia > Anura > Ranidae > Lithobates > Lithobates pipiens. The sequence continues at coordinate 545,281,930 of NW_027507758.1, read as the reverse complement.
CCTGTGTGGCTGAACTCGCATCGCACAGACAGATCGGATGTGATTTGCACTGCAGTGCGGTGCGAATCACATCCAGATCTCTCACCCGCAGCGGTGTGAACCCAGCCTTAGTCTCTGAAGCACACGACAGACATCTGTGTGGTGGCTCTCCAAGGACTTGAAAAATATGAGGATATCATTGAGATAAACCACCACACATAACTGCAACAAATCTTGGAGGACTTCGTTAATGAGTTCCTGGAAAACCGATGGGGCATTACAAAGAATAAAAGGAATTACCAGGTACTCAACATGGCCTGTTCTGGTATTAATTGCAGTTTTCCACTCATCACCCTCCTTAATCCTCACGAGATTGTATGCCCCTCTCAAAACAAGCTTTGTGAAAACCGTTGCTCCCTTGAAGCGGTCAAATAACGCCATAATCAGCGGAATCAGATAGGCATTCTTAAGCGTGAAACAATTGAGACCCCTATAATCAATACAGGGTTTCAGTTCACCACTCTTCTTCTTTATGAAGAAGAGACCAACACCAGCAGGGGACAAGGATTTGCGGATGAAACCTCAAGAAAGTGCGTCTGCAACATACTCCTCCATGGCCTTATCCTCCAAGACCGACAAAGGGTAAACCCAGCCACGATGGGTTATGGTGCCAGGTTGAAGGGCCAATCAAAAGAGGGGTTGTGCCTCTGTAACCAAGGATAATCAATAACCAATGGAAACTTGGAAATAACTTGGAATTGGATTATCTCATGGTGAAGAGACCCTACGGCCATGGACAATGGAACGGAATAAGTTACATGGGCAGGCTGTAGGGGTCTCCCATCAGGAGGCTCAATGGCAAGTGGCATGTCATGCAGCTGCAGCGGAATCGAGTGCTTCAATACAAAAGCAGCATCAATGACCCGGCCTGCAGCTCCAGAGTCGATTAGAGCTTGTATCTCGATGGACAACTCATCTTCAAAAAGTGACCTGCCTGGCCACAATAAAGGCATAATCTTTCCCTCCTCCTAAAGGTTTTCTCATCCATAGAGAGACGTGTGAAGCCCAAGTGCATGGGTTCATCTTAACTGACCAACTCAGTACCAGGAGGCATGGGAGATGAGGGAGGCATGGGTGGGACTGCAAAGCTTGGAGGCAAACATACAGGAGGCTTCCGCAAGCGCTTCTTAAAAGTCTTTAGTCTTTCTCTGAGTCTGGAGTCAATGAGGATGGCAAACGTGATCAACTTCCCCAGCTCAGTGGGTATATCTCGGGCTGCTATCTCATGCTTGATGGAATCCGAGAGACCATGAGAAAAAGCAGCCACGAGGGCCTCATTGTTCCAAGCAACCTCTGCTGCCAGAGTACGGAATTCAATGGTGTAGTCGGCAACAGTTCTCATACTCTGATGGACATGAGGCACTTGGCAGCAGAAGCGGACCAGGCAGGATCATCAAATATCCTTTTAAAGGAGGCCACAAATGCAGGGTAACTTAAGACAACAGGTTTTTGTGTCTCCCATAGAAGGCTCTCTCAGAAAGCAAAGATATCACAAAACATTCTTTGCTTCTGACTGTGGGAAATGCCTGGGGCAGCATCTGAAAGTATATCTCAACCTGGTTGAGAAACCCTCTGCATTGAACTGGATTGAACCAGACATACCTCTTATAGAGGTAAAATTCGAGGCAGGTGCCTGCACAGAGACTAGCGCAGCAGCAGGGACGGTCTGAAAATTTGGATAGATCATTTAGAACGAGGTGACCTAAAACACATACGACGGGACTATAAAGAGGCCAGTAGCCAATAGCTTTTGTCTCGTAATTTATTCTGAGCATGCGTGGCACCTTGTGCGTCAGAATTGTCTACATAAGATCAGAATTTAAATGATTGGATTTTGTTGTCGGAAAATTTTAGATCCAGATCTCAAACTTTGTGTGCCGGAAATTCCGACGGAAAAAGTCCAATGGAGCCCACCTACAATCGGAATTTCTGACAGCACAGTCCGATGGCACATTTTCCAGCGGAAACTCTAACCATGTGTACTGGGCATTATGCACAGGGACTTGTTTGCACTACTTATTCTATACAGTATATGAGTACACCCCTCCCTATGTGTGTGTGTGTATATATATATGTATATATATATATATATATATATATATATATATATATATATATATATATTGTAATGTTCGGGGGACCAGGTAGATCGCAGGACACAGGCTTTGCACACAACAAAGGGTTTATTAAACTTAAATCGCTTTACAGCAGCCAAAAACAAAAGGAAAAAGGTTTATAGTCTCACCGACTTGCAAAGTCCAGAACAGCAGTCTTTATCAGAAACAGAGTTTGATCTTGATGGCAGGTAGCTTCCCCTGCCAGGAGCCTTCCAAACAGGACACTGCTGTCCACTTCAGCTGCTGCAACCCAAAACAAACGCCAAACACCATCCATCATGTGTTTTCCACTCCTCCCCACCCACCTACTACTTCCTGTCTTGTTTTTTAAAGGCACTCCCTTAACAGGTGGGTTAATCAATTTTATTCATTTAAAAAGACCACCACCCAAACAGAGGGGAAATATAGCGTCCTTCCAGGACCCAGCCACGGCGTCCTGTACATATCCCCCCCCTGTGCCCCAACGCCAAGGAGGTGGAGGCAACAGTGGAGCTCAAACAATGGACTCGGGAGAGGGCATCTGCATTTTGATGCAGTCTCCCGGGCCTATGCTCCACTACAAATTTAAATTCCTGGAGTGCCAGGAACCACCGGGTAACCCTGGCATTAGTCCCTTTTCCCTGTCTCAGCCATGTTAAAGGGGCATGGTCAGAAATCAACCTAAACTTCCTTCCCAAAAGGTAATATCTGAGGGATTCCAGAGCCCACTTAATGGCCAGACACTCTCGTTCAATTATGGCATAGTTTTTCTCCGCTGGTGTTAACTTCCTGCTGAGGAAGGCTATCGGGTGTTCCTCGCCATGAATAACCTGTGACAACACCGCTCCCAATCCTACATCGGAAGCATCAGTCTGGACAACAAATTCTTTTGAAAAATTGGGTGCTACAAGGACAGGGTGTTGGCACAGCGCCGACTTGAGCTCCAAAAAAGCCTTCTCAGCGTCTGCATTCCACTCCACCATGACCGATTTGCGACCCTTAGTCAGATCGGTCAACGGAGCCGCCAACGTGGCAAAGTTGGGTATAAACCTCCACCATGCCCAGGAATGCACGTACCTGCTTTTTTGTGAGGGGGCGGGGCCAATTCTGTATAGCCTCTATCTTGTTGACCTGAGGTTTCACTACCCCTCTACCCACGATATAACCCAGGTATTTCACCTCCTCCATTCCCAAAGCACATTTTTCAGGGTTTATTGTAAACCCCTCCTTCCAAAGAGAGTCCAGCACTGCCTGCACTTTGGGCAAATGTGATTCCCAGTCTTTGCTAAAAATGACTATATCGTCCAAGTATACTGAGGCATACTTCCGGTGAGGTCGTAAAATCCTATCCATTGCTCTCTGGAACGTGGCTGGAGCAGTTTGCAATCCAAAAGGCATCCTTTTGTACTGAAAACTCCCCTCTGGGGTAGAAAAAGCTGTTTTCTCTCTAGCGGCCTTAGTCAATGGTATTTGCCAATACCCCTTGGTAAGGTCTAACATAGTGATATACCTGGCTGGACCTAGTCTCTCGATAAGCTCATCTACCCGGGGCATGGGGTAGGCATCAAACCGGGAAACTTCATTAAGTTTCCGGAAATCATTGCAAAATCGCAGAGTCCCGTTGGGCTTCGGTACCAACACAATCGGGCTCGACCACTCACTCTGCGATTCCTCAATAATCCCTAGGTCTAACATCTTTTTTACTTCCTCTGAAACGGCCTTCCTTTGAGCCTCTGGGATGCGGTAGGGCCGGACAAAAACTTTGACTCCTGGTTCTGTGACAATATCATGCTCTATGACACTAGTGAGCCCTGGCAAGTCTGAAAATTTTTCTTTATTTCTCTGCAAGAACTCCTTTGCCTGCTGACTTTGGGTTTTAGACAAGGTATTTGCTACTTGGACACTCTCCACCCCAACCCGAGGCTAAAGTTTTGTACTAGCCAGGGAGGTCACTGGTTCCCTGTCTGTCCAGGGCTTTAACAAGTTTACATGATATATCTGGAAGGGTTTCCTCTTGCCTGGCTGGTGGACTCTATAATTTACCTCTCCCACTTTTTCTACAACCTCGAAAGGGCCTTGCCATCTGGCCAAGAATTTACTTTCCACAGTGGGAATCAACACTGCTACTCGATCCCCCACTTGGAAGTTCCTAATTTTGGCTGCCCTATTATAGACCCGTCGTTGAGCCTCCTGGGCTTTTTGTAAGTGTCCCTTAACTAGCGGCATCACAGTTCGGATCCTCTCCTGCATTTGAGAGACATATTCAAGAACACTCTTATGCTGAATTGGTTCACTTTCCCATTCTTCTTTAACAAAGTCCAGTAATCCACGAGGTCTCCGCCCATATACCAATTCAAAGGGCGAAAACCCAGTGGAGGCCTGGGGCACTTCTCGGATGGCAAATAGGAGAGCTGGTAACAGGCAGTCCCAGTCTTTCCCATCCCTTTGTAAGACTCTCTTGAGCATAGACTTAAGGGTCTTATTAAAACGTTCTACCAATCCATCTGTTTGGGGATGGTAGACCGATGTGTGCAGCTGTTTAATCCGGAACAGTTTGCATACATCAGCCATAACCTTCGACATAAACGGGGTGCCCTGATCTGTGAGTATTTCCTTGGGAAAACCTGTCCGTGTAAACAACTGGAATAACTCCCGTGCAATAGCCTTAGAGGAGGTATTCCGCAGGGGTAGCGCCTCAGGATATCGAGTGGCATAGTCGAGGATCACCAGTATGTAGGAATGACCCCGAGCCGACTTTACCAAGGGACCCACTATATCCATGGCTATCCTCTCGAATGGTACCTCAATTATGGGCAGAGGGACCAACGGGCTCTGGAAATGGGTCGCCGGAGCGGTCAACTGACAGGTGGGACAAGAGGTACAGTATCTCCTTACCTCTGCGTTCAAGCCTGGCCAGTAAAACCGGTCGGCAATCCGTGCCTCCGTCTTTTCAACTCCCAGGTGTCCCCCTAACACATCATCATGGGCCAGGTCCAGGACCTTGCGTCTATACTGTTGGGGTACCAATAATTGTTCTACCACATTTTCTCTCACTTTAGTAACCCGATAAAGCAATTCATTACATATTGAAAAATGTGGCCACCGCTCATTAGCACCTGGCTCTTGGGGCTCCCCATTTATTACTACAACCTGTTCCCGTGCCCTGGCCAAAGTGGGGTCCTGCATCTGGGCAGTACCAAATGCCCCCTGGGGAACACCCAAATCTGGCAAGTCAGGGGTAGAGGCCATTTCCTCATCCTCTTCCCCCAGCATTACCTGAAGCGGGGAGGGTTCCCCCCCCTCAGTGTTCAGGTAGGTCTGAGACCCCCACATATTGACATCCTTAACAGTATCAGCACTATTTTCATCATTATTAACCAAAGTCTTGGCGTTTTTATCAACTGGGTCGGGTCCATATTACGAACATGTGGCATCTCAGGGTTATTACCCTCAACAACAGGAACAGAGGGACTAGTTTCTTCCCAGCCTCTGGACCTTTCAGATAGTTCTCCTTGTCTCCAAAGTTTTGCAAATAACGGACAGTCACGTCCTATGATAACGTCATGTACCAAGTTTTTTACCACCCCCACCTCTTGAGTACTAGTGCCACATGCTGTGGAGATGGACACCGAGATGAGAGGGTACTCTCTAGTGTCCCCATGAATGCACACAACCCGCAAAATTTTGCTTACCGGACCGATCTTCCCAATTACTCTAGGGTGAACCAGGTTACCATGCTTCCAGAGTCCAGCAAAGCCTGTGCAGGGTGGTGGTTCACTTGGACTTCACACTCAAACTTCCCCTCTCCAAGGTCAAGATGTGTTGTACACACTTTATGGGCATAGAAAGACTCCCTCCGAAGAACCCCGCATTCCATGGGTTCTTCCTGCAATGGGCAGTGGGCCCGGGTATGGCCCCAGGCATGACATCGCCAACATTGTACATCCCCTCCTCTCCGATCAGGAACAGGTCGCTGAGGGGGTAACGGGTGTGACTCTTGGCCTTCCGGGGTGTTGGTTCCAGAGCTCCTGGGGACATCCTTTCGAAGGGCGGCAGTTGGTCGGAAGGGCCGTGGCAGACTGGGCCCTTGACGCTTGGTGGGGCCAAGCAGATCCTCCACCACCGTATATCGTTCCACCATCTCAACAAGGCAGTTCGCGATTTTGGGGTCTCCATGGCTGACCCACCGTTGAAGGTCATCTGGCAGTGACCTTAAGTATCGGTCCAGCACGACCCGCTCCACAATTTGGAGGCCAGACAACACTTCGGGCTGCAGCCATTTTTTTACTAGTTGCACCAGGTCATGCATTTGAGATCGCGGTGGCCGGTTTGAACGATACTTCCATTGGTGCACTCGTTGGGCCCGAACGGCCGTAGTCACCCCCAACCGAGCCAGTATTTCTGCCTTTAGTTTTTGATAATTTTTAGCATCTTCTGGTGGTAGGTCAAAATAGGCTTTTTGAGAATCTCCGGTGAGGAAAGGAGCAATTAAGCCGGCCCACTGGTCCTGGGGCCACCCTTCTCTCTCTGCCGTCCTCTCAAATGTTGCCAGAAACGCCTCTACGTCATCACTCAGGGACAACTTCTGCAAAAAATGGCTTGCCCTTATGGTCACCTGGTTGCCAGGGGCAACGGCCACTTGTTCACGGCCCTGAGAAAGCTGCTGCACTGCTTCTTTTAAGGCCGCCATCTGAGCCTGCATAACCTCTTGTTGGGTCGCTAGCTGGGCTGCTAACTGGGCCACCAACTCGTTGTGGTGCGTTTTTTTGTACCTCCAGCTGGGTTGCTAAGCGCTGATTAGCTTCTTCATGGCGAGTCTGCGCTTGTATATTAGCTAAGGACAGCTGTTTAATTAGCTCCTCCATTGTTTCAGCTTTCAACAGTTGTGCAGCTTTAACCCAGGACATAAATTCACTGTACTGTCCCTTTAAATGTCAGTTCAGATCCAATGCAGCAAAAAAAAAAAAAATATAGCAAGAAAACGCCTGTTACTTTGTCCTGCCCGCATTCTCCACCACTTGTAATGTTCGGGGGACCAGGTAGATCACAGGACACAGGCTTTGCACACAACAAAGGGTTTATTAAACTTAAATCGCTTTACAGCAGCCAAAAACAAAAGGAAAAAGGTTTATAGTCTCACCGACTTGCAAAGTCCAGAACAGCATTCTTTATCAGAAACAGAGTTTGATCTTGATGGCAGGTAGCTTCCCCTGCCAGGAGCCTTCCAAACAGGACACTGCTGTCCACTTCAGCTGCTGCAACCCAAAACAAACGCCAAACACCATCCACCATGTGTTCTCCACTCCTCCCCACCCACCTACTACTTCCTGTCTTGTTTTTTAAAGGCACTCCCTTAACAGGTGGGTTAATCAATTTTATTCATTTAAAAAGACTACCACCCAAACAGAGGGGAAATATAGCGTCCTTCCAGGACCCAGCCACGGCGTCCTGTACAATATATATATATATATATATATATATATATATATATATGTGTGTGTGTGCATATATTAATATACAATAATATATGTAATAATCAATATGCACAAATGAAAATAATCACTGGTCAACGCATATTATATTGTAAAAATATATAAATCTTGTGAGCTACTGTAGAGCAACCTGAGACTGCAATCAGGATCCCCCAAGGAAGACATGTGATTAGCCCTGTGTCGTCACATGTAGGGGAGGGGTCAGGACAGTGGAGGAGCTCGAATACATGCTTGTTTGCACAAGCTGCTAACACATAAAAGTTTGTTTGTTACACAAAAAAAATATTTTTATATTCATAGTTACATTTTTTAGCAATATTGATTTTGATTGTTTATGGCACTATTTATGTTTTTGGAAGGTTCAGTATTACACAACACTGCATTTTTTTTTTGTAAGCAATTATATTGTTTATAATTATATTTTTATATCAACCCCCTACATCAACTCTGCAAAAAAAATATTATTCACTCATGTTGGTGGGTACCTTCTATTAGTAACCAATCAGTTTCCAGGTTGTATTGCCAAAGCTTAACTGAACAAGTTATAGTTAGAAGCTAATGCCACATACACACGAGCGGAATGTCCGACGGGAGCTTTTCATTGTATATTCCGATCGTGTGTATGCCCCATCTGACTTTTTACTTGGAAAATTCTGATGGACTTAGAAATGGAACATGTTCTAAATATCGGGAAAACCACTCGTCTGTATGCTGTTCTGACAGACCAAAAAACGTTGCATGCTCTGAAGCAAATACGAGATGGAAGCTATTGGCTACTGGCTATTGAACTTCCTTTTTCTAGTCCCGTCGTAGGTGCTGTACATCACCGCGTTCTTGGCGATTGGACTTTGGTGTGATTGTGTGTACGCAAGATAGTTACAGTGGAATTCCATTGGAACTCCGTCGGAAATACCTTCAGAGTTTATTCAGATGGGAAAACCGGTCGTGTGTACAGGGCATAAGTGGGTACTATACACAGTTGCACCATATTCTGTGTGCATCAGTTTTAGTAAATCTCCTCCAATGCAGGCGATTTGTAAGCTCTTAAAGGAGACCACCTGGAGCCATGTGGCATAAGGCTGATGCACGGCAGTGATGAGTGAAGACCGGTCCTAATTATATATGGTAAAGGGGCCCACTCAAATTAATGTCAGCCACTCAGCAGACTTGTCTGTCTTTTCCATCGTTTTGACATTTTTTTTTTTCTACTAGATAGATTTTATTCACCTCTCTATATGTATAGGAGAAAAGCAAAGCTTTGTTCTACCTGACCTAGATAATAAATTGAATGTCGTGCAGTTATAATATTCAGCATCTGTATTTGTCAAATGAATATAATATTACTGGCTAATTTCCCCACAGTATGATCACTTTTCTGGTTATAATTGCATAATCTTGATTGTGTCAAACTGAAGCCTTTTGGAAAAAAAAAATACTGCTTTCAATCTAGACAGCTCATTACAGTTCTCCCCACTATAATGAGAATCCTTAATGTCTCTGTGATACAGCCCATTACAACCTGTGAAGGGAACCACATGGGGAAAATTCATTTTGTCAAACAGCCACACACTGCTGTAACCTATTCTTTGGCGAGGATCGTGTAAAGCACTCGTGTTAAATAATTTTTGGTGAATACATGGCTGCGATAATTACATAGAATTTTTACATTACGCTGGAGCTCATAATTAGCACCTTTTTAAATGAAGGAGAGTGAGAAAATTGTAACATTATAAAAAAAAATAAAAAATCAGTGTGTTTGGGTTTTTATTAATGTCAGAGTAGCCAAGATACTAAAGTCTGTATTGAGAACTTGGAAGTTTCAAGAAAGAAACCATTAGCAAACACCATTCAGCCATTTAAAGCCCAACTTCAGTCTCCTTGCTTCTCGATTAGATAGGCCTTTCTTTTTGGTCCCTATTGGCTGTATTCTTTGCTTTTTGTGTTTTAATGCTCACCTTTTCCTTAATCTTCAGGCCAGTCATATAATGCCACAGGGTCTTCTTTTTCTTCACCTCTTTTCTGGGCTGGGTGGTTCTCATTGGTGCAGAGAGCAGTGCTGAAGTGATGGCATCAGTACCAGTCTCTGTGCTGGTATGATGACTGGGAAGGGTCATGACATCCTCCACTGACAGCATGTGATCAATCTTCTGTGTTGAGTAATATTCAAGTTATTTAACCTGAAAGATGGACATACTGTGGCAGCCAGAGACAACTCCAGCTTGAAGGTGGGTATTAAAGTCAAATTAGAGATCCCAGAAGCAGCAAAAAAACAATAAATATAAACCAAATCAAGATACCCATGAAAAGGGAAAAAATGTATTGTCCATATCACCATAAAAAATCCATACAATAAGTGTATACAAGAACAAAAAAAACTAACTTTAAGTAGGTAGCAATTGTACCGATCCAGCAGCATGTACGAGGGAGCGAGCAGTGTTAGCCATGCAGCCGTGACCACCTTATATGTCCCCACACATTAAGGTGAGGCTGCCGGCGGAGCTCACATCACCAAATACAGTGCCTTGCAAAAGTATTCACCCCCCTTGGCATTTTTCGTGTTTTGTTGCCTCACAGCCTGGAATTAACATGGATTGTTTGAGGATTTGCATCATTTAATTTAAAGAACATGCCCACAACTTTGAAGATTTTTTTTTTATTATTGTGAAGCACACAACAAATAGGATAAAACAACAAAAAAAAAGTCAATGTGCATAACTATTCCCTCCCCTAAAGTCAATACATTGTAGAGCCACCTTTTGCGGCTATCACAGCTCCAAGTCACTTTAGATAAGTCTCTATGAGCGTGCCACGTCTTACCACTGGGATTTTTGCCCATTTTTCCTTGCAAAACTCCTGCAACTCCTGCAAAACTCCTTCAGGTTGGATGGTTTGAACTTGTGAACAGCAATCTTTAAGTCTGACCACAGATTTTCTGTTGGATTGAGGTCTGGGCTTTAACTAGGCCATTCCAACACATTTAAATGTTTCCTCCTAAACCAGTGTTTCTTTAGCAGTGTGTTTGGGGTCATTGTCCTGCTGGAAGGTGAACCTCCGTCCTAGCCTCAAATCCCACACAGAGAGGTACTGGTTTTGCTCAAGAATATCCCTGTATTTAGCACCATCCATGTTTCCCTCAACTCTGACCAGTTTCCCAGTCCTGACTGCTGTAAAACATGGTGTTCTTTGGGTGATGTGATGTGTTGGGTTTGCGCCAGACATTTTTTTTGATGACAAAAAAGTTCCGTTTTAGTCTCATCAGACCAGAGCACCTTCCTCCATACATTTTGGGAGTCTCCCAGATGCCTTTTTTCAAACTTAAAACGTGCAATTTGTTTTTTGCTGAAAGTAATGGCTTTCTTCTGGCTACTCTGCCATAAAGCCCAACTCTATGGAGCATACAGCTTATTGACGTCCTATGTACAGATAGTTCTGCCTTGGAACTCTGCAGCTCCTCCAGGGTTAGTTTAGGTCTCTGTGCTGCCTCTCTGATTAATGCCCTCCTTGCCCGGTCCGTGAGTTTGGATGGGCGGCCGTCTCTTGGCAGGTTTGCTGTTGTGCCATGTTCTTTCCATTTGGTTATGATAGATTTGATGGTGCTCCTAGGGATCATCAAAGATTTGGATATTTTTTTATAACCTAACCCTGACTTGTACTTCTCAGCAACATTGTCCCTTACTTGTTTGAAGAGTTCCTTGGTCTTCATGGCAGTGTTTGGTTAGTGGTGCCTTTTGCTTAGGTGTTTCAGCCTCTGGGACCTTTAAAAAAGGTGTGTATATGTAATGACAGATCATGTGACACTAAAGCCGTGTACACACGGGTGGACTGTATGGCCTACTTAGTCCGTCGAAACACATTTCAGCGGACAGTCCGCTTGTGTGTGGGCTTCAGCGGACTTTTTCAGCGTGCAGTCTGGCGTACTAAGTATTTCGGATTTTTCGAAATTCTGTCCGTCATACTTTGGTTTCAGCGGACAATCCGCTCGTCAGTAGGCTAGTTCGACGGACTAAGAATGGCGCATGCTCAGAAAGGATTTACACGGCGAAAGGTTGCATTGCTGTGTATTGGACTTCCTATTTCTAGTCCCGTCGTACGTGCTGTACACGTCATCCCGCAAGCTTTCGACGGACTGTTTGTTCATCCGTGTGTGGTCAAGTCCGTTCATTCGAAAGTAGGACGGACTGTCCGTCGGATTGTATGACGGACTAAGTAGGCCATACAGTCCGCCCGTGTGCACGCGGCTTTAGATTGCACACAGGTGGACATAATTTAACTAATTATGTGACTTCTGAAGGTAATTGGTTGCACCAGAGCTTCATATCATACCAAAGGGGTATGCACATATGCACATGCCAATTATCGTTTTTTTATTTCTGAAAAATAGTTTTATGTATATATTTTTCTAATTTTACTTCACCAACCTAGACTATTGTGTTCTGATCCATCACATATAATTCAGATTAAAAAAAAAACATTGAACTAAAGGCTGTAATATAACTAACTAGGTAAAAAGCCCAGGGGGGTCAATACTTTAGCAAGGACTGTACATACAGTCTACTGACCACACCTACCCCAACACCATGTCTACTCGGGAATGCGATGTAAACTCTCCTGTGGATCCCCTGCTATGCATGCACTAAATGGCAAAACACAGCCAAAATGGCCACAGTGATGTCACATACATTTGCAACGGTGGCACCTAGTGGCCATCTTAGAAGCTGGCCAGAAGAGGAAGACCAAGATGCGATGGAAAACACCTCAATTCAAAATACAAGGGGGGTTCCCCATGCAGTAACCCCCCCCCCCCCCCCAATAGAAAATCTACCTCATACTCCCAAATCCATGAAAAAAAAACAAAAAAGGTCTTCTTGAGCGATGTCACATGACATATCTTATCTTGCTGGGCTGTTGGCTTTCCATTTATATGTTGTAAGTAGTTTGATCTGTTTAAGTTGGGGTCCTCTGTACACATGGATTTATGAATTGGTTCTCTTTTTTATGTCTTTTTGTTCCTTGAAAGCATGATCAATACCACAGTGCTTCTGCAGTGTAATTTGTCCAATTCTACATTCTAAAATACCTGGTTAATCCTTCCTGTTCCTTTGTACCTCCATGTGTCAGGTTTGGAGATTGGCTTTCATGCACAGACTAGGAAATGACAGGCAGGGAGTGGGAGAGACTCTGTACACATGGCATGATGATGGATCCGCGTAAACGGACCACAGTATCATGGATAAGCATCCTTTATTACCGTGGTCCGTTTACGCATCATCACAATGTGTGTACACAGTATCTCCCTCTCCCCTCCCTGCCTGTCATTTACTAGTCTGTGTGTGAAAGCCGATCTCCAAACCTGACCCACCCCTCCCCTCTTGCTGCTATTCATCTGTGGCTATGAAGTCATATTTATAAATAACTGGCATCCCCTCTGTTGTAGCAAGATATAAAGTACTGTGTTTCAGTTTTTTAAAAATGATAATCCTAAATACATTCTTGCACAGCTCCACTGTGTGGTTGTGTGACCTTCCTCTGCTGACTGGCATACATCAGAGGAGAATCTCAGCCTCTCCCGCTGCTCTCCTTAGATTGGGGAAGGAAAGTGGAGGGAGGTCATGTGACCGCACAGCAGCGCTGTGCAAGAATGTATTTAGGATTATAATTGTTTAAAGAAACTGCCACACAGTACTTTATATTTTGCTACAACATATGGTATGCCAGTTATTTATAAATATGACTTTACAACCACTTTATGGTCCCCTGGCTTACTGCAAAAGCAAGTTATGAAATGCTTTGGGCATATAGGTACGATATAAAAAGCAATATTGACACTCGCCAGGGGTGTCTTATTGGTGTTTGTACCTATGTATAGAGAAAGCTTTTAATACCACTGAAAATATGTGAGATTTGATACTGCTAGGCTATGGATTTTAACGTTGACACAATAAAGTTATGTTAATTTTTTTTTAAAAGAACATTGTTTTTTAATATGGTGCTCCAAAAATTCCTGCCATACATTACATTCTCTTCTGCTAGAAAACATTTTTTTGGGATGGTCACTGACAAAGGGGCTGATTTACAAACGGTTTGTGCCATGAGTTGTGGTGCATGCCGATGCGCAACAGCCGTTTTGGTATTCACAAAACATTTTCACCTGTAACACAGTGCAATTCCACATTTACTATTATATTGCCGGCGCACGGGAGGTGGCAATCGGTGGCAATTCTTCAACTCAGAATTAAAAGAAGGTGAAAGTGCCAATATTATGGGGGTGATGTGGGTGATGTGAGGAAGTATAGTTATAATTGTCCAAGTAACAAATATGCCCAAAATAGAATGACAAAGTAACTTTCTGTGAACAAGCCTGCTGCACCTGCAAATACACTTAGAACTGCGCGAGGTCAATTTATGCACTGCGCATGCGCAAGTGGCATTTGTGCACGTTCAAATGCTTTGGTTCAGTGCGCAGGCAAAATCTTAGTAAATGTCAAGCAGCGTAAATGCATTTGCATAAGTTGAACAGGCGCACCTCTCAACTTGACCTTTTTTGCTTTTACTCTGGTTCACTTTTATCTTTTTTTTTTTTAAGGCTATTTGCACACAGGTCATGTTGGCAACAAGAAAAAAAAAAATAATTAAGAAAAAAAAATGCATGGGGGTCCCCTGAAATTCCATACCAGGCCCTTCAGGTCTGGTATGGATTTTAAGGGGAACCCTGCGGAAAAAATAATTGGCATGGGGGTCCTCCTCAAAATCCATACCAGACCCTTATCCGAGCATGCAACCTGGCAGGCCACAGGAAAAGAGGGGGGGGCAAGAGAGCACCCCCCCCCTGAACTGTACCAGGCCACATGCACAAGAGTTTTGTCTATTCTTATGTGAATCTTGTATATTGTGTATTTCTTCCAGATCTGTTTAGTAATCCATCGTTAAACAGTTCCTTTGTGCAGAAGCTTCCTGCAATAAAGACCAATCACTGCTGCTCTCTCTCCTTGTGCAGAGTGACTGGTCTTGTCTCCACCCTCTCTGTAATTTTCAGACAGCCTACAGTGGGTGGGGCTGGCTGGCTTCCTCCCACATCTCTGCTCTCTGCATAAACTATGTATAGTCCAGTGTTGATATCGCTGCTACTTTTTCAGGGTAATATCTAGGTTTGCATAGGTCTTTGATGGCCATAGAGTGGATGTCTGTCTTTTGTAGTTATTGAGGAATATATTTAAATAAAATATATTATTTTCGGAGTTTAGCTCTAAAGTATGTCTGTTTAAATATAGGTTGGAAGAATATTTTACCAGTAAAAAGTTAAAGATATGATACCATTGTGTATTTGACTACACAATCTGGAGCATACTGAAAAGAAAAATAATTTTTCACAAAAGCATTGACATATACCTTTCCTAAATTTATCGGTATGTGTTCTGTGTATCTGTGCTATTAGGCATGATAATGTACAAAAAATCACAATGGGAATTGCAGGCTCCTGTCAATGAGCATGTACAGCATGACATTGTCACTGAAAATGACAAAAGTCCTCTTGTGGAACATTGCATCAAATAGTTCCCCAAAGAGCCTCAGGGTTCAGGTCATATATCATTTGATTTTATCTCAATGTAAAAGTAATAGCATAAAGTAACAATGTAGATTTACATGAAGTACCCAGGGATGTGATGATGAAATTAAATTCTAGAAGTTTCTGTAATATGAATTTCTATCTATGCAATATTAGTTTATATCTCTACTCTTTTTATTTGCCAGTTGTCCATAATATATACATCTAGGATGATACCCAAGCCTACTAGCTAATTAAAGTAGATGTAAATCAAATAATTTAAATCTCATATAAGCATTAAAGACTACTTTTACTTAAATAAAATACACAATAAGCATAAGGGACATAACTTCAGTATGATGTGTTTCTTGTCCTATCTGTGCTAATTCTGTATTAATCTTTCTTCTCCAATGACCCCCCAAACCTCCGTAATCTTTTGGTGTAACAGAGGTTAAAGTGGTTGTAAACCCTTACAACACACTTTGACCTACAGGTAAGCCTAGATTAAGGCTTACCTGTAGGTCCAAGAAATATCTCCTAAACCTACACGGTTTAGGAGATATTCGCCATAGACAGCGGCGCGCAGGCGCACTGAGCGCGGCACCGTCAACGGTGATATGCTGCGCGTGGCGGCTCCCGTGCGTGTGCGCGGGAGTGACGTCATCGCGGCTTCGCCGAATGACAGCGGCGGAGCAGCGAGACCCAACGAGAAAATGGATGTGCCGGACTACAGGGGACAGCGGTGACTTTGCTGGCATTATGTGTCAGGTAAGTGACACATAATGGGCTACTATGCGATGCATAGTGGTCCATTATGCTTTACCTTTGCAGGGAATGAAAGAGGAAGTAAACTCATCAGGGTTTACTTCCTCTTTAATAGAACTGAGGAGCTGTTTCTGATCAAGAGTGCTGGACTATGCCCACTCTTTTTGCTTCAACTTACTATCCTTTCTGATTCCCATCAAATATACAGGAGTTGGGGAGTTTTACCCTTATATCCTGTTCTTTCTGACACCCATCAAATACACAGGGGGTGGAGAGATTTGCCATTATGTTCTGTTTGACTCCCACTAAATAAGGAGGACATGGGGAGATTTACCCTTAGCCCCTGTACATACGGTCGGAGATTTCGACAACCAAATCCGTCGGATTTTGTCCGTCGGATCTTGTCCGAAACTGTTGCATACACACGGTCGGACAAAGTTGTCGAAAAATCCGATCTTTCAGAACGTGATGATGTAATTTCGTTACGATGGGACTACATTCAGGCTAGTAGCCAATAGCTTTGATGTAGGAATTTGATCTGAGCATGCGTGGCACTTTGTCCGATCAAAATTCTCTACACATGATCGGAGTATGTCCTATCGGACCAGTTTGTTGGAAAATATTTCCAACAAGTTGGAAAATTGGGTCCGACGGAATCAGTCTGATGCATACCACACACAGTCGGAATATCCGACAACACGGTCCGATAGGACACATTCCGACAGATTCTCCGACCGTGTGTACAAGGGCTTACATCCCGTCCTGTCTGACATGTGTATTGTCTGACTCTTCTCAAATAAAAAGAAGCTGGGGAGTTTTACCCTTATATCATGTCCTGACATACACCTATCAAATACACAGGAGATGGAGACATTTACCCTTACGTTCTTTTTTACTCCCATTAATTAAGCAGGATGTGAGGAGATTTACACTTAAATCCTGACCTTTTTGACACCCATCAAATACACAGGATGTGGGGAAATTCACTCTCTGTTCTGTTCTGTTTGACATTCATCAAGTGCACAGGAGTTGGGTAAATTTACTCTTAAATTAGGGCTGAAATTGGGCTTTGAGAGAATAGATCCTGCTGAAGAACAATGACCTTAGATGATAACCAGGCTGAGGAAACAAGTGACCAAACCCTGATCTCTTTCTAAGTGAATGACTTCTACTTTGTGTCAATAGCTCAAAGAATGTTAAAGGCTCATAGTCTATGTGACTGGCTCATAATCTATGTGAATGACATTCTCAAGTCTTTGTGTAGAGAAAGGCCATAATCTATAAGCGCTGCAAGTGCTTGTTCATTCCACTTTTGGAATTTATAACTCTGCTGGCCTGGCGGACTATGACAGAATTAAGATGCAAAAAGTGTGTGTGTATTTTCTTTCAAACTATTGTATGTGATTACATGGTGTATGCTCAAGTTGCAACTTCAAATGGTATCCCAATAATTGTCAGCTACAGTGGATCTATTTTGGCAAGAACCAGTTTATGGGATTATTGATTGTGGTTAAAATCACAGAAAATCTAAACAAATGATTACTTTAAAAAAAAAAAAAAAAAAACTCTACAATGGAATTCAAAAGCATCTAAATTTCAACAGTGCTTTTAACAATAGTGTGCATCCTAAGCCCACTGGACTTTCTATGCCTATAAATCATCTAAAAATGGGAAAATCAATAACTAGACCATTATATATATATATATACTGTATGTTTTTTTTATAATACCGAACTGCTTTCATAGTGCCTTGCATATATGAACGCTATGTAAAACCCAGCTATTTCAGTATATCTATAGGTCCTGTTCTTTGCTTTTGTAAGAGGGGTTATATTGTGGTTTAAAGTGCAGCTGTCATAAGAGAACTATGGGGGTTACCATTGCTGACCTCTTCTGAAAAAGCAATTTTTTTGGCTATGTCTGGCATTTATACTTGTGAGCCACACCCCTCAAACAATGACTCATAACTGATTTTCTTTAAATAAAGCTGGAGGCAGCTATTAAAAATCTCTTTCGGTACCTCACTCCTGTACAATTACTTGCTAATATTCATTAAGACCCCTTTCAAACTGAGCCATGGGCATCATTAGCAGTAAAGCACCACTAGTTTTAGTGGCACTTTGCTGCTGTTTTAGCAGCGCTATTCGGCCACTAGCAGGGCTCTTTTAACCCCCTTTAGTGGCCGAAGAAAGGGTTAAATGCTCCTGTGTAGAGCCGCTGCTGATTCGCTTTGCAGGTGTGTTGGTGCGTTGGCAGAACTTTTTTTTAACGTCCTGCCAGCACAGCACCCCCGCGTGAAAGCACCCCGGCTTTCACATTAGGGTAGCAGGGGAGGCGTTTTTCAGGTGCATTACAGGTGCTATTTTTAGCCCTCTATCACCTGAAAAATGCCTCAGTGTAAGGCTGGATTCACACCTATGAAGTTTTAGTGCTTTTTGCATTTTGCAGATTTGCACTACAGTCCATTTAACATGGTTTCCTATGGAACACGTTCTGTAGTGCAAATCTGCAAAATGCAAAAAGCACGAAAACTGCATAGGTGTGAATCCAGCCTAAAAAGGGTCTTAGACCTAGTTCACACCTATGCATTTTCAGTTTTGTAGAAACACACTACATGGATTCCCATGGGTCACGTTCACATCTATGCATTTTATATAAAGGGCCAGGGACTTTTTTCTGGTCTTTGGTTCCATAGACTTTAATGGATCAAAAACATGTATTGAAAAAAGCGAAAAATGCACCTTGAATATGCAAACTGCAACCTGCATAGGTGTAAACCAGGCCTAAGGCTGGATTCACACCTATGCAGTTTTAGTGCTTTTTGCATTGCAGATTTGCACTGCAGTCCATTTAACATGGTTTCCTATGGATCACGTTTTGTAGAACAAATCTGCAAAATGCAAAAAGCACAACAAATGCATAGGTGTGAATCCAGCCTTAGGCTGGGGGAAAAACAAAGAGAAACTTATATTAATCCTTGCTATTCTGACAGCCAACATTCCTTTTCACTCCAGTTTCAGCCTCTGAATGTCCCTCAATACCCACAATGCATGACATTGGCAAGGGGGTGACCTTATGATCAGCAAAGAGGAACGGCTTTTTGTAGAGCTGGTCATCAGAATAAGTCTGCAGAAGCAAGGAACAAGGCCAGTTGCATACTCCCTTGACCAAACACATTTTAGGGCTCCAAACTAATTTTAATTGAAATACCTCAGCAGACAGCGCTGAACCACTATGACCAGCTTGTGTCAGAGAATGGGTGCAGGTATTCACCTTCACTTCTCAAACACTTGTGGGTATAAAAAAAAGGGGCGTGGCCGGACCGGGGACAGCGATGGACTCTTAAATCATCTCCTCCGGCGCTCAGGGAGAAATTTCGCCGCACACAGGGTTTCAATCCACCCATCCGACCATGGGAAAGGCTGACAGAAGCGCTCCAGGATCCAGGGACGCCGCCGAGACAGGTCTGTCCTCGCATACGAATATCCCGGCGATGTTCCGTCCGCCGCAAGGTGAAGGCCCCAAAGCCTCGGCCTCGCCTAAACAGGCTACCCCGCTGGACGCTTCCGGAGGCGCGGCGGGCGGCGGGAACGGCCCGCAGGGCCCAAACAGGGACATCTTCCCCCCTCCGCCCCAGGCTTTATCCCCCCAAGCCTCCCTAGCCCCTCAAGCCCTCAGCCTGGCTGATCTCCAGGCAGTAGCTCTGGACATCAAAGCTACCCTGTCTGCTGCCATCACAGACTTGAAAGCTGACATACAGCATGTGGCAGCAAGATTGGGATCTGTGGAGCAAACTGCATCTCGTCATTCTGAGGCACTGAAACAAATACAAAGAACATCGGATAACCACTTGAGCCACTTAATAGAGATGCACCGCCACATTGAAGACCTCGACAACAGGGGCAGGGGTCATAACATTAGAATCCGCGGAGTCCCCGAGACCACAGACTAAATCCCTGTAATACAGACAGCTACCTCCATTTTCAATGAGCTGCTGGAGAGGCCCCCAGACTCCCCAATTGACTTTGAACGGATTCACCGCGCTCTCCGTCCAAGGGGAAGAGACACCGACCCGCCAAGAGATATAGTCTGTTGCCTGGTAAATTTTCCGCTAAAGGAAGCCATTCTCAAAAAAGCCAGAGAAAGAAACAGAGTGCTCTTCAACGGTCATGAAATCAAATTATTCCAAGACCTCTCCAACATTACTTTGCAGCAACGCAGGGCCCTGCGTCCATTACTAGAGCAACTCCGGACCAGAGGCATCCCTTACAGGTGGAAATTCCCTTTCTGCCTATCTGCAACTTGGAGAGGCCACACAGCTTTCCTACGCACTCCTGACGACCTGCGATCATTTTGCGATTCGCTCAACATACCCGTAACAGATGTACCCGACTGGTACAACTCATTCCAGATTCATGACACATGGGTTGAAGTGGCAAACAACACGACTCCCAGAACGCAAAGAAACAGAGATCGACGTCGAAGATCTCCGTCAGCACAACACCATGGAAGAAGAGCAGAACAAGGAAGTCCAGTCATTTCTCCACCCAGAAGGAGAGACCGTGTCGACAGACAAGATTCAATGGACACCTAGACAGTGGCTCCATGCCTCTCTCAAATAGCCCCATCTCAATCGCTTTCTATTTACTCCTGGTCTACCCCCACCGTTACACACTCTATATTCAGAGAGCGAACCTATCCTGCCAACCCTCAACCTCTCTTTCTGTAATTGAACGATCCCGTGTTACACCGAAAGGTAAGGCCCTTCTGGGGTGCTTCGGAGTCTCATTTTTTAATACATTTTATATATATATATTTTTTTTGGGGTCGAACTGTTGACAATCCGATGCAAGTTAACTTGGCCAACCCCCGAGCTTACAAATGTGAAGTCACTTCGCTACCCTCATGGTATATACCGACCCAGGGCAAGTCTGGACTGAGCATCGCATATCACTTTTCCTTTTACAAGTGAACTACCATTACAGGGCTCCAACCCCGATACGCTTTACACCTTTGCGGACATAATAGCCCTTTATAAAGTCAAGATTTAAACTTGTACTAGGTTGTTTGTCAGGCCTTGTCCTATTGTGTTATGTGCAGGCCTCTAACCCTCTTTGCCCTTCGCTATAGCACTCTCTTTATTAATGCCTTAATGGGTTAAGAATCTCCTTGCTTACCATAGCGGTATCTACCCCACGAGACCCGATCTCTGAAGTACATGAGTAACAGCAACTTAGAGGATGCTCCTTTAATTTGTTTAATATTCCTCAAAATGTTGATGTTTTGAAGGTTTCTTTACTCTTCAGGTTTTATGTTTTTTCACTGTTAGCAAAATTTATGTTCTTAGTTGTCAATACTGTAAACCAGGTGGGGGTTAGTAAATGTTTACCACTTGGAGTCACAGTCACTAATGCTTTGTTGGCACTCAAGGGGGTCGGACGTGTGGAGAGTCCTTTCCGGTCCACACCTTTCTTAGTTCCAGAGAAATCGTTACCTACCGTATATACTCGAGTATAGGCCGACCCGAATATAAGCCGAGGCCCCCAATTTACCCCCCAAAAAACTGGCAAACTTATTGACTCGTGTATAAGCCGAGGGTGAGACATGCCTGTCCATCCCTGTGTGTGTGTCCGTCCATCCCTGTGTGTCCGTCCATCCCTGTGTGTCCGTCCATCCCTGTGTGTCCGTCCATCCCTGTGTGTGTGTCCGTCCATCCCTGTGTGTCCGTCCATCCCTGTGTGTCCGTCCATCCATCCCTGTGTGTGTGTGTGTCCATCCATCCATCCATCCCTGTGTGTGTGTGTGTCCATCCATCCATCCATCCCTGTGTGTGTGTGTCTCCATCCATCCATCCATCCCTGTGTGTGTGTGTCTCCATCCATCCATCCATCCCTGTGTGTGTGTGTATCCATCCATCCCTGTGTGTGTGTGTCCATGTGTGTGTGTGTGTGTGTGTGTGTGTGTGTGTGTGTGTGTGTGTGTGTCCAGCCTACCTGTGTCCCGAGCCTGTGTCCCGTGCCTTGCCTCCTTGCCTCCGTCCCGTGCCTTGCCTCCTTGCCTCTGTCCCGTGCCGTGCCTTGCCTCCGTCCCGTGTCGTGCCTTGCCTCCGTCCCGTCCCGTGCCGTGCCTTGCCTTGCCTCCGTCCCGTGCCTTGCCAGGATCGCCGCTCTTCGTCGGCGCCTCGGCGGACATTCTACCATTCAAACGCCGCGCCTCCGCCTCCGCCTTCGCCTGTGATAGGCGGAACACTGAATTTCCCAGCAGCCTGTGTTCCGCCTATCACGGACATTGTCTCATCCTCGTCCGTAGTACGAGGATGAGACGATGTCCGTGATAGGCGGAACACAGGCTGCTGGGAAATTCAGTGTTCCGCCTATCACAGGCGAAGGCGGAGGCGGAGGCGCGGCGTTTGAATGGTAGAATGTCCGCTGTCTGTCTGCTCGACACGCTGATCGAGCAGGCAGACAGCGATGACTCGAGTATAAGCCGAGGGGGGCACTTTCAGCCTCAAAAAAGAGGCTGAAAATCTCGGCTTATACTCGAGTATATACGGTATATGCTTCATAGAGATATAGCTGCACCATATCATTCCAATGCAGCTCTAAATACTCCATAATGGGGGATAAAAAATTATAGGACGCTCAACCTCAGAGCTGAACCTGCCGTGGCCTGGAGGGGCTCTCGATACGCCCCCACTCTTCTTTATATAAGGTTAGAATGAATGTTTATGGAATGGTTCCTTGTTGGCTTGCTATATCGCACAACCTGGTCAAACAATTCACCTAAACAGGAAAACCCAGCCATGGGTAAAAGGGTTACATCTATTAGCACATTTGCTGTAAAAAAAAATTTCATATTGGTTTCAGGATTTCCGGTTCAGAGGCCCGCACTGCGAAAATTTCTTCTTAGTCTCTCTACAGGAGATCAAACTCTCCCACCCATCACTTATATGGCAATAGTTCTAGCCATCTATTCGCAAACACTAAGACGCAGTTACACCATCTCTTTCCCCACATTTATGCACCTTATTTCTGCCCTCTATAAATTTAATACGCCCTTAGGAACTCCCTGGGCGCCGGTCCCTCCCCAACAGATAAGAAACTTCTTTCTTTGTGATACAAATTTTTATCACTGGATTGTACCTCATATGGTCACAGAACCCACACAAGGAGTGGTTCCCTTCATCCCTCCTTGACCTTACCGGCATATATATATAGGTAGGCTTAGCTGGTCTAACCCTTCCTCCGGTTTGTATCCTTTGTACCTGTCTTAGGTACTACACCAACCCTCTAACACCCCCACCCTCTCACCTCTCTATACATTTTTTTTTTTTTTTTTTTTTTTTTTTTTTAGATATGCCTCCTCAAGGACCGCAAATTTCACCCCTTTCCCTTAAGCTATTGTCCATCAATGCTAAAGGACTCAACATCGCATCTAAAAGAACCAAATTCCTATATGAATTTCACAAATACAAAGCTAACATAGTATGTATTCAGGAGACGCACTTTAAATCCAATTATATTCCTAAATTATCAGATAGCCGTTTCCCCACGACTTTTCACTCCACCAACCCTGAGGGGAAGACAAAAGGAGTTTCCATCCTTATTTCAAAACATACTCCTTTTCAGATAAAAGATACAATGATTGATCCTGAGGGGAGATTTATTTTTCTCAAGGGCGTAGTGGCATCCCACCCGATCACGATTGCCAATATTTACGCCCCCAACTCAAAACAGGTTACTTTTTTCCGCAAAATTAAGGACCTACTAACAAATTTCGCCTCAGGCATCCTAATACTTGGCGGAGACTTTAATGTCCCCCTCAACCCTATAGCTGACACCTGAAATGGTTCCTCGAGTCTTCCCTTCAGGGCTTTAAAACAAATAAAACTCCAATTGCAGTCACTAACACTACATGACACCTGGAGAACCCTCAACCCTCAAACCAGAGATTATACATACTTCTCAGCAATCCATCAAAAGTATTTGAGAATTGACTACTTCTATATTACACAAGCAGACCTTTCACTCATGACGAACACGACAATAGAGCCTATGACTTTATCGGACCATCACCCAATCACATTATCCTTGACTTTCCCAGAAAAAACCTCTATAACTAAAACGTGGAGACTAAACACCACGGTGCTGAAGGACCCAATAGACATTAATCGCTTTCGAGACGCACTCAGTGACTATTTTGCCCGTAATGACACTACAGACACTACTAAGATCATCCAATGGGAAGCCCACAAAAGTGTCATTAGGGGCGAGTTCATAAAGAAATTGACCCAACTCAAAAAGGAAAAACAAAATAAAATCAAATCCCTAACAGATCGCATCCATGAGCTCGAATTACAACATAAGAAGACAGTGGCTGTCTCCACTTTCGAGGAATTGACTACGGAAGAATTGAATCTTAAGGCTAAAAGACAATATATACTACGACATAAAATATACTACGAGCAAGGTAATAAAAGTGGGAAAATGCTTGCGAGAGCAGTTCAGAGTAAGAAAGCCTCATCCACCATACATCACATAACTGACAACCGAGGAAAGTCATATTCTTCGAACGAGGAGATAGCCACCCAATTTGAACAATACTACCAAACACTGTATAATATTCCTCCAAATTCTAAATCCCCCTTAACCCAGAAGCCAGATCGAAATTGATTCAAAATTACCTGGAGAAACATAGTCCACCTAAAATCGCAAAAAATATTGCCCAGGAACTCGAATCCCCCATTAATGGCGATGAATTTGATAAGGCCTTGAAAGACATGAAATTAGGCAAAGCCCCTGGTCCAGACGGTCTCCCCTTACAATATTACAAAACTTTTTTAGACATTCTCAAACCCAAATTTTTGCAAACCTTCCAATTGCTACACTCAGAAAAAAATCCCCCCAAACAGCTCCTGGAAGCGCATATAACAGTCATTCCCAAGGAAGGAAAGGACCCATCACTTGTCACAAATTATCGTCCAATCTCCTTAATAAATGTAGATATTAAAATATACGCAAAAATTCTGGCCAATAGATTGCTACCCCTACTGACCTCCTTAATTTCCCTTGATCAGGTGGGATTTATCCCCGGCAGAGAAGGCCGAGATAACACCATCAAGGCCTTGAACATACATAATTTGTTGACTTAAAAAAAAAACAGGGCTTCTTTCTATCTCTTGACGCAGAAAAGGCGTTCGACAGAGTGGCCTGGGACTTCATTGACGCAGTCCTTAAAAATATTGGCATAATGCCCCAGATGAGAGCATACATCGCTGCATTGTACTCTAATCCAACTGCACGCGTACGCACCAATGGCCACCTGTCGAGCGCCTTTAACCTTAAAAATGGGACGAGACAAGGTTGCCCCCTGTCCCCGTTGCTTTTTGTCCTTACCTTAGAGCCGCTCTTAAATAAAATTAGATCCAACCCAAATATTAAAGGCATCGAGATTAAGGACTGCTCCTACAAAATAGCAGCCTTCGCGGACGATATGTTACTCTTTCTATCACAACCCTTAGTCTCCATACCCAATCTGGTTAAAGAACTTGAAACATACCAAACATTATCTAATTTAAAAATTAATCACTCCAAATCGGTAGCACTAAATATATCATTGCCCCTCAAAGAGGTAGATTTATGCAAACAAAATTTCCCATTCACTTGGTCCCCCAACCAAATTACCTATCTTGGAATAGAGATACCCTCTTCCCTGAAAGACTTATTCAAACTCAATTTTCTACCTTTATTAAGAAACTCACAAGAAGACCTTAAACGTTGGAACTCTCTCAATATCTCATGGTTTGGGAGGGCCTCTCTATTAAAAATGACCATTCTACCCAGATTCCTCTATGCCATGCAAACGATCCCCATAAAATTGCCATCCTCCTTCTTTGCCTCCTTCCGCAAAGCTTGTTCCACCTTTATTTGGAGGGGTAAACCTCCCAGAATCAAATATGCCAGATTGATCCTCCCAAAAAACAAAGGAGGAATTGCACTTCCTGATCTTAAAAAATACCATCAAGCAACGGTACTCACGCGAATTGTAGATTGGAACTTACATCAGCTTGTCAAAGACTGGGTATCATTAGAACAGGCCCAATTTCCATATTCAATCACTCACATACCATGGATTGACCCCAAATACCTTCAAAAAGAAATCAAATCACACCCCCTTATTGGACCCACGATAGCAATCTTTCACGACACTTACAAGAATGGAGACCCCACCCCTTGGATTAGCCCCTTAACGCCTCTTCGGAATAATCCTGATTTCCCCCCAGGAAACACCCCAAACTCTTTCCTGGACAAATGGCCCCACGAAACGGTGCTAATTAAACACTTTTTTCACAGGGGGATATTTTTATCCCTCGAGGAAATCAATAAAGACAACGACCCTGGACTGATTTCCCCCTGGACATATCGTCAAATTCGTCACTATATCTCCAAAACAGCACTGGCAACCCTTAGATCCAAATCTCCCACGACCCTCGAGATCTTATGTTCAGACACATCCCCTCAGAGACATATTATCTCATGACTCTACAACTCACTATTTAAAGAGGGTTTAGAATTCTCCTATCCATCTTGTCTAGCATGGGAAAACGACCTCAACCTTTCCCTCTCCAATGAAAACTGGGAAAATATTTTCACTTATGCTCATAAAGGCTCACTAAACGTTGCCACACAGGAGTGTGGATTTAAGATTTTAACGAGATGGTATAGAACACCTAGTACCCTTCATAAATTCTACCCCCAGATTTCCAACAAATGCTGGAGATGCAATGGGGAGGAGGGCTCGCTATTTCATATCTGGTGGTCATGTCCACTTATTCAACCATTCTGGAAAATGGTTCATGAAACCATCATATCAATAACATCAGAAACCTTAGATCTCAACCCAGCCCACTTCCTGCTGCATCACAACAAAATCCCCCCAAAAAAATATTTGAAATCCCTAACCATGATCATGACAAACGCAGCGAGACATTGTATCCCTTGCCATTGGAGATCATCCTCACTCCCTACGAAAAAAGAATGGTTCAGAAGGATTAATTTTATTGAAAACATTGAGGAACTTATAAGTATTTCACAAGAAAGAATGTTAAATTTTACTTCAACCTGGTCGAAATGGCTTGCATTCAAAGATACGCAGGAATATAAGTCTTTCATTTAGTAATGATTGCTGTTGAACCTTCATCATATATGCTACTTTTTTGAGGTCCTAACAGCGCGGGCCCGCTGCTTGGGAACTCTTCTTGCCTTCTCCTTTCTTCTGCATCTATATCAAACTAACTCCTTAACCCCTTCCTTGCTTTCCCCTCCCCCCCCCTCTTTTTCTTTTTTCTTCTCTCTCTCTCTCTCTCTCTCTTCCCCCTCCTTTACACGAGTGATTCTGACTTATTACTTTATTTGCCTAAGATTTCTATCTTATCCACAATGTAAAATTAACCGCAGAATAGATATTAAGGTCTACAGATGATTTTCACTTATATCTTGACAGTTCAAGTTACTGTTTCTATACCTCTGTAACCACCTGTAACAATGTATTACTATGCTACCATTACTGTGCAATATATTGTCGATTGTAATTTCCTGCAATCCTCTAATAACACTTTTGTGAAATAAAAAAAAAAAAAAAAAAAAATGGTCCTGATCACTCAAGTGGGTGTTCATGGCGTATGGCTGGTATTGCTGCATCTAACACTTTTTTCTTTTCTTTATTTTAGACATAATAGGGCCTGAAGAGAAAGTGGGAGTTAAATAAGCCCTATCATTGGTGTCAGTGGGTGAAATGAGTACCCTCAGAAGTGGTAATTTACCAGTAATGATTGTGTCAGAGGCATTACTATTTAACTACTTCTGGTGTTGCTGTTGAGTAGCAATTATGTTTAAACTCCTCCAATGGGGGTAAATGGCTTTAAAATATAACCCCCCTGCATTGGTGGTCAGTGGCAGTGAAATTGAACCCTCTCCATTGGTGGCCAGCAACAGTGAAATGTAACTAATTTCACTGGTGGTCAGTGAGTTCCTGCTCCTGTGTTGTATCCCCTATCCAGGATGAGGTCAGGCTGGGACCTCAGTTGTACTGTTGGGTGAAGAACACTCCACTGGACAGTATCAGTAACGCTGAGGTTTTTTTACTAACATTGAAGAGTGCAAAATCTGGTGCAGCTGTGCATGGTAGCCAATCAGCTTTTAACTTCAGTTTGTTCAATTAAGCCTTGACAATATAACCTGGAAGCTGATTGGTTTCTTTGCAGAGCTTCACCAGATTTCACACTCTCCAGTTTTAGTAAATCAATCCCAGGGTGTCATGTGCTGGAACATAGAGAATATTTAGTATCTGGCACTCCACTGCTACACTGCAAAGTCTAGGTGTCCTGGTTTTTGCAGGACAGGGCATGGGACACGGACACTGTGGGATAGGGTACAAAATCCAAGCATTCTCCAACTGAATAAGTGTACTTGGAAACTATGCCAGCGAAAGAAAATGTGGCAATAAACAGTACAGTAAGTTCTGCACAAAAAAAGGCCTGATGACCAGTAAGAGTGTTTGTATCTCTAAAGCCATTTATTTTTTTGTAGGAAATACTTAAAGTGTAAATAAAGACAACGTTTTTTTGTTTTGTATAGCATGGGGAGGGATTAGAATGCCTGTCAGTTTATTGCTGCTTTGCCCCATTGGGGAGATTCACCCCTTCTATTTGTCCTGTTTACCATTTTCATCAAAAGTAAAAGAAAATCCCAAATTGTGGGTTGACACCTGAACAGTTATGAAGGAGAAAACTTCCAATGACGATACTATTTCTGGTGATCCTAGAGTCACCCCGGGATTCCCTTACTTTGGAGGGATTTCCTCTCTAATGGCTATAGGGCAGGAAGTGAAATCCCCCCATTAGGACACAGATGGTTAAAATAAATAAAAAGTTGTGTGTTTAGTTACACTTTAAAAATGTTTTTTTATTTTTTTGTTTTATCTGTGTCCTATTGAGAAGATGTCCCTTTACTTCCTCTCCTGTAGATGTAACAGGAAAATGAAAATGATGTGGTCTATTAGAGGCACAACACAAAAACAATCCTTCCCCTATGTTAGAAACTGAATTATGTAACTGCAGACACATGGTTCATTTATATCTAATTCCATCCTATAAAATATACATTAGAAGAACCAGAGCAATGTATTACGCACAGGGAAACAAAGCAGGCAAACTATTAGCAAACCGTATTAATAAACAATAACAAAAACTAAAACTGACAAACATCAAATACCTACATACAGGAAAACTAGAACACCACCCGACCAAGATTGCAAACACTTTTATGAAATATTACAGAGATTTATACAATCTCCACCTAGATAGTGACGCGCTATAACCCACTGATTAGACTATTACCTAATTACCTTCACTGAATACAGACCAACTGACAACTCTTAATGCACCAATATAACATAAAGAAATCCTAGATACTATCCATGCCCTACCAAAACACAAATCACCAGGCACTGATGGCTTCTCATCAGAATATTACAAAGCCTTCTCTCAGACCTTGCACTGTTCAACAGGGTTGCCTCCTCGTCTTCCTTTCCAGGAGAAATGTTACAAGCAACCATTGTTACTCTGCCGAAACCAGGTAAGAAGCTGGATACCCCACAAAATTTCAGACCTATTTCTCTTCTAAACACTGATTTCAAAATCTATGCCAAGATTCTGACAAACAGATTGGCTAATATCACCCCATGCTTGATCAAGGCAGACCAAGTAGTATTTGTCAAAGGGAGACAAGCTCCTGATGGCACAGGAAGACTGTTTAATCTTCTACACATTGTAGAATCCAGGAAAACTCCATTGGCAGTTTTGGCATTGGACGCAGAAAAAGCTTTTGATAGGGTCCATTGGGGATACCTCAAAGCGACTCTACAAAAATTTGGCCTCCAGGTCCTTATTCTCTCAGCAATTTCTGCACTATATACCAAACCATTAGCTAAAGTTTTCTCGTCCAATGCCATCTCAGAGAGTTTTTACATTACTAATGGTACTCGCCAGGGATACCCATTATCCCCCATCATATTTACCTTATTGATGGAACCCCTGGCAGAGGCTATTAGAAGTGACAGCAAAATATCGGGGATTAATGCCACAGGTGGAATTCATAAGATCGGCCTCTTTGCCGACGATGTAGTATTAACGATCACTAATCCGGCTTCTTTATCAAACCAAATTCCCAACTGGCTCTTCTCAACCTTATCATAAAATCAATTCCAACCCAATTTAGAAGCATAATAAGTCACATTCTCATAGCAGCTCGACTGACAATTACTGCTAGATGGAAGACCACCCTGGCCCCAAATATATGGGAAGAAATCCAAAGAGTATCTACACAACACCCCTATGAAAGGTTCTTTGCTACACAATCCAATATGATTCAGACCTTCAACAGTCAATGGTTACCTTGGATCTCTAAATTTCCTGAAAACATGTAAAATTAGTAGTGGACAGTGATTCAATGAATCAGACAGAATTGTTCTATCTCCTATGGTACAGTTTTCTATTGTTTTTATTTTTGTGTTTCTTTTTAAGTTTATTCACTCTATACCTTAACTTTCACAAAGTTACCAATACAATGGCAAGACTACAGATGACAGTAATACATATAGCTTACTATATGTATAACATTGTTATGTACAGCACTGACACCCTACCTATACAAGGGAACGTGGCTTTCACATTTTGCAGTAGGAAGCACTGCCCCTGCAATTGATATAGAAGACAAGTACTGGTATGTAATCATTTGCAGTATTAAAATCGTGCTATGTATATTCTGAGATGTGCACTGTGTAAGCCACTATTGTACTCCTTTCATAACTGTTCATGTTGAAACTTAATAAAAAGAATTGAAAAGAAAATGATGTGGTCTGCATTTAAATGTGGAGAAAATGATAAAGATGTGTAAAAAAAAGAAGGAATTCACATACTGAATACTATAGTTATGGGTATTAAGCCATACATTTACTAGAATACAATATTTTCCCTGTTACCAGCCTTTAGCATATTGGCATTAGAAAAGAAAGGATAGACAGGTTCAACAACCATCATCCCTGTTACACGTTATTTGACCTTGCACACTAAGGCAGGTTGCCTAAGGCCAGGCTGTCACCTGCGGTTGTCAGTCCCAGTGGTAGCAGTACGTCAGGATGTAGCACAATGCTCCCTTCACGGTCACTTGCCTTAACCATAAGTGAAAATGATGCTGGAAGAAAAGAGGCTACTGATACACAGGACTATGAGACTTTCTTTGAATCATGACAAAAATCATTTAACACTCTGTTGTATGCTAACTTGCAGTCTTCTTTTCCTATGCAGGACACATTTAGATTTTTTTTCTTTCTGCAATCTGTCAAATTTGTTATTTACAGTCCCATTTAACATGGTATGTTGGAAAAGCAAGATATTGATTTGAAAAATAAATAATTTAAATCAAGAAATATGCTTAATTAAAGTGGAAGTAAACCCATAGATTTAAACAGTTAAAAAAAAAAGGCATGCCGGGAATGCTAACTACACATTGGCTGTGCTCTCAGCCAAACTATCAAACCATCCAATGGCTGGTGTCATAACAAATCACATGTGCAGCACCATAGCAGTTGAAGATTAAACAGAGGCAAAGATGGCAGCTTCCTTGGTTAAAAATGATAGGGGAGTTTACTTCCACTTTAACTTCCCTCTTTTATCCAAAATTGAAATATTTCCACATGTTAGAATACATTCTATATCTTCCCTAATAGAAAATTTCTTTGAGTATAAATACAAAGATGAGTTCCTACAGTTAAAATTGTATTTGTTCCACTTCTCATTCAAATGTTTCTATATACCAAGAAGTCATAGGTTTCATATAACATTACCAGGAATGGTAGGAATATTTAGTGTAGCAGCAGAGATACCGTTTGTTACTAGATTATGAGGGAACATGAACTTGCTGTAAACATCAGCTGGGAGGTGACACACTAACCCAGCTTTTCTCAACCTTCTGTTTTCCAGAAATAGTTTTCAGATATTGAGGAACCTCTGTTAAAAACAATTCTTTGGAGGTCAGTGGGAAAATGTCCACTTTATAGTGATGGTCAGAATGCCCCAATTCAGACAGCTAAAAAGGTCATTGATGTCTTACAATTGACTCTGTCAAGCAACATTGAAGCTGACACTTTGCAGGAACCAGCAAATTGGTGGTCAATCAGCCACATCTCAAAAAACCCATATCAACCTCAGATGAAACCCTAGGGTTCCTTGGAACCCTGGTTGGGAATAGCTGCACTAATCACTCATAAAAACAAATTCTGCAAAACCCTGCTGCCTACCTGAGGCCCGAAGGCTGCATGCAGCTTTTTGGCCCTAGTTGTGCTGTCCTTGGACCTCAATAATCTGTAGATGGAGTGGGAATATTGAACTGTAAAGGGAGTTATAGCAGTGTTCTCTACTAGTCTCCTGTAACACATCTCCAGTCTCCCTCCGTCTTCTGCAGCATGCTTCCAGTCTCCAACTAGAACATCCTCCAGTGTATCTGCAGTTTCTGACAGTGTTCTATAGCAATGTCATACAATGAACCTTATGGTTCATTGGTCTTTTGGTAATGTCAGGGGCAGCATATGATGGAAATTAGACTTCCTACATCTTTTATGTTCAATTGTAGCGTTATTTTAGCTATAGACATCTGTGAACATTTAGATGTGCATATACAATTTGACCATTTTACTATGTCTTTCAGATATGGTTTGATATCAAACTCTAGTCCAAGAGTCTCCATCCTTTTTAAAAAGTGGGAATAACAAAATGCCCCAGCAACAGAGAGGTCAAGGAGAATAAAAAGATGTCCCTACATAGGTGGTCAATGGAAGAAATACATGTATAAATGTGAAAGAACCTGTGCTTAATATGTTAATATAAACAGGAAGGCAGAACACTAAATATCTAAATACAAAATAGAATTACAGAGAGACAAATGGTAGGTACATGTTTCCCTTTACATCGGTGAGATGTGATCAGAATATAAAAATAAACATATGTGTGTCAATAAACATATCCACAATTGCAATCAATAAAAAGCACCAAAAAAATAGAAAGTGCAAAGAAAAATACATAGGTCAGTTTTGAAATATTCTGTATAATCATAAGGATACACTGTGCCAAAATCCATTTCGCAGAGGTGCCTGCTTTAATCAACGTGTCCAAATTCCTTACCACATACAATAAATCTCCAATTTATAAGAAATCAGCAGGAGATGGACAACACCACAGCCAGCACTCTGCATGACTCCATTGACAACACAACATCAGTACTCGGCACAAAGACTCACAAATGCCATTGAGAAAAACAAAAGGGGAAGACACATAGTATGGCACTTTAAAACCATATGAGATTTATAAAATGAATGGCACTCACAAAGCTTGATAAAGACAAGACTTACAAAGCACTGCTGCAATGCAGCTGGCAGGCTTGATGAAGTCACTGGTCAGGCTCAATCCTACAAGATTTGTCTCGGTATGGACATCATCAGGGGAAGAGCAGCTCTCATTCCCTGATGAAGGCATGTTCCAATTGCCCATGGCCACTGGTAGTAAAACATGTCTCTGTGTCTGTGATCAGCCAAACTAATAAATTCCTGTCATTGGTCAGTGGTAGTAAATAGGGCAATCTTTAATATTAATTGGACCCTGGGCAAACATTGCCTTTGGGCCATCCCCTCAACTCAAAATCAGGTCAGGCAGCAATTTAGATTGGTTTCCAGAGGTAACATCATTTCATTACTGCTCAATGACTGGATTCTACAACAAACATTACAATGCATTGATTAGTTGCTAGAGGTTACAGCACATCATTTCTGCTAACTGTTTGGTTGCTAGAGGCAACTGCACATCCTCACCGCTCACTGCTTGGTTGCTAGAGGTTACATGTTTACCGCTCATTTTTTGGATACTAGCGGCAACATGCTTACCACTCACACATTGGTTGCTAGAGGTTACTTGTTAATCGCTCACTGATTGGTTGCTTTACTTTGCATCATTACCACTTACTTATTGGTTGCTAGAGGTCACAGCACATCAATACAGCTTATTGAATGGTTGCTGAAGGTTACAGCACATCGTCTCCTCACTGCCTGCACACCATCGACTGGAGAGGTGAGGGGACCTGCCAATAGACAGAAAATTACTAGAACTTGCTATTAGCAATGAGCAGAGCAGAGCACACCCGGATATGAATGTTAACTGAGTGCAACTAGGAACAGAGGCCAATACAAGTAGTATCTCTGAGGCCAGGCTGCCAGAAATAAATGACTAGTTATGCCACATGCAGTAGAGCAGTGGGGAGGGGTGAGCTATGTACAGAGTGCAGGGTTAAGTGGTGCGCTATTGATAAAGTGCAGGGTTTAGCGGTGAGCTGTGTACAGAGTGCAGAATTTAGGGGTGATCTGTGTACAGAGTGCAGGATTTAGGGGGGCTCTGTGTACAGAGTGCAGGATTGAGGGGTGAGTTGTGTACGGAGTGCAGGTTTGAGGGGGGATCTGCGTACAGAGTGAAGGATTGAGGGGTGAGCTATGTATGGAGTGCAGAACTGAGGGGTGATCTGTATACAGAATGCAAGATTGAGGGGTGATCTGTGTATGGAGTGCAAGATTTAGGGAGATCGGTATACAGAGTGCAGAATTGAGAGTGATCTGTGTACAGAGTGCAGGATTGAGGGGTGAGCTGTGTACAGAGTGCGGGATTGAGGGGTGAGCTGTGTACAGAGTGCACAATTAAGCAGGGATCTGTGTACAGAGTGCAGGATTTAGGGGTGAGCTGTGTACAGAGTGCAGGATTGGGAAGTGAGCTATGTACGGAGTGCAGGATGGAGGGGTGAGCTGTGTGTGGAGTGGAGGATTGAGTGGTGACCTGTGTACAGAGTCCAGGATTGAGTGGTGAGCTATGTACAGAGTGCAGGATTGAGGGGAGAGCTGTGTTCAGAGTACAGGATTGAGGGGTGAGTTGTGTACAGAGTGTATGATCGAGGGCTGAGTTGTGTACAAAGTGCAGGATTGAGGGATGGTCTGTGTATGGAGTGCAGGATTAAGGAGGGATTTGTGTACAGAGTGTAGGATTGAGGGGTGATCTGTGTATGCAGTGCAGGATTTAGAGGGGGTCTGTGTACAGAGTGCAGGATTGAGGGTCAAGCTATGTACGGAGTGCAGGATTGAGGTGTGATCTGTGTACAATATGCAGGATTGAGGGGTGATCTGTTTACAGAGTGCGGCATTGAGTGGTGAGCTATATACAGAGTGCACGATTTAACGGGGATCTGTGTACAGAGTGCAGGATTAAGGGGTGATCTGTGTATAGAGTGTAGAATTTAGGGGTGAGCTGTGTACAGAGTGCAGGATTTAGGGGTGATATTTGTATGTAGTGAATGATCGAGGGGTGAGCTGTGTACAGAGTGCAGGATTTAGGGGAGATCTGTTTACAGAGTGCAGAAGTGAGGGTTGAGCTATGTACAGAGTGCAGGGTTGAGGGGTGATCTGTATACAGAGTGCAGTATTTAGGGGTGAGTTGCATACAGATTGCAGGATTGATTGGTAAGCTATGTACAGAGTGCAGGATTGAGGGGTGATCTGTGTACAGAGTGCAGGATTGAGGCATGGTCTATGTACAGAGTGCGGGATTTAGGAGGGATCCGTGTACAGAGTGCAGGATTGAGGGGTGATCTGTATACAGAGTGCAGGATTTAGCAGTGAGCTGTGTACAGAGTGCAGGATTGAGAGGTGAACTATGTACGGAATGCAGGATTGAGGGGTGATATGTGTACGTAATGCAGGTTTGAGGGCTGAGCTGTGTACAGAGTGCAGGATTGAGGGGCAAGCTATGTATGGAGTGCAGGATTGAGGGGTGATCTGTGTGCAGAGTGCAGGATTGAGGGGTGAGCTATGTACGGAGTGCAGGATTTAGGTGGAATCTGTGTACAGAGGGCAGGATTTAGGAGGGATCTGTGAACTGAGTGCAGGGTTGAGGGGTGATCTGTATACAGAGTGCAGTATTTAGGGGTGAGTTGCATACAGATTGCAGGATTGATTGGTAAGCTATGTACAGAGTGCAGGATTGAGGGGTGATCTGTGTACAGAGTGCAGGATTGAGGCATGGTCTATGTACAGAGTGCGGGATTTAGGAGGGATCCGTGTACAGAGTGCAGGATTGAGGGGTGATCTGTATACAGAGTGCAGGATTGAGGGGTGATTTGTGTACAGAGTACAGGATTGAGGGGTGATCTGTGTACAGAATGCAGGATTGAGGGGTGATATGTGTACGTAATGCAGGTTTGAGGGCTGAGCTGTGTACAGAGTGCAGGATTGAGGGGCAAGCTATGTATGGAGTGCAGGATTGAGGGGTGATCTGTGTGCAGAGTGCAGGATTGAGGGGTGAGCTATGTACGGAGTGCAGGATTTAGGTGGAATCTGTGTACAGAGGGCAGGATTTAGGAGGGATCTGTGTACTGAGTGCAGGGTTTAGGGGGGATCTGTGTACGGAGTACAGCATTTAGGGGTGTGTTGTGTACATCCGAGTTCTCACCAGCTAAATAACGTCAGAGTGGAGCTGCAGAAGAGCAGCTGTAACTTACTGCATGTCCGTAACTTGGAGTGCAGGATTGAGGGATTACTTGTGTACTGGATTGAGGGGTGATCTGTGTACCGAGGTCAAGATTGAGGGGTGATCTGTGTACAGAGTGCAGGATTTAGAGGGGATCTGTGTACGGATTGCAGGATCTAGGGGTAATCTCTGTTTGGAGTGCAGGATTTAGGGGGGATCTATGTACAGAGTGCAGGATTTAGGAGGGATCTGTGCACTGAGTGCAGTGTTTAGGGGGATCTGTGTATGGAATACAGCATTTAGGGGTGTGTTGTGTACATCTAATGCCGCGTACACACGAGCGGACTTTTCAACATCCAAAGTCCGAAGGAGTGAGTCCGTCAGACTATCCGATCGTGTGTGGGCTGCAACGGACTTTTGACTCGCCAAAGTCCGAAGGACTTTAGAATATGGAACATGCTTCAAATTTTTCCGAAGGAACTCCGCCGGACCCGGTCCCCTTCGAAAAATCCGCTCGTGTGTATGCTACTCCGACGGACTAAAACCGACGCTAGGGCAGCTATTGGCTACTGGCTATGAACTTCCTTATTCGAGCCGAGTCGTACGTCATCACGTTCGAATCCGTCGGAGTTTAGTGTGATCGTGTGTGGCCAAGTCCGCTCAGCCGAAAAGTCTGTCAGAACTCCGTCGGAATTCCAGCAGAACTCCCACGGAACTCCTTCGGAAGTCTGTCGGACATAAGTCCTCTCGTGTGTACGGGGCTTAAGTCCATCTCCCCCCCTCCCATGTACAGAGCTCTCCTCCCCGAGTTTCCAGTTTGGAGCTCACCCCTGTCAATACACAGCATTCCTCTGGCTTCCCCTTTCAATACTGAACACATTCTGAGTTCTCACCAGCTAAATAACGTCAGAGTGGGGCTGTAGAAGAGCAGCTGTAACTTACTGCATGTCCGTGGCTTGGAGTAGCTTCTGCCTGTGTACATCCCCCGCCCCCTCCCTCCTCTGTTCTCTCATAGAGAGGATATGTTTTTCGAAGCAGGGAGGGATGTGAACAGCCGTCAGGAGGAGACTGTAGCAACACTCCTGTATTTACAAATGACAGTAGTGGGCAGTTCAGCAACCAGCGCCGGATCTCGGAGGTGGAGGAACCGGCTCCAGGGGCAGCTGCTTTGGGCACCTCAACAATGGCGAGCCCCTCGGCAGATGCCCCATTTTCCCTGTGGTAAAGACAGCCCTTGTAGTAAAACATGCCCCATGTGTCATTGTTCATTAGGTATATGTCATTAGTCAATGGTAGTAAAACAGGTCCCTGTATCAGTGGTCAGCGGAAGTAATAAAAGACAATCTCCCTGGATTTTGTTGTCAGTAATATTAGACCTCCCTCCAGAACTGGTGTAAGTAAATAAAAATTAATTCCCCCCACCAAATCCCCACAGGTATCAATAATAACTCCCATAACTCCCCCCAACATTGTTGAGCGTATTAACAAAACCCCCCAGCCCCCTTCCTTCACCTGGTGTTAATGAGAAAAAAGGCTAGATCTGGAGACAGTCATCTAATCTCATTAGGCACCCTTATCCCTCCTGCTCAAGAGTAACATGCCATGAATAAAAAGACAAAGTGCAAGATGAATGAGGTAGGAGGTTGTCTTGTCAAAGCTTGTTTTTTATTTATTTTAATTTTATTTTGGATAGTGTAGGGAAGGCTTAGAACCCCTGTCAAGTTTTTATTGTTGTCTGTATCCTCACTAGAGATTGGCCTTGTCTGTTCGTCTTGGTGACCGTTATCAAAACAGAAAGTGTTATCCAAAATTATTGAATTATTAAAAGGTAAAGGTAAAAATTCCAATGGAGAAACTGTTTTTGATGGCAACTGTCCAGGAAGGATATTTCCCTCACTTTGTAAAGCTTTTCTCTTATTTCCTTTTGCATCTTTGGCACAGAATGTGAATGGAAAATCCAACAGGGCAAGGGAAAGTAAAAAATGACATTGATGGAGAGTTTTAACCTTATGCTATCAAAAACTCAAAAACATCTCACTTTACACATACTTTAATTGATTCCTCATCAGTCAAATTTAGAAGTAACAGATATAAATAAGGTAAATCATGCAAAATATAAACAAGCTTGCAGTGGATACAACTAATTATACGTAATTCGCACTAATTTGATTATTCATAAAAAACATAAAATTTGTGTGAAAAATGCAATTGCATAGTTGATGAGAGGAGAAAGGTGATTTATAACACTTACAGTTTAGACCATCTGTAACTGTTGTATGGAAGAAAAATATAAAGAGAGAGAAAAGTTTTGGCTTCCCTAGGAGTTTAAAAAACCTTTTTTTATACCTTAAATGGAAAACAGATGTATATTTGTGATTGGTACTTGCAGGGAAAAGTAACAGGTTTACTTAAAGCGGAGTTCCACTCAAAAGTGTTTGAAAGGCTTCACTGCTGTGTTCCCCCACCAAGAATAGCGGCGCTCTAGCTTCCTTTGTGCCATATATACTGTATATATATATATATAGATATGTATTGTTATTCGTTTTTCACTAATTTTAGGTGCAGCAGTGGTATAATATCAACAAGGGGAAGGGTGGTTTACAGATCCCCACGGTAAGGGGAAGGGGCGAGGTTTAAGGAAACTTTTAAAAACTGTTTTTTGAAAGTTTTCTTAGACCACATTCTCATTTTTGCATTGAGTTAATGTATGTTATGTGAATCAGTGGGCTGTGGTGGACTCCAGCATGCCATTAAAAAATTGTGGAATGGAATGGAACATGAGCCTTTTTTGGTGCATTAGTAGCCCACAGGAGCATTAAGCTTCATTCCCTACCCACACATCCACACTGCCAGAGTGGAAGAGAGCAGACACAAGTGGAAGCAAGCCTTATGCCCATACATGACTTGCCAGGAGTCGCATATCCAATGCTCAGTATGTCCTGTCACCTCAGCAGGACAGGGCGAGGAGGGAAAAGGAATAAGCAGCTTGAAAAATAAGTGTTATTTTACAAAATGAAGGACTGTATATTAATGTTCTGAGGATGCTATAATGCTATGAATTTTTTGGCAAAACATCATTAACCCTTTCCTGCCTGCCCCAGCATCCCTTTAAAAAGTTCTGAATGTCAGGGGGGAGCCTTGGGGCAAGAAAAATTGACCGATCATGATATCACTGTGATTGGCAGTCGCAGTGGTTACATGATCGGGAGCCAGTCCCGCCAGCTACCGATCATTAGTGGGGAACTAGAGCTGCCTTTCACAGCTCGGTTTCTGTACTTGGGAGTGTGCAGTGAGTACACTTTAAGCACAGAAACATCATCCTTCCAGCAACACATACTGCATGTGTGGCGTGTGGGCATTAAAGTTCACCTTTTTTCTGCCACACATATGTGTTTTGTGGGCAGCAAGAGGTTAAAGGTGAATTAACCCTTTCCTTTTTATCAACAATGTAGTCTAATAAAAACAAACTTTATTCTCCATCTTCAACTATGGTTTCCAGATGGCAGCAAAACATCTAGGTCGTGTTTTAGCTTGCAGTTTAGTTTTCCATAAATTTGCCTTGAGAAACCAAGTCTTTGAATTGCTATATCTTCGAGTCCAGCGGGGTGGGTGTTACAAAACCTAAGCTGGCTCAATGTGTCCTCGGTGACCGGGCGCCATCTGCTAATCTTACTCCAAACACTGAAATTAAAAGATGCCATGCTGTGCCTAACCATTTCTGATCAGTTGTTTGGCTCTGTTCGCTTATCACAGCTCTAAATGTAGAGGCATACTGAATGCTTTTAATTTGTCAATTTACTGTGCTCTACTCTAAGAAGGAACATAAAATAATGTATGGCTTACAACAAGACAAAGCTCACTTCTCAAAGTTTAATGGTGCGTGTTTTCTATGCTGTCTAAACTGTAAATTCTTAGTAGGTTTTTAAAACTGAGTGGGATGGCCCAGCAGCTTGAGTCTTTAAAAAAAAGTGCAAATTTAAATTATTGTTGTAAAAGTTTTCAAGAAAGTTATTTTTTATGTGGTTGTTACAGTTCACATTTTTCAGCTCGTATTTTCTGTATATTTATATATTATTTTTTTTTTAAATATATTTAGCTAATATATTTATACATATATTTTTTGCCCTAGATATTTTTCAAAATAGTTTCTCTTTGCCCCTTTATTCCCTTTCTTCTTTTGCCCCTCCCTTTTTTTTTTTTTTTCCCTACACCCTCCCCTTCAGTCTTATATATTATGCCTAGTCTTAAGCATTATTGAAGACTGTGTAAAAATATTGATTCTCATTTTCATTTTATGTTTATTTTTATTTTTAAATGTCGCTTATTGGTTGTTGTTCTGTATGAAATCATATATTTTTTTGTTTGGATAGGGATTTTGTTTCTGTTTCTCCCCCTGTCCTATACCTTTATATTGTGATAACGCTCCATTTACATAAGCCCCTAAGGTCCGCCCAGGTAGTATAAATTAGTCCCATACACACACAGTCATCAGGTTGATAAAGGAACCAATGAGATGTTCCGAAACGCGTCCCTCTTTGATGACTGCTTCCTGTTTTGCTTCCTGTTTGTGGTCCACGCTGGTTGCTGGTTATTGTCTCCTGCCGCTGACGTCACTTCCAGGATCCTCGTGTTTTGAGACTGTGATTGCGGACTGGCCTGTCAGTTCTCTTGGAGCTCCCTGCTGTTTTTCCTGTTGGCATCCCCTGGACCTCCCTGCTACTGGACACACACAGCCTAAAGAACTGGTATATGCCAGTGACCACTGCATTCATGCCGGACCACCTACATGGATATTAATGATATGCTCTGCCAGTCTACATATCTTGTAAGTGTTTTTAACCCTTTTTTGGGGAAATTAAACAGCTTTTAATTCTACACTTAGAGGCGCCTTTTCTTTGTTTTTCTGTTTCCTATCCAGAGATTGCTTCTCTCCATAAGTGCAGCCCTAAGTGTGGAAGATACCCTATTATAGACTTTCTGGTTCATAAAGACATCTGTTTTTTGCTTGGTCCTGAAGTTCAGAGCGCCCTTACAAACTGTATCTGGATTATTAGAATTCTACTATAGCTTGTAGGCAGAACATTTGACCGGAAATGTATGATTGCGGTGTCGTACAGTCTAGCTGCTCCGTCGAATCTTCTTAGAACATTCGACAGACACCCTAAGCCTTCAATGACAGATTCAACCTTAATTATTTTGGTTCTTCGGACAAACGTATTTTTTAGCAAAACTAAATAAATAAAAATTCATTTCGGGAGTAACTAAATAAATGTAATTTTCGGACGAAAACTAAATTCCGAAACAAAATATTTCAGTGTGCACATGTCTACTGGAAATGGAGCGAGTACAAAGAAGGGCAACAAAGCTAATAAAGGGTCTGGAGGATATTAGTTATGAGGAAAGGTTGCGAGCACTGAACTTATTCTCTCTGGAGAAGAGATGCTTGAGAGGGGATATGATTTCAATTTACAAATACCGTACCGGTGACCCCACAATAGGGATAAAACTTTTTTGCGGAAGGGAGTTTGTGTGGCCACTCATTAAAATTAGAAGAAAAGAGGTTTAACCTTAAACTACGTAGAGGGTTCTTTACTGTAAGAGCGGCAAGGATGTGGAGATCCTTTCCACAGGTGGTGGTCTTAGCAGGGAGCATCGATAGTTTCAAAAGATTATTAGATAAGCACCTGAACGACCACAACATACAGGGATATACAATGTAATACTGACATATAATCACATACATAGGTTGGACTTGATGGATTTGTGTCTTTTTTTCAACCTCACCTACTATGTAACTATGTTACACTTGTCTTTGTACTCACCTGGTTGCCACCAAATACCCTTGACACGATCTGAACCAAATACGCTTATCTTAGTCTCATCAGACCACAGGACATAGTTCCAGTAATCCATGTTCTTAGTCTGCTTCTCTTCACTCTTCAGCAAACTGTTTGCGGGCTTTCTTGTGTATCATCTTTATTATTATTATTATTATACATTTTATTTATATAGCGCCAACAGTTTGCGAAGTGCTTAAAAAAATAAAGGCAGACATTACAGTTACATTACAATTTGGTACAAGAGGAATCAGAGGGCCCTGCTCATTAGAGCTTACAATCTAAAAAGGGAGGGTGAATTGATACAAAAGGTAATAGCTGTGGGGGATGAGCTGATGGAGGAGGTAAAACAGTGTATTAGAAAGAAAAAGAGAAGGGTTTTCAGGGATCATCTAAAAATGGATAGATTTGAGGACAGTCAGATAGATCGGGGTAGGGAGTTCCAAAGGGTGAGAGAAGCTCTGGAGAAATCCCGGAGGCAAGCATGGGAGGAGGTGACAAGGGAGCTAGAGGGCAGGAGGTCTTGAGAGGACCGAAGAGAGTGACTTGGTTGGTATTTTGGGACTAGGTTAGTGATGTAGCTGGGGCAGAGTTATGATGGCTTTGTAAATTATTGGTAGTACTTTGAATTTTATTTGTTGAGTGAGTGGAAGCCAGTGCAGGGATTGGCAGAGAGGGGTGGAGGACACTGAATG
The DNA here is from genome assembly GCF_037356315.1 of Lithobates pipiens. Classification (NCBI taxonomy): domain Eukaryota; kingdom Metazoa; phylum Chordata; class Amphibia; order Anura; family Ranidae; genus Lithobates; species Lithobates pipiens. The sequence goes on along the minus strand of NW_027507758.1, from coordinate 545,238,852 downwards.
GTTGGTAAGGTGGATGAGTCTTTCAGCGGCATTCATTATGGCAGCACTCATACATCTATTTCCCAAAGACAAGCTCTGGATATAATGCTGAGCACATGCATTTAACTTCTTTGGTCGACCATGGCGAGGCCTATTCTGAGTGGAACCTGTTCTATTAATCCACTGAATGGTCTTGACCACCATGCTGCAACTTCCAGTATGACAGAGTGAGCGCTATAGCTCCAAATTTAACACACCTGCTCCCTACTCACACCTGAGACCTTGTAACACTAACGAGTCACATGACACCGGGGAGGGAAAATGGCTAATCAGGCCCAATTTGACATTTTCACTTAGGGGTGTACTCACTTTGTTGCCAGTGGTTTAGACATTAATGGCTGTGTGTTGAGTTATTTTGAGGGGACAGGAAATTTACACTGTTATACAAGCTGTACACGCACTACTTTACATTGTAACAAAGTGTAATTTCTTCAATGTTGTCACATGAAAAGATATTATAAAATATTTACAAAAATGTGAGGTGTATACTCACTTTTGTGAGAAACTGTATATATACTGTATATATACACAAACAGGTATATTGCAAACTTTTTTTTTTTTTAGTTAGAGTGGAAAAGGATTACAACGTCTGTCACCCTGGGTTAACACAAGAACACTAACAGAGGGGAAATCTCCCACACTAGGATTTCCTCATTTTAGGGGGATTTCCTCTCGCTTCTTGTTTTGGCTATGGGACAGGAAGTGAAGGGAAATTTCCCCAATGGGATAGCAAAAAATAAACAGAAATCTGACAGGAGTTATAATCCTCTCTTATGCTATTCACAATAAAATAAAATGTTTTGCCTTTAGTTACACTTGAACCTCCAGGGGTGGGGTGGATCGACTTGCCTAATGGATAAGGTGATGTGGGGGGTATTCAGTTAGGTAGGCCATACATTATACAATTTTATTCCTACAACCATGGGTCGCAGGAAAGAAAATCGCTCGATTCCCCCAACAACACAATTGATGTTGATATGGAAATCCCTCCCGTGGAGTTATTGTGCTCTCCAGGTGGGAGGCATGGGGAGCTGTCTCTGCGGGGATAACATAGTGATTCTTGCTAGAGGCTATAGCTGCTGGCAATAATTGCTTTCTAAAAATCTAACATACTGCTTTTACCCAAAATGATCGATGGATTGAAAGGCGTACAATCAGCCTGCCCGTACATTATTTGAATATCAGCTGGTCTCCGCTGGCTTTACTCATATTGCCTAGTATAAACTATTTGTTTTGTTTTTTACGTTCAACCCAGCTGGTCAGTCAGGCTGATGTGCACACTGGCTGAATGTCGGACCGTTTTTGTTGAACCGTCTGATACCGGCCAATATTTGACCCGTGTGTATAATGCCCCATTTTTTTTCCTTCAGATTTACCAAAACCATAAACCTTAAGTCAAACCTTAGGAGTTTCAATTTGTATGCAATTAGGCAAGCCCTTGCACTACATGGTTTTGGTAAACCTGAAGGAGAAACTCAGCAGAAAAACTGATAGTGTGTATGGGGCTTAAGGCTTAAGTCTGCCTGAGAATGGTTGCATTTTTTCAGTTCTTAAGTTATACCAGTTCTATAATATCGAGAAGGGCCTTTGCTGGTTGTACACAGATTTGGATTGGCAATAGTCTACACATCAAAGTTTTATACATTTCTAATATCAAATTTTCCATGCTGGTGCATAAACTTATTTTAATGCATATTTGTGAATGTTATTAGTATTTTTTTCACAAATAGTTACATTTTGTTTTTTGTTTACTAGTTATTAAAAATGTATTTTAGACATAGTAATTACAGTATAAATAAGAGAATGAGTTTCATTCTGTGGGGCTGTGGCCAAAACTTACTGCTCAGTCCTGGGGCTGCAATAGAGCTTCTGGAGTCTTCTATTCATGTGCATATATTGTGGGTGAAATTAACATCACTGGCCAGGACACTGCCATCAGGATAAAATATTAAAATCATATTCAGGCAAAGCGTAAGTATAGCAATTCAAGCATAGCGAGATAAAGCATTAGTTTCTATGAATTTTCATGTGTCTGTAAACAAACAGAAAAAAAAGAAACAGAAATTGGGACTAAGAAAGTTTCACTAAAGTGGCAAATCCTAATAGCAACTTTGAATACTATAATGCCCCGTACACACACGATCGGAAATTCCGCCAGCAAAAGTCCAATGAGAGCTTTTGGTCAGAAAATGCGATCGTGTGTATGCTCCATCGGACTTTTGCTGGCGGAATTTCGGGCAGCAAAAGAATGAGAGCGTGTTCTCAGTTTTTCGGTCGGAAAAAGTTTTGTTCGGAAATTCCAATCTTCTGTACAAATTCCGACGTGCAAAATTCCTATGCATGCTCGGAAACAATTGACACATACTCAGAAGCATTGAACTTCATTTTCTTGGCTCGTCGTAGTGTTGTACGTCCCCACGTTATTGATGGTCGCAAGTTCAGAGAACTTTTGTTTGACCGTGTGTATGCAAGACAGCTTGAGCAGAATCCCGTCGGAATTCTGTCGGAAAAACCATCAGAGCCTTTACCGACTAAAATTCTGATCATGTGTATGCGGCATAAGTCTTTGTCAATATTGTTAAATCTACTGCTTTCATGGAAATAATCTATGTGGTCCTGCCAGGAAGATCCTTGTTCAAGCATTTCCTGTATTTAGTGTCAAAGCTCTGTTTGTTTCTCCCAGTTGCTCCCAGCCATTGCAGGGGCACATGTGGGGGGGATTTACTAAAACTGGTGCACACAGAATCTGGTGCAGATGTGCCTAGTAACCAATTGGCGTCTAACTTCAGCTTGTTCAATAAGGCTTTGATATCAAGCCCCCATTCATATTGGAGGCAGGTTTGAAATTGCTTCACCCCCCACATTTCATTGCGAGTTCAGGAGCGAATTGACAGACATCTGTGCTTTAATACACAGATGTCTATTGCATACACCCCCGAAGTTGCAAAAGTAGTGCAGAAACTACTTTTGGAATTGGTCTGGAGCCGCAAAGTTGGCGTCACACCTATTTAGGACGGTGCCATTGCTGGCAATAGGCTGCGATTTGGCATGCAATTTGACATGTCAAATCACCTTGATGAGATTAAGGGCTGAAACCTAGAAGCTGACTGGTTACTATGCACAGCTGAACAAGATTCTATGTGCACCCGTTTTAGTAAATCCTCCCTTTAAAGTGTCAGCAAACAGGCTACAGGAGATCAGGAGCACTACAAAAAAGTACAAGAATGAAGAAAATGTAAAAATTTGTATTTTACTAAAAAAATAAGAGGTACTTGTTTATGGATAGCCAGGATTCAAAATGTGCCTAATCCACCAAGCAAATTGATACATTAACTCCTTGAATTGAGTTTGTCAGTTTTGAGCAATATGATGCTTTTACCTATGAACGTTGTCTAGTCATGTTTTAGCCTAGTGATACAATTATATATAATGACATATTTGTGGAATAATATTGATGTAATTACATGATTTATTCTATAATAAAGTACTACTTCCTTTTATGGTTATTTACATATGTAATTGATTGTAATGATTGACAATTGATGAGGAATCCTGCCTTGCCTGCTGTCAGTAATTTAAAAGCATTGTAAAGTCTGTTTTTAAAAAATAAAATAAAAAACATGTTATTCTTACCTGCCATATGCAGGTATTGTGGAAATGGGACTTAGCCCTTGTACACATGGTCGGACATTCCGACAACAAAATCTGTCTGATTTTTTCAGACGGATTTTGTCCAAAACTGGTGTTGCATACACACGGTCAGACAAAGTTTTTGGAAAATCCGATCGTTTGGAACATGGTGACGTTCGTTCATTACGATGGGACTACATTGCGGCTAGTAGTCAATAGCTTTGGTCTCGTAATTTGATCTGAGCATGCGTGGCACTTTGTCCGAACGGAATTCTCTACAAACGATCGGAAAAAGTCAGATCGGATTTTGTTGTCGTAAAATTTGAGGTCCTGCTCTCAAATTTGTTCAGTCGGAAATTCAGACGGAAAAAGTCCGATAGAGCCCACACACGATCTGATTTTCTGACAATATAATCCGATCAGACCTTTTCCGTCTGAATTTCCGACCGTGTGTACAAGGGCTAATAGACTTTATAGGCACATATAAAAGTAATTTTACATTTTAATAGTTCACATAAAAATCATAGCATATATAGACAATAATAAATGATAAAAAAAAATACATAGTGCTTCTAGTCAATTTCCAACTCCTGAAGAAGTTCAGTTTGTGAAACATCTAGGAGCAGAATTGTTTAATTCAAGAGGACATGTAGAATCAATCTGAGAGGAACATATATATATCAGTGTGGGAATATTTTCAGTATCTCCAGTGTCGCCACACAAGAAGTAAATTCTATAATATCCTCCAGGGGAACCACTTTGAGTCCTATGTATTTTTATCAAATATTATTGTCTGTATATATTGTGATTTTTATGTGAACTATTGAAATGTGAAATTAATTTTAGATCTGCCTATAAAGTCCACTATTCCGATTTCCACAATGTCTAGATTATTTGGGATGTGGCACAATATTATGCTAGGTGTTTGATTGCCCCCTAAGGGCACTGCAATCTAGTTCAGTACTTTACCTGCCATATGCAGTTGGTTTTGCATCTTGATTTTTTTTTTTTTTACATGTTGGTGTTATATCTTTCACTTGGATGTTTCACTAGTAAATACAGCTGGATGAAACAAAAAAACTGTGCCTGTCTTCATTTCAGGCTGCAAAGCAACAAAATGTGAATATTTTAAAGGGGGTGATTCTTTTCTATATCTACTATATTAATAGTGGAGGAGGGGGGAGGGGGGCACAATTATGGATCCTTGCCCTGGGCGCTGGACAACCCTGTCATGGTACTGACTCCAGCAATGACTGCATGTCATTTCTTAGAGAGGGTTTCTGGATGACTCCAGGGTGACAGCACAGAAACCCTATTGGGAGATGGGAATAGGGTGTTGTCTTTCGTTTTCTTTTCTTCCATAAATTTGATTGAAATCAAGCACAGGTAAATGTGAACAATTTAAACCTCATATAAATCATACAGAGAAACAGAAATGTTGTGGATAACAAATGTCCTTCCTTCAGGTAATCTCCTGTACTAGAGAGAGAGAGAGAGACAAGATGCACAACAAACAGGGAGTCATATGAGCCTAAACTCCATTTGGCACATTGGTAATGTATTTAACCATTGTTCTATATATCTATTCAGCTACCCTGCTTCGTCTGGTATATTAATGATAGCAGGAGCCCGAGTTTGGGAATGAACACAGGAAAAAGTAAGAAAGAAAATATTCAAAAAGACTGAAAAGAGAGTGAAAGAGAGAAAGAACAAGAGAGAAAGAGAGGAGAGGGAAAAAAAATTTAAATAAAAAATAAAATAAAAGGGGAGGGGGGATCAGAACAGGGAGGAGGGAAAGAAGGGGGAGGAGGGACACTGTAGAGAGGAATTCACAGGGTATGGGTTAACAGGTAAGATTAATGAGCCCCGTTGTCCCCACTCTCCCTGCTCCCCCAGCCAAAGTTTCTTTGATTAAATTATCATAAAGCATATGTATGGTGTTCAAATCGGCATCTTGTTTAAGAGTTGGCAATTTGGAAATAATCGGTCGTTTTAAAATGAATCCAACATGCCCATGTCCTCATAATTTGTTATATCCGTTCTTGGGAGATGTGTATCAGTTCTTCCATCTCTTCTATTTTGGAAAGTTTGGTGAACCTTTCTTTAATTGTTGGAGGGGTATTCGATCGCCAGTGTGTCGGAATACACAGTCTTGCCGCATTCACCATGTGCATGGCTAGGGATTTGTAGTAAACACTTTTCGACAATGTAGTGTGATGCAACAAATATTGCGCTGGAGTGTAATTTAAGGTATACACGGTGACCTGTGAGATGATGTCATTTACCTTCTTCAAGAATGGCTGAATGGAATCACAGTCCCACCAACGTGGAGCATGGTGCCCTCTGCTTTACCACAACCTTCAACACGTGTTAGGTATGGATGGTGAGAATTTGTGGAGTAGAGAGGGAGTTCTGTACCACCGCGTTTCGATTTTATAACAGATTTCCTGGGTAGCTACGTTCATGGAACCTTTGTGTGCGTCTTCGTGTATAGTTTCCCACTCCTCATCGGATAAGGAAATCTGAAGTTCCTTACCCCATGTGGTGCATGTGGGATCTCTGTTGATTGTAGGCTCTTCCAATAACATTGTGTAAATGAGGGATATTAAATGCCTTTGTGGTGAATTTCTTGCACGGGATTCAAATGGTGCGAGCTGTCTTGTCCATGTTGGGTGTGCTGCTTTTGTAGAAAGGAAGTTACGTATCTGTTTGTATGACCAAAACGGGAAAGATTTGGTTAAGGAAACATCAACCAGGTTGTCATAAGAGAAGGGGTTGTCTTTCAAAAAAGAGTTGCACCCTCATGTCTTTATAGGGACATTCATGATTCAGAAACGATCCTACATTACCTGTAGGAAAATCTGGGTTTCCTTTTAACGTGGTTAAGGGCCCCGGAACCGAGGATAGGAGTGTAGATTTAGTTGCCCGTGTGAAAGCTATCAGAGATAGGTGAATAAGTGGATGTGTCAATGATTCTGTTGGCCAGTGTCTAGGCGAGAGCCAGGGGATATCTTGGACCGGAAATTGTGTAAAAGAGTTTTCTATATATATCCATAACTTTTTATCATAGTGGATATTCTAGTCAACGATTCTAGTGAGATGGCAAGCCAAGTAATATTTGTAAAGATCAGGCAATCCTATTCCTCCCTTGGTCTTGGTGCGGGTCAGTCGAATATATTTGATACGTGGTGGAGAGTTCTTCCAAATGAATGTTAAACAGGCCTGTCTGTATGTCATCAAAAAGGCTGTCGGGAGATGTATTGGGATGGTCTGCGTCAAGTAAAGAAAGCGTGGGAGAATAGTCATTTTAAGCAAGGCCGAGCGGCCAAACCAGGAGACATTTAAGCCTGCCCAGTCCTTTAGATCTGATTTTGTTTTGTTCAAAATTACATGAAAATTTAATTTGTAAAAATCTGACAGGTTAGTGGTGATCCCGATACCATCTCTCTTCCATTGGAATGGGAATGAGCTCTGGCAAGGTCTGTGTCCCGTGCGGGAAGTGAAACATTCAATGCATGAGATTTCGTATAGTTGACTTTAAAATTTGACAGAGCCCCAAAGTGTTCTATTACTTTCAATAAGTTTGGCAGGGTAATGAAAGGTGACCTGAGTGATAGCAAGATGTCGTCTGCATAGGCGTCCACCTTGAATTCCCTGGCACCTATCTGGATTCCTTTGATATCGGTGTTTGATCTCAGTTTGTTTAAAAAGGGTTCCAAGGTAAGGACATAAATAAGGGGGCTAAGGGACAACCCTGGCTGGTGCCGTTGCCTATGGTGGGGGCATCCGACAGGTGGCCATTTACCTGTACATGCGTGATCGGGTTAGAGTATAATGTCAGAATATGAGACAGCATGCGCGATTGGAGACCTATCATTTTCAGGACTTTGCGCATATAGTCCCAGGCCACTCTGTCGAACGCCTTCTCCACGTCCAACGACAAAAACCCCCCCAGAGTTTTAGATGATATCATTCAATGGTGGACATTTAATGCACGTAAAGTGTTATCCCTAGCCTCTCTACCTGGCACAAAACCCACCTGAAAAAAAGGCACCTGTTTTCATAACCTTAAAGTGAAAAAAATGTGTAAAAAATTATAAAAATTAAATAGTATGGCCATAGGACGCACACTCTCCTTCACATACTGTAGCGGCTGGCAGCTGTTGTTTTATACTGGCGTTTTTATACAGAGTCAAATGTCAGTAATTTTCTTTCCAATAAATTGGTCATGGAAGCATTTTATACTATGGATGTTCCTCTCTTTTATTAACAATTTGAATGAGGTATTTCCAACGGATAAAAAACTGACCTCCCAGGGAGACATCAGGCAGCAACACAAGGGCTTACACTGTGAAAGCAAGTCCACCCCTGCAGGGGCAGGGGATCTGGTGATGGCAATAACATCACTTTATATTGGAAATACGCTCCGGGGGAATTTCTTTAAGAAGTGGCAATACCCTTTCTGCACCAGTCACCTATAAGAATTTCATTGGGATTTTTGCTGGAACTTTTAGCTGGACTATTTACTTCAAAACATTTTTCACACTTTAAGATTTATTGCATGTATAAGTGGACAGTTTCACATTTATGGCACATGTGTTTGAGCACTAATTTTGGAGGTGCAAGTTTATGTTTGGATATCTATATGCACGTATAGTGATTGATATTATCTAAAAATATATATATATATATTTTTTTTCTGTCACCTTCACCCGACTAATTCATTTACTGATTCACGTTCAGAATTTATACATTTGGTACACGGAGTAATTAACAGTTTTTCAATTATTTTTATATACTATTTAATTTTATCATTTTTTACAAATTTTGTTCACTTTTAGGTTATGAAAACAGGTGCCTTTAAGGTATAGCGCCAAGTCTACTCCCCCTTTTTTCATAAACTTTACCCCTCCCCCATATTGGGAGGAGGTATTAAGTAGAGGCAGCTCATACCCATTTGTTTTCTGGTTTAAATCCGTAGCGCAATCTCACTTTTTTCTTTACACAAAACCCACCTGGTCTAAGGAGATGAGACCGGGAAGAAGGGGTAGCAGTCTATTGGCCAGGATCTTCGCATATAGCTTTATGTCCACATTAAGCAAAGCGATGGGTCTATAATTTGATACTTGTGTGGTTAGGAAGGACTGTTATGTGCGCATCTGGCATGTGACCTGTGGATGTGTTAGGTGCTGAGAGGGCATTAAAGGTAGAAAGCATCCTGGAAGACAGAACATCCATAAAACACTTATAGTATTGTAGCGAGAGACCATCAGGGCCTGGGCTCTGGCCCGGTTTCATCTGTTTCATGGCGGTCTGTAGTTCCTGTTCGGAAAGGGGGCTCTCCATCTCCTCAGCCTGTTGTTCAGTAATTGCTTGTGGGCAAAATTGGGTTAAAAAACCCTCAAATTCTTCCCTTCTCGATTCCGCGGACATTGGGTTTGTGGCTTCTGAACGTAAGTTATAGAGTTTAGAATAATATTGTTAAAATTTTTTAGCTATTTCCTCATTTGTTGTGTGCAATGTACCTTGTCGGTCATGTATGTGGTGAATTGTGAGAGATTTTCTAGACGCTTGTACCGCCCTTACTAGAAGTCTTCCACTTTTATTACCGTGCCCATAGAATACTTTCTGATGGAGTACGTATTGACATTTTGTACGTTTCCCCAGTTCTAGCAAGAGGGAGCGAGTGTGTAATAGGTCCTGCAACGCTGTTTGAGAATGTGAGTGTTTGTGAAGAGTTTCTAGTCTGTGAATTTTATCTATCTGTGTCTGTCCCGTTTCCTGGTGTGTTTGTTTGGCGTCCGCTACTAAAGCCAATAGTTCCCCTTGGACCACACACTTATGAGCCTCCCATAATGAGGTTGGGGAGATATCAGGTGTGTCGTTTTCAGTGAAGTACTGCTGAATTTGTGATTTGAGTCTAGAAAGATTATGAGGATCTTTCAGTAGGGAGGGATTTAATCTCAAGGTTTTGGTTTTATGCTCTGTTTCAGGGAAGGTCAAAGTGCACAAGATCGGATGATGATCCAATAAAAACATTGGCTCTATTGACGCCTGTGTGAGGTAGGTTAAATCTCTTTGAGAAAGAAAAATGTAATCTATTCTAGAGTATTTCTGAAAAGGGGTAGAATAGAATGTGTAGTTTCTTTCTGTTGGGAATAATGTGCGCCATGTATCGTGTAAATTTAGATTCTGGAGTTGCAGTTTGATCTGACGTAGGGCCCTGTATGTCAGTGTGGATGTACCTGATAAAGTGTCTATGTCAGGGTTCAGTGGTGCATTGAAGTCCCCTCCCAAGATGATCACTCCCTCTTTAAAGGTAGACAGTAGGTTGCATACCTTTCTTATAAATGAGACGTGGTGTTCATTTGGACAATATATGTTGGCTAGTGTTACTGGTTTGGAAGCGAATTGACCTTTGATGAAATGATATCTACCCTCTGGATCTATGAGGCAATCTTTCATATTGAATTGATCATATTTTGAAATCAGAATGGATACTCCCTTAGTTTTCGCAGAGGCATTAGTTGAATGAATTGCTGCTTGATACAGGTGATTGGTAAGTTTGGGTATAGAGTCGGATCTAAAGTATGTCTCTTGGAGGAAGAGGAACTGAGCTTTATGCTTGGAAAGTGTGAACAAGACCTGTGACCTTTTCTGTGGGATGTTTAATCCTTTCACATTAAGTGAAATGCATTTTAATATCAGGTTAGGTTCTTTTTTTAGGATCTTCTGCATGATTTACTGAAGCGTGGGCTTAATAGGACTTGGTAAGTCAAGGAGTAAGAGAAACTCAAAGTCTCTGCAGAGGGCTTACCAAGGGGGGAGCAGGGGGGTGCTGGGTGTCTAAAGTACAGGGGAAGGAAGGTTAAAAAAAAGGGAGAAAGGGGTTGGTTAAGAGAAATAGAGATAAAAGGTAAAGTTGTGAAAGAGTAGATACCGGAGGTGAAGATAGTAATTCTATATCACCTAAAGAAATTGGGGGGGGGGGGGGGGGGATAGAGCCGGTGGGTTAGCTGATGCAGTATAAATACTGCACTTGGGGGGGGGGGGGTTGTGTGGGTGAGACCGACATGATCCCGCAACACCGAGGACTGGCAAGAGCCTATAATCTAAAGGTGAGTCCTGGAAGGAAGCCTGAACCTTAGGCTAACAAAGCAAATAATAAACCAACAACATAGTTTTAGCTATGCAAACAGTAAAAACATTGTTTCACATATTTCTTATCACAAAAATCTGAGTTATCGATCCTCAACTCGTGCTGAAATTATATAGTATGTCTAAACTAATACCAAAAACCCGACTATCATTTTCCTCTTGTATTACACCCAGGAGATATATGACTGTTCTGTGAGCATTGTTCTTTAGGGGAAAGGGGTTGGTCATTAGCAGAAGGTTAATTCAGATCTAAGCTGGCTATTAAAAAGACAACTGAAAGCTTTACACTCTACTATTGCTAAGATGAAGTGCACCATAGTTTGAGAAAGCAGCTATTCCCAGCGTTGCTAGAGGGAAGGGGTGTGGTCTAAAGCCCTGTCCAGAAATGGTAAGCCTCTACGTACTCCAGGACATGAGTGCTTCAATATCCCATGATAGGGGCACTAAAAATATAGAGATTTAATTAAGCAGCAAATTAGATTGCAGATGTAGAGTTATATCATGAAAGGTTATATTGCCTTATAGTGGCAATCTTTCTGGTTTAGAGGCAGTGCCACATCCCCATCCCTCCCCCTCACTACAGACAATCACATTCTCATAGTAAAATTATATGCTAATAAAAAGCTTGCTTAAAGGTTATAACCATCTTACTGGGATCAAGTCCTTGAATTCCGGATCCTAAGTTGACGAAAAAGAGAAAAAAGAAAAAAGAAAAAAAAGGGTAAGGCCCCTTTCACACGGGACGGATCCGTAATGATCCACCCCATGATGATCCGCTTGCTCAGCGGGGATCTCTCCGTTTATCCCCGCTGAGTCAGCAGATGACAGGGCGGTCCCTTCACACTGTGCAGGGACCGCCCTGTCAGATCTCTACTCTCCTCTATGGGGGATCGGATGAACAAGGACCGTCTGTCCATGTTCATCCGATCCGCTCTGCAGAAGGATAGAAAAATAGGATTTTCCTCTGTCTGCAGAATCGGACAATAGCGGAGACGGATGATATCGGGTGTCTGCAGATGTTCATCCGCAGACACCCGCTATCCCATAGGGATGCATGCATGTCTGTATTTCATCCGCAAACGGATGGATAAAATATGGACATAGTGTCCACATGTCTGAAAGGGGCCTTAGGAGGGATTAGAGCATCTGGAGGGTTTTTAGACACCCTGTGCATGTACAGACTTTTTTTCTTTATGAGTTTGTACCGTGGGGGTCATATCTGTTCTTCCGTCTTACTTTGGTGCCAGAGTTGTTGAAAGGAGTGTCCTAGAATTACTGTATGAACTGGCTAATTTCTCCATTTTGCCTTTCTGGGTTCGCTGAATAATCAGAACAGGTTTCCAACAAATTCCACATATACCTCTATATGTCTTATGAAGGCATGGGTGAGAGTTGGGTTGTGTAGATAATGTTGATTGTGTACAACAGGTACAAAAAAACACACAAAAAATAAAAAACATTTCAGTTAACAGTAATGGTGGTACCCATAGAATGGTATTTGCGTGTCACTGTGTTTTTTTAAGTGTCTTGCCGGTCTCTATGTGGGGTTCCTGCAGTTCCAGGACTTCGGTAGTTCAGGTTCCTGTGCATGGTGTGAGGTTCGGGTGAGATAGAATCCAATCTGCGACACCTCAAGGGGTGTCTTTTGGCTTTCGGTGATGGGATAGCGGAGACTTGACACCAGGGTTCATTTGGGAAATAGAATGCATACCATTCTGGCAATTCAATTTGAGGTAAATCAAGTTGATCACAGAATGATTGTAGATCTTCTGGTGTGCATAGTAGTAGTGCAGAGCGGCCCCTAGTGGAGGCTGACGGACCAAATGGAAACGTCCACCTGTACTGGATATTATGGGAGCAGAGAGCTTCCAGAAGGGGATGTAGTGCGCGCCTGTTTTGCAGAGTAATTTGGGATAAATCTTGAAAGAGTTTGATTTCAGTGCCGTTGTACATAATATGTCCTCTTTCTCTCGCTTTTCTGAGGATTTCCTCTTTAAGTGGAAAGTTCACAATACAGCATATGACATCCCTTGGGGGGTTCAGAATATTTAGGTGGGGGTCGGAGTGCACGATTGGCTCTCTCCATTTCAATAGGGGAGTCAGCTGGACGGCCTAAATGATCATTGAAAATTAAACAGATAGCCTGCGGTATAGCTGCCGGCTCGATCACCTCCGGGACTCCCCTCACCCGTATATTATGCCTGCGACCGCGGTTATCAAGATCCTCCACTTGGTGATGCAGTTCTAGTAGATGTGGCAGCTGAGTATCATATGTATGCTGCACTTGTTTAATGGCCTCTGTGTGTAACTGTGAGGCCTGTTCCACATTATCAAGGCGGTGGGCTATTGCTTGCATATCAGATTTTAGGTCTGATATTGCTGCTGCTAGAGAATTTTTAATGTCCAGGGAGGCTTACAGTAGGGAAAGATCTCTCAATGCCTGTGTCCTCCTTGTCCGCCTGCATGTCAGAGCCGCTACTCGGGGAGTGTGGAGCAGAGGCCTGTGAGGCCTGTGAAGCTGCGGACTTGTCTGAGCCCCGAGACCGGAATATGTCCGGTATGTTGTGACTGAGCTGCATGTCCGTCTGAGTCCCCATGTGGGGGGTAGAGGCGCTCCTGTTGGGCTTATCCATTGTTGTGGTAGCACCATCGGGTCCCAGGAAAAAGCAGATACGTCCTCGGTCTGCAGGAGAGCTCCGTTTAGGCAGCCATCTCTGGTTCCGTCCAGGCCACGCCCCCCAGGGTGTTGTCTTTCTTTGCCTGAATAGGAAACTTCATGGCAGGATCACCAATTAATATTTTTATGAAATCTACAGATTTTTTTTTTATTTATTTAATGTGAACCCAAGGTCATAGGTGTGAGCTGATAAGAGTTACAGATTTTACTTATTTACTTTCTGGGGAAATAGTATCAATTCAAAGAAAATAAATGCTAGACAGACAAATTATATTGAAATGTGTACAGCTGTTTTTAATCTTGACCTTTATGTAGAAAATAAAGATTTTCACAAGATTCTAGTGTTGCCAGCTACATCTTTTCTTAGACAGACAAATTATCTGCAAAACAAATTTTTTAGATTACTGCTCAAAGATTCTGTATTTCCATGCTTGTTTTTACTTGCCATTATACAATGATCTCAAACTCTACAACATTAGAAGGTTGCAGCAGAAGCACTATAACCCCTTTCGACTGGTAAAAAAAAGACTTCAAGACTAATGCATTTGCAGTGGACTTCCTATTTAAATTTCTTTTCTATTAAAGTGAACCTCAGCTAGGCTATGGGCATTTAAGTATTTTCATATTCCTTGCAATAAGTAAATGCACTTTAAAATAAACCCTCACTGACCTCAGTAACTAAAAGCACCCTGGTTCAATGCATACTTAAAATTTACAACAAAAGCACTTAAAGGGGATGTAACCCTCATATATACCCTGTGAAGTGAATATCCTCAGATGATACACAGAGATTAAACAAATCTCCCTACATAAGTTTTCCATGCATACCTGCTCTCTTTCCCTTTCTATATTCTTTAGAATTATTATCTTGTGTTACAGATTTTCTCTTCCTTTTCAGGACTGGGAGTGGAATCTTGGCATACAGCCAAGACAGCAGATTGGAGGAAAGGCATACCCTCACCCAACATAGGCAAAAACTCTCTGAGCTGTCGTGTGAATTGGGCAACACTGTGCTAATCTATTTATAGTAACCTCCCATGACACAAAATTGCAGGCTGCTTTTATCTCCTGTGTCAGAGAACGTGTCAGAAGTTATCATGCTGATAACAGAGGTACAGAGCAGGAGAAAGCCACTGGACTCAGTACTTTGGAGAGAGATAAGAAAACACTACAGATATATGTGTCCAGTTCAAATTTCATGAATTGGGTTTACATCCACTTTAAGTTGTTCAAGTTGTTCTCTTAATAGTTCAGCCAGGGCTGGTTTCTTTAACAATAACTGATTGTCAAGAAGCGGGCTGGGAAGCCGACCATGTTCTTAACAATGAATGAGTCATCAGCTATCAGCAGGGTTCACTGTTGACAATTAAATGGAAAAAAAAATTGCCAGCAATAAAAAAAAAAAAATGGTGTGGGGGTCCCTTTGGGTCTGGTATGGTTTTTAAGGTGAACACCACACCAAAATGTAAAAATAAATGGTGTGGGCCCCCCAAATCCATACAACGTACAATGTACCCCTACTCCCATGGGAGGCAGGATCTGGGGCCCCCTTGTTAAAGGGAGCTTTCAAATTCTGATAAGCCCCTGCCTGCAAACCCCCACAACCACTGCCCATGGTTGTGGGGAAGAGGCCCTTGTCCCCATCAACATGGAGACAAGATGCTTTGGGGCGAGGAGGGGCAGAGCCCTTCCTTCCCTAACGCAACCACGTATGCTGAGGGCATATGGCTTGGTATGGTTCAGGAGGGAGGGGGCACTCACTCGTCCCTCCTTTTCCTGGCCTGCCAGGCTGCATGCTCAGATAAGGTTCGGTTATGGCTTTTGGGGGAACCCTGCGCCATTTTTAAAAAAGGGCCTGGTGCAGAATATGAAATGTAAAGAATACCAAAATCTGGAATATACAGCATGACATATGAGGGGGGTTGTAATATGAAAAGTACAGCATAACAAATGAGGCAATGGGGAATAGAGAGGCATCTACTGTGCATGGGTGCCTTAAATTGACACTAAACAATATCCTTTCTCTCAGAAAATAATCCATACACATTCACTGAGCCCTTGTACACACGGTCGGAGATTCCGACGGAATGTGTCCTATCGGACCGTTTTGTCGGATATTCCGACTGTGTGTGGTCTGCATCGGACTGTTTCTGTCGGAATATCCGACGGACCAAGTTTTCCAACTTGCCTGTAAAATTTTCTGACAAAATGCTCCTATCAGACATACTCCAATCATGTGTAGCCTACTCCGACGGACAAAGTGCCACGCATGCTCAGATCAAATTCCTAGACCAAAGCTATTGGCTACTAGCCTGAACGTAGTCTCGTCTAACGAAATAACGTCTTCACGTTATGTACAATTGGATTTTCCGACAACTTATGCCACGTACACACGGTCGAACTGTTTGACGTACTTAGTCCGTCATACAATCCGACGTACAATCCGGCGTACTTTCCACTGAACGGACTTGACCCCACACGGATACCCAAACAGTCCGACGAAAGCTTGCGCGATGACGTACAGCACGTACGACGGGACTAGAAATAGGAAGTCCAAGACACAGCAAAGCCCTGTAAATCCTTTCTGGGCATGCGCCATTCTTAGTCCGTCAGACTAGCATACTGACGACCGTATTGTCCGCTGAAACCAAAGTACGACGGACAGATTTTTGGAAAAACCGAAATTCTTAGTACTCCGGACTGCACGCTGAAAAAGTCAGCTGAAGCCCACACACGAGCGGATTGTCCGCTGAAATGTGTTTCAACGGACTAAGTACGTCAAACAGTTCGACCGTGTGTACGCGGCATTAGTCCTACCGTGTATATGCAACATCACTTCCGGACCTCTTCCGGAATTAATCTGTCGGAATTACTCCGACGGATTTGGTAGTCGGAATCTCCGACCGTGTGTACAAGGGCTAATATCTGTTTTCAATTAAACCTTTTCTTAATGTGTTTTTCTACCTCCTTATATACACAGCTTTTTTTCCCAAGTTGAAATAGATTTTATTTTCTTGCAGCAATTTCTCTGCTCTAAAGTTAAGTTTTATCAATGGGAACTTTTTCATACAGTAACATTTTTGTTTTAAGAGTAGTTATATAAATGTTTCTGTGTTAAAAAGTATATTACTATATGTTGGCAAGCTGGAGAACATTTAGCCGCTGTTGTTAGACATGGTCCTTTCATGAGCATTTCTAATCAAAACAAGATTACAATTATTACTTACATCTTGTAATTTCCTACATCAATGGCCTGTTCCATTCGGCAATTAATCATTTTATCAGGCTATTGTTACAGTAAGGTCAAACTGACATCGAGGAACATTATTGTAAATGTTGTTTGTTAACTGTGCTGAATTTGAAGTTCGAAATGAACGTTTGGCATCTGGCAGCGGGAATAATTTCCTTAACAATTAGCTATTTGTATTATCTTGCAAGGTTTTTCGTTTATGCAATATCATAAGTTCATTTTGCGTAAATTGAATTTTAAACTTTAGGTTTCTGCTGCTTGAAAGAAATGATCATTATAATACGTGTTTAATAATTATTATTTGTAATCATTGCTCTCTCTGGGCAGAGCTGTTACCATCTGTCTGCAATAATCACAATGCTATTATCTAAGTAGGATTTGTTTAAATATGACCAAATTACTTTAGTATGAGAGAAATAAAA
Organism: Lithobates pipiens; assembly: GCF_037356315.1. Lineage (NCBI taxonomy): Eukaryota > Metazoa > Chordata > Amphibia > Anura > Ranidae > Lithobates > Lithobates pipiens. Next base: position 545,221,676 of record NW_027507758.1, on the reverse strand, counting down.
ACGAATTAAAGTACTGTAGGCTCAGAAAACCCTAAAACATTACAGTGATACTAAACATCCATTATATACTATACTTTTATACCTTATATAGGTGCGGCTTGATGAAGAACTTTGCTAAGCACTGTCTGATATTTACCTTACCAGTGTTATGCCCTGTACACATGGTCAGACATTCCAACGACAAAATCCGTCAGATTTTTTCCGACGGTTTTTGGCCCAAACTTGTCTTGCATACACACGGTCGCACAAAGTTGTCGGAAAATCCGATCGTTCAGAACGAGGTGTCGTACAACACGTATGACGGGACTATAAATAGGGCAGTAGCCAATAGCTTTTGTCTCGCAATTTATTATGAGCATGCTTGGCACTTTGTCCGTCTGAATTGTCTACACACTATCGGAATTTAAATGATCGGATTTTGTTGTCGGAAAATTTTAGATCCAGCTCTCAAACTTTGAGGAAAAAGCCCACACACAATCGGATTTTCTGACAACACGATCCGATCGCACATTTTCCGTCGGAAAGTTCAACTGTGTGTACAGGGCATAAGTCCGCTTTAGATTCAAGTAGAGAATAGCTGAGACTCTTGTAATTTTTTTTCCATCAGTGAAATTAGGTAGTAAGACAAAATCTGTCCAACATGAGTGGACTGTCAACTGAATAGGTGTCCCCCCTGGAAGATTTCTGTTCACCTATTATTCTCGTGATCATCCTAAAATGTGGAATTGTACATCATCTTCTCTACTGTAATCTGTGAGGACATCTATATTTAAAAAAAAGACAGTTTCCAACACTTACCCACTCTAACCAAAACAAAAATTTAAAAAAAGAAAGATTTTAGCTTTACATACACTGCAAAATGTATATCCAGGCCATTTTTTTATTTTATTTTTTACTTTAATTTCCAGGTATAGTGGGGAAGAGTTAGAACCCCTGTCAGACAATACTGCTAATCAGGACTTTGTTGAAAAAATTTCTTCTCACTTCATGTCTAGCTCTATAAAAATATGCATCTGGGCCTGCAACTACAGTTTATCTGTTTACAGTTTACATCAACCTGGAATGCAGTCCTAGTTAGCTGGTACTATGACTGTGAGAAAGTAATAAGACATAGATAATCTGTTTGTCACAAGAATTAAGCTATACACTCAACAAGCTATGGGCAGCTGCAGTTAAGCTATTAGAACATAGAAATAATTGCATAATCATCTCTTCTGATCTGGTATTAGTAACATGGACGGGAAATGCAGCTTAGACCTTCTCTATCTTCAATTCTTCCTTCTTGGATCTTTTCTCAACAACCCCAGAGTCAGGAAGAGACATACATGATTGTACATTACAGTGTGATACTGGCAGCTGACAGTAGAGGGTATCAAATCCCTACATCTGTTTTCTGGTTCCTAATTTTTCCTTACTTTCTGTCTGGTAAAACATTGGGAAGTGAGGGCAAAATCTCTAATAGAAGTAAAACCTGATAGGGGTTTTAACCCTTTGACACTCCATATCTTAAAAAAAAAAAAAAAAAGAGTTAGCTATAGATACACATTAACCTTTTAGGGATGAAAAAGAAAAAGAAAAAAAATGCGCTCTTAAGTTATAGGTACCGTATTTATCGGCGTATAACACGCACTTTTTCCCCCTTAAAATCGGGGGAAAGTCGTGGGTGCGTGTTATACGCCGATCCCCACTGTGAGTCAAAAAGACAGAGCGCCGCTCGTAGTCCCGCCTCCCTGCTGTTTCTGGAGTGAGCGCTGCCAAAAAAGACAGAGCCGACTCTACTGTGTACTGGGCGGGACTGCGAGCCGCGCCAAGCCGAATACACAGTAGAGTCGGCTCTGTCTTTTTCGGCAGCGCTCGCTCCAGAAACAGCAGGGAGGCGGTACTACGAGCGGAGCCGAGCAGACGGCTCGGTCTTTTTCGGCGGCGCTCGGTCTTTTTCGGCGGCGCTCACTCGGTCTGTCTCGGCGGCGGGATATTTAAGCATGGGCAAGGCTGCAAACGGCGCTGGGCGAGCTGGAAATGACACTGGCAAGCTGCAAATGACACTCTGCAAGGCTGCAAACAGCGCTGGGCAAGCTGCAAATGACACTGATCATTCTGCAATGATGGACAAGGCTGCAGATGCACACTGATAAGGCTGTATTGACGGACGTTTTTTTTTTCCTTAAACTTCCCTCCTAAAACTTTTTTCCTTAAAATGCCCTCCCAAACTTGGGGTGCGTGTTATACGCCGGTGCATGTTATACCCCGATAAATACGGTATATAAAACAACAAAATAGACCGCATTGTGTAATGGCAACTTAAAATAGCTAAAAAATTTGCAAAGTCCAAATAAAGTGCTGTTGCTCAAACTCACATGACTTAAATCATTGATCATTGAAGATTCTAAGTCCCAGATTAAGTATTAGCTTGTGTTCAAAAATAGATGCGGGATTCCATACTTGATATGTGCTCCCCACATAGATGTAAACTCATCCCTCAAAATGGATAAATATTTCTCATGTGGATAGATATGACAAGAAAAGCCTCATTGCACAAATATTGTTTAAAAAATTATAAAAAAATAAAACATTTTAGTCAGCTCACATGTAGGGGTGCCTTAAACCTGGCACCCGGTGTGAATATCAGGTAAATAAGCCAAGAAATCTGGCCATAAGCAATGGTGGACCGCTGCCGCGGTTGTGGTTCGATTTCTGGAAACGAACGTTGGGGCGGAAGTTGTCACGATGACACGAATTAACCTCAACGTTTTTCAGCCTATCAAATGGGCCATCATCGGGAAGTTGGGGTTCCGCCTTTTTAGTTGAGGGCATAAATACCCTCACTTCGAATCACACGTGTAGTAAAGTTGTAATAGAATGGTATCAGGCCATTAGAGGTTTAATGCATAATTTGACCATTAGATGACTACAGAGTGTCCACTTGGTTCACATAACCAGAGACCAGTTTCCACTACTAGAGGGCATGTGGATTTCCCATATTAAAGGTACGAAACATTGCTAATCCTGGTTTTGCAAATATTCATACGACTAGTAACAAGTGTAATATTATATACTTTTTACATATTGGGTTTTAAGTTTAACACTGAGATGTAATGTATTTGTTTTAATAAAGCCGCTATTAAGTAGATTGTGAGCAATCCTGAGTAAATAGCAGGTAACCAACATTGATTGGATACAATCAAAAATGTGATTCGAAGTGAGGGCATTTATGCCCTCAACCAACATTGCGAAATCAAACCTTCTTGATGACGGCCCATTTGATAGGCTGAAATGCGTCGAGGTTAATCTCGGCAACTTCCGCCCTAACATTCATTTGATCAAATTGAACCACAACTACGGCAGCGTTCCACCATTGCCTATGGGCAGATTTCCTGGATTACTTACCTGCTATTCACACCGGGTGCCAGGCTTAAGGCATCCCTACGTGTGAGTTGACTAAATTGTTTTATCTTTTAATAAATTTGTAAACGATATTTGCGCAATGAGGCTTTTCTTGTCATATCTATCCACATGGGGTATATTTATCCCAGACAATGCCAGTCTAAAGAAGATCTACGAAGGCTGCCCCACGTTTGTGTTTGACCATACTAGTGATAGTTGGTCCATTTTCAGGGGTGAATTTACATCTATGTGGGGGCACCTTGTTTGAGCACATATCAAGTACGGAATTCCGCATGCATTTTTGATCACGAACACTTAATCTGGGGCTTAGAATCTCCACTGTTCAATGATTTAAGTGATCTGAGTTTGAGCACCAGCGCTTTATTGGGACCTTGCAATTTTTTTTAGAAACTTTAGGTCACCATTTCGCAATGCGATCTATGTTGTTGTTTTATATGCCTATAGCTTAAGAGCGCGTTTTTTTCTTTTTCTTTTTCATTTGTTATTAATTTGCACAGCAAATTTATTTTCACTGCAGCTGCTATTGTCGTATCACAATATTTACTACTTTTCTTATCTGTTTTTATTCTGTTGGTGCTTTGGTTATTCAGTTAATTACAAGCTTTTAGGGATGTCTATGTGCGGTTGGTGAAGAAAAATATAATCTCTACTAAAGAAAAAAATAACAATTATGATAGAAGAATTGGATAGTTAATTATTTAATTTATTTTATACTTTAATATTAGGAAGAATCTTGGCTATCATTCTGCTTCGCAAAGTGCTTGTTTTGATGCTTGTTTTATCTCCTCTCACAGGACTTTTTTTAGTTAAAGTCCCTTTTAAACAAATACCATCCACGAGAGGGAATACAACTCTTTCATAAGACAGTGTTCTTCCAAGATTGGTGAAACAAAAATAGTTGCCACTGGAGTCCTCTTCCAGTCCTCCATGATGACATCACAGAGCTGGTGGATGTTAGAGACCTTGCGCTCCTCCACCTTCCGTTTGAGGATGCCCCACAGATGCTCAATAGGGTTTAGGTCTGGAGACATGCTTGGGCGTCCATCACCTTTACCCTCAGCTGCTTTAGCAAGGCAGTGGTCAATTTGGAGGTGTGTTTGAGGTCGTTATCATGTTTGAATACTGCCCTGAAGCCCAGCCTCTGAAGGGAGGGGATCGTGCTCTACTTCAGTATGTCACAGTACATCAATGAATTGTGCTGTGAGGAGAGAGTCTTTTTGGAAGTTTTTGTTTGGAATATCTGGAGTGATCTATATCCAGAGTTACTTTTGAAGTGCCGGTATATAACCCTGTTAGGGGGTAAGTGTATTACCATTGGGAGTGACACTGAGCACGAAGCTTCACATGGGCCATGGCGGTGTGGTGAACTTTTTGGAAAGGACTTTTCTCGCCGTTTGAGAACTGTGTGGAGCACTCTATTCACACTCTAAGCCCTTGTACACACGGTCGGAGAATCCGTCGGAATGTGTCCTATCGGACCGTGTTGTCGGATAATCCGACTGTGTGTGGTATGCATGGGACTGTTTCCGTCGGAATATCCGTCGGACCACATTTTCCAACTTGCTGGAAATATTTTCCGACAAACTGGTCCGATAGAACATACTCCGATCATGTGTAGAGAATTTCGATCGGACAAAGTGCCACGCATGCTCAGATCAAAGTCCTACATCAAAGCTATTGGCTACTAGCCTGAACGTAGTCCCATCGTAATGAACTTACGTCATTACATTCTGAAAGATCAGATTTTTCGCCAACTTTGTCCAACCGTGTGTATGCAACAGTTTCGGACAAGATCCGACGGACAAAATCCGACGGGCAAAATCCGACGGATTTGGTTGTGGAAATCTCCGACCGTGTGTACAGGGGCTTAGACTCTGCACATTGATTGATATCTATGAACTTTCTAGTTTTCATTTTCTGATTTCCTCACGTAGTACATTTATATAATTGTTTAGCGCTGTCAATATAGTAACTCTACTCTCCAGTATTTTCTGAATAACTGGTACTATATGTTGTTTTGATATTTTGATTTATTATGATAGCAGCTTTTATTTTAATTTTAATTGTGAACATTTTCCATTGAGCGCTGGAATCAGTGATATTTGTCGGTGGATTTTTATCAGTGATATTTGTATATGTCACAGTACATGTTGGCATTGATAGTTCCGTCATTGAACTGTAGCTCCCCAATGTCGGCAGCACTCATGAAGCCCCAGACCATGACACTCCCTAGGAGCACTATAAAATATATGAACTGAAGGTTTGGTTCTGCCTATACTGAGCCCCTAGATTAATGGTTAAAGTGGACAGGGATTAACAATGGGTAACTGGGTTACCACCCAAGTCCAAAGGGACTAAGAATCATGCAGAGAATGCAGCTAGAGAAACAGCTATCTATGTAAACAGGATGGATCAAAGGTGACAATTTATACTAGAAAGAAAGGGACATTTTGATGTTAAGTTGTGGGATGAATTTGGGATCAGGAACTACAACTAATAAAGTCAAAACAGAGAAATGTGAGTTAAAACAGAATACTTTATATGTTGTCAGAGAGAGAAGATGGGATGAGCACTATGGCTGCCCATCTGATCACAGACTAGAGTATGTGAAGTATGGGATTACAAAATCAGAATGTGTGGATTGTTTAATGATGTGCCCCTTTTCCTTGTAAGTACAGTGCTATAAGCAGAAGAATACTTTGGATTTATTGGACATCTCTGCATGATCGCAGGGTATTGTTATTATTTATTATGTTATGACATCAGGAAAATAATGTCAGATGGAAACTAAGGACTTGTGTTATCTAGCTAAAACTAATAACAGAGCAAGCATTGAGAAATAATAATGTCAGGAAAAGGTTGTCTTTTTGAAACATGAAACTGGAGTTCTTACACAAACAGCATGATAGAAAAGAAGCCATTGTAATATATTTGTGCAAGCTGGACCCTGTAATCAAGGGTTCACCCCGATATATCAGAGCTGTAGCTTTATGCAAAGGTGACAAAGTTAGACATTATTTTGGTCAAATATTTCATTTTTAATGGTCCCACATTCTGCGCAGAAAATATACAGCAAATAGAACAGCTAATGAAAATGAAAGGTTCAAAATATGAATTTGTTTTGTTTGTGTATGTACAAATCTAACAATGAAAAATGCGTACATCTGAAACCAGCCACCTTATTGCCTCTATTGGAGGAGGCTGGAGACAAAAGAAAACCACATGTTAAATTGATGACGTAGTAATCAGATGTTGCGAGCCCAGTGCAGGACACACTCCCTGAAGACCCAGATATTTAATTTGTTTAGATTTGATCCCGGTTTTATACTGAGCATGACAATACCCATACTGAGTATGCAGTTTATCACCCAGGAGGATACTCTGTATTCAAAGTCATTGGATCCACACAAGTGGTCCACAGGGGGCAACTTCTTATGAAACAGGATTTTGGAAAAATTTGATCTTTTATGTCTGAGAGTCACTAATTTTTCCCTCCAGCTTCACAGATGGACTGTGTCATTAGGCACAAGCAGTTATAGCTGCCTTAGTAAATGAGCATGGGATAGAGCCAGGGTTCTCCACAGTTGTTTTCTTATAACATACCACTTCTTGTTTTACCTGTTACCAAAGGTGTTACCAAAAGCTGAACATCCCTTTCAGACATTACAAAAATATATATCCAGATGCCCAAGTCAGGATCTTACGAGTATGCATTTTGTCTGTATGCATTTTGTTTGTTTGTATGAATGTTTTCTTTCGGCACAGTGGTGTAGTGGGTAGTACTCTCGCCTAGCAGTAAAAAGGGTCACTGGTTCCAATCCCAACCTTAACACTACCTGCCTGGATTTTGCATGTTCTCCCTGTGCCTGCATGGGTTTTCTCCGGGGGACTCCATTTTCCTCACACACTCCAAAGACATGCGGGTAGGTTAATTGGCTTCTGTCCAAAAATTGGCCCTTGTATATGAATGTGTGTTGGGGACCTTGAATTGTGGGCTCCTTGAGGGTAGGGACTGATGTGAGTGTGCAATGTATATGTGGAGCGCTGCGTAAAATGTAGCAGAAAAGGTAGAGTAATGCCGCATACACATGACCGGACTTTCCGGCAGACTAGGTCAGATGGGATCAGTCCGTCAGACAATGCGATCATGTGTGGGCTAGTCCGATCAGACCTAGAAATAAAACATATGGGGTAAATTGATGTCACGCTATTCTAATTAGATTGTAGGAAAAAAGGCTATCTAACCTTCTACTCTATCTTATTTAATATAGAGTGAATATCAAATGGTTCAAAAAAATATGATATTTGAGCGTACAGTACACTCTTGATGGTTATATATGGCCTGGTATTATTGACGGTTGCAGTGTGGGTATAAGTAGAAAGAAAATTACCATAAATAAGGTGCCAAAATATAAACAAAATATAATATAAAGTGCACAGTGACAATCTGTAACACTACAGAGGTGCTAACACCCAGCAGTGTTGTGCATGTATAAATTAAAGAGGATATAATAGTGTTAAATACTATAAATCAAATTCAAAATTGAAATCTAATATAATACCAATTGTGAGAAAAAACGGGATAAAAAAATATTAGAATAAACAAAAATAAACGCACTCCAGAGACAGCCTATGCATATAACACTTCCAGTGATGAACTATGTATGTATATCTATATTTAAATGAAATACAATTTCCCGTGAAAAAAGTGCCAAGTGCTCATTAAGTAAATGCAACTATTCCAACACACTAAACAAAAAACAGAAATTGTCTACTGTGATCATATAATACCTAGTATTATTAACAATAGCAGTATGAGAAAAATAAATGTAAATAAAATACCATAAATAAAGCGCCAAAATTAATATAAAGTGCACAGTGACAAATTATAAACACACTACAGAGGTGCTAGCATCCAGCGGTGTTGGGTAATCAAGAAAATATAATAGTGTAAGATATTATATATCAAATTCAGAATTGGAATCTAATAAAGTGTAAATTATATAAAAAGATAAAACGGATGTTTAAGAAAAAGGTAAACAAAAGTAAACGCACTCCAGAGACAAATTGTGCATATGAAACTTCAGTGGTAAGCGTAAATAGTCAGATACACTGACCAAAAGAACTGAATCGGGTCTAATATATTAAAGGTATATATAGAAACCATAGTTTGTGGACTCTATAACTTTCCAGACTAAATAGTAAACACTGTTGTGTTATTCTTACCAAAGCAATGTAGCAGTATACATTTTGGCCTAAATTTATGGAGAGCAATTGTTTATTTGCAAAATTTTATAACAGAAACAAAGAAAAATGGGGGGTTCAAATTGTTTCTGGCTTTTTTCATATATTCAGAAAAAAATAAACACCCAGTGGTGATTAAATACCACCAAAAGGAAGCTCTATTTGTGTGAAAAAAATGATACAATTTCATATGGGTACAGTGTTGCATGACTGAGCAATTGTCAAGTGTCTAAGAAACAAAGTGTCACGCTAAAACTTAATAACTAAAGCATAAATATGTGTGAACCCAAATAACATATATGAATATGCAATTAACAACACACCATATAAATCATATTCATACCAATTACATGTGCATATATACAAAGAAACCTTTGCAAAAAATGTATATTTTAGTGTCCTTTGAAGAATCATAAGATAGTCCTTCAAAACAGCAAAATCAAAAGTCCTTTTCAGTAAAAATAATAGGAAATGTGAATATCCTCAAATCTTCCATAAATAAAGTGTATACACCCTTGTGCTGATACCACCACCTGAGATAAATGGAGGCTTACCAGATGTATTTGACCCCAACAGACATACGCCCAAGGGGTCATAATTGGCTTTACTCGGAGGCGGCTATGAAGCTCTTCGGCCAACCGATAATAGGACTTGAAACTGAATGAAGAGAGTCTCATGCAAAGATGAATCCCACGAAACCGGTATACACCAATCGGAACAGGTCAAGCTCGTCAATAAGGACATACGGGATAGAGAAATATGGCCAAATAGCGTAATTCCATAAAAAACTTAAATTTATTCAAAAAAATATCAAACTCACATTTAAGAAGTTGACAAAGTGCTTTTACATAAAAAAGGCAGCAGTGGAGTCCTCCCGATACGTTTCATCCTCTTAGACGTCATCGATTGTCAAGTGTGACGGTGCTGAAAGCTGAAAATTGGCCTGGGCAGGAAGGGGGTGAAAGTGCCTGGTATTGAAGTAGTTAAACTTCATGATTTAATGATATCACTGACTGTACCTTATACCTATTTTACACAGTTGATATGTGTCTTGTAGGTTGGTGGGCAGCAGATCAGTTAGAGCAGCATTATTTTTGTTTTTATTACTGAGTTATCTCTCTGACACATTAGCATTAATTCAGAGTGCCTGTGCTGCAGGGAAGGAGAAGACCAATATTAGAGCTAAAGATAGTAAAAAGAAATGAGGTTAATTCATCATATTGCCCTACAGATTCACTTATTGTAATATGCAAGGAGAAAACCTTGTCTTGTTTCCTCTCAGTAGCACTGGATGGTTTCTGCACATATTCCGCTTCAGAACCACTGGGGAACTTACACAGTCAGGCAGTGGCGGCTGGTGTGTTTTTTATGGGGGGGGGGGGGCGGCGGCAAACAACTACCCCCGGGTGGCCAGCGGCATAGTACTACCAACCCCCTCCCTCTCCCCTTGGCAGCCTGTGGCACGACACTAGCAATTCCCCCTCCCCCGCTGTCTGCCGGTTGGTCCTTACCCCATCTAGATGGGGGGGTGCGGGCAACTGCTCCAGTACCTCCAGCACTGTGGGCGGGCCTATCTAGGTGGCAGGTAGCGAGGTGCGGGCAGCGTCTCCGGTGTCCCCTCTAGCATGGCGGACGGGCCCCATCTAGGTGGCAAGGCGTGGGCAGCGGCTCCTGTGTGCCCTCCAGGACTGCGGGCGGGCCCCATCTAGGTGGCAGGTGGCAAGGTGTCCGCTCCTCCAGTGGCTTCTGCCGTGCGTCTCCACTCTATTCCTCCTAAGCGCTAGGTGTCCAATAGGATTGCCTGCTGTTGATCGCCTGACAATGACGCTGTTCGCTCTCCAATCGAGAAACAGGTCTCATGACCCACTTTCTGATTGATGGGGAGGAGATTTAGTGTGAAAATAGCGAATATTCATTCGCTATCATCACACAACTGGGTGGGCTTCGGACAAGCTGCTCTGCGCCCGGAGCCCATCCTTTTTTGAAGCCTATTAGAGCTCCACTGCAGTCAGGTCAGATCACAGGCAGCGCACAAAAACAGTGTGCACACTCAAGGTAATGCACACATGTGTCAAAGCAGTCAGAGCAAACACAACTCACACACTGACAGAGCAAGCACAGGGTCCACATACACGCACACAAACCACACATAGGCAAAGCACACACACACAAACAAGCAAACAATTACAGAGCACACAGAGATAGAAAACACAGAAAGAGAGCACACAGGTAGTGCACAGGAAGGGGCACACCTAGAAAACACACAGTGCAAACACACACATTACAATCTGAGAGAGCTCAAACAGACACACACACACACACACACACAGAGTACAGCTAGATCACAAAACACACACAGTCAGAACATAAACACGCTGATCACATACACAAGCAAGGAACACACTGCATATACAATTGGAGCACAGATAGAGAGCACATAGCCATAGCTCCCAACTGTCCCTGATTCCGAGGGACTGTCCCTGATTTGAAACAAAGTCCATTTGTCCCTCTTCCCTCCTCATTTGTCCCTCATTTTGGTCTGATCTATATAATTGTAAATAAAATGCACTATTTATCTTTAAAGGGGTTGTAAAGTAATTTTTTATATTTTTTTTAAATAACAAACATTTTATACTTACCTCCACTGTGCAGCTCGTTCTGCTCTGGCCCCCGAACCTGCTCTTCTGGGGTCCCTCGGCAGCTTTCTCTGCTTCCTCCCACAAGTACTTCTCACGTTCATGCGAGCTCCCTTACATGGTGAGAATCACCTGCGGGTGCTCTCCCGTGATACAGCCGACGGCTATAGCCGATCGCTGTATCACTCGGCCCCGCCCCCGTTGCCCCGCGTCATTGGATGTGATTGACAGCAGCGCAAGCCAATGGCCGCGCTGCTTTCAATTCAGATGTTTTTTCACCTTAATGCATAGAATGCATTAAGGTGAAAAAATATTTACCTTTACAACCGCTTTAAAAAAAGTGTTTCACTGTGCTAAACCTTTCATCCAATTTATAAATTGCTTAATTTGTACATTTCAAAAGCCAGTATGAAGTGACAGTAGTGGTAACAAAAAAGCATTTGTGGGTTTAAAGAGGAAGTAAACCCTCTCTAATAAAAAAAAAAAATCCTGCAGAGGCATAATGCGCTATAATGCACAATGCATACTAGCTCATTATGAATTACTTACCTGAGATTGAAGCCCCCAAAGTGACCCTCGTCCACATCTTTTGTCGCCGCCATGATACCCGGAGTGACTTCGGAGTGACTGAGGCTCGTGATTTTATCAGTCATAAGTATTTTTACATGACATTAACCTCCAAAACGCATTGGCTGTCTTTTAACACATCAATACATTTATTTAGACTCTTATATTTTGTCTGGTGCTTCTTCCATATACGCACGTCTTTTCCTGGTAACCTGCTGGAGTATCCATGGTAAGGTTGCCTTACCTATTGTAAGCAGCCTAACCTGAGCCACAGGGCTCGTATAATATTTCTTGCTCTCCCTTGTTTAATCTCATATCAAAGTCCCAGTGCCTCTTGGATGGTCTTTTTTTCATTGGATGTACACTGATCAGTCAAATCATATAAATACTTTTCAATATAACTTATTAATGATGGATGCTAGGTGGAATCATTGTTTTTGCCCTTAACCGTGTCAGAGGTTAAAAACATAAACAAAGTTTCTAGGGCGTATCTCCTATGTCCCACTCCTCTCCCCCTACTGCAAACAAAATGACTGTCAGAAGGTGCTATGTATTACATACCAGGAGCTGATGGCAAAATGCAGCTGCTCCTCTGCAAAGTGACACTTAAACACAGTCTGTAAGGCCGCGTACACACGCGGGGACTGTTCGCCCAACTTTGTCCGCTGAACAGTGTTTCGGCAAACAGTCCGCTCGTGTGTGGGCTTTCAGCGGACAGTTTCAGCGAACAGTCCGCTGAACAAGGTTTTTCGGAAATTCCGAAAAACTGTCCGCTGAAACTTTGTTTCAGCGAACAGTCCCCTCGTGTGTAGGCTTGTTCGTCAAACTAAGTTCCGCGCATGCTCAGAAAGGATTTACACGCCGAAAGTTATAATGCAGTGTATAGGACGTCGTATTTTTCGTCCCGTCGTACGTGCCGTTCACGTCATCGCGCACGGTTTCAGCAAACTGTTCGTTCGTCGTGTGTGGCCATGTCCGTCCATGCTAATTTTGAGCGGACTGTTTGCTGAAACTGTTTGACGGACAAAGTTGGGCGAACAGTCCCCGCGTGTGTATGCGGCCTAAGTGTCATTAAGTAATACAGTGTAACATTGGTTTGTTACTTTGTTACTGCTGCTATTTCATTCATATGTGAATTAAAGTTGAGATCTTTGTGAGGTTAGTGAAAAAAACCTTACCAGTAATTTTATTTTTAATAAAATGTATTCCCTTAGTAATTATTAGTTAACACTAATCAACTTCTTCCTTCCCTTCTCCTATTAGCTATTGTTTTTATTTGCAGACTTTTGCAAAATCCATGCCCATCTGTGCCGCCTATCCATGCCCATTCATGCAACCTATCCATGCCAGCTATCAGTGCCAATCTGTGCCACCTATCAGTGTCCATCCGTGTCGCCCATCAGTGCCACCTATCAGTGCCCTTCAGTGCTGCTCACATATTGCAGGATAATTTAGGTTCTATACAGTGGCCAAAGGAATGGCAGACCTGGCCTCACCTCATCAGGGCGCCAGGCTGCCTGAACCAGTAAGAAGCAGCCAGCTCCTGATGATGTCAACATCACAGCAGGATCTCACTGGAATTGCTGGCTGGGTAACTATGTAAACTGTACTTAAAGTGGGGTGCCCCCTAAAAAAAAAAAAAATTAAAAGTCAGCAGCTACAAATACACTTACTTGTCCCAGGGTCCAGCGATGCAGGGGACCGATGCAGGGGACCGAAGCCCCCCCTCGTTCCCCGCTGCCGTCATTCTTACTGTGGGCACTGCGCATGTGCGAGCGGCGCAGGGTGCCGTGATAAGCCGCACAGTCATCTGGGACACGTGACAGGTCCCAGGTGACTGTGCGGTGCAAGGGGAAGTGATGTCACCAGCCCGGGCAATGAACAAGGCAGACTACGAGGGACCCCTTAACAACAGGTATTTAGAGGTGAATAAACATTTTTTTTTTTCAATTATTTATGTATTTTTTTAAGAATTTTAAACTCTTTTTAATTTTTTGGTGGCAACACTTTAACACCAGTGAAAAAGGTAAGAGTAAAAAAAAATGATATGTCCATGCATACCATTCACATTTTCTCTATTCAATGTGCCCAGGAGTGCCCCAGATAAGAAATTACAAATGTAAACTCAGTAGACTGTGCTCTGACTGTGCTAGTCATACTTAGCTTCATGCTGCAGCTTCTGTGTGACACTGGAGCGGTCCCATGTCAACTGTAAGACCAAGAGTTGACAGATAATATGACTACTAATCGTTTAGCTCTCGGTCTGCTTGCAGATCATGGGCAGTGACACTCAGTGAGTGCACCTCCCTGTCCAGCACTTACTAAAGTGTCAGGCATGCTTAACTTTAGCTTTTAGCTGCACAACAAAAGGCAAAGCCAGCTGTCAATCAAGCTTTTCACACATACATCTTGTGCTTAATTAGGCTCAAGATGTATGTGTGAAATGCATTTACGTGACTGGTTTCTGGTGTCCTTGGTGTCATCACAGTGATTTCAATAAAGGCATTTGAAACCTTTGGATGTTCAGCCATTCTTCTTTTTCTTCAAGTATCGCGGCGGACAAATTGGACACTATGTGACACTTTTTGGGGTCCAGTGACACCAATAGTGTGATCGGTGCTAAAAAAATGCACTGTCACTACATAAACGGTGCAAAGGGGTTAACATCAGGGGAGATCTAGGGGTTAAGTGTGTGCCTGGGAGCTGCTTTCTAACTGTGTGGGGGACTGGAGGAAAAGAGAGATTGTGTTTCAGCTTAGCTGAAACACAAGATCTCTCTTTTCCTATCTGACAGATCAGTGGCTTGCCTTGTTTTTCACTGATCCGTATTGCGTATCCATCTCTCCACAGAATAATCAGCAGGTCACGACAGCCATTGGGGCCACCGGACATACTGATTGTCTCCCACTGTGTCCAATCCCAGCAGGAGTGGTGCTCCACCAGGGCCTGCCTGCCCCTTACACCGTATGCACAAGATTACATACAGGTACGTTATTTTGGACAGCCAGGCCGCCTTGCCGCAGTATATACACAGTAGGTGGTCCAGAAGTAGTTAAGCAAAGACAAAGGCCCTCTTAAACAAATGCACCTGATCAAAGGGAAATACCACATGGCTCACAAGGCACTGGATAGCAAAAATGGATGTAAACATGGTCATCATAAACTGCATCCTCAGAATAGTAAGAGCAGGCACATTTTTCATCTGCTACGTCAAAACACTCTTTAGCCTTTTACCAAGAAAATCCCAAGAGTTGCATTATAATTGAGGCAGAACATCCCATAAAATATTCGGTAGCCATCCTCTAACATTATATATTACACACCATTGGAGCAATTTCATAAAATACGGTTTACATTACACATTTCTGAGTTTAACTTGCTTGAGAATTGATAGGCCTACTTTTTGCTCAATAATTTACAAAATGATGCTTTCGATAACCATTCGTTTTAAACTCATTACTTAGCGGAGAGAGAGAGACAGCCTCAAAAAGTAAATGAGGGCTGTAACAATGAAGGCTTGTACAAGTAACTTATAGCTCTTTTATGAAAATAAATGTCTCCATCTGTCTTCTTGATTTTCAGACTTGGGCAGATGCCCAACAATTCACTAGGAGATGTAATTTGTAAAGAGGCAAGGAACAGATTTTTTAATTTCGCACACTATTTAGTTTTTTTTTTCCCTCTTTTAATAGCTGTTGAATTATTCTAATCAATGAGCTCCCACTAAATCATCACACTTTATCCACCTGCAGATTAAATCTATTAGTGGGCATATTTCAGCTACACAATTAAAAAAAATAGCATTGTTTATAGCAAAATAAATTTGTTCCTCTTTTTTTCCTAATTTAAAAAAAAAAGAGATGATCCAAATGAATTTGTATTGCTCATATAATCAGACGTTTTTTTTCATGTTAGTATTTGTGTGTTTCTGATTTTGCTTTTCCATATAATTTTTCTCCTGAAACAGATATAAACAAGTTTTAAATCGTTTTTTAAATATGGAGCAGCCCCAAGAAAGAGGATCTTAAGGAGTACAAAACCACATGACCCATCTGATGCTGTTGCAGGCATCAGACAGGTCGTGTGCTTTTGCACTCCTTAAGATCCTCTTTCGTGGGGCTACTACATATTGCCGTTTGACACCCCCCGAATATTTTGTACTTTTTCCATGCACTTCCATCTGTAAAATTCTCCCGTCTTCACCTACCCACCAGATGATAGGTCAGTCAAGGGTACTTCAAGCTAGTGGTCGTACATTTTGGTGGTAGGACGCCCTCTGTGTTCGATCCCAGAACTGAATTCATGCATCTCCCTGTGTAGAGGCTTTCTTCATAGATCTGATCCCTGGCAGTAAATCACTTTCTTTGAAATTGGATGCCATTTGGTGGTGGCTCAGGAACTATACGATAACCATACACTCCACAACTATTCCCTGAAGAAGAGGTTTCATTACTTACAACCTTGAAATGCGTTGGGTCTTCTTGTCCTTGGCAAACTGTCAGGACAGAGTTGTGTGGTGTTTACTGTATCGTTGTACAAAATTCTTCCTGTTTGTTACCACTTGAGCCATATATGTGTCCAACTTTCTTTTATCATTATCTTGTTTTAACTTTTTTCAATGAATGCCTTTTTTGATACAATTATTATTTGAAGTCTCTCTGCCTCTCAAAGTCTCATAGAGGAAAAATATCCCATTGTTTATGTACATTGCAAGGATTTTAACAAACTTTGTTGCAGATTCCTACCTTTTATTATTCTGAAGAAATCCCTGTGTGTTTGTGCCCATGTGGAAAAGTGAATCTAATGGGAGTGGTTTCATAATTATCAATCAGCTGTGCACCTGCAGGGCACTAATGAGGAAAGCTGCTGGACCGGCATCCCTTTAGATGTGTTCCTACTGGGAGTATCTTACCAAAAATTACATTTTTTGTTGCAGGGAATGCCTGAAATCTGACTTGCATCTTAGTGCAGACTTCTGGGAAAATTGGTGAACCATTCACACAAGTAAGTAATTATGTTTTTGGGGGGCATTCTTTACACATTCTGTGTACAGAACACCTCCAGGTAGTCATATTGCATTGCACTTTCAGAAAATTACAGCTGCTGCAGATTGAAAAGGAAAGGTCATTTTTAATAACATTCAATTACGTTATAATTTGTGTCGCAATTGTATACGCTGTATTATTTTTTCTTTATTATGTTGTTATGTCACATACCTGGTCGGAGGCTTGAGTGCTGAGAGGACTTCTCTTGCGGCTGAATGCAGAGCTCCCCTGAAGGTGGTAACAGGCAATGCTAGGCGCAAAGAAGCAGGGGTCGCCAGCTGCAATAGGCTGAGGTGGATAAGTGATGGACACCGGATGATGGCCAGACAAGCAGGATGCGCTGCCTGGCAGATCAGATGCGCCGGGTGATGTTTGATGGTGGGAAGAGCTGGGAGTCAGATCAGGAGTCAAGCCAGTAGTCATACGCAGGTAATCAGCCAGGAGCAGTGTCAGGAAGCAAAATCAGGAACAAGTCAAGGTTAGACACTGGAAATCAGGGAGCAGCGGAGTCAGGAGGGTAAGCCGAGGTCATACACTGGTAATTAGACAGAAGCATAGTTGGTAGAACATGCCAAGGGTCAGGAGCCAGGACTAGGGACAAGACAGGTCAAAGACTAGCTGAGTCAGTAACAGGCAATCCAATAGCAGTAGAAGCAGAACACAGACACACAAATTAAGCTGAAGATCATCCAGCAACTAATAGATCAGGCTGCTGACTTTAAATAGGCCACTAGGCGCCAGAATCTGTCACGCATTGCGTGCGCGATTGCACATTAATGTTCGCAGCCATATGTGGCCGCACGTGCATTTGCTTTGGTGAATGCCTAGATGCCCACAATCTGTGATTCCATTGCGCATTAGCAGATGTGCCAGTTCTTCCACAAACCGTTCTCTGACAAGTTATCTTTTGGGATATCTCTAAGTGGGCATGCACATTTGCATTGTGCGAATGCCTAGATGCCCACAATCTGCAATTCCATTGGGAAATTGAGTTCTACATTATGGTGTTAAGTTCTACCAACTTAATATTGGCATTTAGCAAAATTGCCATTTAGGACAAGTAAAGGAGGCTGCCATTGCAAACCTATTTATCTGCAAAGTGCAATCTGCTTCTTTCTTAATCTCATCGAATGACTACAATACTGATCTTCAAAACTTTCAAGACCTTCAAGACATTACTCCAATGTATATGCAGCTAAAGTTTTTATTTTTATTTTTAAGATACTGTAAGAAAGGGTTAAAACCCATACCAGGTCATTATTTCTGCCTGTGTCTTA
Source organism: Lithobates pipiens (assembly GCF_037356315.1). Lineage (NCBI taxonomy): Eukaryota > Metazoa > Chordata > Amphibia > Anura > Ranidae > Lithobates > Lithobates pipiens. The sequence continues at coordinate 545,203,502 of NW_027507758.1, read as the reverse complement.
CTGGGGAGCTATCACTTCCTGCTTGAGATAGAACAGGAAATGAAAGGAAATCTCTCCAAAGTGAACAGAAATTCTTATCTTGGTGAGTTGTCAAAGTAACAGATGTCCCCAAAGAAAGTGTTCCCCTTTATTCTTGTTTTAGTGACATTTCAAACTGTTTGGGTTTCTCATCACTTTCGATCTCAGTAACAATGGTCACCAGAAAAAAATAAGAGAAGCAACAATCCCAGTGGCGACACATATAGCAACAAAAACTTGACAAGGGGTTTGACTTTCTCTAATCTATCCAAATCTTAAAACAAAAAACACCTTTACATATAGTCTTACCCTGGCTTTGAGCTGTTTATTGCAGGTCAGTGATTGAGAAAGTCAGTGTAGCCCATGTATTTTTTCAGTACAAGTTTCCGTTAACTAATATTTTAAATCTGCTTGGTGCAATTTTTTAATCTGTAGCTTTAAATCTGCTTTTTTTAAGATATTTTGTATTTCTGATCATTGGCTCCAAACCAAATGTGTATCAATCCACTATATCCAAATAGTTGGAATTTACTAATGTGTAATGTGTTCCTATTTCAAGGTTTTCGCCCTTTTTGACAATTATTTAATATTTTCCAAATTTCATTTGTATTTGCTATTTCTTAAAACTGAACTCCAGGAAGAGATTTAAAAAATAAAATAAAAAACCTATTACTATTTTTGCCCTTTTTAACCACTTCAATACAGGGCACTTTCACCCCCTTCCTTCCCAGCCCAATTTTCAGCTTTCAGCGCTCTAGCGCTTTCAGTGACAATTGCGCGGTCATGCTACACTGTACCCAAATGAAATTGTTATCATTTTGTTCGCACAAATAGAGCTTTATTTTGGGGTTATTTATTCACGACTCTGTTTTTTTTTTTTTGCGATATAAGCGCAAAAAAAGCGGAAATTTGGGAAAAAAACAATATTTTCTTTTTTCTATTTGAAAAGAAATCCAATAAAATCAAATTTTGTCATAAATTTAAGCCAAAATGTATTCTGCTACATGTTTTTGGTAAAAAAAAATCCGTTAAGTGTATAATAATTGGTTTGTGTGATCACGGACATATGTACGCAAATGATCATGTACATATGTGTGCAGGTGATCACGTACATATGTGTGCAGATAATCATTGGGACATGTGATTTTAGTGGGACATATGTGGGGGACATGTTTTTATTATTAGGGACATGTGTTTTTATTATTTGGGGACATGTATGTTTTGGGGACATGTGTGTTTTGGGGACATATGTGGGGACTGTGTTTTCACTGTGTGGTGTGTTGTGTGTTTACACTACACTGATGATCAGTGAGTAAAAAGCTGTGAAAAGCAGCCCATACTCACTGATCATCAGCCGGCTGCAGCGTTCTGCTCTCCTCTTCTCAGCGGTGACTTCCGTGTGAGGAGAGGAGAGCCGATTGCCTAGCAACCGGCTGTTTGTTTACATCACATGACGGCCGTGATTGGACACGGCCGTCATGTGATCAGGAGGGCCAATCACAGAGCCCTCCTGCCGATCTGAGATGTGCCGTGTCCGGGTGACACGAGCACATCGGGATCGCGCCGCTGCGCGGGCGCGCGCGCGCGCGATCCCGCTGCTCCTGAATGACGTTCCTGAACGTCCTATCAGGAGCAGGCGGCTCCCACCCGGCCGTATATATACATTGGCCGGGTGGGAAGTGGTTAATTCAATCTTATTTTTATTGAGATATAGAAGCAAGATAGGAGGGGGAAAAAAAAAAATACAGAATATTCCAACATATTCGTTTTACATTGTTACATAAACATAAAAAAGAAACCACAGAGAAATCCACTGTACTACAGTGGTGTCGAACTGTCACGAGGTTAAAGTGTTTGTTTTGAGCTTCGGTTTAGGTAGTATGGTAAGAGAGCCTGTAGTCCTACCATGATTAGTCTAAATTAAAGTGTGTGTGTGTGCACCACTATCCTCTCAGCGGGTGTTGCCCACTCATTACAGGTAGACTAGGGCTATTGTGTTCTTTCTGACAACGTTCACTCTGGGGGGGAAGCTCTGTATGTGCCACCATGCTGGTCTAATGAGACTAGAGGTCATAACTTAAGTAATCGGGTATTACTGCAACTTGTATAGGGGAGGGAAGAAAGGGGGAAGAGAGTGAGGAAAGAGGGGTCAGGACAGTAAAGAGCGTAGGGATCAAAAGATATACATTCCACCCTGATCACACAGGTGTATTGGTAGAGTCCTCTGTGGCCCATGAGATAAACTCTGAGGAATATCGAAACATCGACCATGAGGTCCAGGTCTTAGAGAATTGTTCCTCCCTACCCGTTTCCTGCGACAACATTCTTTCCAAAGTTTTAATTAGGTCCACTTCAATTGCCCAATCCCCCAGGGAAGGCATGCTCGTTGACTTCCAATGTCTGGGCAACACCGTTCTAGCAGCCGCCAAAAAGTGACGCAGAACGTCTTTCTTGACTGACTTAAGCGGTCCCGGGAGCAGAGATAGCAGAGCCATCTCAGGAGAGGGTGCGATGGAGGTCGCCATAAGTTTGCAGTACAAATCAAGGATCTTTTGCCAGAACTTCCTCGCAGGGGGGCATGCCCACCAAATGTGAAGTAAGGTTCCTTTAGATGACAAGCAACGCCAGCAAGTATCCGGAAGTGTCGAGTTGATTCGGTGCAAAGTCGAAGGGCATCTGTACCAGCGGGTCAACAGCTTGAACCCCTTTTCTTGAGAATTGGAGGCTATGGACATTTTGTGGGTCAGTATAAAGCACTTTTGCCAGTCTACAGGCGAGATGGAGTGGCCCAGGTCTTCCTCCCATGCCTGTGTGTATGGGGGAAGGTCAGGATTGTAAGCCCCATGTAAGAGGGAATATAATTGAGAGACTACATGTGTAGGAGGGGTGGCCTGGAGCAGCATGCCTTCCAAGTCTGTTAAGTCAGCGAGTACATTAGGTAATGAAGGGAAAGTGCGAATGAAGGAAATCACCTGTTGTCTCTGCAGCCAGTGCGTAGAGGCATGAGAAGATGGGTCAGAGGGAATGTCATGAGTCAGAGAGGGGTCCGAACGTAGGACTTGGGCAAGTCGCCTGTGGTCCTCCTTACACCAAGGTCCAAAACTCGCTCCCTGTAGGGCCGGTGGGAAAGCCGGAGTTCCAAACAGTGGAGCCATGGGTCCCTGCATGGGAGATAGGGTCTTGGAGGAATTAATTCGGGTCCAGATTTGTATGGTTTGTCGGGTGAGGTCGCTCAGTTGTACCTCTCCTTTCAGGAATTCAGTAAGTGTCCACGGCAATGCACAGAGATCTATTGGGTTAATATGGCTCTCTATCTGTACCCATAATTTGGAGGAGGAATGATGGAACCAGTTAAGTATACGCGTGAGCACAGCTGCTCTATAATATAAGGAGGCATCCGGGGCTCCTGCTCCACCACGAATCTTGGGGAGTGATAAGGTCTCATAGCGTATCCGGGGACGAGCCCCTCCCCAAATAAAGGAGGAGAATAGTTGGCGGAGCTTCCTGAAAAACCAGGAGGGTATGGAAATGGGAATTGTTTGGTCAAATAGAGAAACCGAGGGATTACGTCCATTTTTAGGGCATTTACTCTGCCTAGCCACGATAGGCATTTCTTTGCATAGTTTGAGAGATCCGTCTTGGTTCTAAGCAGCAGGGGTGCATAATTCAAAGAGAATAGATGGGACCTTTCCGTGGGTATTTGAATTCCTAGGTAGCGGATGGAGGTAGAGCCTGTTTTAAATGGGTACCTAGCGGATATCTGGCGGAGGACCTCTTGGGACAGTGAGATGTTCAGGATTTCTGATTTAGTATGGTTTACTTTGAAATTGCTCAGCATGCCAAACCTCGTGAATTCCTGCATTATATGTGGTAAGGATAGGTGGGGTTGGGTTACAAACAATAGCAAGTCATCCGCAAAGAGCGCCAGCTTAGAATGAATGGGGCCTATCGATACACCTGAGACGTTGGGGTTATTGCGTAAGGCTATTGCTAGGTGTTCCATGACAAGGACATATAGAAGGGGAGATAAATGACAGCCCTGTCGTGTCCCATTTTTAATGGCAAATGTAGGCGACAGTGAGCCATTTACCCGAATTCTAGCGGAAGGGGAGGAGTAAAGTATTTTTGCCCTTTTTGACAATTATTTAATATTTTCCAAATTTCATTTGTATTTGCTATTTCTTAAAACTGAACTCCAGGAAGAGATTTAAAAAATAAAATAAAAAACTATTACCGTATTTTTCGCTCCATAAGACGCACCTGACCATAAGACGCACCTAGGTTTTAGAGGAGGAAAAGAAGAGAAAAATTATTCTGAACCAAATTGTGAACTAAAATATTTACCAGTGCCCATGAAATGCAGCCTGACCAGTGCCAATTAAATGCACCCTTTCCAGTGCCAACTAAATGCAACCTTACCAATGCCAATTAAATGCAGCCTTACCAGTGCCCATGAAATGCAGCCTTACCAGTCCCATGTAATGCAACCAGACCTGTCCCATGTAATGTAGCCAGACCTGTGCCACGCAATGCAGCCAGACCTGTCTCATTTACTGCAGCCTTACCAGTCCCATGTAATGCAGCCTTACCAGTCCCATGTAATGCAGCCAGACCTGTCCCATGTACTGCAGCCAGACCTGTCCCATGTACTGCAGCCAGACCTGTCCCATGTAATGCAGCCAGACCTGTCCCATGTAATGCAGCCAGACCTGTCCCATGTAATGCAGCCAGACCTGTCCCATGTAATGCAGCCAGACCTGTCCCATGTACTGCAGCCAGACCTGTCCCATGTACTGCAGCCAGACCTGTCCCATGTACTGCACTGTTGGCCTGGTCAGTATTCGCGCTATAAGATGTGGAGGCATTTTCCCCCATTTTTATACGGTAATTTATTCATGCATTTATTAAAAAAACATAATTTTTTCTGTGTAATTATCTGAATTTGACCAGATTTCAGCCTCTTGTATCCTTACATACAGCAGCATGGAAACTAAGGCCGGATTCACACTTATGCATTTTGAGTGCTTTTTGCATTTTGCAGATTTGCCCTACAGAACGTGTTTCATAGGAATCCATGTTAAATGGACTGTAGTGCAAATCTGCAAAATGCAAAAAGCACTAAAACTGCATAGGTGAGAATCCAGCCTTAGAGAGAAGGGGGCAGTGTCCAGGACTATCACTTGTCCTTTATTCACTTGGATGACTAAAATATTAGGCTGGATTCACACCTATGCATTTTTTGTGCTTTTTGGATTTTGCAGATTTGCTCAACAGAACGTGTTCCATAGGAAACCATGTCGAATGGGCTGTAGTGCAAATCTGCAAAATGCAAAAAGCACAAAAAAAATGCATAGGTGGGAATCAAGCCTTAGAGTCCAAAGGAATGAACAGAAAAATGACCTTGTCAGTCTGTTGTTACTGTCCAGTCGCAAATGTGGCTGGAGGCGAGCAGGCTGCATTGCATAACTGCAGCAGAGACATGTCAGGTCACTAGATTGGTGGTATGGCAGGGCTGTGTAAAGCTCAAGCCTGACTAAATAAAAATACGAATCCTTTAGGCAATGCTATAGGCACTGATAAACCCACCCCCTTAGGACTATAACAGCCTTCACTCTTCTGGGAATGCTTTCTACAAGCGGATTTGTTGTGTGTTTGCACAAAGCCTCATTCATTTTGGGTATATTGATCCGTAGACCTGTGCAAAGGGCTGTCTACAACCACCCGAGATGCACAGGCGTTGTGTGCAGGGGCGTGCAGGCAGCCTGTTCAAATCAATGACAGGTGGCTGACTGCATGGGCTTGCATGGATTTCTGGGGTATTCATGCGGGTCTGGTGCATGGAACAGTATGCAGTCTGTTTACGTCCTCTGGAAAAAAATCCCTAATCAGCATTGGCAGCCAATCAGCTACAGCCCTTGATCAGTGTATTCTGAGAGCAGCAGGACGTTGTTGTCAATCCACCCCATTTGTTTGAAAAAGGAGTATTCTTGTTTTGTTTTCTTCTTTTGTTGGTGCCTTTTTGTACTATATTTTTCATTTTTACATGTGTTTGTTATCAGTGCACTTCAAAGGTTTAGCTTCTCTGTCCCTTGCGGGAAGGTGTAAAATTGATTATACAATAAACACAATAAGGACATTGATAAAAAAAAAATAATTATCATTTATTTTATCTATGATTAAAGTGGTTCTAAGGGCTCAAGGTTTTTTATCTTCATGCATGCTATGCATGAAGGTAAAAAAACCTTCTCTGTGCAGCTTAATACTTACCTGAGCCCCATCTCGATCCAGCGATGTGCATGGGAACGTTGGCTCTCCGGGGACTCTAACTCGTTATTGGCTGAGGCAGACAATCACAACTGTGTCAATCACAGCTAGTGAGACAATGAGGAGAGAGAGAGGGAATGGGGCCGAGCCATGGCTCTCTGTGTAAATGGACACGCAGAGCAGTGGTCTAAGAGTGAGCCTCTCTGGGTGCCCCTATAGCGAGCTGCTTCTTCTGGGGGCACTCAGCAGTGGAGAGGGGCCAGGAGCGCTGGCGGGGGACCTGTGAAGAGGATCCAGGCTGCTCTGTGCAAAACTACTGCACAGAGCAGGTGAGTAGAACATGTTTGTTATTTAAAAATAAATAAATGGACCCTTTAATATTACTTTAAATTACAATACTAAGTGTTTATATGCTAATGTTAGGTTCTTTATATAATAACAAGTTTTCTTGCTAGAATTACTTTGCAGAAAGATGTTATTAGAATAAATTGCTGTCCTCTCTATTCTTGGAATGTCTTGCTGTGTAACACGGTGACAGTTTTCTTGTGTTACACTAAGGTATTTGGGAGGCTAGAGGTCTGACATGCTGATAAGTGTCATGAGATAACTGAAATGAATGTCTCTTGTAATTAATGATGTGCTGCTCGTGCAAAAGCCATTGCTTTAAGTCAAGAGGTCCCATTTCTAAGAACCTACATGTATACTGTTTAGTTTGCTTTGTAATCTGTTACTTCTATGTTTTGTCTTCTCTTCTTGATAAACGTTCAAAACCTTCCACCATGAGCAGATGTTTTTAATTTACTTTTCAAGGGAAATCTCACCACTGGGCTCATATATATATATATATATATATATATATATATATATATATATATATATATATATATATATATATATATATATTCCAAAACTTCCACCAAATACATCCACTGAATTCTTAAAATAAGAACTGGTTAATTATTCACGTTATGTGACTTCATCCACCACAGGAGAGGAAACGCAACCACTTGCCGACCAGTTCGCGCCGATATACATCAGCAGAATGGCACTGGTGTACAAAACAACGTACCCGTAGGTCACTCCATCATCGGCGACTAGCCGGTGGCGTTGTGCTCGCACCGTGGGTCCTGTGGATTAGATGTCCACTGGTAAAACGCAATCGCGACAGAGAGCGTATGTAAATAAAGCATTTCCCTGTTACATAGTTAGCAAGGTTGAACAAAGATACCAGTCCATCCAGTGTGAGTGTTTACAATTGTCCCCATCCCTGTACATTGCATCGGTCCCTACCCTCAAGGAGCCCACAATCCAAGGTCCCCATTCATATACTAGGGCCAGTTTTTGACAGAAGTCAATTAACCTACCTGCATGTCTTTGGAGTGTGGGAGGAAACCGGAGTACCCAGAGGAAACCCACGCAGGCACAGGGAGAACATGCAAACTCCAGGCAGGTAGTGTCATGATTGGGATTCAAACCAATGACCCTGTTTACTGCTAGGTGAGAGTGCTAACCACTACACCACTGTGCCACTGTTCTGCCTAGCAACATGACAGGAAGCTACTGCTCCCAGTGATCGGGCGCAGTGATCTCTGTTATGTTCTAATGAGCCCATCCCCCCTACAGTTAGAACACACTGATGGCACACACTTAACCCCTTGATCGCCCCCTTGTGTTTAACCCCTTCCCTCCCTGTGGCATTTACACAGTAATCAGTGCATTTTTATAGCACTGATCGCTGTATAAATGTCAATGGTCCCAAAATAGTGTCAAAAGTGTCCACAATGTCTCAGTCATGATAAAAATCACAGATTGCCGCCATTAATAATAAAAAAAAATTATAATAAAAATGCCATAAATCTATCCCCTATTTTGTAGACGCAATAACCTTTGTGCAAACCAATCAATATATGCTTATTGTAATTTTTTTACCAAAAATATGTAGAAGAATACACATTGGCCTAAACTGAGGAAGAAATTTTTTTTATATATATATTTTGGGGGATATTTATTATAGCAAAAAGTAAAAAAAATCTATATATTTTTTAAATTGTCGCTCTTTTTTTGTTTATAGCACAAAAAATAAAAAATGCAGAGGTGATCAAATACCACCAAAAGAAAGCTCTATTTTTGAGGAAAAAAGGAAGTAAATTTTGTTTGGGTACAATGTCGCAAGATCGTACAATTGTCAGTTAAAGGGACACAGTGCCGTATCACAAAAAAGGGCTTCGTCAGGAAGGGGGTAAATCCTTCCGGGGCTGAAGTGGTTAACCCCTTGCCCCTGAGTGTACACAGATGTGCGTACTCGGCTTTCGGGGGTTATACCGAGATGATGCCCGCAGCTACAGGCATCATCAAAGTACTGTTTTTTAGAGCCGGCGATCGGCTTTTCAGCTATAACAACTGATGCGGCTAAAAGCCGCTCGGCTGTTATGCCGGGGGAGCGGGAGCCCCGATCAACAAACCACCGCTTCTGGCGGCTAGGGACAGACTCGAATTAAGCCATAAGCGGCTTCATTCCAGCCTCCTAATTGTAAATACGGAAGCGACGTCATGATGTCACTTCCCATTTACTCGACTGCCAATGGCACCGGTTTTAAAAAAAAATACAGTATTCAGAATCACCGAAAATGGCGATCTGAATACTTTGAAGTTCAAAGTAAGGATTTGGGGTCTTTTAGACCCCCGATCCCCCCATAAAGAGTACCTGTCACCACCTATTACTGTCACAAGGGATGTTTACATTCCTTGTGACAGCAATAAAATTGATCAACATTTTTTTTTAAAAAACAATTTATTAATTTTAAAATAAATACAATTTTTTTTTTAAAGTGCTCCCGTCACCATGAGCTCACACAGCAAAGAAAACGCATATGGAAGCCGCGCCTGCATATGTAAACGGTGTTCAAATCACACATGTGAGGTATCGCCGCGATAGTCAGAGTGAGAGCAATAATTCTAGCACTAGACCTCCTCTGTAACTCTAACCTGGTAACCGTAAAAAAATGTAAAGCGTCGCCTATGGAGATTTTTAGGTACTGTAGTTTGTCATCATTCTATGAGTGCATGCAATTATAAAGCGTGACATGTTTGATATCTATTTACTCAGCGTAACATCATCTTGCACATTATACAAAAAAATTAGGCTAACTTTACTGTTTTGTTTTTTAAAGTTTTTCCCAAAAAGTTGCGTTTAAAACACTGCTGCACAAATACCGTGTGACATAAAATATTGCAACAATCGCCATTTTATTCTCTACAATCTCTGCTAAAAAAATATATATAATGTTTGGGGGTTCCAAGTTATTTTCTAGCAAAAAATACGGATTTTAACTTGTAAACACCAAATGTCAAAAATAGGCTTAGTCATGAAAGGGTTAAACAAGTTTCTTTCAACTTTCAAGCAGTAAAACAAATTTAATTTCAAAGCTGTCTACTGCATTAAAGTAATTATGCCGGCGAGTAATAAAAATAAATTAAGTGACGATCTTCATAGAGAGGAAAACAGTCTCTTATGAAAATAACATATTCAGCTATCACCTGGTAAATACTCAATCTGTTGTTTTTTGTCAAGGCAGGCATGTTAAAAAAAAGGGTTTGAAAAACAAGTACTCCAAAAACCGCCCCATTATTGAGTATCTGATCATTTAGTATATATTTTTGATCCAGCACACTTCCTGTCATTACATTTGATTACTTTGGATAGAATTGTGTATTACAGTTGGTACTGTTTAGGGCATTATTGTCAAGTATGTAATTAACAGTCTGCCTTTGTCTGGCTCAGATGGTAGATGGAAGTTTTCTCAAAAGTTTATTAGTTCATAATTTCTAAACATATGACAGTTTCATAAACAAAACACAGCTTTATTAAGCACCTCATTTTTAAAGCCTCACATAAAGCACACAGATCAGTGATTTATTTTTGAAGTGTTTAAAGTTTCACTGATCTTTTATTTTCAAATTTTAATTGGGAAATACAGTAAAACCTTGGATTGCTAGCAGAATTTGTTCAGAAACATGCTTGTAATCCAAAGCACTTGTATATCAAAGCAAATTTCCCCATAAGAAATAATGGAAACTCAAATGATTTGTTCCACTACCATTTATTCATAAGTCCTTCAGTTTAACCTGCCGCCTCTCGTTCTGGGCCGCCGTCATATGACGGCGGCCCACTCAAACAGAGCATGCGCGTAATCCCCGAGACACAGCGCATCACAGACAGGGGCGAACAACCATTGGGCATGGCTGTTTACCAGGTGATCAGCTGCAATTACGTCAAGGTCGATCACAAATGGGTACTCCCTTCCTAAGACTGCGGATGCATGCGATAGGGAGCGTGCAGCGCAATCATGTTGGTGGCGGCGTGTTCCCAGGAACACTGCTTGTCATTGACAACTGTAAACAGTCAATGGCTGGCTGCTGTTTACCACGTGATCGGCTGTGATCCGTTCACAGCTGATCACTAAATGTAAACACAGAGCGGTTACTGCATGTTACTGGCTCTTCTCGCCTCATACACCATTTCCAGTGTGAGGAGAGAAGAGCCAGGAGCAGCGAGTTACCAATCTGTGTAGTGTCCGTGTCTGCACCAACACCACACAGTAACATTGCCCCCCCCATTGCAGCTGTCACCCAACAGTCACCAAATAAGTGCCCATCAGTGCTTATAAATGTGCACCTGTCACCCATCAGTGCCCATAAATTCCACCTGTCATCCATCAGTGCCCATAAAGTGCACTTGTCATCGTCGGAGACGGCCATCAGCAGTGCACCTGTCACCCATCAATGACCATTGCCAGTGACCATCATCAGTGATCGTCATCAGTGACCCATTTGTGACCCTCATCTGTCACCTATCAGTCCCATAAAGTGCACTGGTCACCATCAGAGATTGCCATCAGTGACCTGTCACCTGTCACCCATCAGTGACGACCATCACCTGTCAACCATCAGTGACCGTCGCCCATAACCCGTTATCTGTCAACAATCAGTGACCGTCACCTGTCCCCCATTACCTGTCACCTATCAGTGAACGTCCCCTTCCACTCGTCTGTCACCCGTCGCACAGCCCATCAGAAAAATGTCCAAAAGAGTATATACTAGTGAGGAGGCATTCCAGATCCTCTCCATGACCGATGAGAGCAGTCTCATCAGATTCAAATGACAATTCCGATTCTGAATCAAATTCAGCATTTGAACCGAATGATAGTAGTGGATTGGCAAATGAATCAGAGGAAGAATTAATCCCTCCTAAAAGGGCACGGAACTCTGTAAACCAGGCAGCCACCAGCAATTTACCCCAGGATCAAATTCCCTGGCCCAGTACCAGCGCTGCTGCCAGTGATAGACCCCAAAGGCCCACTATGAGTGCTGCCACCAGCGATAGACCCCCAAGAACAAAGGCCCATTACCAGAGCTGCCACCAGTGATAGACCCCAAAACCAAAGGCCCACTACAAGTGCTGCCGCCAGCGATAGACCCCCAAGAACAAAGGCTCAGTACCAGAGCTGCTTCCAGCAATAGACTCCAAAACCAAAGGCACACTAGCAGCGCTGCCGCCAGCGAAAGAAATGCCCAGGCCCAGTACCAGTGATGCAGTAGCATCACGCCCAAATGCCAAGTCCCCCAACTACCTGCAGTGCCATGTCCCCCAAGAGCCAGGGCTGCTACACATCTTTCAGCTGGTCTTGCCAACCCAACATGGCTGCCTTCAGGATTAGGGTCTAGAGTCTGGAGGCTTCATAGAGATTTCGGTGGGTGAAGCCTCTACCCCTGATTATAGGTTGGGGTATTTGCTTTCCAAAATGGGGTCATTTTGTGGGCATTTCCATTGTCCTGGTGCTCCAGGGCATTCAAAAATGTAATAGTTGGTTGAGAAATGAGATGTACGGAGAAATGAGATGCTTGTAGAATGCCTGAAGGTGCTACTTCAATTGTGGACCTCTATATGTAGCCAGGCTGTGTAAAAGTCTCACATATGTGGTGTCGCCATACTCAGGAGGAGTAGCAGAATGTATTTTGGAGTGTCATTTTTGCTATGTACATGCTACGTGTTGGAAATATCTTAAATATGGACAACTTTGTGGCAAAAAAATGCGTTCTAATTTTTTAACACATTTTCAAAAACGTCTGGAAAAAAATGAACTGTTCAAAAGACTCATTATGCCTCATAGATTATACGTTGTGGTGTTAGCTTTCCAAAATGTTTTGTGGGCGCTTCCATTGTTCTGGTGCTCCAAAAGTGTAATAGGTGGTTGAGCATTTATATGTGTAATTTACGTCCCTAGAACACCTGACGGTGCTCCTTGCATGTTGGACCTCTGTATGTGGCCAGGCTGTGATAAAGTGTTTGGTAACACCATACTCAGGAGGAGTAGCAGAATGTGTTTTGGTGTGTAGTTGCAAGCATGCATATGCTGTGTGGGAGAAATAGCCTGTTAATATGACAATTTTGTAAAATAAAAAAAAACACAAATCTTCAGGTTGCAAAGAATTGTGGGACAAAATGACAACTTAAAAAAACTCACAATGTGACTTAGTAAATACCTTGGGATGTCTCCTTTTCAAAAAAGGTTCATTTGTACTGTCCTGGCTTGTTAGTGTCTCAAGAAATTAGATCTTGAGTAAAAATGTCAAAGTGGAAGTTAACTTCCATGCATGAATTTTACCTATAGGTAAACCTATGATAAGGTTTACCTATAGGTAAACCTAGCACATAATGCCTGAATCTTTAAAAAAAAAAAAAAAAAAAAAAAGTCCAGCAGTTTACAACTGCTTTAAATGATAACAGTGCAACACAGGTAGAGAGCACAGAAAGTTAGCAGTTCACAGGATTTCTCTCAAGAACCACGGGTATTATTTTACAACAAAAACAAACCCCTGGGATCGGACTTTATAGGCAAATTGGACTACAATAAAGTATTAAAAATCTTTATTTTATTATACATAGAAAACATAAGTAGATATTTCCACATGAATGAACACAACTAAAAACATGTGTTCACATCTTGTACAAAGTTCGGCCTACCACAGCCAATTATATTCAAGTAAATTGTAACATAGTAACGGATAAGTGAGCCCCTGTGCTTCAATGCATTTTGCTAATTCACTTCCTCAGGACACACACAAAGGCTCATACAGAATAAAACAGGCCTCACTATATAAATAGAAAAATATATAAGATATTTCAAAATGTCTGATTGTTACATTTGTATAATGCCATACATTGTACATACATCAACTACATAACAATTAACTTGAATAGAAATTGGTCATGGTTGGCCGAACTTTGTACAAGATGTGGATACATGTTTTTAATTGTGTCCATTCATGTGGAAATATCTACTTATATGTTTTCTATGTATAATAAAATATAGATTTTTAATACTTTGTTGTGGTCCAATTTGCCTATAAAGTCTGATCCAAGGGGTTGGTGTTTGTTTTCAAATTAGTGCATATGGATGTGGCAATGGAGTGATTATATATATATATATATATATTTTTTTTTACAATTAATAAAAACATATAACACACTACTTTAAAGAGTAACTCCACTCTTTTTCGAGTCCTGTATGTTTCTGTTCTTAAAGAGGAAGTAAACTCTCCCACTCTAATGCTTCTTTTCATTAAGTCCATTATAATAAGTAATTATCAATCTATAGCCACTGTAATCCAGCCCAAATCACATATTACTTACTGTTTAAAGAAACTTTAAAAAACTTGATTCCAGGGGTTAGGCAGCACCATCTTAAGTATTGTTTTCTGAGTCCACAGTGGAGTGTATTTCCGCCCTTACATTGAGCACTTCCTGTACTGTTAATCAAGCCTCCTTCTCAATTCAACGTTTCTATGGCAACCCTGCTTCCCTGTTCATAGCTGACTTGTTTTATTTCATAGTATTTACTTGTGCTGATTATCTAATGTTTGCCTTTGTCAGTTTTATCAGCTTCAGGGTTAACTGTGTGTCTAGATAGAGTTTGTGTTTACTATGTGTGCTGCTTTTACTAGGAGAAGATATGGATTTGGGTCCCCCCCCCCCCCGTCAGAAGGGAACCCTGTCTTGTTTAGTCAGAGCTCCATTCTAAGTCTCTGCCAAACGAGCAGCAGGTGGTGATGGACATCTAGTGCCCAGCACCCTCAGATCAGCTTCTGCTGTGAATATTCACAGGCAGAAGCACCGTGCAGGTGGAAGTCCGGAATTATGTATATACATATACTGTATATCCGACACACAGCTGCTGCCCTGTAGCAGTAAGACTGCTATAGGGCGGTCAGCAAGTGGTTAAAAGTAACTAACCCTATGGGAGAAGCTCACTAAAATATAATTCTTGTTGCAGAGGATGCAGAGGATGCCAGAAATGTTACTTGTATATTAGTGCATATGTCTGGAAAAATCAGTGAGCCCATCAATCAAGCAAGAAATTACAATTATGTACAACATGCCTCCAGGCTGCCATATTGCATTGGATTTTACAGAACATTGCAGTGGCCACAGACTGAAAAGGAATGGTAAGTTTTAATAACATTAAAGTGGTAGTTTTTAAAAGAAGAAAAAAAATCACCATGCAAGGCAATGTCATAATGTGCTAATATGCATCACATATGAAAGACTTACCTTAAAACGAAGCTGACAGGGCTTCCATCTTCCCCGATCTTCCCTTGGGTTCCAGGCTCACATTGTGCATGCACATCATGGTTTATGGCACAGACCTCTAAAGAAATGGGCACTTAGAGCCCATGGGCCAGTGATACCACTGCCTTCTGCTCCATGGAATATTTCCTAAACAGTGCACGTTTACAATATAGGAGATATTAATTTAACGTACAGGTAAGCTTTATTATAAGCCTAGGCTAAAATGTCAGACATCACTTTACTACCCCTTTAAATCTTAGTATGGCTTGTGTAGCAATTGTGTATGCTATCTTGTTTTGTTTTTTTGTTTGTTTTTTCACAAAAGTGGCGTTGCCCTTAAATTGCATGGTTAGCATGGCAAAATGGGGTGAATATAAGATGTTCATTGTTAGGGTTAACATAGGGTGATATTTACTAAAACTGGAGCACTCAGAATCTAGTGCAGCTGTGCATGGTAGCCAATCAGTTCCTAACTTCTGCTTGTTCAATTAAGCTTTGGAAATAAAACCTGGAGGCCGATTGGTTTCTATGCAGAGTTGCACCAGATTTTGCATTCTCCAGTTTTAGTAAACAACACCTTATAGACTTTAAAGAAATGCCGATGCATGTTTCCACTATGTGGATGTTGTGTTTTGTTAGTAGCCATTGCGATCCTGTTTCTGAAGATGCTTGTGGCTGGTCTGTCATGCTGATTCCCTGACTAATATACTTGTCTAAGTCACTGACCCAGCATAAGCATACAGATATGGAGTTTGGATTTGCTACATGCTGGCTCAGAAAGTATTAAAGACAGAGATGTGTCATGATACCTTTATAGCTTTTCATAATAGTAAACACTTGCTGTTTTATATTCTTCTTTAGAAATATTTTACAAAATCGTGTTTACACATAGAAAGTTCTTTCAGTACTAGGAATAGTGTACATGATCTGTTTTACAAAAGCATACAACAAAACCAACTTCTTTGGTCAACGCACGACAAAGGCAAAGTATATCTTCCACAGCGATATTTGTTAAGAAATCATATCAATATTAACTTCCACAAACAACATATGAAATGGAGGTAGAGAGTAATGGGAAGGGAGGAAAAGGGGTCTAGTACAGTATGCATTTGCATGGGTCATGGAGGTGAAGTGTAAAAAATCTATGGATCTCAGACTGTTTCAGATTTGATCTGTGAGTTATTCAAAATGGTGCAATTAACCATGGTGCAATTAGGTTTGTTCTTTACTAAGCCCAAGGGGACCACTGACTTTTGTCAGTTCCTAGCTACAGCTATTCTAGCAGCCAGAAACATATATGACAATACTTTTCTTGATCCACTTGGGATATTGGAGGGAGAAAAATCCAGCAGTGCTTCTTCAGGGTATTTTTTCTTAAATAAATGAAATTTACAGTGTAGATGAAGGCAATCTATGGATCTCAGATTGTTTCAGATTTGATCTGTGAGTTATTCAAAATGGTACAATGGTACAACATTAACCATGGTCCAATTAGGTTTGCTCCTTACTAAGCCCTAGGGGACCATTGACTTTTGTCAGTTCCTAGCTACAGGTATTCTAGCAGCCAGAAACATACATGACAATCATTTTCTTGATCCCCTTGGTATATTGGAGGCAGTAAACCCCAGCAGTGCTTCTTCAGGGTATTTTTTTTTAAATAAATTAAAGTTACAGCGTAGATGAGGGCAAATACCCTGGTCCAAAGCCTCTGAACTTTTGAGCCCAGATACTGTATGCAAAACAAATTTAAAAACATTTCTGAAATATATCAATAGTAAATAGGTTATGAAAGAAAAACTAGACCCTGTAACAGATGAATACTGCAAGCTGGTCATAATTAACAAGGAAAAAGCAGATGTATTACAGTTCCTTCAAAAAATATTCATACCCCTTGAAATGTTCCATATTTTGACATGTTACAACCAAAAACATAAATGTATTTTATTGGGATTTTATGTGTTAAATAATTGGGAATTCACCTGCAATTACTGCTGCAAGTGTTTTTAGGTATGGCTGTACCAGCTCTGCACATCTAGAAAGTGACAATTTTGCCCATTCTTCTTTGCAAAATAGCTCAAGCTGTCAGATTGGATGGAGAGCATCCATGAACAGCAATTTTCAAGTCTTGTTACAAATCCTCAATTGGATTCAAGTCTGGATTTGACTGGGCCATTCTAACACATAAATATGCTTTGCTCTAAACCATTCCATTGTAGCTCTAGCTGTATGTTTAGGGTTGTTGTCCTGCTGGAAGGTGAAACTCCACCCCACTCTCAAGTCTTTTGCAGACTCTAACAGGTTTTCTTCTAAGATTGCCCTGTATTTGGCTCCATCCATCTTCCCATCAACTGACCAGCTTCCCTATCCCCGCTGAAGAAAGCATCCCCACAACATGATGCTGCCACCACCATGTTTCACAGTGGGGATGGTATGTTCAGGGGGATGTGCAGTGTTCGTTTTCCGCCACACATAGCATTTTGCTTTTAGGCCAATAAGTAACATTTTGGTCTCATATGACCAGAGCACCTTCTTCCACATAGTTACATAGTAGGTGAGGTTGAAAAAAGACACAAGTCCATCAAGTCCAACCTATGTGTGTGATTATATGTCAGCATTACTTTGTATATCCCTGTATGTTGGGGTCGTTAAGGTGCTTATCTAATAGTTTTTTTAAACTATTGATGCTCCCCACTGAGACCACCGCCTGTGGAAGGGAATTCCACAGCTTTGCCGCTCTTACAGTAAAGAACCCTCTACGTAGTTTAAGATTAAACCTTTTTTCTTCTAAATTTAATGCGTGGCCATGTGTCTTCTTAAACTCCCTTCTGCGAAAAAGTTGTATCCCTATTGAGGGGTCACCAGTCCAGTATTTGTAAATTGAAATCATATCCCCTCTCAAGCGTCATCCAGACAGAATAAGTTCAGTGCTGGCAACCTTTCCTTATAACTAATATCTTCCAGACCCTTTATTAGCTTAGTTGCCCTTCCCTCCATTTCCAGTACATCCTTCCTGAGGACTGGTGCCCAGAATTGGGCAGCATACTCCAGGTGCAGCCAAACTAGAGACTTGTAGAGCGGGAGAATTATTGTTTTATCTCTGGAGTTGATCCCCTTTTTAATACATGCCAATATTCCTGTTTGCTCTGTTAGCAGCAGGTTGGTATTGCATGCCATTGCTGAGCCTATCATCTACTAGGACCCTCACATCCTTTTCCATCCTAAATTTCCCCAGAGTTTCTCCCCCCAGTGTATAGATTGCATTCATATTTTTGCCACCCAAATGCATTATTTTAAATTTTTCTACATTAAACCTCATTTGCCATGTAGTTGCCTACCCCATTAATTTGTTCAGATCTTTTTGCAAGGTTTCCATATCCTGCAGAGAAGTTACATAGTTACATAGTAGGTGAGGTTGAAAAAAGACACAAGTCCATCAAGTCCAACCTATGTGTGTGATTATATGTCAGTATTACATTGTATATCCCTGTATGTTGTGGTTGTTCAGGTGCTTATCTAATAGTTTCTTGAAAATATCAATGCCCCTCACTGAGACCACCACCTACGGAAGGGAATTCCACATCCTTGCTGCTCTTAGCCCTTGTACACACGGTCGGAGATTCAGACGGAATGTGTGCGATCGGACCGTATTGTCGGATAATCCGACTGTGTGTGGTCTCCATCGGACTGTTTTCATTGGAATATTCGACGGACCAAGTTTTCCAACTTGTCTATAAAATTTTCCGACAACATGCTCCGATCGGACGTACTCCGATCATGTGTAGCCTACTCCGACAGACAAAGTGCCACGCATGCTCAGATCAAATTCCTAGACCAAAGCTATTGGCTCCTAGCCTGAACGTAGTCCCGTCGTAACAAAATAACGTCATTACGTTATGTACAATCGGATTTTCCGACAACTTTGTCTGACCGTGTGTATGCAACAGTTTCGGACAAAATCCGTTGGACAAAATCTGTTTGGTTGTCAGAATGTCCGACCGTGTGTACAACGGCTTACAGTAAAGAACCCTCTAAGTAGTTTAAGGTTAAACCTATTTTCTTCTTATTTTAAAGAGTGGCCACGAGTCTTGCTAAACTCCCTTTTGCAAAAAAGTTTTATCCCTATTGTGGGGTCACCCAGTACGGTATTTGTATATTGAAATCATATACCCTCTCAAGCGTCTCTTCTCCAGAGAGAATAAGTTCAGTACGCGCAACCTTTCCTCATAACTAATATCCTTCAGACCCTTTATCAGCTTTGTTACTCTTCTTTGTACTCGCTCCATTTCCAGTACATCCTTCCTGAGAACTGGTGCACTGGACAGCATATTCCTATTTTTGCCACCCAAATGCATTATTTTACATTTTTCTACATTGAACCTCATTTGCCATGTAGTTGCCCTGCTTAACTTAGTATTATCCACAAATGTTTACTTGGTCCCTCTGTACCTGTAATATGTAAGATATTTGAAGAAATGGTGTGGGACTCTATACAGAAGTTTGTTCCTCTCCAAAAAGGATATAAAATAGTTTTTATATCTACTGTGTGAAAAAAATAAATCAATCCTAAGGTGCAATCTGCATGTTTTCTCTCTCACACAAATAGTTTACAATCTGAAAAGGTTTAAAAAAGTGTGCAACAAATCTGTACATTTGTCCTTCATCACTTTAAGAGAAAGGAAGCCCATTTTTTTGGCTAATTCCAATCTGGTATTTTCTTCCTCATAAATAGATACCTTGACAATGTTGTCTTCAAAATTGTGTTGCAAAGATGTATGCTGTTTCCATCTTCAGTGTCCAAAAAAGGCACTAATATACAATTTTCTGGTGTAACATGCCTACCTGCTTTATCCTGCCAAAATTGTGTGCTGTCTATACTGGTTTGTTAATTGTCTTGCTAATCTGTATGCTAAGAAAAAAAAGACACTAATTGTTTATTTCCTGATGCTAAATGCATGCTCAATTTCTCAGAAATTGCAGCATGTTAAAACTTGGTTGCTATTCCCATTATCAGTGTCCAAAAAAGGACACTTTTTTCTTGAACAGATGCTAAATGCTGACTCAAGCTCTCAGAATTTGTCACCTGACTAAAAAGGCTTTTTAGCTGTAGTGCAAACCTGTATGCTATTTCCTATGGCAGTGTCCAAAAAAGACACTAATATATTATTTTTTGATGAATGCTTAGTGGCTGCTCAAGCTATCAGAATATGCAGCCTGTCCAAAAAAAAGCTTTTAAGCTGTGGTGCAAACCTGTATTATATATCCATCATAAGTACCCACTTTTTTTTTCTTTGATGGATACTAAATGTCTGATAAATCTGCAGAAATGCGGCCTGTTCAAAGAGGCATTTTTTTAGCTGTGGTGAAAACCCGTATGTTTTTTCCTTTATCAGTGTCCAAAAAAGGCATTATTTTTTATGGATGCTAAATGCCCACTCAATCTCTCAGAAATTGTTGCCAGTCCAAATTAGCTTTTTAGCTGTGGTGCAAACCTGTCTGCAATTTCCACCAGTCAGTGACTAAAAAAAGACACTAATATATTTTATTTTTATGGATGCTAAATGCCTGTTCACTCTCTCAAAAATTGTGGCCTTTTTAAAAAGGCTTTATAGCTGTGGTGCAAACCTGTATGCTATTTTAATCACTGGAGTCCAAAAAAAATGTTCTTTTCAGATGTTTAATTCCTATCCAATTATTCATAAATTCAGCTTGTCCATACAGATTTAGTAATTTTGCTGCAAAAAGTGTCACATTTTCTTTAATCTTCAGTCGACATCAACTTTTGATTTCAAGAACAGTTTGAGTTCTCTTTCTCATTCCAAAATTGAAGCCTATATACTAAAAGGAGTCCTTCAAAGCTGTTATATTTTTCAAACTTAGCTCTAAATTTTAAGATTTTCCATGTACTCTGCATACTCACGCCCTCTGGAATACAATGTTAATTTTGACGTCAACTTTTGATATAGTTTTAGTCATAGTCCTTTGACTAAAATGCTATTTTAGTTTTAGTCATATTTTAGTTATCTGAATTGTTTTAGTTTTAGTCATATTTTAGTCGACTAAAATCAAGTTACATTTTTGTCAAGTAAAATCGAATGCATTTGGTTAAATTGTAATGCATTATTTAAGCATTTCTGTACCATTTCTAAACTCATTATATACTTATAATAGAGGACATAATTAAAATTAGACTTGGGAAACTTAATATTAATAAATCACTGCGACCAGATGGCTTGCACCCGAGGGTACTTAGGGAACTCAGTCAAGTAATTGCCAGACCATTGTTCCTAATTTTTACTGATAGTCTACTGACTGGAATGGTACCAGTTGATTGGAGAAAAGCCAATGTAGCACCAATATTTAAAAAGGGCCTAAAATACATCCCTGGGAATTACAGACCAGTTAGCCTAACATCAATAGTATGTAAACACTTGGAGGGGATGATAAGGGACTATATACAAGAATTTAGTACTGAGAACGGTATCATTAGCAGTAATCAGCATGGATTCACGAAGAATCATTCTTGCCAAACCAATCTACTAACCTTCTATGAGGAGGTGAGTTGCCAGCTAGATAAAGGAAGGCCCGTAGAGGAGTGGTATCTGGATTTTGCAAAAGCATTTGACACAGTTCCCCATAAACTTTTACTGTACAAAATAAGGTCCCTTGGCATGGACCATAAGGTGAGTACATGAATTGAAAACTGGCTACAAGGGTGAGTTCAGAGGGTGGTGATAAATGGGGAGTACTCGGAATAGTCAGGGGTGGGTAGTGGGGTCCCCCAAGGTTCTGTGCTGGGACCAATCCTATTTAATTTGTTCATAAACGACCTGGAGGATGGGGTAAACAGTTCAATCTCCATATGTCTGGATGATACTAAGCTAAGCAGGGCAATAACTTCTCTGCAGGGTGTGGAAACCTTGCAAAAAGATCTGAACAAATCAATGGGGTGGGTAACTACATGACAAATGAGGTTCAATGTAGAAAACAGTGTTTCCTTACATTTAATCTAATTCATAAAGTGTGGACTACTGTCCAACAACTTACTTCCCATTATGGATATACCCTATAAATGTTCGTATGGAATAATCTATGATTACCAAAGGTAGAAGAAATTTCAAAACTTCAATCAACTTATGGAGAAGGGCTGGTATTCTCCTTCATCCACTTTTTGATAATGAGGCTCTACAACCATTTAATAACCTGGCAGAAAAAAAAATCTAACAAATAAATGATTCTTTCAGTACTTGCAGTTGTGGCATGCTCTTCAGAGTCAGGCAGCGACCTTCCCATTAAAATATAATCCCTCCACAATTTAAACTTTGGCAGTGTTTAAAAGGAATTCCAAACAGGGACTTTTTGGAGACTTATATTACTCCCTACAAACATCAACTAGTACTAGCACACAGGGTGATAGTCTTGGGTGGTGGCGTATGGATTTGGGGAATAGTAATGATGAGGAAGCTCTGGAAAATGAAACCAGAGTTTCCCTATCCCCTTCACAGTGTTTGATCCAGTTATTTATCATTCACGGGTCTCACTATACTCCTCAAAAACTACACACTTGGGGGAAAACAGCTACACCAAACTGTCCAAGATGTACTACCAAAATGAGCACACTTAGCTTCATGTACACAGGACATTGTTCAACCTCTCCTGAACGATTTATCTTGACAGCTAGAAACCAAGGTCTAAAAATGACCGTTTAGTCACGTTTTGCTACATTTGTATCCAGACGCACTTGAAAAAAAAAGCATTTATTTTTTTCAAAATAGCCAAAAATGAAAAATGCCCGCGTTTGACATTTGAAATACCTCTAAACACAGCTTCTGAGCGCATTTTTTTGGGATTCCAAAAAAAGCCTTTGAACACAACTACCTAGAAACGACTATAAAAAAACCTGTGTACAAGTACTGATAAGATAACTTAGAGGAGGGTTCAGGAGCAGTTGAAAAAAATGCCCAACTGCTTCTAAACGTCCATTTACCACCAGCAGTGTACATGAGGCCATATACATGTTGTGGCATTGCCCTAAACTACATCTGTATTGGGAGTATATATTCAATACTTTAAATACTGTATGTTTCACAAATATTCACTCTGATCCAAAAATAGCCTGGTTGGGGATTATATCGGAAGATATCCTCCCACCTAAAATGCATGTGATGTGGTTGTGGTCTAACTTCCAATCAACTACTCAATGGTCCAAAGCTATTGATTGTAATTTAAGAAGGGAAGAATTGGCATATAAACAGGAAATGCCCCAAAACATTTAGAAAAATTTGGTTACGATATTTAGACTCTAAACTGTCTGCATGAATAAGAGGAGTCTACGGATAAGTTGACTGAAAGTTAGTAGATTTATAGATCATGGGTATGAGATAGAAATACATATAAGCTGTTAAGAAGTAATTACTAACTACTTCAGCCCCAGAAAAGTTTTCCCACTTTTTACTATACGGCACTGCGTCGCTTTAATGGACAATTGCACAGTCATGTTTTACCCAAGCAAAATTGATGTCCTTTTTTCCACACATATAGAGCTTTCTTTTTGTAGTATTTTATCACCTCTGCGTTTTTTTTTTTTTTTGCACTATAACCCCTTGCTGCCAAGAATACGCAGATGTGCTAACTCGGCTTCCGGGCGCACCTGCAGGCATCATCCCGATACCGATTTTTACATCGGGCGATTGGCTAAAAGCCGCTAGGTTGTTATGCTGGAGGAGCGGGAGGGGGCCTGCCTCCCGCCGCTCTTACCGGTGCTCCCGCTCAATCGGGAGCATCGATGCGCGATCTGATGCCTCCGGCGGCTGGGGAGGGACTGGAATGAAGCCTAATAGTAAACATGGAAGCGCCGTCATGACGTCACTTCCCGTTTACTCGGCTGCCAATGGCGGCAGATTTAAAAATATATACACTATTCAGAATCAACGAAAACGGCGATTTGAATACTTTAAAGTGTAAAGGACGGCCGTCCAGAGTTCTGTCATTATCCACATTATCTCCATGTTGTGGCTCGCACCCAGATGCCTTCCCCTGGAGAAATTATCTCTGAGTTCCCAGGACCTGCCTTTGAGCGGTAGTGTATATCTCTCTTGTGACAATATTTTTAACTTTTTGCTATAATAAATAAAAAATAAAAAAATTTCTTCCTCAGTTTAGTCCAATATATATATTCTTATACATATTTTTGCAATAAGCACATATTGATTGGCTTGCAGAAAATTTATAGCATCTACAAAATAGGGGATAGATTGATGGCATTTATTTTTATTATTATTTTTTTTTTACTAGTAATAAAGGCGATCTGCAATTTTTATCAGGACTGGACCACTGACATTTATACAGGGATTAGTGCTTTAAATAGCCACTGATTACTGTATAAAGGTAATTGGTAGGGAAGGGGTTAACACTAGGGTGCGATCAAGGGGTTAACTGTGTTCCCTGTGTGTGTTCTAGCTGTAGGGGTGGGACTGATTAGGGAAGGAGACTGATCAGTGTTCCTATATACTAGGAACACATGATCTGTCTTCTCTCCCCTGACAGGATGTGGATGTGTGTGTTTACACACACATCCCTGTTCCTACTCTGTCAGGAGCGTTCACGAGTGCGCAGGCAGACATTGTGGCCGCTGGTCATGCGCACGGGCTCCTCGGTGATGAGGCACGTATGCCCCCTAATCCCCTTAAAGCAGCTGCTGTACAGTTACAGCAATTCGCTCAGGGGAGCCATTCTGCTGCCAATTGACGGCAGGCAGTCTGGAAATGAATAATCCAAACACACACGTTCAGCAATGACTGTGCAAATAGATGGGTGCTGTAACGACCAACAGCTGGAAACGTCCAAAGTCAAACTGAAGAAATTTCACCAGCACACAGAAGCTCTCCAAAAAATGAGTCCAAAGTTTTGTTGCAGATCACATAGTTACAGCAGTGTAGCAAAGTTACGGAGACTCAAAGGACCCCTTCATCAGGCCTGTGACCAAATATGCAACATGCCTGATGAAGGGGTCCTTTGAGGCTCCGAAACGTTGCTACACTGCTTAACTATGTGATCTTCAATAAAGCTTTTGACCCATTTTTTGGAGATCCTCGGTGTGCTGTTGACATTTCTTCAGTTTCACACAGATTACCATGTACACGCTCGACGTACAATGATGGGTATTCGCACATTAGAGCCAACCTGACGCAGTACAACTGTGGCAGCTGATCCGGAAGTGGTTACATGAGCATAAAGACTTATGTTATAAGGTTGCAAAGTTATTATGAAAATGGTAATTATTAACCCATTGCTTAGATGGCAAGTCTAAAGTAACAATGAATGCATAATCTGGAAGTTGCATAGTCTATTAGTGTTTTTTTTGTTTTTTGTTTTTATTTATTTATATATTTTTTAGTTTTTTGTTTTTTTTGGGGGTTTTTTGTTAATGTAAGTTTAGTTGTGTGGTGGGTATGCATGTATTTATTGTATGTTCAATATAGTAATACGTTGTAAATTGTAAAAAAAAAAAAAAAAATCTAATCAAAAAACTATATGATTTAAAAATAAAAAATCTAATGACAAACATGTAGTGTGAGTGAGAGAGTGCACAGGGCAGAGAACTGGTCTGGGGAGGCTGCTTTTTTACGCAGTGTTAAGCACTGCTACCTTGCTGGGATGGGAAGCATTCACCACGTGGTTTGCAGGGCATTGTTCCAGGACTCCCAAGCAGCAGGCAGAAAGAGGGAGCCTGTGTCTCTCAGACAATACAGCTTGTCAGGGGCTGGGGCTTTAAAGTGGTTGTAAACACTTACAAACCACTTTGACCTACAGGTAAGCCTCGATTAAGGCTTACCTGTAGATCCAAGAAATATCTCCTAAACCTACACGGTTGAGGAAATATTTACAAAAAGACAGGCACACGCACCGTATACAGCGGCGCGTAGGCGCACTGAGTATTCCGCTGCTAACTGTGTATGCCGCTGCTAACTATGCTGTTAGTGGCGGCTCCCATGCGCATGCGTGGGAGTGACGTCATCACTTCTCCGGTGTTGTGAGTGGCCAGAGCAGCGATACCCGGAAGAAAATGGATGCTCTGTGCTACAGGGGACAGCGGTGACATCGCTGGCTCCTGTGTCAGGTAAGTGACACATAATGGGCTACTATGCGATGCATAGTAGCCCATTTTACTTTACCTTTGCAGGGAGACAAAGAGGAAGTAAACAGACAGGCCTAGCTTCGAGGATTGCGAAAGTTTAGATGAGTAAACATCCCTCCCTCACATTTTAATTCCGGCTTGTATTTTCCTTAAGTTTTCATCACTGAAAACATGCAGCTGACAGAAATTTTGACAAAAATATTTTTGTTGATGAAAAAGGATTGTAAACAAAAATTTAATTGTAAAAAGTAATAAAAAAAATTGCAAAAAATAAAATTAAAATAAAAAACTACTGACACAGCCTTATTCATGCCCATCAGTGATGCATCAGGTGCCTTCATGAGGTGCCTCCCTCGGAAAGCCGCTTTCCATGGGGGCACCCATGCGATCTTACTCCTGAGTCCCGCTGCTCTGTCCTGCCCTCACTCCCGTGCCACAGCTTTTGATTGACAGCAGCAGGGAGCCAATGACAAATCCAGCCTATCTGGATCTGATTGGGCTCAGGTAAGAAAAAGGAAGGGTCTGGACGGAAGCTTCAGCACAGTGGGTTTTTCACCTTAATGCATAGAATGCTTTAAGGTGAAAAACCTTAAAGCTTTACAACCACTTTAAACTTGCAATGGTGCTTAGAAAAAAACTGTGAAGGCTAAGTCTACCTTTTGCGAAAATAAATAAATGTGCCCATATTAATAGAATTTTTTTTTTTTTTTTTTTTTTCCATTCAAGCCTAGAAGGTATTGCAACCATGATTAATGCACTGTGGGTACAATGCACATGTTTCTGCAGAGTTTTCTTCCAGGCTGAGGTCCGGACCTTGGTACAGACCTTCAGTTATGAGAGAGAGGGAAGGATGGCTGGACTAGTGTGTTACCGAACTAGGCTAATGCATACAGCCACCCTTTCATCCCAGATGCACAGCTCTAAGTCTTGCTTGGGGGATACTGACAGCTGCTTCTTGAATCCCCACCTCGCTAGTCGCTACCAGATTGCGCCCAGCATATAATAATGAGCAGCCAAATAGAGTCTGTCACAGCTGGTTGCTCCTTTATACATTAACTTTGTAGAGGGAGGAAAGGTGAAGTGAGACAGGGAGTGTGCACAGAGACAAGACCAGGGTTTGTGTGAGGGGGAGGAGAAAATGAGCACTCTCTGAAAAGTCCTATCTGTCGAAGGGGCAGATGGGGCTTGTAATAATACACAATATGGATCATAAACATGAATGATGCAACTATCCTCACTTAGCTGTTTGCTACCTGCACCTTCTCACCTCCCACACTGTTCTCCCTTCTGCCTGGATTGGACAGGAGAAGGGCTCCCACTGTGCATGTACTGGGGATCACACTGGCTATTGGGGATGGGACTAGGGGGCAGCAGTTGATTGTCAGAACGATGGTGACCTCTGGCATGGTGTCACTAAAACTATAAACTTGTGACACTTCTGAAAAGGTACAAAAGCCAGTTCTGTATTGCAATCTATGAGTATTTGGGTATCCTGTGTTCACTACTCCTCCTTTCAATATCCTGAGGTTTTATTAAATAAACTCTATTTAAATGCATTGCAAAGTCAATGTGAAAAATAGAAGTCCTTTGGTAGATGTGCCTCAAAACTTCGGATGTGTCTTGGAACTTCTGGGACATCTCTAATGGGGCCTATTATATAATCTTAAGGTCAAATCCTATGTTACACTTGGAAATTAAAGGGCATATTATATGTATAAATGCTGTACAAATTTAGCAAAATGGTCTTAATTGTTATAATAATGTTTGAAAATCATCAATCCCTAACTCAAGCATACTGCAAAAGCTCTGGCTACCAACTCTATTGAGCCTATTTTGTAGCATTTAATAGGACTATGTGGAATTAGAATCATGATACATTTCCAAAAAACAGAACCAAATCATTAGATTATATACATTCATTAACAAATTACATTATTTAGAAATGGCATGTTTTATGCCATTTTTATACAGATTCCATTTGTCTGGGAGTATTTAAGTACCACCTCAGGTACTCATTAAAGGTTTTCTATGTAAATGACTCAAGACAGATGCAATTCAGCACTTTCCCAAGTCACTGTACGTTTTTAAAGACTCAGATGGATTCCTTCTGACATGTAGTTAGAATCTGTCGTAGTTAGTAAAGAAAGAATTCTACCTGCGGAACTTTGCAAGCAGAATTTTGTGTCTTCAGGCATTTTGGTCAGGGCTGCATGTTCTTTTTTTACAAAGGGACGTGGGAAAAATATTAAAGGATTCTGACAGCATGCTGTACCAGCTATCACTGTGCTTGCTGTTTTGTTCTTAGCTATTAGTCCAGTGTATAAGCATTTATTTAGCTGAATATGCTTTATTCACGCTCTTTCCTATAATCAGCAATCCTATGTTTGGGCTCGAAAAACAAAGTCACAAATAAGAAATGACATTGTGTGTAACATAACAAAAATTTACAGAGCAATGCAAAAAATGCAAATGCAGAGGACGATTTCAAGGAAGGATGCTCTATTTTTCTGCCACAGAATTATATCTATATATATTAAAATAGCATAAAAACAGAAAGGAATACAAAGCAAGGCACAAAAAAAACAGTTCCCCCCCAATATTTTTCCCCAATATTTTTCCTTCTTCTCTCATGCCCAGTGCTTTATAAATAACAGAGAACCCTGATCCACCCCAGGACACCCCCCAGAATCTGACATCATCCATTGTGTTCCTCCTGACAAGGAAGTGCTCTGAGATTCCTATGCCTACCCGGCCAGTGGCAGTGCTGCACATTCCCTGGACTGGATGCTTTTGCTTCAGGGTTCCCTGAATGTGCTGATTTCTTATGCTCTACATGCCTCCACAAACTGAGAGAAAGCTTAATGGAGTCTACTCCTGTCATACCTGATAAAGACTTGGAATTGGACACGTGGTTATGTATCCTAGTGTTCTCTCTCTCTCTCTCTCTCTCTCTCTCTCGAGGTTACCCATATAGAATAGAATATTAAGTAGCATATTACATAAGACCACAAAAAAAAAAAACATGTTTAAAACAGAAATGATGCAGTAATTCATGCAAGGATCCCTGACCAAGTATTGAGTGCATACTATACGGTACATGGACATACTTTTCACTAAGGCAACATTTCTGTATTAAAAATCCTTTTTTTTATTGGTCGTATGTAATATTCTTATTTTTTGAGATAAAGAATTAGGAGTTTTCACTAGCTGTAAGCCATAATCCCCAAATTAAAATAAAGAAATGCTGGAAATACATCACTTTAATTTTTTTAATTGAATTACTGAAATAAATTAACTTTTTGATTACATTCTAATTTTATGAGATGCACCTGTACTACTTGCCCCATAAAGAAGTTTTTTATGACTGTAAGAAAAAACACACAGCCACACTTTCTGAACATTGCTAAGCACAGGATCCTCCTTTTTTAGAAAAAAAAAATTCCAGCTGGAGCAGAGTGGATTGGAAGGTTGATAGACCTCATGAAATCAGAAAAATGGGTGGCCACACACAAAGATCAGTACAATAGATTTTAAGTACTATAGTGCCTCTCTGAACCCAGGACCCCCAACTGTAAATTACATATTTTCCTCATCAAACATTGGGACCACACACACACACACACACAATTCTTGAGTGGTATGATACAATATTTAATGCAGTCATAATTATCAACCTCTTAGAGAGAAGACATTAGGTCTCATTCTCCACCTTCCTTCAGATTTGCACCTCAATGTACATGAGGATTGAAGAAGTTACACTAAGGTTGTTTTTCTGTAATGTCTTTATTTATACGAAAATGTAAAATTCACAGTGAATATGTGTGTTATTCTAATGGACCATACATACGGTCGGAAACTTCGACGGAAAAAGTGAAATTGGATTATGTTGTCGGAAAATCCGATCATGTGTGGGCTCTATCGGAATCTCCGACGCAAAAAGTTTGAGAGCTGGATCTAAAATTTTCCGACAACAAAATCCGATCTGACTTTTTCCGATCATGTGTAGAAAATTCCGACACACAAAGTGCCACACATGCTCAGAAAAAATTTGGAGACGGAAGCTATTGGCTACTAGCCTTTACGTAGTCCCATCGTACGTTTTGTACGTCACCTTGTTCCCAAAAGATCGCATTTTCTGACAACTTTGTGCGACTGTGTGTATGCAACACAAGTTTCGCCCAAAATCCGTCGGAAAAATTCCAACGGATTTTGTGGTCGGAATGTCCTACCGTGTATATGGGGCATAACATTTTAAGATTGGTAATCATCCCTGACCTTAAATAAAGATTAAGCATTTAAAAGCCACAAACTAAGATTAACATTACAAAAACAAATCTAGCAAGAATTAAACAAACGACCGCATATACCCATTCAAGTGACACACAGCAACAGAAAAATCAAGCAATATGCAAAAAGTTATGCAAAAAAATCTCATTTTGTATATCACTTAATTTTTCTTTCTTTTAATAAGAAAATTTAATAGAGGTTTGTACATTTTCCTTTCATTATCTACCTTTTTTCTTTTTTAATATTTAGCCAAGTAAATATTCATATTACTTATGATTAAGATGTTTTATTCTTTCAAGGCAGCTGAGGAAACTCTTTTTACCATGTTTTTCAGTTCATCCTTACCACTTTTTGTAAAAAGGTTATTTACAGAGCTCAATAGCTTCAGCTGAATTTTACAAACAGAAGTGTGTGTCATCCTCTCAGATAGGTTTCATATATGGTTTCAGTTGGATATTTAGTAGAAGTTCTGCATTAAGCCCTCCTCCTTTCCTCTTATTT
This sequence comes from Lithobates pipiens, assembly GCF_037356315.1. Taxonomy (NCBI): domain Eukaryota; kingdom Metazoa; phylum Chordata; class Amphibia; order Anura; family Ranidae; genus Lithobates; species Lithobates pipiens. The sequence goes on along the minus strand of NW_027507758.1, from coordinate 545,172,669 downwards.
TTGGAAAGGAGGGAGTAAGTACCTGGTTTTGAGAGGTACCTGCTCCTATGTCTGGCTGGATCGCCGTAGCGATCAAGTGGGAGTTCTCCTACCTCCCGTCCACAACCTTCTGGGACACTTCACAGGTCCCAGAAGGCTTTGGGACTATTCACAAGCGGAAGTCCACAGTGCACATGCCGGCGTTGAGGAACTAAAGACCAGCGCAGAGCTTGTTTAGGTGTGGACACCACTAAACTCTTGGACAGGTAAGTGTCCTTTATTTAAAATACTATAGCTGTTGACTTTTTTTTTCAAACAGGGTGGAGAACTGATTTAGGTGGCCCCTGTAACGAATGGAAATGCTTTCTAATTGTCCTGGATCTGTTGATCCACCAAAAAACAAAACACTCATTAGCTTCATAATTTACATTTTTCACAGAAAAGTATATAAAAAATAGAAATGCTACACTTCTAATTATATAAGGAGAAGGGAAATTATGAAGGACGTTATCTATAAAATAAAATAATAAATTGAATAAAATAACCCTCTAAATAAAAACAAAAAAAATATGTTTTCAAACAAATTTGACATAAGCAGCTCAAGGAGCGAAAATTAGAGATTCCATGAAATTGACAATTTTGCAGAAAAATCACTTTCCCCCAAATCACTCTACTCCTACCTAATCACTAAGACAACGCAACAGGTCTGTTACAAGACAAATAAAACCTTATACGTTATCATACACAGTAAAAATATCCTTAGTTGGAAATGTGATCTGATTATAAAGACTAAAAATAGATTTGTTATGGGGATAAGCACAGAGGCGTACAGGCACACTTTTCTCATATAATAATATTCCTCAAGCATCTTGGTAACTATGGAAAATCGAATACACAGAAGAGCCTCTAATTTTAGAGATTCCTGAATGCCCATTATCCTCACTACTTTTATGTGACCAATTTTAAGATCATTGATTTTTGCTTCAAAGTCTTGTGTTTTGTTTTCCAGTGGCTGAAACCCCTTGAAGTGTAACAAGGAGATTGTGTTATAATAATAATCTTATTTTCTTCCAAGTCTCAACCATGTAATAAGACATGCAAAGATAATGATTCTCCCCTGATTACATTTATGTAATTACATTTTTAACCTTTTTTCCACCAGGTCTGTACGTTGTATGGACCTCAGAGCAGGTGGAGGGGGGTGGTGTTTTTACACACAATCTGGGGGCTGCAGCTCGATCGCTCGAACACACCCCGGTACCAGCGCCTCGCCCCTGTGCCCTGCCATGCTTACCAGGTTTGCCAGTCGCTGAACCCGTGAGCACCATGGCTGGAGCCGGCGGATAGAGGGGAATGAGAAGCGTGGACACACATCCGCTCTCCTCCCCTTCTTCTTGTGACCTGGAAAGGGACATCTCTGACATCACTTCTGGGTGAAGCTGTCCCCAGCTAGCTCAGCCAGGAAATAATGTTTTGCAATGCAATATGCATTTCAAAACATTTAGTGGAGCACAGGGGAGACATCGGGGGTCTTTTAGACCCTTCATATCTCAATAAAGAGAACCTGTCACCTAAAAATCATCACATAGGGAACCGTTTGTCCCCTATGTGATGAAAAAATAAATATATATTTTTTTTCCAAAAAAAAAGAATGTTACACCCAAGCACATAAACCCACCCCAAAATTTTTTTGAGGCCCCCCTCACTCCCACACATATGCACAAACGTAAATGCATGCGTCGGGGAGCATATGCACGAAAATGCTGATTGTGATACACACGTTACATATTGCCACGTACGCCAGAGTGAGAGCCATAATATTAACACAAGACCTCCTCTGTAACACTAAACTGATACCTATAGGGGGCTTTTGAAGTGTTGCCTATAGAAAATATAGGGTACTAAAGTTTGATGCCATTTCACGGGCGCACAAAAACTTAAGGTTTGGCACGTTTGGAATCTATTTACTTGGTGCAACTTCATCTTTTATATTTTTACCAAATTTGGGTAATTTATTGCATTTATTTTCCCTAAAATTCACGTTAGTGTGTTTTTTCTAAAATGTTGAGTTTCCTAGACCTTTGCGGTAGTATCGTGTAACATAAAAAATTGCAACTACCAATATTTTATTCTCTAGGATATCTGTTTTTAGAATATATATACCACTTGTGGGTTTTGTGTAATCTTCGGGCCTAAAATAATTTTTTTAATATGTGTGCAAAATAGGAAGGAAGAAAATTTACCTTTTTAATGTGAGTCCTATTGCATAAGTCCATATTGAGCTTATTTTTTAAAAGGGGAATTGTTTCAATAACCCAAGAAAGAGGGAAAGTGAGGGAACGGAAAAAATAGCCAGTTAGAATGTCGGAGGAACATTACTATAGGGAAGGAAGGAAATGGGACAAGGGGATGGGAAAAGAGGTATAGATATGGATGGGAAAAAGAAGGACGGGGGGATGAGGGGATGGGGGAGGGGATGGGGGGGTTAAGAAAAAAAAGGGGGTGGCAGAGACTGAGGTAGAGGATGGGAGGGGGATGGGGGGTAGAGGAAGAGAAGTAGTACTGTAAGTTTAGAATGTGGTTTTTACAAACACTAGGAGGTAAAAATGTTGTCTGCTTTATATATATATATATATATATATATATATATATATATATATATATATATATATATATGTATATATATATATATATATATATATATATATGTATATATATATATATATATATATATATGTATATATATATATATATATATATATATATATATGTATATATATATATATATATATATATATATATATATATATACCAAAAGTATTGGGACACGTGCTTTTACACGCACTTGAATTTTAATGACATCCCAGTCTTAGTCTGTAGGGTTCAATATTGAGTTGGCCCACCCTTTGTAGCTATAACAGCTTCAACTCTTCTGGAAAGGCTGTCCACAAGGTTTATTAGTGTGTCTAAAAAAGAAAGGGAATTGTCCCCCAAGGTGGTGTTTTCTAGGCAACATCAAATTATGAAAAGTGATGACAGTAATTAAAATTTGAATAAACTTTAATAAACTTTAATAGAACATATAATTTTCAAAGGTAACAATAACAGTAAAAATATGAGCTATGATCCAGGAGATACCAGCACAATAACACATATCAAGCTAAACACATTATTATAGGCTATTGAAGTGTTGTGATGAAATGGTTTGAGTGAAAACTGACGCATTTTGACCCCACCTCTGTCATCTTCAGAGGATTGAGCGCTATAGGAGAATTTACAATTATTAAAATATATCATTATCACTACTCAAAAAGAAAAGTTGTACACAATCATTATAGTAGTGGTGTAACAATTCATTATTTTGAATATAGTTACCAATCGCATGTGTTTAGCAGTTACTCCTGAGTTTAAAATCCTCTTGAATTCTCCACCTTAACGGTTCCAGTATGGGTCCCCAATCAGCCAGCAGCCAAGGGAAAGAGCAAAACTCCACTGGAAGGCTTACAAGGAATTACCTGTATTAAAAAGGACCATAGGGCCAAGTGAGGGGTGTGAGGGCAAGCAGCGCAGTACCTGCAGTCTGGGCATCAAATAATAACATCTTCAGTGCATTATATAATCACAGACAGAATTGTATACCTATTTATATTATAGAGTAAAAATTAAGGATGATAGATATATTAGTTGTTATTCTAATAGATGTATATCTCTTTATTATAACCCATGATCTGTACTCTGTCACTGAATTGGATAGCAATATGAGGAAAGTTAAGTGTACATGATTGGTAAAAGGTTGCTGGATAGATGGGCAAAGAAAAGGGGAAAAAAAAAGAGAAAGAAAATATGATGCTGGGAAAAGGTAAATGTGCAAAGTGCAAAGTAAATAGTGGAAAGGATACAAAAGACTTGAAAGCAATAAAGTGAGAGGCGTTAAGGGTGTAAGGATGTAAGAATGGGGGCGTGTATATAGGGCCAATTAAAAGAATCAGACTAAACAGGAAAAATGACTACAAACAATCCAAACGTAATAAAAGTGAATGGTGCAAAAAAGAGACGTGAAATGTGTGAAGGGTGTGCTGTGTTTGAAAATGAAAGGAAAATATATGATAATATTACATTAGCAGTGCAAAAGTGTGACAGAATACTAACAATGGAGGGAAGTCCCAATGTTGGAGTTCCGATGATAGGTGAATGGGAGCAGGAAGGTTTCAGATCTAGAATATCCCAGAGAGGATAAAACCCCATCAGATAAAATCCGTTAAGGTAGTGTGAACCTGTGGTGCAAAATATGCAGCACAGAGATACAACGGCAAGTCTAAGCCGTAAAAAATATCACAATTGTATTGGGGTTTACCTGTCTCCCGGCTGCTTCCAAATTAGTGGCCGTCCTAGTAGGATGATAGGGATCAAGTGAGAACCCCCCATTGATCAGGAGTTAAATACTGAAAGCTGGCTGTGGAATGATTGCCTCAATAGAGTTCAGGTGCATGTCGTGCCGTCCCACCATAATTAACCCCCACATAGCAGGGACAGTGCCGCAAAAAGTAACAACGGCACTCCACATGTAAGTCCCCCAGTGTTCTGTAAAAAAGCATAATGTCCCGACTCCGCCGTCACTTCTGGCACAATAGCATGGCGGCGTGACATCACGCGCATGCGCACAACGATGCACACATGTATGGGCACAGCCACAGCGCCCGAAGATGATCCAGGATGCGCACAACGATGCCTCACGCACAGCGGTGCGCACATGTGCGAACACAGCCACAGCATCTGGAAGTGATCCAGTATGCCGCTGGCAGGGGATACTGCATCCACAATGGTCCAGCCACCTAGTGGATGCATATAGAAAGTGCAGGTCCCTACGCTAGCCTCCCCATGCCAGGAAGAGACGCAGTGGCAGAGCCAATTCCTATCAGGCAGCCAGCGGTCCGGGACACACACACCTGGAACCTAGGTGGCCAAAAGGGAGATAGACATATCAATCTAAACAATTTGAGAAAATGCACATCGGGTTACTATATAAGAATATAGCGCCCAATACCAAAAATACTAACCAAATATAGTTCACAAATAATATTAAGTATATGAGATTCAATTAAAGTGAAAGCCTAGTAAGGTGCAATTGAAGTATCCACAGGCTGGCCCAATTAGTTATTGTAAAAAATGATGAGATAACATTGGTAACACAAATTGTTGACATTTTATACTTAAATGAGACAATGATTGTCCCTACAGATGGCATGTTGGCATGAAGATTACCAATTATTTAAAGAACAAAAGATTTTTTTACCCAAGACCAAACAACAAACAAGCAGCAAGCAAATTTCCAATATTGGATAACATAGTAAACATAATACATGATAAATCTAGTATTGTAATGATCACTGCTCAATGCATTTTACCTGAGGAGAAACCTTGCAAGAAGGGGGCAAATTAAATTGATTTGTTAAGTCCAGAAGGCGACGTGGCCTGTAAATGGAAAATCCATTTCTGCTCCTTCTGGAGCAGGGCCTAGTTACAGTTGCCTCCTCTATCTGGTATTTGCATTTTTTAAAGTGCTGTAAAAGAAACTTTAGGCACCCTATAATTGTGTTCAAAAACCGCTGTCTCCCTACAGGGAGATACGGTTACTGACTTCCATACTGTATATATGTATGGATATTCATCGCCAAAACTCTTGTTTGGTTTTGCCGATGTAATAGACACCACATTCGCACTCCATGAAGTAGACCACGCCACGGGTCTGACAATTCACGAAGTGCGAAGGCTTGAAGGTTTCTCTATTAGGAAGACAAAGCGTTTTTTCCTCCTTATCAGTGCGAACAGTGTCCACGGGGGTATGGCATTGTTTAGATCTTGTTTGTTCAATTTTTAATTCACTTTGAACAAGCATATCTTTAAGCCCTTTTACACACAGAAATTATCCGAACAGACCGTGTTGTGGGCTTCATCTGACTTTTTCCGTCGGAATGTCCAACCAACAAAGTTTGAGAGCTGGATATAAATATTTTCCGACAACATGATCTGATCCGATTGTTTGTACAGAATTCCAATCGGACAAAGTGCCACGCATGCTCAGATCAAATTCCTAAACCAAAGCTATTGGCTACTAGCCCGAACGTAGTCCCGTCGTAACTAAATAACGTCATCACGTTACGAACGATCGGATTTTCCGACAACTTTGTCCGACCGTGTGTATGCAACACCAGTTTCGGACAAAATCCGTCTGAAAAAATCCGACGGATTTTGTTGTCGGAATGTCCGATCATGTGTACAAGGGCTAAGAGAGGTTGCTCTCCTGAAGGTTATTGATTAATTAATTTGGGGTAATCCGTAAGATGTTTCTAATAGCTATGTGCTGGCATGAAAAACGCATAATAATGCGGGTGAGATTGGAATTACTGTGGTCATGAGTCCAGGATTTGTATAGAAAAGTTGACCGAGATTGTATTATTGTTTGATTGTATGCTTTCTTTAAGCAAGAAACAGTGGGTGCCACCGATATTGTGTCAATCTCGCCGCTGCTAGCGGCGAGATTGACACCCGCCAGCCCCGTCGTGGGAGCCAGTGCCGAGTTATGTCGCTCCTCCTGCTCGCCACCCCCAACAGATTCCTATGAATACGCTGCATCTCATGGGGGCAGCAAGCACGATAAGCACAGCCTCGCAGCGGAGATTTCCAGCTCGATCCCATGGTGTTGGAAACACTATATCGGCGGCACGAACTGTATATCCACGTGCCAAAAGGCGATTTTGAAGAAGTCCGGCCTCTTCTTTGAAAAGGGCATAATTTGAGCAATTGCAACAATGCAATCAATTTGGCCTCGGGTCCCTCCCAGATGACGAAGACGTCGTTGATGTGACGTAGCCACTTGGTGATGTGGCTAGTGTACTCAACGAGGCTCTGGTCACCCAGGAGGGACTCCTCCCACTCCCCCAGGTACAGATTGGCATAGGATGAGGCACAGCATGCCCCCATAGCTACGCCCTGCACCTGGAGGTAGTAGGAGTTGTTGAAGCTGAATCATTTGTGATACAGTATGATCTGCAAGCCAGTCAAGATAAAGGTATTGAGTGCTAGGTCATAGTGTAGACCTCAGAGAATTTTTTTCACAGCGGCCGACCCCAAATCATGGGGAATGCTGCTGTACAAAGCCTCTACGTCAATGGTGACGAGGACGGCATGATCCAATATGGTGAGATTATTGATTTTCTGTAAAAATAGTTTTGTGTCTTTGACATAGGATGGCAGGGAAAGGACACATGGCTGAAGATGAGTGTCAATAACACGGCTGAGATTTTCAGATATAGCCTCATTGCCGGAGACAATGGGGTGACCGGGTGGTTTGGAAGACTTCTTATGAATAGGTAGGCTATAAAATGTAGCCACTTTAGGATGTCGGGTTCAAACAAAATCATATATGTGCTTGGTGATCATGCAGGAGGTGAAAGCGTGATCTATCGTGTAAAAAGCTGTGTTATATTGACTAATGCTCAAAATAGAAATCGGTACCAGTCTCAGTCTCGGTTATTTAAAATGTCTAGACACATGGTTATATAATCCTGATTGTCCATAATAACCAGATTGTCACTACAATTGTAGGATTTTTTCTCAATGCTGTAAGGGCTTTGTTCTCCTCAGGGGTTAAATTATGAGGTTTACATTTAGTGCGGGGAATTTTGCATATATCTTGAATGGCTTCCTGGAGAAAAATGGTAACATTGGGATTAGTGTTTGCAGGCGGGAATTTGGTTGAGGCCTTTTTGAACATGGTTGCAGGATTGAGTGATGGTCTGTTGACATCACCCAACAGAGTGTCTAGATCAATTTGATCTATCAGGTCAACAGTGTTGTTTTTCTGATATAGCAGAGTTAAGTCCCATAGGGCCTTAAACGCACGCATGCTAAACAATGACCAATCAGTAGTGTCATCATCTGGATTGTCTTTGGCATGTATGTACTTTAAAAGTAATCTGCGTGTGAAAAGCTGTAGATCTGTGATGGCTTCGAAAACATCAAAGATTTGTTCTGAACAAAAAGTCCCCGAGATAAAATTCGTAATTCAGCTTGTGATAACCTATATGAGGATTGGTTGACCACACTTAGGAGGTGGGTGGTATCCGTACAATAAATGGGTCCATCCCTTTGCCTCCTCTGTTTGATTGGGGAGAGCAGGATCCCCTTGTTGGGTTTAAAGTTTTTTTCAGGATCGATTTAGATTGCCACAATGTTGTAATTTTGGGTTTTATGCATTATGGAACAAATGGTTGGATTCAATAAATCCAGGTGTGAGAGTCAGACCCAAATCCACAGATGGATCCATATCCGTGGGCGGGTCAGAACACGTATCCCTGGTAACAAGATGTGCGTCTTGTGGACAATCGTCCATTGTGCGTTTCTTATTGTCCTGCTCAATTGAACCTCTATTTGCACGTCTCTTTTTTGTTTACCCTGACCTTGACCACGTGGAGCAGGGTTATGATCCCGTTCTCTGAGAGAGGAAAATTTGGATTTAGCAATTTTTGATTTGTTGATTGGTTGTTCCCTAGGGGATAATGTTTCCTGGATAGGTATTCCAATGATAGGCACGCCCTTCCAAGAAAACTGATTTGTCCCATAAAAACCGTGTTTTCTTGTTCTGTAAGATGCCCTGGTTGAAGAGAGATTAGGCATTCTTCAAGTTAGTCTGTAATTCCAAAAACATAGTATGTTTAGTATATGCAGATATTGCCAATTCCAGATCAGCAATCACCTTATCCAGTAATACAATCTGTTTGCCATATTCCCTGGAGAGAATGGCCATCATCTCCAGGAAGCATACAACACATACGACAGTACTAGAAAAGGGAAGTTCAATAGCCAGTGAGCCACCCTTTGGGTTCCTTCTGCTAATCTCATGTTAGTAGAAGTTTGGTGAGAGACGATTTGCTCTTTTAAGCCTTGTGCTTTTCAGATCGTTACTGCTCTTCAGTTTGTGCTTGTGGGTTTGTATCTGTTGTTCACTGCGTGTAGTCAGTTCATATCTCTTTTTATCAGTGCGTTCTTGTCCACTCGTTTCTGATTTTCAGCTCACTCCTCTCAGGCCTTTCTGATTTTCAGTGCGTTCTGTTAGTTCGTTCTGACCAGCCCGCTATTTTGAAGCCATGTTACGGTTACGTGCTCATCATAGAGTTTGTGCTAAGCAGGGTCTTGGTGTTGGGGTTCTTACTTTGACCCAAGCCCAGTCCATGAACAGGGGGCAGAGGAGTTCATGGACGAAGAATTGGTTGCTCCAGGGTGACCAATTCTCGCATATGCCTTTGTTGCAGGAGATCCAGGAGAATAATCCTGAAGATTTCAGGAATTATCTCCGGATGACGGACCCCATTTTTCATCATCTGTTGGCTTTGCTTACCCTTTATATTATGAAGCAGGACACCTGCATGCGGCAAGCCATCACTCCCAAGCAGAGGCTCGTCGCCACCTTGTGGTACTTGGCGACAGGGAGAAGTCGGCAGGACATCAAGTTCTGGACAGGCATCTTCCCCCACCTCCTCACCCAGGTTTCCGCTGGTTATTGGTTATCCTTGGTTACAGAGGCACAACCCCTCTTTTGATTGGCTCTGTGCTGAGGTTCTCTCCTGGTCACCACAATGCTGTGAGACATGCTTCCTGAAGGTATCCAAAGTCCTGTGCACCTCTTCACTCCCCTCCCTGCCGGAGGAGTACCGCGATTTTAGCGATGTTTTTGATAAAGGTTAAGCTGGTAGTTTGCCTCCACACCGGTCTTATGATTGCGCAATTGACCTTCAACCTGGTGACATACCTCCTCATGGCTGGGTTTACCCTTTGTCGGTCTTGGAGGATAAAGCCATGGTGGAGTATGCTGCTGACGCAGTTTCTTGAGGTTTCATCCGCAAATCCTCGTCTCCTGCTGGTGCTGGTTTCTTCTTTGTGAAGAAGAAGAGCGGTGAACTGAGACCTTGTATAGATTATAGGGATCTCAATCGTGTCACGATTAAGAATGCCTTCCCGATTCCATTGATTACAGAGTTATTTGACCGCCTCAAGGGAGCAATGGTTTTCACAAAGCTTGACTTGAGAGGGGCATACAATCTTGTGCGCATTAAGGAGGGCAATGAGTGAAAAATTGCATTTAATACCAGAACAGGCCATTATGAACACCTGGTAATGCCTTTTGGCCTTTGTAACGCCCCGGCAGTTTTCCAGGAATTTATTAACGATGTCCTCCGAGATTTGTTGCAGTTATGTGTGGTGGTTTATCTCGATGATATCCTCATATTTTCCAAGTCCCTGGAGAGTCACCACACAGATGTCTGTCGTGTGCTTCAGAAACTAAGAGAGAACAATCTCTATTGTAAACTGGAGAAGTGCGCGTTCCATCTTGAACAGGTTACATTCATTTCCACTGCTGGTTTTTCAATGGACCCAGAGAAACTTTCGTCAGTCCTACAGTGGCCTTGACCTGTGGGTTTACGTCCTCTGCAGCGTTTCCTGGGTTTTGCCAACTACTATCGGAAGTTTATTTGTAACTTCTCGTCTCTGGTCAAGCCCCTGACTGATATGACCAGAAAGGACGGTAACCCACAGAGTTGGTCTCCGGAGTTCATTAAGGCCTTTGAGACTCTCAAGGCTGCCTTTGTTTCTGCTCCTGTGTTGGCACATCCTGATCCTACGTTACCTTTTATCCTAGAAGTTGATGCTTCTGAGACTGGAGTTGGCGCCTTTCTGTCTCAACGTCCTAACTCTGAGAGCGCTATGCATCCGTGTGGCTACTTTTCCAAGAAATTGTCACCTGCTGAGTGCAATTATGAGATTGGTGACAGAGAGCTGTTGGCGATAATTTTAGCCCTGAAGGAATGGTGACATCTCCTTGAAGGTACCACTGTGCCTTTTCTTATTCTTACTGACCATAAGAATCTTACATTCTTGTCTGAGGCTAAGCGACTCTCTCCCAGAATGGTGCGATGGGATCTTTTCTTGTCGAGCTTTAATTACATTGTCTCCTTCTTACCTGGTACTAAGAATGTAAGGGTTGATTCCTTGTCAAGATAATTTTCCTCCACTTCCAAGTCGGAGTCAGTTTCGGTTCCTATAATTCCTCCTGATCGTATCTTAGCTACGGTTTGCACCAGTCTTACTTCTCCTTTGGGTGACAAAATTCTTGCTGCTTAGGCCCATGCTCCTCTTGAGAAACCTTGTGACTGCTGCTTTGTCCTAGAGAGTCTCCATACTACAGTGCTCCAGACTTATCATTCTCCCAAGGCAGCTGGCCAGCCTGGGAAGAATCAACTCATTTGGGCCATCTCCCAACAATTCTGGTGGCCTTGTCTATGGGCTGATGTTACTGCTTTCGTAGTTGCCTGTCCCGTGTGTGCTCAAAGTATGAATCCACGACACCTTCCAGTTGGCCTCCTACAACCCATACCCAATGGAGAGAGGCCCTGGACTCACCTGTCTATAGATTTCATTCTGGATTTGCCCAACTCCCAAGGCAACACTGTTATCCTTATGGTGGTTGACTGCTTCTCAAAGATGTGTCATTGTATTCCACTTAAGAAGTTGCCCACCTCTAAGGAACTGGCTTCCATTTTTGCTCGGGAGATCTTTCGCTTACATGGGCTACCCAAGGTGATTGTCTCGGACAGGGGCAGTCAGTTTGTCTCCCAGTTCTGGGGAGCCTTTTGTGCACAGTTGGGAATCCAGCTTGCATTCTCTTCTGCATATCACCCGCAGTCTAATGGGGCTGCAGAACGAGCCAATCAGTCCTTGGAGCAATTCCTACATTGCTATATTTCTGACCATCATAACAACTGGTCTGACCTATTACCTTGGGCAGAGTTTGCTCACAACAGTACCTTGAATTCTGCCTCCCGATTGTCTCCATTTATGGCGAATTATGGTTTCCAACCTTCCATGTTGCCTGACTCATTTGTTCCGCAGAGTATTCCTGCGTTAGAGGAGCATCTCCGTGGTCTTCGTTCCACTTGGGTACAAGTCCAGGAGGCTTTGTGTCATGCTAATGATAGGTACAGACTCCATGCTAACCGCAGACGCCTGCCTGCGCCTTCCTATCAGGTTGGACACAGGGTCTGGCAATCATCTCGCAACCTCCGGCTTCGTGTTCCCTCACTGAAGTTTGCACCTCGGTTTATTGGGCCTTTCCGTATCCTTTGCAGGATTAACCCAGTAGCTTTTGCGTTGGAACTTCCTCCTAGTATGCGCATCTGAAATGTGTTTCATGTCTTCTTATTGAAACCATTGGTCTGCAACCGATTAACCACCTCGGTGCCACGTCCTCACCCTATTCCGGTTGAGAACCATGAGGAGTATTAGGTACAATCCATTGTTGACTCCCGTAAGTTCCGTGGGCGCATACAGTACCTGGTGCATTGGAAGGGGTACGGGCCGGAATAACGCTCCTGGGTTTCATCCTCTAACGTACATGCCCCTGTCCTCCTCCGCGACTTCCATAGGCGGTTTCCCCTCAAGCCCGGTGGCCCGCCGAGGGAGAGGGGTCATTGGGGGGGTACTGTCAGAGCTGGCTTAGCCCCTCCTCCTCTGGGCTGGCCGCTCAGCTGTCGGCTAATTGCCAGCTCTCTTCTCACTCCACAGTTACTTGCTGTTCCCGATGATGCTCGCCTGACCTGCCTATTTAAAGCCTTCCAGCTCATTTCTCCATTGCCTTCATTTTGGTCACATCACAAGGAACCATCTCCTGCTATTTGTTTGAAGACTGGCTTGCTGAGATCCCTCCTGGCTTCTTATCCTGCTTGCAGTTGCTCTCCTTGGATCCCTGACTTCTGGACTGGCTGATTACCCGATCAGATTTATGAACTTTGGACTGGCTGACTACCCGATCTGGCTACTGGACTCTGGCTATGCTTGACTACGCTATTTTCTATTTACCTTTTTTTTTTTCATTATTAATAAACAAGTGTGATTTGATTGTACTTCTGTCTAAGTCTGTTACATGATTCCTGACACAAACACACTTTTGAAAAATTCCTTTATTAAAAATAAAAAAAATAAACAAAAGATTTTAGCGGTGGTAATCCACTCTTGCTATCCAGCGATGGATGATCATCTCTCCGGGTCTAGCGATGGCTGATCTGATCCAGCGCAGCGAATCCATCCATCTTCTGTCTCCACGGAGGAGACACTGCGGGGATCCCGGTGGTCTAACGTTTGTTATATGCGGAGGGCGGGGCCACCCGTCACCTGACCCCGCCCCCTCTGATGCTAGTGATGAAAGCCGGGCTTCCCCAATGACGTATGGGTGACCCCGCCCCCCTCTGATGTAACGCAGTTTTCTGTTACATTAGGGATGTCCCCTGTCCCCTACTCATGTTATGGAACCCCTGGCACACGCAATACGTACCAATCCTTCTACCTCTGGTATTAAAGTAGGTGATATCAACCTCTACACCGACGATGTGATCATTTCCATAACTAATCCCACGTAATCACTTCCTCATCTACATCATATCCTAGACCTTTTCAGTAAAGCGTCCTTATAAAAAATCAACTATTCCAAATCGTGTATGATAGGATTGAATATTGACTTCAATACCAAGCATAGCATTGCTCAACATACCTCTTTTCCGTAGGCCCCTGATTCTACCCTGTTTTATCTAGGTGTTTGACTGACTACGCCTACCTCTCCCCTACTTCTCCTAAACTTTTCAAACTTAGTCTGTAAGCTACAAAAAACAGCACAGGATCTACACAATATTCAGGCATCATGGGCCGGATGCATTGCACTAACCAAGATGCACCTCTTGCCCCATATACTATACTTATTTCTCACTATGCCCATTATCTTCTTGCAGTCGAACCTGAATAAGCTACAAGCCATATTGATCTCCTTTATATGGAATGGGAAACATCCCAGAATTAAACGTTCTTCTCTATGCTCACCAATATCTGCTGGTGGAATGGGAGCACCTAACGTCTCAACATACTTTAAAACAACCATTCTTGACCAAGCCAAATACTGGTGGAAATCAGACTCACAACACCCTTGGCTTCAATTAGAAACTATGGCCCTAGCAACCTGCCCTAAGATGCTTCTCAGAGCATTACTTCTACAACATCACAGCCAGCAAAGTTTTCTTAGCACTGTCAATGCTACTATCAGAACGTGACTACTATCAGAATGCTACTATCAGAAAGTGGCTACTATCAGAATGCTACTATCAGAACGTGGTGAAAACCCTGCAAACCATCACATTTGATATCTTATTATCAAACTGGATATCTACTGGACTCAAAAAAATTGGAAATCTGTAAGAAAAACAGAAATGGAAGACGTTCACACCTACTTACCAAAGATAATTTAATAATAAAAATGTTTTATATAAAAGTGGGTACTCACAAAATGCAACTGACAAAAGGCCATAAAAACAATGCATGGACATGCACAGAAATCGGGGTACAGCTAACGTGTTTCGGGTGCACACCCCCTTCCTCAGAGCTAGGCTAGTCTCGTACACCATGGGCATTTATAGGGAATGGTGGAATTGAAAATTGTGTGTCAAAAAGAGCCACACCCTCAAAGGGGCGGGAAAGAAAAAAAATTATAAATATATATCATTTTTACATTGTTTTCTTTCCCGCCCCTTTGAGGGTATGGCTCTTTTTGACACCCATTTTTAAATATTTACCTATAAAAGCGGAATGAGGGTGCACCCTTGCAATGCATTAGCTGTACCCCGTGTTCTGTGCATGTCCATGCATTGTTTTTATGGCCTTTTGTCAGTTGCATTTTGCGAGTACCCACTTTTATATAAAACATTTTTATTATTAAATTATCTTTGGTAATACACTAGGTTTGCTCGCCTTCCATTTCAGTTTTCCTTGTAGTTCATTTCAGATTACCCCATCTGAGGAAGGCAGCATTCACCCGGTTTTGGATTCCATATATACCATATATACCTTTCACACCACCATTTTATCTGACATCTGTTATTCCACACGTTGGAAGACCTATTAGCACTGGAAGTGACTGTGTTAATTGGAGATCTGTACCAACACTCCTCTTCTTTCAACAACTACAAATGACTCACCACATCCCTCCTAAAGACTTCTTCAAGTATCTCAAAATTCATGCAGCCCTCTCACATGCATCATGGATGAAACCTTTTTTTTCTGGCACCTCCTGAAATTTTACAACACAGAAAAACCCCATCTGAGATAAGCGTATCACCCTATGTGTACTACA
The DNA here is from genome assembly GCF_037356315.1 of Lithobates pipiens. Lineage (NCBI taxonomy): Eukaryota > Metazoa > Chordata > Amphibia > Anura > Ranidae > Lithobates > Lithobates pipiens. The sequence goes on along the minus strand of NW_027507758.1, from coordinate 545,157,464 downwards.
CTGGGAATCTGTACAAAATTCTCAACGACTGGTATCTCGCGCCCTCTAAACTGGTGAAGATATACCCTTCTACATCGAGTGCCTGCTGGAGAAATTGTGGATATTCTGGAACACCTCCATATTTGGTGGACTTGCCCAAAATTTAAACCTTTCTGGTCTACCATCGTGAGACTTATATCCTCTATTTTCTCAACCTCCAACTCCTTATCCCCTCAGATGGTCCTCCTGGGTTTAGACATTGACCCATGGCCAACAACTGCCCACCCCATCCTATCCCACATCTTTATTGCCATAAGTTTGGCTATTGCCAGAAACTGGAAATTTCTGAACCCCCTTCCATCACAGAAGTGTTTCTGTTATTAAACAACCACTGTATCATGAAGTTATATATGCCAGGGCCCACATGCAAGTTCCTCCATTCCTTATAAAGTGGAACCCCTGGCTAATACACCCCAAATGTTCACCCTTGCCCTGATTCACACATTAATTGGCTTAACCTCAGAACCCAATGGGACCACCTGCTCTAGTATTACCATTACTAAGTGTGTAGTCCTACACTTTCTAGACAACACACTACTATACAACTGTTTAGTTAATCTCTTGATGCTCAAAGTATGTTTCCACAACCTACCTTACTGTATTTGTTTGTACTTTGTACCGGTTACCACAATACCTGTATCTATTGCAAGATATACTGCTGTATCACCAAAATATTTCAATAAATACTGAAGTTAAAAAAAAATCAATGGGCTGCCAGCACACCAAAACATCCTGAAAATCAGAAGTGCCATAAATTATTATGCTTTACCGTAACGCAAAGATATAAATGGACCCTTAATGATTTGTAAATTTATACAAACTCTGATTAAACTGTGACCTTCCAGTATTTAACTTGGTGTTTTAAAATTAAGTTAAGAGCTTCCTAAGACACAGATAGCATCCTAAGCCTACATTTCTATTAGATGCATACTATCTCTGAAAATGAACACAATTTTGGATCAGTCTTTTAACTGTAAACACTGTACGATAACTGTTTGGAATCTTGTGAAGAGCTGATTATATAAATAAGCCAGTACTGCAAAACAATCCCATGCTATGAATGCAATTAGGTTTCTCAGCGCACTAGTTAATAATCTCTTGAGGCTCAATGATGAACAGCTTTGCCTGGTTGGTGTCCAGTTCACACAATCATAAAATGTAGCCTGATGATTATGAGGTGTCCAAAATCCTGCAGTCTCACCGCAGAAGTATCTGTCACTGCAGGTAAAAGGAAACAAAAAACAACTTAAACTGACACAATACAGTTACACAATGCTGTGAAGATAATGAGGTCCCTTAAAGGACAGCCATGAACTTGTAGCAAATCCCTAATTTTGCCCATATTTGCATGCATACATTTTTATGATACATTAAAGCACTTTTAGAAATTGCAAACAGTGATACAAATAGAACAATTTGTTTCTTCCTTTTCACCTCATTTCTATAATGTAAATTACAGGAAAATTCAAAAGATCAGAAGCCTAAATTACATTTGTTTACTGTAAAAACATTGTATGGAAATAAATGACTTAATACATAGTAAAGCTCAAGCTCAAGAAAGGCACTCACTAGAGCACAATGCCTTCTACTTTCATTATTGGCACAGCTCACTTTTGTAATTAATTAATCGGCTGTCTGGTCCTTTAGCATCACCATATTCCTCTATTTAAATCATGAAATGTTATTCACATATGAAATGGGGGACTCCTTCCAACCACAGTCGATGGGCACAACTGTCCCTTGAAATATATGCATTTCGGTCCACTGATTTGAAAAATGAAGACGTTATTAAACTGCCTTTATCTACCTTAATAGTCAGATCTACAAAGTGAATCTCTCTTTGGCTCATCCCATAGCTTAATGTAATGCCTCTATTATTCTGTTTCAAAGTGTTCATAAATTCTGTCAAGGACCGGAGGTAGAGTCACCTTTCCATAGGAGGAGGATGTCATCTATATATCTGGCCCATAGAACCAGTTCTGTCCTTCGTTGCACATAGATGACATCCTCCTCCCATCTCGCCATGAACAGATTTGCCGCACTAGGGGCATGTTTAGTCCCCTATTGCAACACCCCTATTTTGGAGGAACTATCCTCCTCCAAACCAAAAATAGTTGTGTGTAGCTACGTATTTCAATAAATCTATAATGAACTCCTTCTGAATGGAACATAATGACGAATCATTATCAAGAAGTATGACACTGCAGACATGCCAAGTTCATAGGGGATAATGGCGTATAGTGACACAACATCAGCTGTCAACAACCACCATCCCTACTGAAAAGCACATCTCCCTATCAGGTTAATGACAGATTTAGTGTCCTTAGCATATGAGGGCATTTTTTTCACCAATAGCTGCAAAAACGTGCCCAACGGGGACATCATGGAGTCAATGCCACTGACTATAGGACGTTGCAGGGGTTAAATGGAATTTTTAAGAATCTTAGGCAGATAGTAAATAATCGGTGTCCTTGGAGATGAACAAACCAAAAATAAAAATTCCTTTTTATTTATAATGCCCTGTGCATGACCTCTGTTGACCAGCTTCACCAACTTATTCTCATAGAAATATACAGGTTCCCTCCACAATGGTACATATGTTTCATTATAACTCAATATATTGTTCCTTTCTGTCACAAAATCATTTTGTCTAACACAACAATGCCCCCTCCTTTGTCCGCCAGCCTAACTATCAAATCCTTATGGTCACATTGTTGTTGCAGCCCCTTTTCCAAATGATCCTGCATTTTAATGTTTCTCACTTTAACCTTATCCATGTCTCTCAGAACCACATCTTTAAACACCCTCACTGAGGAAGCCATTTCTCCCGGTGGAGTTAAAAAGTGAGGCATTAGCAAGACAGGAAGATTGGATAACAAAGGAGATCACCCTTCCAACTTTTATAGGTTTACACAAAAAGTATCTCTAATGTTAATTTTTCTAGTGTACTTTTGTACATCCATAAATGTCTAGAACTTGTCCAGATGTTTAGGAGGAGCAAATATGAAACCTTTGTCTAACATGGCTTTTTCTTCTTCCAAGAGAACCTGGGTGCTTAAATTGTATATACCTACACCTGTTACTCTCTTTTTATTTTTCGCTGGTATTCGCATTCACCCCTCTAGTCCCTCTCGTTGTCCCCTTATTTCTTTATAGCTTTGTCCTTGTTGGAGAAAACCCCCATAATGAGAATATCCAGGGCATGAGCCTTGGGAGTATGAATTGCCTGGAAACCTTGGATCTGATCCCTGATAAATGGAATGGTTGTTTGGTGTTCATAGACCATTATTGGTAGTTCTTACCACCTCCTGACTGCTCGACCATGTTCCCTCATTACTTCCGGTTTCGGTCCTGCCTCCACTTCCAGTCGCCGTGTAGCTATGCCCAACCACATTTCATAAAGTCTGACTACTTCAAAGAGGGTGGCTACACAGCGCAGCAACCTCACTTACATACCCTCCTCCTCTAAAACACAACACTTTACCTGCCATGAGAAAATGTGATCTACATTGACCCACACAAAGCAGGATTCCCACCTGGCAAATATCCACCTTTATGTTTAACCCCTGTTGTGCCAAACAAAATATCAAATCACAATGGATATTACACAGTATACAGATAAAATGGCCCTCCAAATCCTCACAGACTGTGGAAAATATAGCATTTCATTTGGAAAACAAGCTGCATGAGGTCCAGTGTAAAGTTTCCACAGTCAGTGATGATTTAGGGAGCCATGTCATCTGCTGGTGTTGGTTCACTGTGTTTTATCAAGTTGAAAGACAGCGCAGCCCTCTAATAGGAAATTTTAGAGCACTTCATGTTTCCCTCTGCTGACCAGCTTTATGGAGATGCTGATTTCATTTTCCAGCAGGACTTGGTACCTTCTCACACTGCCAAAAATAACAATACCTGGTTTAATAAAATGATCATGGTATCAATGTGCTTGATTGGCCAGCACATTTGCCTGACCTAAACCCTATAGAGAATCTGTGGCGTGTTGTCAAGGGGAAGATAAAAGACACCTGACCCAACAATGCAGATGAGCTGAAAGCCACTATCAAAGAAACTTTGACTTCCACAACACCTCAGCAGTGCCACAGGTCGCTCCCATGCTACACCTCATTGATGCAGTTATTCAGGGGTCAAGTCCTGGGAAAAAAAGTGTGGGAACTCCCACCCAAGATCCACTCCCCCACAAAAAAAATGATACGCTCATATGCACGAATGCTTCAAAAGTCGTATTTTTCATCCAATTTTCGGATAGTGTGTATGAAGCTTAACTGCTAGTACATAAAAAAAAAAAAACAATCCTCAATAAACATAAATATGGTAATTCTCTGAATAATCAACATTCATTCAATTGTGCTTCCATGCAAATGTGAACATCATGTTCTGATCTTTATTGGGGAATTTTATTTTGTATATAGAGTGTTTATGTGGTGAGTTTACACTTTTCAATGAACAGAGTTTGGATAACACAGGGTTAAACAGAAAGACCATAAATTAACTGCACGTTATCTGGACAGAATGCTTGGGGAGATAGTGATGTGTTCCTGCTTAGGAGATGTATGTTAGCTTAGGGGGCTGCAAACTCTACAGGGCTCCAACACACACTCGCTGCTATTCCAACTCTTCACATATTTCCACATAAACTTCCCTCCTTGCATTAAACTTTGCCAGGTATTGTGCTCAGCTTACCACCCCAAATTGATGTTCCTCCCTCAGCTCACCTCTCTCCCGCCATGACCTGTGAGCAGAACAGCTGATCTACCCATCAGCTAGACCTAGACCTGATCTACCCTTCAGCTAGCTGTGATTGAGGTAGATCGAACCGGAAGCTGTCATGGGCCCCCCTACTGGCAATGCCTGAATGGTCAGGTGTGCGGCACTTACTATTGCAAGCTGTGTCGGCAGCTGCTGGTGTAGTACCTACCACACAGCTCGCATACTTCAAAGTCTTGCAGGACAGGGCTGCTAATGGGAACTGAGTTCCTGTTGTGGAAAAAGTACAGGAACTCCGTTCCCATGCGTTCCCGCAGGACTTGAGCCCTGCAGTTATTCATGCAAAAGGAGCCCCGACCAAGTATTGAGTGCATACTATACTGTACACGGACATACTTTTTCAGTAAGCCAACATTTCTGTATTAAAAGTCCCTTTTTTTAATTGGTCTTAAGTCATATTCACATTTTCTGAGATACTGAATTTTTTCATTAGCTGTAAGCCATAATTGTCAAAATTAAATGAAAGAAATGCTTGAAATATATCACTCTGTGTGTAACGCATCTATATAAAATATGAGTTTCACTTTTTGAATTGAATTACTGAAATAAATTAACTTTTTGCTGTTATTCTAATTTTATGAGATGAACCTGTATAGATTAAATAATATGAGATAATAAATATATTTGGTGGTAATGACCAAGCTAAGTAAAGGAGAATATATTAAGCTCTTAATGCCTAATTGACATATAATACATAGTATTACAACATCAGTATAAACTAATACATAATTAAATTTGTACTCATTAAAATAAAAAAATAAATAAATAATTAATTACATATAATTATAATGATTATAATAAAGCCCATTTACAGATTCACTACTAAAAGCTAATAAAGCAGTTGATGTCCAGCTCTATATTCAAGCCATCGGGCATTAAAGTGCATAAAGTGTATATCCACTTTGTTTCCTTCTTGGGGAAGTCCCTGACTCTATTGTTACAACTCCATGAGGGATACACCCTATCAATGCCCCAAAAATGTAGCTGGGATGGATCTTTTGCATGACAAAAGCATAGTTGCCAACTGTCCCAAATTTCCTGGGACATTCCCGGGATTAGGACCTTTGTCCCGATTTAACTTTGTCCTGGGAAATGTCCAGGGAAATTCGATTTGTCCCCGTTTTTCGCCGCAAGCTGCTAGAGGTCCGCGGCCGGCGGAGACAATGTCTCCGCTGGCTGCCATTTTAAAGAAGACCAGAAGCTGGTCTTCAATAGAGCTGCTGCGGTGCCACCCACCCCTGCTGCTAGTGTCTGTGAAGTGCATGGTAGGTGGGCGGCAGCAAAAACGGCGTGCCGCATCTGGAGGATGTCGGGGGCCAGTCTGTGGATGCCGGGGGCCAGTCTGTGGATGTTGGGGCCAGTCTGGATGTCGGGGGCCAGTCTGGTTGTTGGGGGCCAGTCTGGATGTCGGGGGCCAGTCTGGATGTCGGGGGGCAGTCTGGATGTCAGAGGGGGCAGTTTGGATGTCAGAGGGGCCAGTCTGGATGTCAGAGGGGGTAGTCTGGATGTCAGAGGGGCCAGTCTGGATGTCAGAGGGGCACCAGATGTTAGGAGGACTGATAGGGGCACCAGATCTAAGGAGGGGCTCTGCTGATGGACACAGATGTGTGGAAGGTACCTCTGATGGGGCACCTGATGTAAGGAGGGACTCTGCTGGGGGCACCTGATGACATCTGGTGGCAGGCAACATGGCTAGTGACGTGCTCATGGCTCCCACTGATTCTGCATTATGGTGAGTTGAATGATTTAATTTCATATTACAATGTAATAATAGAAATAATGCGCTTCAATCATCCTGACACCATAACAATCATGGCGCCGGGATGATTGAAGCGCTAACACCAGGTATTTGGAGTATCTTTATCTGCTGATTGTCAAACTCTGGAAAACACATATTGCTATTGTGGTGTAGGATCGGGGGCTGCTGTCCCTCCACCCTCCTTTTCCCTCTCCATCCCGCATTCATCTCAGACTCTAACCACACCCCTTTGAGCCATGCCCATGTAAGTCGCGCCCACTATTTTACGTAAACCACACCCATATTTTGCCACTGCGTGCGCTTCATTTTCACCTTTTTCTATGCCACACCTATAACTGCATGCCCCTCCCCTAATTATAATACAACTCCGCCTACTGCCAAAAAACTGTCCCGAATTTTTTTTTTACAATGTTGGCAACTATGCAACAGGCAAAATGTTCTGAGACACTGTGATATCTATATTCCTTAATGAGGGTCTGTTTGTTCTTTTGTTTGGCACAACAGGGGTTAAATGTAAAGGTGGATATTTGCCATGAGTGAACACTGCTTTGTATGGCAGCATGGATCAGGTTAGATCACATTTGCTCATGGCAGGTAAAGTTTTAGAGAAGGGGGGTATGTAAGTGAGGTAGGCCATGATGTGGAGCCACTCCCTGTGACAAAGTTGGATGTGACAAAACACGTCGGGATGCAACTATGCGGCTAACAGAATTGAAGTCAAGACTGGAACTCGAGGAGACCCGGGAACGTGGTCGAGCAGTCCGGAGGTGGTGAGAGCTACCAATACTGGTCTATACCTGGCGCCATTTATAGATATTGAAATGATAAGCGTTTTATGTGGTTTTCCACAATTTTTTAATAAAGGAAAATTGTATTGGTTATTGCACCACTGGAGGCACCCTTCTTTTTTCTTTCATATGTGAATGAAATGTCATGAGTTTAATGGAGTAATATGGTCATGTTTAGCGACCTGACAGCAAATATATAATGTATAATTACAAAAGTCAGCTGTGCCAACCATGAAAATGGAAGGCACAACACTCTGGTGAGTGCCTTTCTTAACCACTTCAGCCCCAGCGTATAGTCATATGACGCCCACAGATGGGATCTCCCATCCTGGGTGGGCGTCATATGACATTCTCTCATTCCTGGCCATCTAGGGGGTGTGCGCGCACACCCGTGGCATCGCTCGGGACCCGGTGCACGTGCGCACCGGCCGCAATGTCTGCCGGGCACCCGCGATTGCCCGGGAACACAGCAGGACCGTGGATCTGTGTATGAAAACACACAGATCCACGTCCTGTCAGTGGAGAGGAGACCGATGGTGTGTTCCCAGTACAGAGGAACACCAATTGGTCTCCTCCCCTTGTGAGTCCCCTCCCCCCACAGTTAGAATCATTCCCATAGGGAACATATTAATGCCTGCAGCGCCCCCTGGTGTTAATCCCTTCAGATGTGTCTGCCATAATGTCGCAGTCATGAAAGAAATCGCAGATCGCTGCCATTGCTAGTAAAAAAAAAGACATAAATCTATCCCCTATTTTGTAGATGCTATAACTTTTGCACAAATCAATATACGCTTATTGCGATTTTTTTTACCAAAAATATGAAGAAGAATACGTATCGGCCTAAACTGAGGAAAAAAAATATATATATTTTTTAAATTAGATATTTATTAAAGCAAAAGTAAAAAATATTGTGTTTTTTTTAAATTGTCGCTCTTTTTTTGTTTATAGCGCAAAAAATAAAAACCGCAGAAGTGATCAAATACCACCAAAATAAAGCTCTATTTGTGGGAAAAAAAGGACGTCAATTTTGTTTGGGTGCAACATAGCAGGACCGTGCAATTGTTAGTTAAAGTGACGCAGTGAAAAAAATCACAAAAAGTGCTCTGGTAAGGAAGGGGGTAAAATCGTCTGGGGCTGAAGTGGTCAAGGGGAGAGGTATCCCTTAAGCACAGATGGTGTTTTGTGGATGAAGAAGTTACTTTTGGAATGGATTTGGAAAAAAGAAAAACCTTTAAAATCTCTTTAACCCATGCAAGGTTTATATAGTATAGTATACTATAATGTGAAAAACAGTGCAGCGCTTACTATGGATAAATGTAACATGTGACTGAATACAATAAAGCAATTGATCAAAAAAAAACTTCAGAACTGGTGATTCCAAAATTGAACATCAATAGTAAAAAATATATATATATATATTGTGCAATAAACAAAAAATTCACGGGTAGATACGTCTACACCTCGTGCTATTTTATCTGCTCGTTTTTATTTACTTATATACTTTTGCTAGCATTTCTTTTTTACGATCAATTTTATGCGACTCGATCGAGTCATTTGTAGCTTCCAACGCTTATCTGGTTGAAAAATAAATCCACGTGTTTTAGACTTTATCACACGATTGGGCGTTTTATTCCCTTTTTCATCCATTCGGTGACACGCCAATTTGAAATTTCCGAACTGACCGGAACGGACGACGTTCAAGGAACATCCGAAGGTGTGGGTTAGGTTTTACCTTCCCGCCCCCAAAGGCGATTCGAATCATCCGTTTGTATGAGGAGTGTCGGAGGAGCGATCTTGTCCGATCCTAATCGTTTGGGAGTTCGTATCCGCACACACTAATGGTTGCTCTGGTAAGCCTTTATTACTCACTAAAGTTGCTGTAGTGAAAGAATTTACGTGGTCAAGCACCTGCACCAGAGATACCTGTGATCAACTTTAACGTTTTATTCACTTATGTTTCACTTAATGAACATTTATCTCCACGTGTCTGGGGCCTTGTAAATCACTTCACTTATTCAAGGCATGGGACTTGTTTTGATTTGTTTTTTGATTTTTTGATTCGCTTCATATAATCATTTTTGTGTCTCACATTTTTTACTTTTTCACTTTTGAGTTTTTCAGCAACAAGTTGTGGTTCAAACAATTTTTTGCTTTCACACCAATTTTGAGTAACATCTTTTTTGGTTTAACAACCAATTAATTTTTAAATGTTTTGTTTATTGCACAATATATATATATATATATTTTTTACTATTGATGTTCAATTTTGGAATCACCAGTTCTGAAGTTTTTTTTGATCAATTGCTTTATTGTATTCAGTCACATGTTACATTTATTCATAGTAAGCGCTGCACTGTTTTTCACATTTCTGTTACTTAGACCTAGTATCTGTTTTTTTGTGTTCAGCCGCTGTTTTTCTATATCAACTAATTTATCACCAAGCGCAAGTTTTACATTTTGTTTAATTATAGTATACTATAGTATAGGCAGTCCCATTCATGTCAGTTCGAATGAAGTGGCTGCACAGACACAGCCGCTGCTCCAAATTTGACATCTGTGAAGGTGCTGATCCCCAAACACACACTATCTGCATTCAGGGACCTATACCCGATCGGCTTCAAATTTGAAGCAGCAGCTGTGTCCGTGCAGCCGTTGCACCCCAATTGACATGAATAGATATGAATGGAACTGCCTGCACAGGAATGCATGGGACACCTGTGCATCCTTGTGCAAGCAAACAAGGTTCTTGCAAGGGCATAAACCCTGCTGGGTTAAAGGGAGAGGTTGCTCAAAGAACTTTTTCATTCAACACTTCTGGCTTTTTCAGATGCTGACATCCCCTGCTGTGCTCTGTGGCTTCCTCTACTGACTCCTAAGTCATTATAGGTCTCAGTGGCTGGTGAAAGGAACCATAAGGCACACCAGGAGACCAGGCATCTGACTCAACTGTGTGCTAGATGCTAAAGGCCTTTCAGCAAGCCTCTCTCTGTAACTCAGCGGAGTTCAACACTATGGGAAGCAGGATAGGTATATTATAACTGCTTGTTTTTCTGGAAGACATTTGTTCTATGTTTATAAATTGCTTTAACTCACAACCTCAACCAAAGCCTTAACAGTGATGCAGTCTTATTGTCCAGTGAGGTAGGCCATCATAATGATGAACCGTCCAGTTGGAATGTATGTAGGTGACGGAATATCACAACTTTGTCCAGCTAGATAAGGTTGTATTTATTACAGATATTTATATGACTGGCACTTTGTACATTACTTTTACATATTTTACAACACATTCACTTCAGTCCCTCACAATCTAAGGTCCCTATTTCACATATGAGGACCCGTGTAGACAGGGGCCATTTAACCAATTAGCATGTAAGCAGATTAACGGGCTGGCTACCAGATGGCTCTGTTCCCATTCTAGCCTGTATAGGGGAAAGCTATAAGTAAGTGATAGCTTCCCATGGACCCCTTTCACACCAGGGCATTTTGCAGGCGCTATAACGTTAGAAATAGCGCCTGCAATCTGCCCTAAAGAAGCTGCACCATTGTATGTAGTGTGAAAGCCTGAGCGGTGCGCTGGCAGGACGTCAGAAAAAAGTCCTGCCAGCAGCTTCTTTGGAGCGGTGAAGGAGCGGTGTGTTTACTGCTCCTCCACCGCTGCTCCCCATTGAAATCAATGGGGCAGCGCTGTAATACCGCCGGCAAAACGCCGCTATTGTGGCATATTGTCGGCAGTTTTAACCCTTTCGCGGCTGCTAGCGGGGGTAAAAGCGCCCCGCTAGCAGCCGAAATGTGCCGCAAATCCGGCGGTAAAACGTCACAAAAAAAAAACGGTGTTTTACCGCCGACGCAATGGGCAGTGTGGTCTGAAAGGGGTCTTTTAGCTAGAGCCCTCCTGTAGTGATGTCATGGGTGAGTCAGTGTCCATATATAAACCATAGACCATAGTGGAGCTGGACCTAGGAGGAGACAACTGTAGTCTTTCTTCCCCTTACGATGGTGGTGGCTAGAACAGTTTGCATAAGGACTTTTAGGCCAGGCTGGGAGATCTCTATGTGAGGCTGCTTCCCTGGATGCCCGGGAGAGTCGTACCTAACAAGGAAGTGACTATAGAGAGCCATTAATGATAATGATAAAATTGGAGGAGAGACTGTAAAGAAGATGGCTGCTGAGGTGCTGCATTATATATATCTATATATATATATATATATATATATATAGATAGCTAGATAGATAGATAGATAGATAAATAGATATATAAACACATTAATACTATGTATTATACTGTATATATAATATATTTTATTATACATTTAAATACTCTGCTGGATTTTTTCATATGTTGCAAGTAGGGTTGGACCGATACCAGTATCGGTATCAGTGCCGATACCAAGCATTTGCATGAGCACTTGATCGGTGCAGCAGTGGGGGAGATATAAGCACCAATCTCCCTTTATAACTTTTAATAAAGCAGCTGACAGTCACTTCTTTTCCTCTCCCTCCTGCGGCTTTCAGCTGCTTTATTGAAAGCTATACAGGGAGATCGATGCTTGTAACTGCCCCCACCGCCACACTGATCATCCCTGACTGTCGCCTGTGTCCTCTTCCGGCTCTGCATGTCCTCCTCCGGACCTCCCTGTCCCAGATCTGTCAGGGTGGAGAGTGGAGGAAGGAGTCGGTAAATCTGAAATTTACTGACTCCTTCCTTTTCTGAATGCACCGTGATCACTGACTCTATCCATTCATAACTGAGGATCGTAATCTGTATTTACGATGCTTCAGTTTGTGAATGAACAGGAGTCGTTATCTCCTGTCCATTCATCTTCAGTGCAGCGGAAGCTGCTGAGAAAAGGACTGGGGAATCTGTGTCCTCAGTGACCATCAGTGCCACCTATCAGTGCCCGTCAGTACTGCATATTAGTGCCACTGTCACATGACATTAAAAAAAAGTATCAGTAATCGGTAACGGTGAGTACTGGTACTTGTACTCAGTTTTAAAAAAGTGGTATACTTGCAACCCTAGTTGCAAGTATTCTGTGGATTCTGTGGTTCTGTGCTGTTCTGCGCTGTTCTGTGCTGGGACCCAATAAATGCATCTCTCTGGATGAACCAAGTTGCTGCAAACTCTTGTCTCAGCAACAATAATTATAATAATAATTATCACTTCTCGTCTCTTTATACTGTATATTACAACATGCATATGCGTTTACATGTGACTACTGTGGACCCTCCATTAAATGTTATTTACTGTGTAATGTAAAGTGACTCTGGGATGTATGTCCTAGTGATGTGACTGTTATGCTATTTCCTGAATTCCACCAAGAATGAAAGAAAGAAAGAATGGATGTTGTACACATATTTAGACATACGAAATACCAATGTTTAGCTCTCTCTCTCTCCTTATTGGGCAGAGAGGCAGCCTTTTGAGATGCATTTGTACAGCGATCGTTACTGTATGTACATATGAGTGACATTAAAAAGCATGATTTCTGTGCCTTATGTCTTCAGTTGTCTGTCATGCTGGAAATAGTTTTATCAGTCTGGCTCTTGATGTCAAGCAAATGGGTTAGAGAGCTGATGCCTGGAGCTGATCCTTAGATGAAGCCATCTGTAGCCAAGCATCCTTCAACTTCTATGTAGTGGAAATGTTGATCTCCTATTGTATATTTTACACACATACTCATACTTTTTTCATCTATTGTAGTTATTAATACAAATCAACTGCCTCCACCTAGGAATGTTATTCATATGGCTTGCTTCTGCATTGCGAATACCTCTAATACTTGTTGGTTAGGTGCTGGGGTACAATGTTTTTAAGTTGGTCTAAAGGTAAAAGGTTTTTTTTACCCTAATGAATTTTATGTATTAAGGTTAAATAACCTTCTGCAAGCAGCCACCCTTTTAACTTACTTGATCCTGATCTCGATCCAGCAAAGTGCAAGAGAGCAGCAGCTCTCCTGACTCTCTCTCTCTCTCTTTCTCTCTCTCTACATTGGACAGAGAGGAAGCAGCCAGAGCCTTTGGTTCCTGCTCCTATACTTACCCGAGCCGGATCTCGATCCAGCAATGTGCACTAGAGCAGCAGCTCTCCTGGCTCTATCTCTCTCCTTATTGGGCAGAGAGGCAGCAGTGGAAGCCATTGGCGAGGAGCAGCTCGGGAGTGAGCATGTAGGAGTGGTCCCATAAGAAGTGGCTTGCTATGAGGGCACTTGGCAGGGGGAGGAGCCATGAGTGCAGGCAGGGGACCCGAGAAGAGGAGGAATGGGGCAACTCTGTGCAAAACCACTACACAGAGCAGGTAAATATAATATGTTTGTTATTAATTATGGTGAAAGTGTGAGGCCCTTCCACTGTGTAAATAGTTGTGCAAAGGACACAGGGTTTACCTGTGTACAGAGTGTGGGACTCCAGTGTATTGATTATGAGTGCAGTGTTTTTACTGCTTTCTCTGGATTGTGGTTTTCTTGAATTGGGACCTGCAGTTTGGAGATTTCAAAGTGCTTTGGGAGGGAAACAATCTCCAACCCAGTGTACAGGTGTCAGAGAATGGTTGGTAGAAGATTGGCACATAGAAATTCTCCATTGGCACATATGGATTCTTAATTGGCACATAAGAATTCTCCAATGTCAAATTTGCCAATGTGAATGTGCATGCGCGGAAGAGCAAGAACGGCCGAGAGAATTAACGTGCCAGCGCGCATGCACGTATGCTACAGCGCATGCAATGCGGGACACATTCTAGTGCCCAGTGGCCTATTTAAAGCCAGCAGCATGAGCCATTAGTTGCTGGATGATCTTGAGTTTATCCTGTGAGTTACTGTGTTCCTGTTCTTGATATTATTGGATTTCCTGTTACGGACCCGGCTTGCCTTGACCAGTCTTGTCTGCATTCCTGGCTTTGACCCTTCGCTTGTTCCAGTGACTTCGATTCTGCCTGCTGATCTGTATTTGACCCCCTGGCTTGCTCTTCTGACTCAGCTTCTTCCTGATTACCAGTGTATGACCTCAGCTGATTCCTGACTCTGCTTGCTGTCTTTCAACTGAATGACCTTCTGTGCATGACTTCTTTCCTTGCTCCTGACCCTGCTCCTGGGTCTCCCAGCTGCCAAGTCTCCCCTGGTACTCTCGAGGGACTCCTGCCCAGAAGTGCACCCTGCTGATCAGCCACCATCCAGCGGATATCCCATCAGCCTGTTGCAGCCGGCAAGCCTGCTTCTCTGAGCAAAGCACTCCATGTTACCACCTTCAGGGGCACAAGGGAAGCCCTCTCAGCACTTCAGCCTCTGACCAAGTATGTGACACCAGGCTTTGTTCAAGACCAGCAATTTGTGTGTCCAGGTACACACAGACCATATAATAAAGGCTTGGGAATAGCCCAGGGCTCTAGTCAGGAGGGAGGTGTGCTCACGTTTAAAGATTGGTATGTGTAATCCTGTCTGGAGACAGAAGTTCTCTACTCAAGGGGCTGCACACCATGTTGCACTCCATGTTGGAGGGATTCGATGTCCACTGGACTGAGAGAGTTGGGGAGACTGAGGGAGAGCTGGGATAACTTGACTCCAGGGGACTAAGGTAATTTGTAAGTCTCAGAGGAATGAAAGAGCCTGGGGCATCAGGAGAATCCCTATTGAAAGAACAGGAATGGGTTCATACTGCAGAGAGCTGTGAATAAAGGCTGAATGAACCAGCACAGAGTTCAGAGAGCCAGGGGATCTGGTAATAAAAAGGTTTAAGACAGTGGTTCTCAACCCTGTCCTCAAGTACCTCCAACAGACCATGTTTTGGGAATCTCGCTAATGCCACCTACACACAATCGGACATTCCGACAACAAAATCCATGGGATTTTTTCCGACAGATGTTGGTTCAAACTTGTCTTGCATACACACGGTCACACAATGTTGTCGGAAATTCTGAACGTCAAGAACGCGGTGACGTATGACGAGCCAAGAAAATTGAAGTTCAATAGCCAGTGCAGCTCTTCTGCTTGATTCCGAGCATGCGTAGAACTTTGTGCATCGGAATTGTGTACAAACGATCAGAATTTCAGACAACTGATTTTCTTGTCGGAAAAGTTGAGATCCAGATCTCAAATTTTGTGTGTCGAAAATTCTGCTGGAAAATGTCCGATGGAGCCTACACGGTCAGAATTTCCGACAAAAAGCTAATTTACGTTGGAAATTCCGACAGCGTGTAAGCGGCATTAGATAATATAGCTGTCCAAAATACCAAGCTATTGACACTGATTTAAAAACACCTGTGCAAGATAAAGGAAGACCTGCAAATATGGCCTGTACTTGAGGACAGGGCTGAGAACCACTGGTCTAAGAGACCAGTGAGAAGAGCTGTGGTGCTGCTGAAGAAGGAGCCAAGTGACTCTGTTAACTGCTTTTCTCTGTGAAACTCAAATCCCTGCATTAGAAAACCACGGGGTAAAGGATTTTGCTTTCTGTTTTATTAATAAAAGTGGTCTGGAAAGCCCTAAAAAAAATCACAGTTCAGACTGGTGTGGGCTAAAAAAAATGCATCTACCACTGAGCTTGTAATCTCCAAATTACAATATTTGCAGCATATGCCCTTTTCTACTCTTCTCTGCTTAACAACATTAGAAAACATAAAAATTATATTGCTCCTCCTGTTAACTATTTGCCATTTTGTTTCCAATATAGCTTGTAAACCATTGACAGGGAAGCAAGGAATTTAGTTCATATTGGTTTCTAGCCAGAGAACAAACATAAATGTTGGGCTGGACTTATATTGTACATTGCATAAATCAGCAACATGATTTCTGCTGTTGTTTCATTCCAGAACATTTGTTGGCTGGACATTTTAAGTACATTTCAGCCCTGGCTATAACAGAGCAGAGTTTGCATTTATCAGATATTCATGTTCTAAGCAGATGGTTCAATAAAGCAATTTTAGTTTGTGGACAGGACTCAAATTATACCATGTACAAAATAACTCCCATTCTGTTTACACTCGGAATGAGTGTGAAGAACAGATGAATGCATAAAAAGATAGAGAGACATTCATCAAATCTAACAGACTGAATAGACAAATGGATAGATATAGGATAGATCAAGATGTACAGTAGATAGATAGATAGATAGATAGATAGATAGATAGATAGATAGATAGATAGATAGATAGATAGATAGATAGATAGATAGATAGATAGAACATACAAACATACACAAGCAATAACCTGCATATTTTGTAAGGTAAAACATAATTAAACATAATTGAAACAGATGCAGCTGTAAAGCTGGACAATTATCACTGAGGGAAAGGGAAATTCTTTTTCACAGCTTACAACTTTAGTAAATACCCAAGTCACCGCCATTCAGGTCAGGGAAATGGAGTGGTCTGTTCATCTTATGCTGCGTACACACGACCAGACTTTGTAACAGCAAAGGTCTGATGGAACAAATCCATCAAACAATTCGATCTTAGGTGGACTCCATCAGACCTTTGCTGTCCAAAAATCTGACTGACTTTAGAAATAAAACATGCTTCAAATTTTTTCGCTGGAACTCCGCCGGACCCAGTTCCTATTAAAAAATGCGCTTGTGTGTATGCTAGTCCAACGGACAAAAAACAACGCTAGGGCAGCTATTGGCTACTGGCTATGAACTTCCTTATTCTAGACTGGTCATACGTCATCACGTTCGGATCTGTCAGATCGTTGTGATTGTGTGTGGCCATTCAGAAAGTCCATCAGAACTCCGCCGAAAGTCAGTCGGGAAGACCGTTGGACCTAGTCCGTCGAAAAGTCTGGTCATGTGTACGCGGCATTAGCATACCTTTATTAATGCACATTGTGCATTTCCTTTACATTTTGGTTTACTTTCAATCTTTCTTTATTAAAGGTTTTACATGTTAAACAAAATTGTCGTAGACAACATTAAGGTCACCCTGCTCTCTTTTCCCAGCAGTTACTCAGCCACTCGGCTCATCCTGCTCAGCTCCCCCTGCTCTCTTTTCCCAGTTTTACCTCTGTGAACTACAGAGAACCTACCCTTCATGAAGGTATGAAGAAGGTGCAATGTAGCCCACATCAAAAGCAAGAAGCCAAGGGTGTTACCTAGGCTCCTCCATTGATACAGTACAGTCAGTGAGCATTTGTATTCAAGGACAAGGTGTATGTTACTGACTGGATCACTAGGTGAAAATACTTTTAAAAAAAGGCTAAAAAAGAAAGGAATGCAGCCATCATATCCTATAAACAGAAAATATGCAGTATATTGTATTTGCATTCTTGATTTTAGACACACATTAAAGAGGAAGTAAACCCTGATGGGTTTACTTCCTCTTTTTTTCCCTGCAAAGGTAAAGCATAATGGACTACTATGCATCGCATAGTAGCTCATTATGTGTCACTTACCTGACACAGGAGCCAGCGAAGTCGCCGCTGATCCCTGTAGTCCGCCGCGTCCATCTTGCTGGTGGCGTCTCGCAGCTCCGACCAATGACAGCGGCGCAACCGCAATGACGTCACTCCCGCGCATGCGCACGGGAGTCGCGCCTCGCAGCTCCGTTGCTGTCATACGGCGAAGCCGCGATGACGTCACTCCCGCGCATGCGCACGGGAGTCGACAAATTTGGCAAATCCATTCTTGGATTTGCCGCATTTAGTGCGCCTGCGCGCCGCTGTCTACGGCGCATGCGCCGTAGACAGCGGTGCCCATTTTCGGGCAAATATCTCCTAAACCATATAGGTTTAGGAGATATTGCTTGGACCTACAGGTAAGCCTTAATCTAGGCTTACCTATAGGTCCAAGTTGTTTGGAAGGGTTTACTTCCCTTTTAACACCTTCCCACCCAGTCTATAGCAGATTGAGTGGAGTCACATGACTTCTTCTCAGAAGGCACAGCGCAGTGGCGTGATCTGTCACTGGCTGTGTCCACCGGACACAGCGGATCACTGAGCAGTGTACTGACTAGCTACAAGTATCATGTGACTGTTGTGACCAATCACAGCAGATCACATGACAGTTGTAAACAATGGATTGGCTTCCTTTCATGTCAGCCATTGTGTACAATTGTGTTGCTAGCTGTGATTAGTCAATGTGATGACATGGTACAGACAGGGCCAATCACAGCCCATCTGTACTGTGTGATTAGCTCTGGCCAATCACAGCTAATCACAACAAAACAAACTGAATGAATCGGTTTCTTTCACTAAAATGTTTGCTTATAGCAATTAAATTCACTGCTATAAGCAAACATAATGTGTAAAAAAAAGAAGAAATAATAATAATAATAATAAATTGTTTTTTTTATTTAATTTTTTTTTCGGGATGTCACCAGTCAGTGTCCTTGATCACTGTCACACCAGTTATATGATGATGCTGTACTGCACCAGTGAAAGTATATATAAAAAAAACAATTGTGAAATTCGTTTTTTTTTTATTTCTTCATTTTCCAAAAAATTATGGCAAAAAATTACAACTTCAAAAAACTCATCATGCCTCTCACTAAATACCTTGGACTGTCTACGTTCCAAAAACTGGTGATTTGGGGGATATTTGACTGTCCTGACATTTTGGACCTCAAGAAATGAGATAGACCATTAGATCAGGATTGATACATTTTCATATATATATATATATATATATATATATATATATATATATATATATATATATATATATATATACATTATATTACCAAAAGTATTGTGATGCCAGCCTTTACATGCACATGAACCTTAATGGCATCCCAGTCTTAGTCCATAGCATTCAATATTGAGTTGGTCCACCCTTTGTATCTTTACCAGCTTCAACTCTTCTGGGAAGGCTGTCCACAAGGTTTAGGAGTGTGTCTTTTGGGATGTTTGACCATTCTTCCAGAAGCACATTTGTGAGGTCAGGCACTGATGTGGACAAGAAGGCCTGATTTACAGTCTCCACTCCAATTCATCCCAAAGGTGTTCTATCGGGTTGAGGTCAGGACTCCAGTCAAGTTCCTCCACCCCAAACTCTCTCATCCCTGTCTTTATGGACCTTGCATTGTGCACTGGTCCAAATCATTTGGTGGAGGGGAGATCATGGTGTGGGGTGGTTTTTCATGGGATTGGGCTTGGCCCCTTAGTTCCAGTGAAGGAAACTCTTAAGGTGTCAACTTACCAAGACATTTTGGACAATTTCATGCTTCCAACTTTGTGGGAACAGTTTGGGGAGGATCCTTCCTGTTCCAAAATGACTGCGCACCAGTGCACAAAGCAAGGTCCATAAAGACATGGATGAGCGAGTTTGGGGTGGAGGAACTTGACTGGCCTGCACAGAGTCCTAACCTCAACCCAATAGAACTATTGTGTTGAATTATAGCGGAGACTGCGAGCCAGAGCTTCTCGTCCACATCAGTGTCTGATCTCACAAATGCGATTCTCCATACATGGTGAAACATTCTCACAAACACACTCTAAACCTTGTGGACAGTCTTCCCAGAAGAATTGAAGCTGTTAGGGTGGGCCAACTCAATATTGAACCCTATTAAAGTTCATGTGAATGTAAAGGCAGGAGTCCCAATACTTTTGGTTATATATATATATATCTATATATATGTAGATATAGATATATATGCACACCATAGTTTGTGGACACTTTCCGACAGACTGATTTAGGTTATTTTCACCAAAGAAATTGAAATGTAGCAGAATACATTTTAGCCTAAATTTATGAACAACAATTGTTTATTTACAAAATGTTATAACAGAAATAAAGAAAAATTAAAAAAAAAAACCCAGTGGTGATTAAATACCAACAAAAGAAAGTTGTGTGAACAAAATTATCAAAATTTAGTTGCATGTGTTGCATGACCACGTAATTGGCATTCAAAGTGCGACAGTGCTAAAAGCTGAAAATGAGCTTGGACAGAATGGGGGTAAAAGCGCCGCCCCTCCATCCATGCACCCTGCCCCATTCAGGATGCCAAACGCATGGATTCTTATGGCAGGGGGTAGTACTTTTTGAAGCACCTGATTAGAGCCAGAGGCCCTAATAGGCTTCAAAATAGGATGGGCTCGGGGTGCAGAGAGTGCACCCTGATCCCACCCAATTGTGTGACAATAGCAAATTCATTTTCGCTATTTTCACACTAACCTTCCTCCCCCTCAATCAGGAATCAGGGCATCAGACCTGTTTCCTGATTGGCCCAAGTGCCAGACCCCTCTATTTGACACCTGGCACTTAGGAAGAGGAGGAGACATGTGCTGGAGCGTCACCGCCGCTCTAGTGCACTGAGATCCACATCTCTCAAAGCGGGATCATCTACTGCAGGGACTCAGATGAGTCCAGCTCTCCACACCAGACCACCACCATCTCCCAGGGCAGCGCAGCCACCCTACATGGGCTCTTCATCAAGACAAACTCTGCAGACACCATTCCCTCCATACTCGCCTATCAGAGCCGTTACCCGCCACCGCCTGCTACAAGGAAAGATTGCAAGGAGCCCAGACATCACAGCTGTATAGAGGCCGAGAACCCAACCAGCCACACCAGTGTCAAGGTAAGGGGCCCATCACCTCCTATAGGGCCAATGGCTGGGGGATGGACTGTAGTTAGGTTTTGCAGAGTGGCTGCATATACTGGGCACAAGTGACTGCATTTGACAGACACAAGTGGCTGCATATGACGGGCACTAGTGGCTGCATTTGATGGTCACAGTGGTTGCGTTTGATGGGCACAGTGGCTGTGTATGGTGGTCACAGTGGCTGCGTTTGATGGGCACAGTGGCTGCGTATGTTGGGCACCAGTGACTGCATTTGATGGGCACAAGTGGCTGCATATGATGGGCACAAGTGGCTGCATATGATGGGCACAAATGGCTGCATATGATGGGCACAGTGGCTGCATTTGATGGGCACAGTGAGGCTGCAATTGATGGAGGGGTGTTTCAGTATTTTTCAGTTTGTTTGCGCCCCCCCAACAATTTTGAGCACTAGCCGCCACTGGTTAAAAGTGCCCAGTAGTGAAGCAGTTAAGGGCCTCTCAAGGCCAGCTTTGGTCTGGTGTTGATGGAATCAGTTTGATATCAGTTTGAAAAACTTAATTCGGCATCCATTGACAGGTGCAATTGACAACCTTATCATCTGCTTTTGACCTGATTCAAGTTGGTTTTGCATACCCCAGCTAGATTTGTATGGGTATGCAAAAGTCATAGGATGTGGTCAAATGTCCATTAACACAAGCCCTAAGAGAGGGAGACATCATAAAATCATCATGTATTATGATATATTGATATATTTAAAACGCTTTTCAACTAGATCTTTAATTGATTAAAAATAAATAAAATAAAATCATGCATTCCCCTAAATAATTACTGAAATGGAATTGGGTGTTAAAACTTTGGTGACTATATAAGTAAGTTCAATGGCAAATCCCCCCCCCCACCCCCCCATACCTAGAATGATAGTTTAAGCAGTGCTTCTCATAAAATGAAGCTGGGTAAAACTGCACAACGTAAATCATATCAAGATGTACTTTCATTTTTATTTGACATGTTAATAAACATTTATGTCTAAACACATTAAGTTGTTTAGAATTCTTGTATCCAATTACTCCAACGATTATGTCCCATCACAGCTCTTAATGCAGTTATGTTTTCTGTGATCTCATTTACTGATGGCAGGCTATGAATTATAAGAGTTATCTCTGAAATCTTCCTTCCTACGACCCAACCTGCTGAAGTAATGTTCTTTTCAAGCACCATTTTCTGTGATTTGTATGACAATTATATTTCGTGATACATAACTTTATGAAGTATGTACGTTTTCTGTAGTATTTTATGTAACCATAACTGCAAACCAATCACTTTACATAAGGAAGAACTTTTGGGTATGTATCTTTGTATCTTATAGGGCAGTAGATTATAACCTTTCTTGTACTAATCCTTCCTTTGTTATGTGATCTTTGACACTATAGAGCTTTGTATGCAAGTAATACCATACATAGGGAATATATTTCTCTTAAAGCCCAAAGTAATGGTTTTTACATGTTTTATTCAGTGTGGCTGCATAAAAAATAAAGAATTTTTATAAGTGTGTTTGATTAAAACTGTAATGCCCCGTACACACGAGAGGACTTATGTCCGACAGACTTCCAAAGGAGTTCCGCCGGAGTTCCGCCGGAGTTCCGACGGAGTTCTGACAGACTTTTCGGCCGAACGGACTTGGACACACACGATCACACTAAACTCCGACGGATTCGAACGTGATGACGTACGACCCGACTCGAATAAGGAAGTTCATAGCCAGTAGCCAATAGCTGCCCTAGCGTCGGTTTTAGTCCGTCGGAGTAGCACACACACGAGCGGAGTTTTCGAAGGGGACCGGGTCCGGCGGAGTTCCTTCGGGAAAATTTGAAGCATGCTTCATTTCTAAAGTCCGTCAGACTTTGGCGAATCAAAAGTCCGTTGCAGCCCACACACGATCGGATAGTCTGACGGACTCGGTCCTTCGGACTTTGGATGTTGAAAAGTCCGCTCGTGTGTACGGGGCATAATACTCTGCCCTGTGCTGGCAGCACACTGGAGAGCTGGACCGCTGTTCTCACACAGGATGCAGCTGTCCAGATCAGTGTTAACCCTTTCATGACTACGCCTATTTTTGACATTTGGTGTTTACAAGCTAAAATCCATATTTTTTGCTAGAAAATTACTTAGAACCCCCAAACATTATATATATATATATATATATTTTTTAGCAGAGACTCTAGAGAATAAAACGGCGATTGTTGTAATATTTTATGTCACGCGGTATTTGCGCAGCGGTGTTTTAAACGCAACTTTTTGGGGAAAGGAACACTTTCATGAATTTTAAAAAAACTAAACAATAAAATTAGCCCAATTTTTTGCATAATGTGAAAGATAATGTTACACCGAGTAAATAGATACCAAACATGTCACACTTTATAATTGCACGCACTCGTGGAATGACGACAAACTACGGTACCTAAAAATCTCAATAAGCGACGCTTTCAATTTTCTAGGTCTAGTGCTAGAATTATTGCTCTTGCTCTGACGATCGCGGCGATACCTCACATGTGTGATTTGAACACTGTTTACATATGCGGGCGCGACTTCCGTATGCGTTTTCTTTGCTGCGTGAGCTCGCGGCGACGGGGGGGGGGGCGCTTTAAAAAAAAAAAAATTCTTATTTATTTTATTCATTTTTAAATTAATAAATTGTTTTTTTTTTTTTTATTTGATCACTTTTATTGCTGTCACTTTTATTGCTGTGACAGTAATAGGTGGTGACAGGTACTCCTTTACACTTCAAAGTATTCAGATCGCCGAAAACGGCAATTCTGAATACTGTATATTTTATAAAAATACGGCGCCATTGGCATGCGAGTAAACAGGAAGTGACATCATTACGTTGCTTCCGTGTTTACAATTAGGATACTGGAATGACGCCACTTACGGCATCATTCCAGTCCCTCCCTAGCCGCTGGAAGCAGCGGATGTCAGATCGGTGCTCCCGATTGAGCGGGAGCACCGGTAAGAGCGGCGGGAGGCGGCGGGAGGGGGGGACGTCCCCTCCCGCTCCTCCAGCATAACAGCCGAGCAGCTTTTAGCTGCATCGGTTGTTATGGCTGGAAAGCCAATCGCCCGCTCAGAAAAACAGTACCGGGATGATGCCTGCAGGTGCTGGCATCATCCCGGTATAACCCCCGGAAGCCGAGTATGCACATCTGCGTACGCTCGGCGGGAAGGGCTAATTTAGTCAACTAAAACGACTGTAGCACTGACCCCCGAAGGAGCTGCTGAATATGATTGGGCCTGCACTCTGCCATTAAACCCCCAATGACTTGGCTCAATCCCCTTTACACAGCTGTGGTGCAATGTTGGCGTTAAGCTAATAGTAAAGGATAACCCCACAATGTACACTATAGCTATAGTATACCTTTGTTATCACCTGGGTATCCAATGTTTCACCTGCTGGAAAAGGAACAACACTCCACACCAATTGTACTTAACCAGGAACGTATGTTTACTGGAACTGGTATAAAATAGTAATTACAGTATTTGCACTGTCACACAAAAGTAATGCAACAGCACAATAGGTATTCACAACAGTTTGTACATTTGAAGTTGTCTTAGATTGGGACTAGTGCTCAGAGTGACAATGTCTTAACCCTGGGCACATTCCCACTTCCAGCACACTCTGGTGATCAAAGAAATGCTAAGTTTTTCAATATAGTACAACACAATTACTAGGGAGCTCCCCCTACTTTTTAATGCAGTCCCTCTTAGCATTAATAAAATGCAAGGCCTTGCAATGAGAGATGCAGTCTGTAGTCTTCTGTCTTCTGCTAGCTATTTGTGTTATAGTAGTTGTAATCCAACAGCTGAACAAACAAGGATTAAAGTAAAGTGAATGTTAGAACTACTCTTGTAGTGCAATACACCTGTAACTGCCTCTGGTGCAATTGGCTTTGAATAACAAGTGTCAGTAGTACAGTGAAGGATAGGCTTGAGGCCTGTTTAAACTCAGGCCTATTGAATAAGATCTCTTTTGTATGACTACAGGTCCCAGTAACACTGTGTTAAATGTCTAGGTGTATAAAAGTGCATTAAGTATTATGGGCGTCAGCCCTCACACCAAACTGGGTCCAAACAGGAGGATGTCTCCGCTCAACAAGATCTCAGTCCATTTGCTGCAGCCACGCCATCATGGTGTTCCACTTCACAAGGTCACCAGGAGTCCTCAGTTACCTCCATCAGAGTGCCTCTGGATCCTTCCTGATCCGACCACACTGCTGCTCTAGCACGCTGTGGTGTGACGTCCTCCTCTGGCTTCAAAATGTTGCTCCGCACTGAGCAGGCCGCAGTGCTGTGGGACACACACCCACAGCTCCTTACAGACAGGCCAGGCATCCAGAAATGTGGAAAAATGGCCGCGCAGCCCCTTTTATATCCTACCAGCATGCAATTCAGCACTGAGTGTTCATGGGTAAGTCTAGTCGACTAAAATGTGCTGGAAATTTAGTTGACTAAATACGACTAAAACTAAAACAATTGCAGAAGACTAAAATGGGACTAAAACTAAAATGCCAGTTTAGTCCTAAGACTAAAATTAACACTGGTCCAGATATCCACTGGTCTGATGTTCCCCCTGTATAGTACTCCAAGCAGCAACATCCATGCTCCCTAAGCAGCATTGTTGATTGGAGCAGTGGTTTGGCTCTCACAGGGCAGATTCTTACATTTCTAATCATACACACTTATTAAAGAAATTGTATATTCTTTACTTATTATGCAGCCTGACTGTATAACGAATATCAAAACTAAAAGTTCAATTGCAGAAATAAAAAAATAAAAACATTCCTAATGATTTTTCCTGTGTCTTTGTGCACTTTGTTTATTTTCTAATAGATCAGTTAAGATTTGATTCTGCCAGGCATTCTTCCTTCTTTGTTCTCAGTGGCAAAAATCTTCAAGGTCATAGAGCCTCTGGAACATTGCCACACGGGGCATATGCTCCCTTTTTTTCTACTAAATAAGCTGTTTCCACAGCCCACTGGTTATCCCGCTACTGCTTATGTCAGCACAGCCTAGGTTGGGTTGGGGCTAAGCTGCAGTGGGTCACATGCCCTATTTAGAGAGGAGCTGTCAGTCAAGCATCTGATCTGATCCTCCCAGCAGGCATTGCTGCAAGGGAAGTAGATTACTGTATATGCTTGACTGACAGACCCATTCAGCTCCGCATTGCCTGAGGGAGAGAACCTGAAAAAGCATGTGACCCATTGTGGCCAAAGCCGGACATTCATGGATCAAAATTCTGCCAGTTTAGCAATGGAATTTCAATCAATGTATGGGCAGGCTGATTTTACTCAAGTTAATCCTTCAATAGACTTGGGTACAGAAAGCCTATTGGATTTATTTACATGGGATTGCTGCCAGCAGTAATCGTATTCTGCAAAACCAGGAAGGCTTCCTGTGCCTCCCCCCTCCCTACCAACAGAGTACAATAGTGCTGTGGGAGGCAGTCAGTGTTGATGGGGGAATTGAGTGACATTCTTTCCTTCCGGTATAAACAAGGCCAAGGATAAATCCAAGGGAAAAACCAAGCTTAACTTACCGACCAGCCACAGACAACCAAATAACCTGTCTAATAGTATGCGTTAAAAGCAGGGGTTAAGTCGGCACACATTTGCACACCCTACTTTTAACGCATACTGTTAGACAGGTTATTTGGTTGTCTGCGGCTGGTCGGTAAGTCAAGCTTGGTTTTTCCCTTGGATTTATCCTTGGCCTTGTTTTATACCTGTTGTTAGCCTTCCAATGCTTCTTACTGTGATAGCCAGCTATAGATGGGAGCAAGTGGTGTCTTTTTTGTATCACTAACCTGGTTTTTGGTCAGGCAATGCACTGACACCTTTGCAGACATTGTGCTATATGCTGGGTGTTCAGTGTGCCCTGTACTTTTAAGAAGGGGTGGCTGCCCTTCAGTCCACCTGCTCTCATCTATCCATCAGAATGCATGTTTCTCCACTGTGGGGACACTTATAAGTTAGGCCTCTTTCACACTGGGGCACTTTGTAGGCTCTACAGCGCTAAAAATAGCACCTGCAAAGCGCCCTGAAACAGCTGCTACTGTCTCTCCAGTGTGAAATCCTGAGGGCTTTCACACTGGAGCGGTGCGCTTGCAGGACGGTCAAAAAAGTCCTGCTAGCTGCATCTTTAGAGTGCTGTAGGAGCGGTGTATTTACTGCTCCTAGAGGGCCCCTTCCCATAGAAAACAATGGGACAGCGCTGCAAACCCGCCTGCAAAGCGCCACTGTGAGTGTTTTTTAACACTTTTTCGGCCACTAGTGGGGGTTAAAACTGCCCTGCTAGCGGCCGAATAGCGCCGCTAAAGCAATTTACCCGGGATGGAAGCATGCCATTGTTACTTGGTATTGCGACAGGTCACTTTTCTCAAAGACAGTAAAGTGGTGCAAAATATAGTGCTGCTTTACCGCCAGCGCCCGAAACATCCCAGTGTAAAAGTAACCTTAATGTTGGGTACCACAGATAGCAGGGTGCCTTGACGAGGCTCTGTGGCTTATGCATGCATTTGCAAAGACTAAACCCCTGCTTTTAATGCATACCAGGCAGTGGATGTGAGTTCCATCATGTTTCAGCTGAAAAACATCTCCAGGTGTGGAGGCCACAGGAAACTGCCTGGCAGATTTGGTCCGTGGACCTTGTGTTTGACACATGTGCATTAGAAGACTCCTATTCTATTAGTGTTCTGGAGACAAAGACAAGCACAGTTCTTTATCTTCTTGCATGTCATAGCCTGTTTGGGGAGTGTCTATTTATTACTTGGTTCAGCTCCTGCACCCCTTATCTCCCTACATAACCTTTTATGTAGCTACCAGGGGAGGAGTGAAGGTGAATACTATAAGTTATCACCTGAGTGGATCTGCTGACATCACATCCAATATGGTGACACCCAGCAGCAGTGTCAGGCCTTTTGCATGTCTACAAAATTTCACTGTTGAATAACACGTAGAAAATACATGACATTTGTATGCCAGGGTACTGGTCACCCCCATTACCTCAAAACCAACCCCTCCAATTCCCTCAAGAACGACTTGACCAGGTTATTGGAGTAAAAGGCCTTAACGGCCTATTTTATTAATAAATTATAAAAATATATAATAAATAACAACATATAAATAACCATTAAACTTTTCTGTCCTTATGGGTCATGTAAGAAAAACAAC
This sequence comes from Lithobates pipiens, assembly GCF_037356315.1. Classification (NCBI taxonomy): domain Eukaryota; kingdom Metazoa; phylum Chordata; class Amphibia; order Anura; family Ranidae; genus Lithobates; species Lithobates pipiens. The sequence goes on along the minus strand of NW_027507758.1, from coordinate 545,129,381 downwards.
ATCCACTGGTCACTGTGAAACAACTTTTAACTTTAGGGCTTCCAGTCAGCAAACCCCGGACTCAGAGGCGGTACCCAACCATCACAGTGACCTACCTTTTTAACCCTTCCAGGTTAACCCCTCGTAACCTGGAAGCACCCGAAAAACCTCCCATCCTCATGGATGGGTACAACATGTTCCATACATGTAACCAATCTTCTCCTCCAGCAACCCAACACTGCCCTGTTATCCTGCCCGCCCTTAACTCCCCTGCCTGCCAACCAACATGGGAGGGTAGGTGGTAATCTCTTCCTCTGCCACTCTGCCGCTGACGTCACTTCCCCCTCTCCTCCACTATATTCATCTCCGTGAGCCACCTGCTCTCGGCTCCTCCCCCATTTTCTTAAAAGGGAAACCCTCTTTTAAAACTGCGCTGTCCAGCACTTGTCATGACGTCCCTGGGCTCATGTCTTCTTCCTTCTGCTCCGGGACTTCCTTTAAACACACATATAATGCTACAGAAAGACTGTTGTTGAAATGAATGGTCTGACAACCGGGTCTCTTTATAAAAACATCAAAGACATACAGAAAAGATATCAGACTGTAAACTCACCGATGGAGTTCATATTGGAATATATAAAATGCACAACATTTTTGAACAGGAACAAGTGAGACTAGAACACCATCCTTATTAAATAATCCATTAAATAATCCATAAAAACAAGCATGACAAGATAGAAATAGTTTTCACGTTTCAGACACAATGATCCTCCTTAGTCATAGCATGAATAGAGCGTTGTGCTTGAAACCTATTACTGTCTTGCTGTTCCTGTTTTTATGGATTATTTCATAAAGATGCCATTTTCATCTCACTCCCAGCAGGCTGGGAGTATTTCTCAAGTATCTACAATCTTCAGAGTGGCTATCTTGGGCTCATACCTCCAAGAGAGAGTGTCAGGAATTCTTTAGGGCTTTTTTTAAAAGTAGATTTAGAAATATTTGCAGAATTCTTTGAAGGTTTGCTTTGACAAAGAGATAGAGTTATGTGAAGTGTTGGCAGTGATCTCACTGAAGTTCCCATTGTGCCAGTTGTAGTAATTTTTTTTACATAGGGGGCTTCATGTGTATATATGTTGTATTGTCATATGAAGATCCACCATACATGTGTAGCACCCTCTACCAATAGGTAGGTGCTAGTAAGGTTTATTTTACTAGGTTATCCAGCACAGGTAGATTTAGGTAGGCGTATGCTGTGCGCTAGGCCTGTCTGTTTAGATCTGGGGTCTAGGAGTGGTCAGAATAGCAGTAGGTATGACCACCTGCACATCAGTTCTGAAGCGCCTCCCCTTTTTCTGAGGAGAATGTTCTAGAAAAGGGTCTGGGCCTGGAACTGGAGTGGCAGGCAGCTTGTGTGTGAGTCCTGACCAATTCCCAATTGGTATTGGCAGGGGGCGGGCCTCATATATAAGTTGAGGTGATTTTCCACTGGAGATCAGAGTCTGGTGGGTGAAGTGAAGAATGGCATGTTAGACAGTCACAGGAGGCCATCCCCATCTGGGGGGGGGGGGGGGTGCCGATCACAGGAGAAGGCCAGGGGAGAGCTGTGAGGGAACATTGCCTCTACACGGTCATTGGCAATATCTCTGCCACCACGTGGTCAGATGGCAGAGAACTCCTGGAGCAGAGGGGCAGGTAAAACTGTTGGTAAATGGTCCAGTTAAATTTCCTTATCAAGGACTCAGGGCTGTTGCAAGGTCGGTGAGTGTTACCACAGTGGGCCTGGAGGTGCCAAGGGCTGAAAGTGCCAAGGAGTCTGTGAGGGAACTATATTTCCTAGATATTTCCTAGAAAATATGCTTTTAACCTACTGGGCCTCCAGGGAGAGGTTCTGCGGGCCTCAGGCCTAGTGTCAGCGAGCCACTAGAGCCACAGTAGGGAGGCTTATTCAGAGTGAGCCCCTACTATTCAATAGAAGAGGATGTATCAAATTTCAATACAGTAACTTCAAGTTTGTGCAGCAGGAACCAAGTGAACAGGGGGAAACAAATTATGGGCAGGAGGTGAAAGAGATCTAAGAACATTGCTTTTACACCATCATTAGTGATGTCTCTGCCAATACACTGTTGGATTGTAAGAGAACTCTTATATGTTATAGTCTGCGGAGGTTGAGCTGCAGGAGGAGCAACAGTCTTCATGGAGATGCAGGAGGAGATTCATATCTAATTCAATTTGCACATTCAATCTTCTGGCTCTAACAATATTCAGAATGTACTAAATCTTTAAATATGATGGCAATAACTTAGCCTATGGGCATCCCATATTCCTAATCCCTATCCAAGTTGTAACCCCAATAAATACAACAAAAACAAAGCTTGTTCATTGTCTCTGGAAGTGATGTATGAAGTCTGGCAGTGGGGTGATTTGGTGGATTGTTTGTTACTAGCTGCAACACCATGTCTACACATGCAACATGAGATTGTTTTTAGCTGTTTGCCTGAAGTTCACTTTTAATTCTAAAAATGCATATTTCATTTAAAAACTTTTATCTTCCCTGAAACCACATGAATAAGTCTGAAGCAATAGGCTTCATTTGTTTTATATAGGCACATATGGTATATATTTCAACTTCAGCCGAATGTATAACCATCCAAAACAAAAAGGTACACCAATATAAATCAAACAAGGAAATCAATATTCCTATTTAACAGCAAGACTCGACTTTTCCTCTTGTGCAGTAACAAATAGACTAAGCAGGAGGAAGGAAAATATTTAGCTTGGTGGTTGACTTGGAAAGCTTATTCTCGGCAGGCTGAAGGTATTATATGCCCTTTCAGTCTCTCACATGGCATTTATACCATGTTAGTCCATTATCAATCATTGTTAGGAAATAAACTCCGAGAAGCTTGTTTTGGCAGATTAGGCTGGAGTGATGGATTCATTTTATTTTAAGATCTTTATGTTCGCCGATGATCCCTGCAAGATACTTTTGTTGTATTCTTTGCATCCTTTAGAACATGAATCTCAATTCACCAGCCTTTATTCTCTACTGGAAGAAAAAAATAAAAATGATCAAAACATTTTTGAGAATTACTGGAGGCTATTTAGTCTTAAATATGTCAGTAGTGCTGGGGCCAAAGCTCAAGAGGAAGGAGATTACGATCAATGAGAAAAAAATCTATAATACGCACAACACTTTAGACGGGTGAAGGAGGACATTCGTTTGGTGGGTAAATATGGAATATTGCTCTAGGCACTAGTAGCTATATGCGGGATTGATTTAAAGTGAACCTGAAAGATTAATACTTTTTTGACCAGAAGTCATTGATGCCCAAGATGCTCAGGCCAAACTTAGAGGTGTCAGCATTGTTGGTAAGCAAAGCAATTATATTATGATTAGTTTGCATACCTAAATCATTTTTATATTTATTTTTGTAAATATGAATACACTGTTTAAAAAAAAAAGCCCGTAAAGACTTGTAAAGTTAGGCTGGAAAATTACTAAAAATAGTATATATGCAACCCTGAAATTTATCTTTATCTTTACGTATTGACTTTTGTTGTCAGTCCTAGTGCACCATTATATTTAATCTTCAGAGTTCACCTATCACTTGAATGATTACATTATTTATAATTATTATCTTTCGAGTCTTTGCGCTGCTTTTTGGAGGTAGATGGACTCATGGCCTGGTTCCGCTCACCTTCCCCCAGTTGATGGTGCTACGTGTAGCCGGCTGTCAGCACTCCAAAAGTGCGGATTTAGGCAGGATGTGCAGAGCTAAGGAGAAAAGCTTGCTGCCTTGATCACATCCAGTCACGCCCCCCCCCCCCCCCCCCGGCCACCTCTTTTAAGACACCTCTGAGTACTGCATCAGCATTCTCTGTCCAGGCTTCCATTGCCTTGGACATGACCGCAAGGGCCAGAGCAGGTTTGCATGCCATTCCTCTTGAGCTCTTGATCGATCCTTCTCTCGAGCCCATCTTTGAAGGACATTACATCTTCTAGAGGAAGAATAATATGTTTTGTTAGTCATATTAATGCTGCATCCACTAGAGGAGCATTTTCCAAGTGCTTCACATCCTTGGATTTAAAGGGGTGAAGCCTTGAAGTCTTGCTCGACAGGGAGGTCTTCCTGTCTACTTTGCCCCATTCATCCACAATGATATATTTTAGCTCCGCCAGGAGTGTAAAGTTGGAGCGTTCTTTCCCCAGGTGTTTAAAGAACTTTCTTTGCTTAGCTGGGGGTGTGGTAGGTTCTTCCCACTTCAGGGCCTACTTAAACACCTGAATTAATGGCAAGACTAAGGCAAAGTCGAAATCACTGAGGAACTCGTCTCCTTCTACCTCACTGTCTGAGGATCTGGGGTATGCATCATATGGCTGAGATAGGTCTGTATCCTCTTGGGTATCGTCAACAAAAGAGCCTGATATGGTGGTGGCCTGGCTCTGCATGTGGGTTGTACCCTATTCCTTCAGGGACTGCTGCGCCCCATGCTTCACCAGAGACTCCATTTGTTGGTTTTCAGTCTCTCTTTCCCCAACCGCCTGGGCATAGCATGGTTCACCTAATAGATTTCACTCCAGGACTTGAGTCGCACATACCCAGCAGGCTCTGCGATCAGAGCGGCCGTCATGGCAGTGGGTGTCTAGAGGAGGAATGAGAACATCTCCCCTGCTATTAGATTCTAGATGGGGAGTCATGGCTCTAGATGATGAATGCTGCTGTTGCGGCCTGGCAAGGTCTCTGTTGTCATGTGCCAAGGTCTGGTGATCTGACCTAGAGGGGCTGACAAACAAGAGGGGGTAAAAAAGAGAGAAACGTGCCATTAGCCTGCATGTCTATAGGCAAGCCTCAGGATCACTTCTGGCCACTAGCAGCCCCTTCCCCTCTCCCACACCTATCTTGTGCGTGAGGGCTGGCCGCAAGGAGGCATGACCTGTCCATGGTAGCCAGAGGGAGAAGCCAGACTGCAGGCAAAAAAGGTCCTGTGGTCAGGGAAGCAGGAGGAGGAGGAGAAAAAATGTACTTACCCTTTAAGAGTTGCTCCACCCGCCAATCCATGGCTATGGGTTGGGGGTTTACCTAAAGCAGGACACCCAGGGTCTGGGGGGATCAGGACCTTGCAGGATTTCCGAAAGAGGCAGGGGCTGACAGTTCTTTTAAAACCCCTGCCCCGATGATATCACCGCTGCACCCCCTCCGCCCCTGCGCCAAAGAGCCCAACGCCTGTATGCCTGCGTAGCTGTTGGGTCCCTGACAACATGCACATGTGTGAATCAAGCCTCTGTCTCGCCCGGGAATATGCGTATGCACAGAGGCCTCCCGCAGCCGCAGCCGAAAGTGCTGCGGCACCCTGGAACGCAAAAGCGTTCCATCCAGACATGAGAGGCCAGTAACTAGAGCCAGGGAGAAAAAAAAGAAAGTAAACAAAAACAAACCACCTGGGACATTATACCTGAAGCCGCTCACCCACCCATGGCTGGGCCCTGGGCTAACCACACCGCTTATCCATCCTGCCCGACTGCAACCCGCTTAGGGTTTATTCATCAGGATTGGGATGTCAGGAAGTTTCATTCACCATGTACAAAACATAAGTGCATACGGGTTCCAAAGAGGAGGACAAAAAAGGGAACGCAGTCTCTGGATATGAGCTCAAATTTATGGGAATAGGGTCCTATAGCATTGGAGGGGAGGGGTAAACCCACATGTAGGCTGCCATGGAGTCTGTCAGGGAAGGGTGGTACTGAGTTCAGTGTGACACATTGTGCTTACTCAGTTTGGGTTTCATCAGACTTCATTATAGTCACAGTGCTGTTGATCTGAGATAATAAGTACCTATAAATGTTAGATTATTGAGCTTGCATGCACTGAACATTATTAAATATATATTATGCCTTTCCCCATCCCAAAATGCCAAGCAGGGACATCAGCAACCTATATTGCATTCTGACATGTAAAGGGGGTGTATATGTCTATCATGTAGAACAGATAGTACTTCCATATAACATACATCAGTGGGGAGGGGAGTGTTCGATGTACTAGAAGATTTAGAGACAAGCTGAACTCCATCTAACACTTTATAAGTAGGGATGAACCCGATGTTCGCCTCTTCGCCGAACAGCGAACAGTATTCGGTGTTCATGGCAAATTCGAATGTCTATGGGATGCTAACATGAAAAATCAAAAGTGATCATTTTAAAGGCTTATATGCAAGTTATTGTCATAAAAAGTGTTTGGAGACCTAGGTCCTGCCCCAGGGAACAAGTATCAATGCAAAAAAACGTTTTTTCAGGAGCAGTGATTTTTTTAATGCTCAAAGTGAAACAATAAAAATCAAATATTCCTTTAACCACTTGCTTACTGGGCACTTAAACCCCCCTCCTGCCCAGACCAATTTTCAGTTTTCAGCGCTGATGCACTTTGAATGACAATTACGCGGCCATTCAACACTGTACCCAAATTAAATTTTTATAATTTTTTTCCCACAAATAGTGCTTTCTTTTGGTGGTATTTAATTACAGCTGGGAGTTTTATTTTTTGCTAAACAAACAAAAAAAGATGCAAAAAAAAAAAAAAATCATGTTTAACAGTTTGTTATAAACAGTTAATTTATCTCCTTCATTGAAATGCACTGATGAGGCAGCGCTGGTGGGCACTGATAGGTGGCGCTGGTGGGCACTGATAGGTGGCACTGGTCGGCACTGATAGGCACAGTTAAGGCGGCACTAATAGGCACAAATAAGGTAGCACTGATAGGCACAAATAAGGCAGTACTGATGGGCACAGAAAAGGCGGCACTGATGGGCAAAGATGGGCACAGATAAGATGGCACTGATGGGTGGCACGGATGGGCACTGATAGGTACCACTGATAGATGGGCCTGATGGGCACTGATAGGTGGCACTGATAGGTGGCTCTGATAGGTGGCACTGCTGGGCACTGATGGGCTTCACTGATGGGCACTGGTACATGACACTGATGGGCATGGATATGTGGCACTGAGGTGCAGCACTGTTGTTGAGGCAGATTGTGGGCACTGATAGGTGGCACTGTGGGCACTGATGGGTGGCACTGTGGGCACTGATGGGTGGCACTATGGGCACTAATTGGTGTCATTTTTTGCCATATTTTAGGTGGCACTGGCAGGGGGCAGGTGGGCACCTATTCCGCTGGCCCCAGCTCGCCGTGATCGGGACTGATGTCCCTCTCACGGCCGCCGGTGATCGGCTTTTTTTTTCTCCTCACACTGTCAGCGCGAGGAGGAAAAATAGCCGATTACCGGCTCTGTTGTGATCCCATGATCAGCTGTCATTGGCTGACAGCTGATCACGTGGTAAGAGGTCGGGATCGACCCCTTGCTCTGATCTGTGATCAGGCGAGTCTCATAGACTCGCTGATCACAGAGCGCGCCGCGTGTGCCCCTCAGGGGGCGCAAAGGCCTCTCATGCACGGGACGACGTTAATAGATGTAGTCCCGGCAAAGCAGGTCCACGTTGTAGCTGTCATTCGGCTATAGCGCGGATCTCAAGCGGTTAAATATTGTGCCTGGGGGGTGTCTATAGTATGTCTGTAAAGTGTCGCATTTTTCCCATGTTTAGAACAATACCACAGCAAAATTACATTTGTAAAGGAAAAATTGTAATTTAAAAGATATTGTGGCTGTAATGAATTTGAGTCGAGTCTCGGCAATATAGATAAAACTCATTGAAAAAAAGAGCATGCCCCCCCCCCCCCCCCCCCCCAGTACATTACCAGGCCCTTTGGGTCTGGTATGAATATTAAGGGGAACCCTGAAACAAAATGTAAAAAAAATTGCTTGAGGGTTCCCCTAAAATCCATACCAGGCTCATCAGGTCTGATATGGAAATTAAGGGGAAACCTGCGCCAATTTTTTAAAAAGATGGCGTAGGGGTCCCCCCAAAATGGCATAAGGCTTCCCTCCAAAATCCATACCAGACGCTTATCTGAGCATGCAACCTGGCAGGCTGCAGGAAAAGAGGGGGGGACGAGAGAGTGCCCCACCTCCTGAACCATACCAGGCCACATGCCCGCAACATGGTGAGGGTGTTTTGGGGTCTGATCCCAAAGCACCTTGTCCCCATGTTGATGAGGACAAGGGTCTCATCCCCACAATCCTTGACAGGTGGTTGTGGGGGTATGCGGGGGGCTTATCGGAATCTGGAAGCCCCCTTTAACAAGGAGGCCCCCAGATCCTGGCCTCCCCCTATGTGAAATGGTAAGGGGATACATTTTACCCCTTTCACAAAAAAAGTGTTAAAAATTGTAAAAAAAAAAGACAAGAGACAGCTTGGGACAAGTCCTTAATAAAAAAAAAAAAAAAAAATGTCCTGGGATGTAAATTCACGCCGCCTGACGGACTGAAAAAGATGGGAGGCTCCTGTGGCTTCCCCGTGGCATCAGAGGCGGGCAGGGTCACCTGTTTACATCACCCGGTGGCCCCGCCCTCAGCTATATAAGAACTGTCACAGAGAAGAAGTGTCCCTATTCATAAGCAGTTATAGCAATAGTTAAAGCTTTTGCATAAATAATTGTTAACCATTGAAAGCACTCCTGTGTGTTAAATCGTTTCTTTCAACACTCTAACTGCTACATCTGAAGGACAGCTTGTTTTGTTGAAGAACAACAGACTTACTGGCAGGATCACCTGATAAAAATAAAAGAAAGAAGACATAAAAAAGAAAACGAATGCAGCCACTGCGTCTAAGAACTGGTAAGTTGTAATTTAATATAAAAGTAGTGCTAAGAATGCAGATATTGCGCATAACCTCTGAGTGAAATATCTTTAAAATGTTGAAAACTAAGTGTAGTCAAACAAATCACATAAAAATATATATGTATAAAAAGCTGTCTAAATATATATAATATAAAGTTCTAAATATAATAAATAAATAAAAAGTGCTGACAGTTCATATAGTGCAAATCAAAACTAAAGTGCTACAAATGTGCAGAAAATGGTGTCAACCAAAAATGGTTCAATAATAAAGTCCAAATAAGTGACTGTGCTCTTGTCGTTGAAATTCCCACTGTCAGGTGTGGATAGCAATTCCACTGGTGCGCTCACAGTGCTCACAGTGCTCTTTCCTCATAGGCATTTAAAATTGCCTTAAATGGATGCCTTAACCATCTGTGGGGGCCCTTCGATTCATGGTACAATTTAGCCAGATGCCAGAATGAGCGACCACTAGAAGTGCTAGATGAATGCTTGCATAGATTGGCGATATCCACATATAAAGATGAATAAGCTTCCAATAGTGTATTACCCAAATAACAAACTACTATATTTAACTTAAAAAGTGGCTGCTTACATTAAAAATGCAATAAAATTGCCAAACAAAAGGAAAAAGTTAAATAAAGTAGTCTGTTAGTACCATGGCTTTAATAAATAAAATACACAAATACACCCTGTTTTAAAGGGGTAAATATCAAATGACTTATTCCTGTGTTATTTCCAAAAATGACCCAACCTTTGGCATAAAGACGCACAAAAAGCAGAAAAAAAGATTTGCACATCAAAGACGGTATAACTCAAATAAAGTATTAATAATATAAAGTTTTATTTTGAGGTCAATTTGTATAGCAATAGACAAGATTTTTCAAAATGAATCAAAAAAAGCATACATCAATTACCTAAATAACTTAAATTCATGGCCCTGTGCCACCTAAAAGTTATTTAACAAATACACATGGAAGAAAGAGAACAATAGTCCAAAAATCTCGAAAAATTAGGAAATCCTAACAAACACCTGGAATCTAGATCAAAAATGTTTTCCAAACCACAAGTTACAGAACGCTTCTAAGCATGGTCTATGAGAAGTGTTCACTCCCAACCCCCTTTCTCCTTTTTTCCTCTTTTCCAGTAGTGTTTTTTTTTTATTACCCTTTTCCACCTAATAGTTAGTTCTCGTTAAACTATCCTCCTCATACCTTCTCTAATCTTCTCTTACTTCCCATAACCCCTATGAGCCTTTCTTTATGTCTGGATACATATTGCTGATCTCCCAGGAGGCTCCTTTACCTTTACTTATGTACTTTCTACTGTGAACGTTTAAGTTGTCACTACCCCTGCAAGGACAAGGTTATTTACCCCTCCCTGAGGCATTGTAGCTCTATATCATAACGCTATGCCCCAGATATTCAGTCACACATTTCTTCCTCTTGGTTTTTGCTTGACTACATGATGGTATATTTAAGGGCAGATGTTGAGTTCGCTATTAAAGAATTAATGTGTGTTCTCTCTCTCTCATGGGAAACTGTTCTGAGCTGTTATATTTTTGTAAATCACATATGTAACGGACATATCCGCTTATACTTTGTTGCAAATCTGATAAAAACCTTAATAAAGAATAAAAATAACAAAAAGATAGAAAAGTCCATATACTGTCCAAAGTGAGTTACTTGTAAAGTATAGCCCATGTGCCTGGCCTGTCCATTAGCTATTCAAAGTGAGTTACTTGTAAAGTATAGCCCATATGCCTGGTTGCAGGCTCTTTAAAAGGATGCTTATAGTAGCCTCTAGACATGTGCAGAGTAAAATATTTCGTTTCGGAATTTCGTTTTCGTCTGAAAACTTAATTTATTTAGTTACTCCCGAAATTCGTTTTTATTTATTTCGTTTTTCGTTCAAAAATTGCATTCGTCCGAAAATCCACATGAATCACGGTCGAATCTGTCTTTGAAGGCTTATGGTGTCTGTCGAATGTATAAAGAAGATTCGACGGAGCTAGTATATAGCATACTTTAGAACCCTATTAAAGTCTATGGGACTCCAACGTTCAAAATCTAAAGTGCTCATTTTAAAGGCTAATTTGCAAGTTACTGTCCTAAAAAGTGTTTGGGGACCCGGGTCCTGCCCCAGGGGACATGGATCAATGCAAAAAAAAGTTTTAAAAACGGCCGTTTTTTCGGGAGCAGTGATTTTAATAATGATTAAAGTGAAACAATAAAAGTGTAATATTCCTTTAAATTTCGTAGGGGGGGGGTTGTCTATAGTATGCCTGTGAAGGGGCGCATGTTTCCCGTGCTTAGAATTGTCCCTGCACAAAGTGTCATTTATGCAGGAAAAAAAGTCCTTTAAAATCACTCGCAGCTATTATGAATTGTCGGCTCCCGTAATACAGAGAACACTCATTGAAAGTCATTGATAAAAAAATAAATAAATAAATAAAAAAAAAGCGTGGGGGTCCCCCAAATTCAATTACCAGGCCCTTCAGGTCTGGTATGGATATTAAGGGGAACCCTGCCTCAAATTTAAGAAAAAATTTGACGTGGGGTTCCCCCTAAATATCCATAACCAGACCCTTCAGGTCTGGTATGGATATTAAGGGGAACCCCGCGTCAAATTTAAAAAAAAATTGACGTGGGGTTCCCCCTAAAAATCCATACCAGACCCTTTATCCGAGCACGCAACCTGGCAGGCCGCAGGAAAAGAGGGGGGGACGAGAGAGCGGCCCCCCCTCCCTCCTGAACCGTACCAGGCCACATGCCCTCAACATTGGGAGGATGCTTTGGGGGTCTGTGACCCCTCAAAGCACCTTGTCCCCATGTTGATGAGGACAAGGGCCTCATCCCCACAACCCTGGCCGGTGGTTGTGGAGGTCTGCGGGCGGGGGGCTTATCAGAATCTGGAAGCCCCCTTTAACAAGGGGACCCCCAGATCCCAGCCCCCCCCCTGTTTGAAATGGTAAGGGGGTACAAAAGTACCCCTACCATTTCACAAAGAAAGTGTAAAAAATGTTTAAATAAAACAAACACACTTTTGAAAAATTCCTTTATTAAAAATAAAAAAATAAAAAAACACAGGTTCTATAGACACAGATTGTTGTCATGTCGAATCTCCTATTCTATATCGAACTGTTGTAACAATGAAAACGAAAATAAAGCATTTATTTATGTCGGATCTTTCGTTTTTCGGATTTTGTGCTTTCGTTATCGTTTGTCAAAACGAAAACGAAAATAGCTGAAATTCGGACGAAAATGCATTCGGACGAAAACGAATGCACATGTCTAGTAGCCTCTATTCAGATGGCTGACACCCAGGGACAGGCTACAATACAGACATTTAAGGTAGGACTGGCTTGTTTGACTGCTGCTAGTGCAGCCTATGGTTCTATGATGGGGGGGTGCTTGATATTCTTTGCTGCCTCCTGTTATGCTATGTGGCCACTGCTACTGGTTGACTGTCGGTCCTCTTTTCTGCACATATTTATTGCATTTCTTTTTTCAACCCAACGGCTGCAGGGGACCTACTTATTGGCCTCATCTAACCACTGGATTACGTTTTGTATAAACAGCCCACCTGCCCTTCCTTAATACACAGTTGTGTTTTGAGCCTTGTTCCTGATCCCCAGGTGTTTCACTATCTACATGCCATCTATTGGATGGGTTAGTTATTTAATTGGATCAATGTTTCATTTCCCCTCCCCCTTCTCCGCTTCCCTCCTTTCCCTTCCTTCCCCACCCTTTCTCCCCCCTTTTTCCTTCCATGTTCGCTCCTTTTACAGACTACATAGACCCACACGTGCATATATTCTCTCTCTGTCTCTCTCTCTCTGTCTCTCTCTCTCTATATATATATATATATATATATATATATATATATATATATAATTTTTTTTTTGTTTTTTGTTTTTGTTCAGTTATTGCACCTTTTAGTGCTTCCCGTGTTCGCCATGGGGGGAGTACGCATTCAGGGTGCCTCGAACTGTGCCGTCTGGTACCCTTTCTTGGGTTCCCACTGGTAAGCCATGTCTGATTACAACACTCCAAAATTACTCGATTACTTGTATTTATGTAAATTGTATTCTTTGTTTTTCTACTATTTGTGATCATATAACTATAAGGTTGTATTCTTCTATAGATGTTTATGGTCAACTCCTCCTGAAGAAGCGACCCTTGTCACGAAACATGTAGAGGATCATGTTTGGACCTACATATTTTCTCCCCATACACTTGTAGAGTTTACTTGTTCCTTGTTTGTATCACTTGTAACAGTATACAATAACCATTTTATATATTTTTGTATCCAATGTCCTTAATTTTTTATTTTTTTTTCAATAAATTAATACTTTTTTACTTACTCCGTCTAAATCCTTGGGTACCGAGATAGTCCACAATCATTTTTGTTGTCGTGGGGCAATTTTTGGAATAGCCCCTGACACGCCCATTTTTCATCATTTCAAGTTCAAGGATGATGGTACTAGCCCCTATTTTTGTTTACCTTTTAGAGGCCCTACCTTCTATGACCTGTATCACAGTTACATAGTAGGCGAGGTTGAAAAAAGACCCAAGTCCATCAATTCCGCCATATGTGTATGATTTTATGTCAGTATTACATTGTATATGCCTCTATGTTGTGGTCATTCAGGTGCTTATCTAATTATCTAAATTTTTTTTAATTATCAATGCTCGCAGCTGAAACCACTGCCTGTGGAAGTGAATTTCACATCCTAACCGCTCTTACAGTAAAGAACCCTCTACACAGTTTAGGGTTAAACCGCTTTTCATCTAATTTTAGTGAACAGCTGCGTGTCTTATTAAATTCCCTTTACGGGTTACCTATACGGTATTTGTACATTGGCATCATATCCCCTCTCAAGCATCTCTTCTCCAGAGCGAACAAGTTCAGTGCTCATAACCTTTCCTCATAATTAATGTCCTCTGGACCCTTTATTCGTTTTGTTGCCCTTCCCTGGACTCTCCCTGGTTCCAGCACATCCTTCCTGAGGACTGGTGCCCGGAACTGGACAGCATATTCCATATTCTTGTAGAGTGGGAGAATTATCATTATATCTCTGGAGTTAATCCCCTTTTTAAAGAGGAAGTAAACCCTGATGAGTTTACTTCCTCTTTCATTCCCTGCAAAGGAAAAGCATAATGGACTACTATGCATCGCATAGTAGCCCATTATGTGTCACTTACCTGACACAGGAGCCAGCGAAGTCATCGCTGTCCCCTGTAGTCCGCCGCATCCATCTTCTTGGTGGGGTCTCGCAGCTCCGCCGCTGTCATTCGGCGAAGCTGCAATGACGCCACTCCCGCGCATGCGCACGGGAGTCGACACGCGCGGCAGCTCCATTCTTGGAAATGCCGCGCTCAGTGCGCCTGCGCGCCGATGTCTGCGCGCCGTAGACAGCGGTGCCCGTTTTCGGGCAAATATCTCCTAAACCATATAGGTTTAGGAGATATTGCTTGGACCTACAGGTAAGCCTTAATCTAGGCTTACCTGTAGGTCAAAGTGGTTTGTAAGGGTTTACAACCACTTTAATGCATGTCAATATTCTGTTTGCTTTGCTTTCAGCAGCTTGGCTTTACATGCCATTGCTGAGCCTGTCATCTGCTAGGACCCCCAAATACAGTGATTGAACTGTTTATCCCATCCTCCAGGCCATTTATGAATAAATTAAATAGGATTGGTAACAGGACAGAAACCTGTGGGACCCCACTTTACGCCCCTGCCCATTCCCAGTACTCCCCATTTATCACTACCCTCTGAACTCGCCCCTGTAGCCAGTTTCAATCCATGTACGCACCCTATGGTCTATTCCAAATGAGCTTACTTTGTACAGTAAACATCTATGGGGAACTGTATCAAATGTTTTTACAAAATCCAGATACACCACGTCTATGGGCCTTCCTTTATCTAGATGGCAGCTCACCTCCTCATAGAAGGTTAATAGATTGGTTTGGCCAGAACGATTTTTCATCAATCCATGCTGATTACTGCAAATGATACAGTTGTCATTGCTAAAATTTTGTATATAGTCCCTTTTAATCCTTCCCAAGAGCTTGCATATAATTGATGTTGGCTTTTTCTCAGTTGGTACCATTCCAGTCAGTAGGCTGTTTGTAAAAATTAGGAACCGTGGTCTGGCAATTTTGTGAGTGACTTATTAATGTTAAGTTTTTCAAGTCTATTTCTAATTCTGTCCTCTGTGAGCCATGAGGGTGCTTCCTGTGATGTGTCATGAGGATAAACATTGCAGTTTTGGTTACTGAATCTCCCCAATTCCCTTGTGAAGACTGAGGAGGAGAAGAATAAATTCAATACCTTCGCCATCTCTCCATCCTTAGTAATCAGATTCTCTTCATCATTCTTTATGGGACCAATATGATCTGACCTCCCTTTCTTACTATTGATGTACTTGAAGAATTTCTTGGGATTGGGATTTTTCTTACTCTCCTCCGCTATGTGCCTTCCGTGTTCTATCTTAGCTTTCCTGATTGCACCCTTACACTTCTTGTTGCATTCTTTGTAAAGTTGGAATACTGATGATGATCTCTCAGCCTTGTATTTTTTGAAGGCCTTCTCCTTTGCTTTTATATGCATTTTTATGTTGGAGTTAAGCCACCCAGGACTTTTATTAGCTCTTTTAAATGTATTTGCCATTGGGGTGCTCTGGCTAATGCCCTTATTTTATATGCTCTTAAAGCATACCAATTTCTTCTCTGTGTTCTTTATTTCTAAGATTTTATCTCAATTTGTATGTTCTAGCAAGGCTCATCATTTAGGTAAGTAGGCTGTTTTGAAATTCAGTGTCTTTATATTCCCTTTATGTTTCCTATTAGTGTGATTTATACTGAAACAAATTGACTTGTGATTGCTGTTTACTAAATTGCCCTGTATTTCTACAACTTTGATCAAGTCTGTATTGTTAGTAATCAGTAGGTCTAGCAATGCTTTGTTTCTAGTTGGTGCTTATCACCAGAAAAACATCATGCATACTGGCAGCAACTATGTGATGAAGGTCAAAATGTATTTGAGAATTCTTGAAAGTAGATGTTGAATATCAGTTCCAGCCTACATGGACTGGAGCTAAATCTAAAAGGAGTTTGTGGACAAGTATTGGAGTATTGGGTAATGGGTAGGCCATTGTGAGGGACAAACTTTACGTCTCTCACTATTGCTATAGATTTTTATTAACTTTTTAAATTGTCTGTTTTCTTCTTTCTTCTTGATTTTGGCTCTCAATCAATTCTAGGATAGGAGCTTCCATAACCATCATGAGCAAGTAAAGCACATTGCATCTTTAAAAAACACCAACAACCACCAAAATTTCACTTTCACTATTGACTTCAATGCACTATACCAAAAAGAGGTATAGTGACTTCATGTGGCGTGACTTCACGTGGCGTGACGTAACGCGTAGGATACCAGAGGCAATAGAGACACCGGAACAGACGGATAGGTACGAGCGCGGCGCTCGTTTTTACAATGCACTATTGATACCATGAAAATGTGAGTTTTTACCTGTTTTACTTTAATAAACGCCAATACTGTTTGCAACATACTGCACTATGGTAGGCTCTTTTATCTTCTTTCTAACACATTGAGTACCTGCCTGAGTGAGTCAAGTTACTGACGCGGAAAGCGGAAAGGCAAAGAAAGGACCCCCCCTCCCCCCCCCCGTCCTCCTGGCTTCATCCCATAGGAACTTCCAGGAAAAAGGCCCATCCGGAGGGATCCATTCCTTCAAATCTCACTACATGCTGTATACCTTACAGCAGTAAGGTAATCATTCATTTTAGCCACAGGTGTCAGTGACACTGAAGACCTCTAGCACATCACTTAAAGGCACAGTACCACGGAATATTAAGATAGCAGCACAAAGTGTGCTTGTGAAACACTTTCACACTTCCACTACTGTTGCACTTTGGACCAAGAAATAGACGTCCAACAATTTGCACTAAGAGACTTGATACACCTATTTTATTTTAAGATTTATTATTTTTTATATATATATATATTTTCCATTTTTATATATATATTCTCTCCTATTTCTTTTATATATTTTCTATTTTTATATTTAATCTTGTTTATTGATCTCTTCTTAAGAAGGACTGTATGGATTATTTATATATTTCGCACAATTATCACAGATCACTCACTCGTTGATTCATTTTTTGCAATTTTGCACATATTGGATATATATTCCATATATAACTTTAAGATTCTTTGCACTTTCGATATTTTTATGGTGAATACTGTAATGGTGAATATTTATGTCCTTTTTTAATGCACTTACGTATTTATGCAATTTTCTTTTGGCATACGATATTTATATATTTGCACCTATGCTTGTAATATATGTCTTTCTAGCTAGTATCACCAGTTTAGGATTACATAGAATTCTATAAAAGGAGCGCAACACCACACCTCATAATTTTGTTTACTTACACATTTGGACACGAATTTGGTCCCTACGGTGTACGCAGCACCTTGTTTATCTTCTTTTAGTATATTGTCATCTATTTCCGTTTAGCGCAGGAGTACCCACTTTACATTTACTATAAGTACCTACATTTGACCTGGTATCAGTCTTTTGCAGTATACTCTACAGTCTATATAGTAAAACTCAGGGAGCCAATCAGGGTTGTCGCAGTGCAAAGAGCATGATGACAGGAACAGAGAGCAAAGTGATATTGAGATGAGTATATCAGTCTACTGCTTCTCCTTTCACTGTCCAATCACAGGTTGGAGGTGTTATGCTTGTATCATTTAAAGTTAGTTGAGGTAAAGTAAGAAAGCAGAAACCCCTGTATATATCAATGTGCTTTTACTGAAAAAAATGCTGTGCATACAAACTACTTACAATAGTAGGAAAACAATAGAACACGTAAAGAGTATTACAAAGTTGCCTGTTGTACATATGCACACGCTTCCTAACTTTACTAGCAAATGAGCATTGACAATTTATGTCTGTATGCGATAGAGATACATTAAAAAATGGCTTTACTTGGGTTAGAGCTCATGATTTCCATAAGAAACAGCACTTCAAGCTACTGAAACAGGCAACAGGGTTCTCTCGTAGTGTAGATTTAGGGTCATTCTTAGGTCTTGAGCGCCCTTCCTTTTGCCCAGATCATTGTTATGGAGCCCCCTTCTTCCCAGATCTTCTTCCAGACTCCAGACTGTGTTATGCACATGGTTGTTGTATTTCATTCTGTTTTATTTAATTTATTGCCACTCCCCATTTCCTACCAACACCACTTCCTGTTTAACTAGCCATTGTGAACCAGTTAAACAAGTTAATTAGCATTTGAATAGAGAATGCTCAGCTTTTGAATTCTAGATGTTAACTAGAGGCAGGGATGTGTAAATGTCAGGTCTGGATAGACAAAAATACTAATTATTAAGTAGGTAATTCAGCTTTCATATATGCATATTAATCTGTGTAGTAAGCTGTTTGCCTGGAGTTTAGTTTAAACATAAAATGTGTGAACCCTTGGGATTTAGCACAGTTGCAGTGTCTCCAGGATAGCTCTGGTAGTTCACTGATCAATTTTACTTGTTTCTTGGAGTCCTTCAGCTTGCTCTTTCCTGCCATCAATTACAGCCCATTTTAACTCTTTCTTTTATATTCTGTTTGTCCACATGTAGCTCCCGCTTGGAACGTAGCTTCACTACCCAAGTCAAAAGCGCCTATTATCTTTTTCTTATTTCATTCCTACATCATGACAGAAGAGACAGCTGTGACTTTACTTATTTCTTTTTATAATCATCATGGTGTTTTAATAAGAGGACTGGATTACAATCTCAGCTATGCCTTGCTGAGCACTCAGCTTCCTGAATAGCGAGACAGAAACAACATTAATTGGCATCACCAACTATCAAGAAAGTATCCAGCTGTCCTTTAGTGAAATGAATGTGTCACCAACCAAGAACAACGCTATTCAATCCCCAGAACATTCTGTATACCACTGCTTTTTTTTTTTCCAAGTTAATACCAAGTAGCACAACCTTGTTTTATCTTACTTCATTTTACTGATTTTTATCGCTGCTTTTTTATTATTTTGTTTCAAAAGAAGATATTAAATTACAAATGGGGCATAATAGCTGCACTAATTGCAATGCCCCGAGTAATAATATGTTTTTCATTTTTAGAGTGATCATTCGGAGGTGGAATGAAATGTGTGATTGGGGGAAAGAGCGGTCAGACCCATAATTAGCTGTCACTCGTGCCAGGAGACATCTGCAGGTGAAATAAGTTAGAATGACAATTTGCAGAGAAAGGAGATGGAAACGATTTAATGTTATATTTGCATAAAAATGTATTTGGAAAATTTAAGAGTGGGTGAGAGGGTTGATTAAAAAAGCCAAATAACCTAAAATACAAAATAGTTTATAAAATAAATGATCACAATATTTAAAGCTCTACTCCAGTTAATTTTTTTTTTTTCTCAAAAGAATTGGGAAGAGCTAAAGTGTATGTTTGGCCATGTTTTGCCAGTTTATTTTTTGCTGTCTGTGCCCAGTTGAGGACATTTTCCTTCAGTTCTTGTTCCAAAGATGCAACAAATTTGTTTGTCGACCACCACCCAAACACTTGTCAACTATCCAGATTGGTTATAATTATGGGATTTCCTATGTGTGCAGGGTTAGGTTGGGGAAATCAGAGAACTATGAAAAGTAATAGCATTCCTTGTATTTATGGTATGGTCAAAAAATCAAACTAAGTAAGGATGGTATGTATATATATTTTTTTATGTCTGTGCCCAATTGGGGAGATTGCCTTCACCTACTGTTCCAAAGGTACATCAAATCTGTTTGTCAACCACCACCTAAAAACATGGGGGCTATTAAGAGTGGGTATAATTATGGGATTTCCTATTAGCGTAAAGATAGTTAGGTGGCAGAAATCAAAGACAGAGAAAATGTAATATTGCTTCTTTTGGATTTTAAGCTCTAATGAGCAGGGCCCTCCGATTCCTCTTGTATTGAATTATATTCTAACTGTACAGTCTACCCTCATGTTGTGAAGTGTTGCACAAACTGTTGGTACTATATAAATCCTGTATATCAATGATAACAATATTTATTATTATTTATAAAAATAATATTTATTTATTTTCTGTCTGTGCTTCACTTATGGTTCCACAGATGCATCAAATATGTTTGTCCACCACCATCTAAAAGTTAGCGGACTCTCAAGACTGGGTAGAAACAGGATTAGAGGATTAGGTGGAGGTAGACAGAGAACTAAAGGATGTAAAAAGGTTTCTTATATTTATGGTGTTGCCAAGAATCAAATTAAAAGGAAAAGTACAGCCAAAGCTCTTTGGCTGTACTTCTCCTGTGGATCACAGGAGTGCAGTTCGTTCTGCACTCCTGTCACCCATTTTCAGCAGACAGCAGGCTGAAGCCTGCAGTTAGCTACATCACAGAGCTAGTCCAGGCTTGGGCAAGATTGTGACAATAAGGTCAGAATCTGCCCACATACTTGGACTGGCACCCGGTTTAGGCCCTCAGCAAGCCGCTGAGAGCCTGAGGCGGACACTCCCGCTCCCTCCACAGACTGCGCTCCAGTGAGTGCTGACAGTCACCGATTCTCTGTTCAGGGAGCTATGAGAATCAAGTGATCAGTGGTGTACGAGTGCTCGGTTCTTAGTGTTAGAAGCAACAAAAGACAGCTGCTGCGTCCATCTAGATAAGTAAGATTCTTAAAAAAAATACATCTCTTTTAAATAAGATGAGATGGTATGTGAGTTTATTGTTTGCTGTCTGTGTCCTGTTGAGGAGAATTTCCTTCAATTCCTGCCCAAAAGATGGAACAAATGTGTTTGTTGACCAGTTGACCACCACTTAAAAGTTTAGTAACTATCCAGATTGGCTAGAAATATGTGATTTTCCATCAGTGTAAAAAGGGTTAGGTGAGGGGGATCAGGAAACTAGAGAATGTAAAATGATTCTATATATTCATGGTATGTCCAATCAATACTTAGTAAGATAGGACAGTGTGAGTTAGGGATCTATTGTAGGGTAGCCATGGAAGTTGGATGGGGCTTTGGTACTTCCAGAAGGACCCACCACGGTGTGTCATTGGTTACCTGCAAGGTCAGTATATAGGTTATTTGTGCTGATTAATAATATTTCATAAGATTTGGTGTTTCAAGTCCTCATTCTTTTTTTTTTTAAATATAGTCTTCCTGGATACCCTGGGGATGTGGCCATGCCAAATAAATCTCAACATGTTGTTTTGCATAGCATCTTAGGCACGCATAGGTATTATGACTGGAGAAGTATAAGAAAAGCTACAGGAAATGTTGTGCCTATGGCTGCTGGTGCTTATGGGGAAAAAAAGCCTTGTAATATTAAATGGATTTGTCAAGAAATAGTATACGGATGCTAAACTAAAATCTAAATACTAAAATCTAAAAACAATTCTCCAGAATGTTGGGATAGTATCTCTGATCTCTCAAACAGTGTCAGTTCTCACCTATTATTTCAGAACATTTGACCAGTAAGTTTAGAGTTTTGAAATGTTATCTTTGAATTTTGACTGAGCAGTTTGAATTTGCCAAAATTCCTTTCTTAGCTATATTTCACTAAAGTGAAAACTTCACATTGAGCTTCATGATATAATTAAAAAAAACACATTTACGGGGTAGGTTAAATTTAGTATTTACTATTCTTTGTATTTTGCTTGTATTTAAGTGTTATCCATGCATTGGTTTGCTGTGATTTTTTTTTTTTTCTGTGGACAAAAAAAAGTAAAAACATGTCTATGATAATGAAACTATGGTTAGGTCCAAAAAAGGAAAATGTAATATATTGCAGCCTACCAATCCTTAATTGTGATATCTGCATTTATTTTATTTTTCAGGATTTTTTTGTTTCACCCGGTGATCTGTCCAGTAACACACTTCCTGTCTTGGGGTGTCTCTACTCAATTGGAGGAGCAATAGAGACACCTTTGGACAGTAGCACTGAAATTCTGGTCATACACTCTCTGAAAAATCTGCCAAACTCATTTTCCAAAAACAAACATTCGGCCGTGAGAGCAAACGATAGTGCCATCATGTAATTACCAATAAATCATTCAGTGAATATAAATGAAGCAATTTTTTGTTAATTTTTTTACATATACCTAATGCAAACATCTTGGACAGAAAATTTCCAAACATGTCCTTCGTTTTTTCAGTTCAAAAACGTCCCAACAATTGGTCATTAATTGGCCAAAAAACAGTGGCTGAATTTCAGCCGATTTTTCGCATTAATCGGGGACAGGGTAGTGTTAGATGAACTATAAAATGTTGACTAACAAATTGAGGCTGAACACTAGCTAAATCTTTTTAATCAGTTACAACCTTTTCGTTATAGTTACATAAATTAATACAATCAATTTCTGTTTTGGGGTTTAATGCAGTATTAGGAGGAGCTATTGAAACTCCATAACCTCCCTTAAAAGCTGCCAAAAAACACCACTTCTACTACCCTATTAACTCCAACACATTTTACTGGAAAATTTTGCCAAAATCAGAATATTGAGGAAATTAAAAAGACAATTTTTACACATCCCTAATTAATTGTTTAATTTCTAAAACCACAATAACTTTTTAAGCAGATTGCTATGGTAGTAAGAGAAGGAGCTGAGAACACCAGTGAGGGACCCCAGGAGAGAAGGTTTAGGGCTACTCTGTGCAATACTGTTGCACAGAGCAGATAAGTATAACATGTTTATTATTTTAATATAAAAATATATATTTTACAATGACTTTAAGTGAACCTTAAATTGTTTTTTTTTCTACCCAATCTGGTATAAACAAACAATTTTCCTTCAGTAACTATTTACTCCCATTGGACCAGTTGAATATTATCATAAGATTTTGGTAATATTTTCATATTTCAGAAAAATGGGGACATTTTTCTAAAATATAAAAAATTTTGCCAAAATATTGAGGAAATGAAAAAGCCAATTTTTACTCATCCTTGCTTCATTTGCCAAAAACTGGAATAACTATTTATATGTCACACAAATTAACTTTTTAAATATATTTCCTTAACCTTCCTTCTTCTCTCAATGTAAAACTCTGTGAGGTGGATTTACCAAAACTGTATCACTCAGAATCTGGTGCAGCTTTTCATGGTAGCCAATCAACTTATAACTTCGGCTTGGTAAATTCAGCTTTGACAGAAAAACAAGAAGATAATTGGTTTCAAAGCAGAGCTGCACCAGATTTTGGAAGCTCCAGTTTTAGTAAATCCCCTTTGTGCCTCCCAAAGATATAAAGGTATTTTCAACCCAACTATTGGTGTGTTGCACTGGTATTCCCCAGCTCACATTTCTGAATCTGCTTTCCACTCCCCACTGCTCCCCAATGCTCCCAACTACTCCCCTACAAATCTACCACCCCATTCACCTGCCAAGAGACACAGCAATGTTCAAATGTTGATGACTTGTAAAGTATCCCATCAACATTACATGTCGTCTTGGGACTTTTTATATTACAAAGAAATATAACAAGAAAAAAACTCAAATGTGGTCTTGGGAGTGCTTTTCAATCATTGGATCTCAAATACTTACTGTATAGCAGGTTTCACAACCTAACGTGATATATATGTCTTCAATATCTTCACATGAATTTTTTCTGCGGGTGGATTAACTGAATCTTTTCATGTAACATCAATATTGTAATAAGCTTTGTATTGTGTTTTTATTGGATTTGCAAATACATCTAGACACAATAATGTAGATTTCTCAGAGCTACACATGATATTATACCTACGAGTGAGAAATACAAAATAATATTTCTTCATGAATAACACAAAACACAAATCATATTCAAGTGAATATAAACAAACAGAAACACAATCACAATGTAACATAAGAGTATTATACCTATCTCTTGCAGAGGAGATGTTTATAAACCGAGGGACAGTCATTCCTCTTTTAATACTAGTAAGAGTATTATTCTGTGTTTGATTAATGCAGAAAGTTTTAAGTTTAGGTGATAGTTTTTATTGGCTAACAAACTATAAAAAATGCAAGCATTCAAGACTGTTAAAATTTTGCTGACCGCATAACACATACACTATATTACCAAAAGTAGTGGGACACCTGCCTCTACATGCACATGAACTTTAATGGCACCCTAGTCTTAGACCGTAGGGTTCAATATTGAGTTGGCCCACCCTTTACTGCTATAGAAGCTTCAACTCTTCTGGGAAAGCTGTCCACAAGGTTTAGGAGCGTGTCTATGGGTATGTTTGACCATTCTTCCAGAACCGCATTTGTGAGGTCAGGCACTGGTGTTGGATGAGAAGGCTTGGCTCGCAGTCTCCACTCTAATTTATCTCTTAAGGCATCAGCATACCAAGATATTTTGGACAATTTCATGCTCCTAACTTGAGGGTGGCCCCTTCCTGTTCCAACATGGCTGCACACCAGTGCACACAGCAAAGTCCATAAAGACATGGATGAGCGAGTTTGGGGTGCAGGAACTTGACTGACCTCAACCCAATAGAACACCTCTGGGATGAATGCGAGCAGAGACGGCAAGCCAGGGCTTATTATCTAACATCAGTGCCTGACTTCACAAATACGGTTCTGGAAAAATGATCAAACATTCCCATAGACACACTCCTAAACCTTGTGGACATCCTTCCCAGAAGAGTTGAAGCTGTTATAGCTGCAAAGGGTGAGCCAACTCAATATTGAAGCCTACACACTTAAGCCTTCTACACACAATCAGATTTTCCATAGACAAAATCTCTGACTTTTGTCCAAAGTGCATTGGCCAGGAACTTGTCTTGCATACAAACAGCAAGGAATTGTTGGGCAACAAACAAACGTAGTGACATACTGTTTTTTCAGCTCTTTAACACCACCCTTTGGGCTCCTTCTGCTAATTTCGTGTTAGTAGAAGTTTGGACACATGTATGAGGCTTTTATTTTATTTTTTTGGTTGAATAATGATTTGATTTGGTATATCTTCTATATTTTTGGATGCATAGATTGCACTTTTTGTGTTTGTGTTTTACTTCAAATGACAGTTTGGGAGTAAGAAGTTACATTTTAAAAAGTACAATGTAAAATTAACAAGGGACACCAACATAGTTGTATCTTTGATCTTAAAAACTATGGGATAATGATGTTGTGGTAACTTGCACCAAAAAAATAAATAAAAAAAATAACAAGCATAATAATATTATTCTTGATATCACTAGAAAAAAAAGCCTTTTTAAAATTTGTTTGCAATAACATCCATCAGTATCAGCAGCAGAGCAGCTTCATTATTATCCCATTAAAGAATAGGGATGAGCCGAACACCCCCTGGTTCGGTTTACAGCAAAACATGCGAACATGCAAAAAATTTGTTCGAACACACAAACACCGTTAAAGTCTATGGGACACGAACATGAAAAATCAAAAGTGCTAATTTTAAAGGCTTATATGCAAGATATTGTCATTGTTTGGGGACCTGGGTCCTGCCCCAGGGGACATGTATCAATGCAAAAAAAGTTTTAAAAATGGCAGTTTTTTGGGAGCAGTGATTTTAATAATGCTGAAACAATAAAAGTGAAATATTCCTTTAAATTTCGTACCTGGGGGGTGTCTATAGTATGCCTGTAAAGTGGCACATGTTTCCCGTGTTTAGAACAATCTGAGAGAAAAATGAAATTTCTAAAGGAAAAAAAACAATTTAAAAGTACTTGCGGCTATAATGAATTGTCGGTCCCCGCAATACACATAAAAGTAATTAAAAAAATGGCATGGGATTCCCCCACATTCCATTACCAGGCTCTTTGGGTCTGCTATGAATATTAAGGGGAACTCCGAACCAAAATTCTAAAAAACAAATTGCGTGGGGGTCCCTCCAAATTCAATACCAGGCCCTTCAGGTCTGGTATGGATATTAAGGGGAACTCTGCACCAAAAATGTAAAAAAATGGAGTGGGGGTCCCCCTCAAAAGAAGGGTCTGGTATGGAATTTAAGGGGAACCCCGCAGAAAAAAAAATGGTGTGGGGGTCCCCCCAAAATCCATACCAGACCCTTATCCAAGCACACAACCTGACAGGCGACAGGAAAAGAGGGGAGACGAGAGAGTGGCCCCCCTCCTGAACCATACTGGCCACATGCCCTCAAGATGGGGAGGATGCTTTGGGGTAGCCCCCCAAAGCACCTTGTCACCATCAACATGGCCTCATCCCCACAACCCTTGCCCGGTGGTTGTGGGGGTCTGCAGGCAGGGGGCTTATCAGAATCTGGAAGCCCCCTTTAACAAGAGGCCCTCCCGATCCTGGCCTCCCCCGTGTGAAATGGTAACTGGGTACAAATGTACCCCTACCATTTCACAAAACAAGTGGGAAAATTGAAAAAATGACATGACACGGCTTGAAGGCAAGTCCTTTATTAAAAAATAAAAAAATAAAACTGTCGCACAAAGTCTTCTTCTTCTCTTGCTCTGCCGAAGGACGAAAAATGAAAAAAAAAAACTTGACTGACCCATCTCCATGGGAGGCACCCCCCCATGACGCATCTTCGCTTTGACAGCTCTTTCATAATTGAGGGCGGGGCCACACAGTGACGTCGCCGGGTGACCCCATCCCCCTCTAACTCATGCCTATAGCTTCCCCGTAGCGTCAGAGGGGGATAGGCAATTCATTATCGCCACAAGCACTTTTAAATGTCTTTTTTCCCTTTAGAAATGTAATTTTACTCTCGGACTGTTCTAAACATGGGAAATGTGCGCCACTTTATAGGCATACTATAAACACCCCCCAGGTACGAAATTTAAAGGAATATTTCACTTTTATTGTTTCACTTTAAGTATTATTAAAATCATTGCTCATGAAAAAACATGTCCCCTGGGGAATTTCTCCCACAGACTTTTAAAGGGTGTTCCGCGGCTTTCGAATTTGCCGCGAACACCCCAAATTGTTCGCTATTCGGCGAACACTCAATGTTCGAGACAAACTTACGTTTGACTCAAACATTGGCTCATCCCTAATAAAGAAGAAGAGAATGTGCGCTACATGTCAAGATTTCACAATTTGCCGCGTCACGAATGTTAATTCTCCATTAGGAATGCTAGTTTACATGACCGACCGCTTCTGGCTCATCCTTGCTTCTGAGCATGCATGGTTGTACTTTGGACTTTTGTCACAAAAAAAGTGTCACTTTTACACATGCTCGGAAAATTTGTCAACAGACAAATTTGTCAGCGGAAAATTTTAAAGCCTGCCATCCAGCATTTGTCTGCAGATGGAGCGTACAAGCGGTCGGATTTTGCGCCAACAGCCTGTCATCACACATTTCCCGTCGGAAAATCTGATCGTGTGTACGAGGCTTAAGACTGGGATGCCATTAAAGTTCATGTGCGTGTAAAGGCAGGAGTCCCAATACTTTTGGTAATATAGTGTATATGCAGGACAGCTCATTAGCAAGAATAATAGGGCCCAGTGTCCTCAGCTCAGCAGGGAGGCTTGGGCAGCCTCACAGACAGTCAGTGCATAATAAAAAAAAAATACTTTCTAAATTACAGCCCTGCTCAGGCACTCCTAGTAGCTTAGGGGGGTGTATTATTGTGATTTTCTGGGCCCCTCTCTGATGATGTGTGATGGTCGGAGTGGATGGACTTTTTTCATTTTTGGGCGCATGCGTAGTGCATTCTGCTCCTGCTCAGCTCATGGCCACCTGCCGCTTTAACTGCTCATTTTCAATCTCTGTACAATTTCCTTTAGATTTACCAGAACTATGGAAGAGAGGACACACCTGAACAATCCATTCAATTTTAGCAAATCAGGCAGGTCCTTGTACTACATAGCTGATGGGAGATCTAAAGGAGATTGTACAATCAGATTGTATAGGAAGTGGGTGGAAGGTGGTATTGTAACGAGGTAGGTGTGGTCCAGAGTGGGGAACACGCCCTATCACGCCATTTTCTGTGCTGCAACAAGGAAGTGATAGCTTCTGAGAGATGACCTAACAGGAAGTGAATACTGACACAAGCTACAGGAAGTGATGTAATCTGAAAATCCATTCAAAGATACAACAAGACTGACCAGATTCTAAATATCATGTGAATGAGGTAAGTGAGAAAAAAAGCACATTTGGAGGTCTGGGCCAGGAATAGCATTGGAAAACGCTTCTATTTATTATGAAAAGTGAAATTCTGCCCAAAAAGGTGAACTTATCCTTTAAAGAGGAAGTAAACCCTGATGAGTTTACTTCCTCTTTCATTCCCTGCAAAGGCAAAGCATAATGGACTACTATGCATCGCATAGTAGCCCATTATGTGTCACTTACCTGACACAGGAGCCAGCGAAGTCGCCACTGTCCCCTGTAGTCCGCCGCATCCATCTTGTTGGTGGGGTCTCGCAGCTCCGCCGCTGTCATTCGGCGAAGCTGCGATGACGTCACTCCCGCGCATGCGCACGGGAGCCGACACGCGCGGTAGCTCCGTTTCTGAGAATGCCGAGCTCAGTGCGCCTGCGCGCCGCTGTCTACGGCGCATGCGCCGTAGACAGCGGTGCCCGTTTTCGGGCAAATATCTCCTAAACCATATAGGTTTAGGAGATATTGCTTGGACCTACAGGTAAGCCTTAATCTAGGCTTACCTGTAGGTCAAAGTGGTTTGTAAGGGTTTACAACCACTTTAACCTGCCTGTGTTGCTGTTTGTAATCAAGGCTTCTTTCACATGGAGCAGAATAAACTTGTTCAGTGGAGGATCTGTCCACTGATTCCTCAGTGAGCGAAGTGGGCAGATGACAGTTTATGCATAGCGGACATGGACACGGCCCACTCTGCTCTAAGGGTGACTGGTGTAAACACATTGGCTGTCCAGTTCCCCCAACTTCCCTCCAATCTGATCCACTAGATGGATGGGAATGGATCCCTTTCCATTCTGTTTAGCGGATAAGATTGGAGGTAGACGGGTGTAAATGGACACAAGTCAATTTAGATCCATCGCTCTATAGCAGTGAATGGAGGATCAGATCACAAAGGGGGGAGGAAGGGGGATATTGTAACTTTATACGAAGCACGTGGTAGCAAAGAAATGAATTGGTGAATAAATAGGAATTCTATTGATTGCATTTAGAATAACAAAAAATGCTAGTATCAAGAGTAAGCAAGATAAGTGCAAAACAAGGTAATTGCAAAACATAGTAATGTCCAAACATGATAGTAGCATTAGTGTCACAAGGTAGAATCACAATACAAGTCCAGGGTTCCTCAAGGCATGATTAAATAAAAACATAAGAAGATTGATGCCTGCAAGACCAAGGACCTCTTACACCTGTTGGGGTAATAAATGAAAACTTGTAGAACTGGGTATGTTGATAGGTACACGCCATTTGGTAGCTCTACGCGTTTCTTGGCCATTGAACCACTCGTCAGGAGCAAAGCACGTGAGGATCAGGTCTGCCTGAAAAATGGATAGGCAGACCTGATCTGACCTGTTGTGTGAACCCACCCCCAACCTTTTCATCACTGTTATAAGCAATAATAGTGTAAAAAAATCACTGATATGAATGTGAAATAGAAACCTTAGGTTGTAAACTCCTTGAGCACAGGGACTTAAGTCAATGAACGTTATGTAAAGCTCTACGTAAATTGTATATAATGATGATAATGATTCTGGAACGGCTGCACATCATATGACAAATTAACAGATGGAGCAAGGGACAAAAAGGTGAATGCGTTTCACGCAAATGTTAGCGCTTAGTCATTAAATTGTGTATTGCTATACAGAAAAAAATCCTGTAATAAATACAACAATAGATGAATAAATAAATATGTCTTCATTGTCCAATCACAGGCTAGGAATTCCTAAGCCAGGCTCTTTTGCTTAACTGCAATGTGGTTGCCTGGCAGGAGGGCTAAAATAAAATTATAGATCCAATGAACAGTTCACATATACACTTAACCCCCTTTAAAACCAGGCACTTTCACTCCCTCCCTGCCCAGGCCAATTTTCAGCTTTCAGCGCTGTCACACTTTGAATGACAATTGAGTGTTCATGCAACACTGTACCCATATGAAAGGTTTATAATTTTTTCACACAAATAGAGCTTTCTTTTGGTTGAAGAAAAAGAAAGGAACAACACATACATGAGAGGTACAGCAACTGCAAACCCCAAAAACAATTTGTGTAGCATAGAAAGGTTACCCCAAGGGGCTTTAAAACAGCAATGCAGGCAATTCAGAAATGGATTATATAAAAGTATTTTATTGGAAACATATAGGGTCAATAGCATGTTGCTGTGATATACAGTATAATCCGGTTAGGGGATAACAAACAGATTTCACACTTACAGAAAGTAAACACAAAGTTACAGCATCACATATCATTGGTCTGTTGTAACGATACCACAACGCGTTTCGACCCATGTTGTCTTCTTCAGGGGTAGGTTTGCTATAAAGAGATATATTTAGTATCTCAAAAGAAGGAGATATTCCAACATGTATCATATATATTCAAGGTATAGTTACCCCTCAAAGGTGAAAAGAGAGAACTCCTGACCAGAAATTTAAAACCGTTGGATGATTCCCGAGGGTCCATACCCCATTCGTGTCCCAAACGCGGGAAGGATCAATCTGATGCAACTTGCAAGCAGTCATGCTGAGGACACCCTCAGAGGGTAAGGGAGGCCAACACCTGCAGCAAATTGGCCCTGGGGCCAATCCACTTTGAGCTGCACTATGGCTGCAGCATAGCTCAAAGCGAAGTCACGCTGTGTCATGGAGCTCAGTGTGACTGTGAAATGGAATGCCGTGCTATGACAAAAGTCCCACCCTCCCCGTGACCAGCTCATGTGATAACCGCAGTGTTCTGTCTATCAAACAACTGGTCTAGGAGGAGGGTGGGACTTTTTTAACAGTACGGCTGAACATCTCTGACTGAGCTCTGTGACACAGAGGGAGATGCACGCTTTGAGTAATCCACTGGCACAGGCACTGACTGGCAATGTTTGGCACAGTAAGGTGGCAGTGATGGGCATAGTATAGCTGCAATGATAGGCACGGTGAGGTGGCAATGATGGGTATGATGAAGTGGCAATGATGGGCATTTTGAGGCAGCAATGATGGGCACAGTGAGGTAGCAATGATGAGCATGGTGAAGTGGCAATGATGGGCACAGTATAGCTGCAATGATGGGCACAGTGAGGCGCCAATGATGGGCATGATGAGGCAGCAATGATGGGCACTGTGAGGCAGAAATGATGGGCATGGTGAGATGGCAATGCTGGGCACGGTAAGGCGGCAATGATGGGCATGGTAAGGCGGCAATGATGGGCAAGGTGAGGTTGCAATGATGGGCATGGTAAGGTGGCAGTGATGGGCACAGTATAGATGCAATGATGGGCACGGTGTGGCAGCAATGATGGGCACGGTAAGGTGGAAATGATGGACATGGTGAGGCGGCAATGATGGGCATGGTGAGGTTGGCAATTGGTGGGCACAGTAAGGCTGCAATGATGGGCATGGTGAGGTGGCAATGAGGAGCACAGTAAGGCTGCAATGATGGGCACAGTGAGGCAGCAGTGATGGGCACAGTGAGGCAGCAGTGTTTGCACAGTAAGGCAGCAATGATGGGCATGGTAAGGCAGCAATGATGGGCATGGTGAGGTGGCAATGATGGGCACCGTGAGGTGGCAATGATGGACACAGTAAGGCTGCAATTATGGGCATGGTGAGGTGGCAATGATGAGCACGGTGAGGCTGCATTGATGGGCATGGTGAGGCTGCAATGAAGGGTACAATGAGGCTGCGATGTTGGGCACAGTGAGGCTGCAATTATAGGCACAGTGATGCTGCAATGATGGGCATATTGAGGTTGCAATGATGGGCAGTGAGGCTGCAATGATGGGCACAGTGAGGTTGCATTGATGGGCACAGTGAGGCTGTGTTTGATGGGCACTGGTGAGGCTGCATTGATCTCTTGTATCATGTCTGCAGTCTCTGACCATCTCCTGTATCATGTCTACATTTTCTTACCCTCTTTAGTATAATGTCCTCCATCTCTAATCATCTCCTGTACCATGGTTGCAGTCTCTGACATCTTGACATTTTCTGTCCCATGCCCACAGCCTCTGACCATCTCCTGTATGATGCCTGTAGCTCTAACCATCTCTTGTATCATGCCCACAACCTCTGATCATCTGTTGTCTTATATCCTGTCTGCAGTCTCTGCGGGGGAGTCTGGAGAGGAGTCAAGAGGGGGAGTGCCACCGGGATGGGGGTCATGGGAGAAGTCAGACATGTGTGGACTGTGGAGAGGAGACTACAGGAAAACCAGAGCCAACAAGCTGGAGCCGGCTGACTGAGCCCTGCATGGTGCACCTGAGAGGAGGTCAGTGAAAGCGCCACCAAGCCAGTCTGAGGGGGGTAACGGATGTAAGGGGGGAGTGAATACAATAATGTAAGGGGGCACTGATATAAAGGTTTCCCCCTTATATCAGTACCCACCCCTTAACTAAGTGTATTCTTTCTGCGAAAGGTGGTCTCTGGTCACCAGAGTCCCCCCCCCCCCTCCCCGACACATTCCCAGTTGTCCCCCTTGATGATTGCTCCACTTTTACTATTTTTAATAGAAATTTGCTGATAGATAGGTAGATAGATAGATAGATAGATAGATAGATAGATAGATAGATAGATAGATCTATGCCTAGCCCTATGTGCTTTCATATCTGTCTTATCTATATAAAATAGGCTCTTCAAATGTGTTTGGTTTTCCCTTTTATGAACAAGAAAAAAATGCGGCTTGTATAATAATATGATGGGGCTGGTATGAAATTATTTCCAGGACTGGTTTTTATTCCCAGTCCAGCCCTGCACCTATCATTGCCCATCAGTACCCCTCAGTGCCACCTATCAGTGCAGCCTCATCAGTGCCCACTAGTGCTGTTTAATCAGTGACACCTATCAGTTTCCATCAATACCACCTATCCATGCCCATCAGTGCCTATAATTGTAGCCTATGAGTGCCATTCAGTGCAGCCTCATCAACGCACATCAGTGAAGGAGAAAAATTATCTGTTTGCAAAAATATATAACAAATTATGAATTTTTGTTTACATTTTCAGTCTTTTTTTTTTGTTTGTTTTGTTTTGCAAAAAATAAGAAATTCAGTGGTGATTAAATACTACCAGAGAAAGCTCTATTTGTATGAAAAACATGCTAAAAATGTCAAATGAGTACAGTGTTGCATGGCCGCGCAATTGTCATTCAAAATGTGACAGCACTGACAATTGGCATGTGCAATAAAAGTGCCCAGTAGGCAAGTGGTTAAACAAGTGCCCAGTAGGCAAGTGGTTAAATAAGTTTGCCATGCAATTTGTGATGACAAGCTACATATACTGTACAAGCAACACAAAATACATACGTAGTTTCCTAAATGAATGTTGATTACTGCTTTCTTAATTATTTATAATGTTGCAAACCGTTGAAGCAATACTTGTTAAAGTAGCTTTCTCTTGCATTCAAAGTGTCTCATCCTACTAGTTAAATGACCTTTTTTGTGTGTTTGGGCAACAGCTGGATTACTGAAAATGTAGGATAAAAGATGGGCTTTAATTAAATATGATTAGTTGTTTTTTATTTATGTATATTTTTTCCCAGTAGATAAATGTTGATATTTACATATTTTAACTACAAAATGGAGAGAAATCAATTTATCATCTATTTATCATTTCCCCTAGCATGAATCTGAAACACAAACAAGAAAAGGGAACTCTGGGAGAATGGAAATGAATAATGTAAGGGGGGGGGGGGGGGGGGGGGGTGGTTTGTTTGGCCATATGCAAACCAATATTTTTCATAGATGGGAGCAATTAGAGGATTCCTTGCCTCCACTGGGCATTGTAGGGGTGAATTGGCCAATAAACTGCACTCACTGGTACTTTTTATTGCACAAACATTTTTTGCAGGATTGTTCAAACATTTCCTTAACCCCACAGAAACCAGAAAAAGTATTTTATCTGCTGTTTAGATAACAGTACAAAATCTGTGTTTTGTAATTGAAAATGTTGGAAGAAGTATACGAGAAAGGTCATGCCACACCAATAATTGGGAGTCTAAAAACTGTTAATATTATGCTTTTTAACTTACATTTTATTTCCACTTTTGCAGCCAAATTAGGATAACACCTATTTTATATTTGTTATGTGTTTCTATTAAAATAGCATAACTTAAAAAATAAAAATAAAATACAGCTTACCTTTTTTTGATGCTCTATTCTGGACCCTCCAGCAAGAAAAAATGCTAAGTAGTTTTCTTTGCTAATGACTGAGGGGGCTGGGGAGCTATGGTTGCCAATTGCCATAATTAGCCCTGTCTGTACTGTGCAATCATTATCAATTAAAACTAGATATGAACATTGTCTGTCCAAACAAAGAGTTACAAGTTTAGAGACTGGGTTTCTTGGATTATATGTTAATGAGGACAGATAAGCTCACTCTAAAGCCACACACGGTCGGATTTTCCGACGGAAAATGTCCGATCGGATTATGTTGTTGGAAAATTCGATTGTGTGTGGGCTCTATCGGACTTTTTCCGTCGGGAATCCCGACGGAAAAAGTTTGAGAGTTGGATCTAAAATTTTCCGACAACAAAATCCGATCTGACTTTTTCAGATCGTGTGTAGAAAATTCCAAAGTGTCATGCATGCTCAGATTAAATTACAAGACCAAAGCTATTGGCTACTAGCCCCTACGTGGTCCCGTCATACGCAACAAACGTCACCTCGTTCCGAGCGATCATATTTTCCGACAACTTTGTCCGACTGTGTGTATGCAACACAAGTTTGGCACAAAATAAAATAAAGGCACGTGAGGAGCAGGGGCGGACCAGGCTGACAGTTTCCTGGATGATCGCTTCTGGCAGAAGTGGTGCGGCCATCAGAGCGGTCCCTGCCCCCCCCCGGCCGCTCTGATGTCCTGTAAAAAAGCCTACACCATTTCTGACAGAAGCGATCAGACAGGAAACGGTCGTGCCTCTGAAGGACACAGAGTGGGATCCCCTGCTGAGGCATGGCTTGTATATGAATAGCCGGCCGATGTCAAACAAAATCCTGCCTTTGGACCAGCATTAGACCAGTATGTTAGATTCCAGGAGGAGGGACTTCGTTTGACAGCACAGCTATTCATATACATGCTGAGTCTCAGCGGGAGATCCTGCTCTGTGTCATCTGGCCGCCCGATCCTCACAATTCCTCCCTGGTGCATTGCTGGACACAAGTGACTGGTGAAGCTGCACATTTGGGCAATGATGAGGCTGCACTTATGGGCAATGAGAGGCTGCATGATACGCTGCCCTGGTGGGCAATGGTATACTGCACTAATGGGCACTGATAGGCTGCACTGATAGGCAATGATATGTTGCACTGATGGGCACTGATAGGCTGCACTGATGGGCACAGATACGCTGCACTGATGGGCATTGATATGCTGCACTAATGGACTGCACTGATGGGGCTGTCATAATGGGCACTGATCAGCTGCATTTATGGTTACTGATATACTTTATGTTAATATTGTTAAAATTGTTGTTAATGTTTATCGTTATAACTTAATTCTTCATTAAACATTTAACAGTGTAATTTCATGAGATAATTTACGAGGGCAGGTTTAAGGGCAGACTTAGGGGCAGGGTAGGGGGTTGGGTGGGGCAACTGGTGGTGAGTAACTCCTAAGACCTGGCTAGTGGCTCAGGACTTGAAATGTTGAGCCCTGTATATACATTTTTTTTTACAAATAAATACCTGAAAAGTGAGGCATGCATTTGCATTCAGCCCCCCGAGTCAATACTTTGTAGAATAACCTTTTGCTGCAATTAGAGCTGCAAGTCTTTTTAGGGATGTCTCTACCAGCTTTGCACATCTTTGTCCATTCTTCTTTACAAATTTACTCAAGCTCTGTCATATTGGATGGAGAGCATCTGTTAACAACAATTTTCAAGGAATAGGAAGTGAACACTTATTGTCTATTATCACATGAGGAAGGACTCAGGAACCTCTAGCTCTCGGACGGTATGCTTGGCTATTTTCTCTCTAGATCTGCATTTATCCATTTACTATATCTATGTAACATTTTGAAATTCCTGTAGAATAATATTTTGATTTATTTATCAAATTATAGATTGGGTGACTCCATATAATTGAGTCAGCGACTGCGTCTGTTACCTTTCCCGGGCTAGGTTTCTGGTCACAGTCCCCCCTTCCCCATTTGGAAACCCTTTTACCAATCCTATTCATTCAGGTAATAGCTGTGATTTTTACTATGGAGTTTGTTCACCTAATTAGGTTAGCATGTCCACTTTGGTTTTTGTTGCTCTTTATTTTACTTTTTCACCTCTCCAGCACTGTTCATCCCCTTATGTGACTCTTTACGCATAAGTCAGCATCATGTTTTCCAACACATACCTGGTCCTCTTTAGGTACCCCGTCACTATTTATCCCTCACATTACTTACATATTTCTCACATTCATTCACTTTAGTATACATACAGCTTTTTTTGCTCCACACACACACATTACACCTCCTCACTGGCACTTTTTCTACTTAGCGTTCTTTCTTCTCACTTATTTTCTGCTGTTTTTGTTTTTGTTGTTTCCTTTTATTGATTTATCTATTTATTTATTTACCAGTTTCTAATTGGTTTTTGGTTTTTCACTTTTTCCTTTTTCTTTCTGTTTTCTTTTCTTTTCAAGTGCACATCTTTGGCCCCCCCCCCCTTTTTTTTAATCAGAAACCGAGTCTGTGAGCGTTGTTTCCCTTCTTCCTCTTCTTCTTTCTCAAATTATCATATAGATATACCTAAACATCTAGGTGTGGTTATCCTCTATATACATAGATTATAGGTATAACAATAGTTTCATGCCGTATATACACTCTGTGTTCATACGTTAAAAATATATGTCCCTAATTTTATTTATATATTGGGATTCTATCATAGGTGTGACTCACCATATTGTCCGGCTGCCAACGTCCGCACCCACTCCCTATACCCATGGGTGGTGAGGTATCTGTGTGACCTCTCGTGAGCCACGCCTCTGGACCTTTGACCTTTCCCTCCTGGCATTTGGTGACATCTTTGGATTTGGTAACATTCTTGATATGTGAAGGGAAATCGAGGCACCGCCCCGAGGGGGAACTCCACTAAAAGCACTTTAATTTATTTTATTTCCTTGGACGTGCATTATTGGGTAAATGATACTAAAAAATATAAGGTATTCCCAGTATAATTAACATTTGATGTATTTATTTTACTGCATCTTTGTTTTATAACAGACCATTTCTCTGAAGAAGACCCCCTGAGTGGGTTGAAACGCGTTAGAACTATACTTCTACTGTTGTTATATTGTACAGTGTCATTTATAGTTGTGTCTGCTTGTGCACATCCATTGTTATTATTGTACTCTTTATACAGGAGTCTTTTTTAACTGTTCAGGTGGAGCTCATGTTTTTACCTTTGTGCCATGTTGCTATTTTTTCATGGTAATAAATATTAAAATATTTTTCATGTTACTCTGATATGCATTTATTGTTTTTTGCTGCCTAAAAAACCCGATTGTGGGGGAACTTGTTCCATTTTTTCATTCGTGTGAGGTGAGCAGCACTCTCCAAGCCCTTTGTGGCAGTGTGTTCTTTTCCAGTGTCAATTTTCAAGTCTTGCCACATATTCACAATTGGATTTATGCCTGGACTTTGACTGGGCCATTCTAAAACATGAATATGCTTTGATCTAAACCATTTGATTGTAGCTCTGGCTGTATATTGAGGGTTGTTGTCCTGCTGGAAGGTGAACCTCCACCCCAGTCTCAAGTCTTTGCACACTCTAACAGGTTTTCTTATAAGGCTGTATTCACACATATGTAGTTTTAGTGCTTTGTGCATTTTGCATATTTGGACTACAGTCCATTTAACATGGTTTCCTATGGAACACATTCTGTAGTGCAAATCTGCAAAATTCAAAAAGCACTAAAACTGCATAGGTGTGAATCAGGCATAAGATTGCCCTGTATTTGGCTCCATCTACCTTCCTATCAACTCTGATCAGCTTCCTTATTCCTGCTAAAGAAAAGCATCCCCATGATGAAACATGATGCCGACACTTCCATGTTTCACGGTGGGGATGGTGTGTTCAGGGTGATGTGCAGTGTTCGTTTTCCACCACACATAGCGTTTTGCTTTTAGGCCAAAAAGTTCAATTTTGGACTTGTCTGACTAGAGCACCTTCTTCCACATGTTTTCTGTGTCCCCCACATAGCTTCTCACAAACTTCAAACAGGGCTTCTTATGACTTTCTTCTAACAATGGTTTCTTCTTGACACTTTTCCATAAAGGCCAGATTTGTTCAGAGCACAACTAATAGTTGTCCTGTGGACAGATTCTCCCACCTGAGCTGTGGATTTCTGCAGCTCCTCCAGAGTTACCATGGGCCTCTTGGCTGCTTCTCTAATTAATGCTCTCCTTGCCCGGCTTGTCTGTTTAAGTGGACGGCCATGTCTTGGTAGGTTTGCAGTTGTGCCATACTCTTTCCATTTTCAGATAAGGGATTAAACCGTGCTCTGTGAGATATTCAAAGCTTGGGATCAGAGTATATTTATTTGTAAAAAATGTTGAAAACCATTTATCATTTTCCTGCCACTTCACAATTATGTGCCACTTTGTGTCTATAACATAAAATCCCAATAAAATACATTTACGTTTTTGGTTGGAACATGACAAAATGTGGAAAATTTCAAGGGATATGAATACTTTTTCAAGGCACTGTATATATCCCCACCACATCTAAAAATTGTTAACCTGTAATATAATACATTTTTGCTTTTGGGTTTCATATCATTTAAAGCTAAAACCCTGTAGTCACCTAAACATGATAAATTAGATGAAACCTGATAATGTGGACCCATTTTTTAAATAAACAATGAGCTGTCAGAGCAGGAACCCCTTATGAACTGAATGCTTTCTGAAATGTATAAACTACTAACAATATTTTAAAATATATTTTTTTAACATTTCTATTTGTTCATTTGTGAAGGAAAGCCAATTTAGACAAAGGCAATGTTAATATTTTCTATGTTTGAACATGTCTTCCATTGCTCACCAACAGCAACACGACGTAAAGAGTTTTAATAATATCATCAATCTGTCTTGCATATAAATTATTGGCTAATTACTTTGTAATGAGCTCCTACTTATACGTTATTAGACATTCTGTAGGCAGGAATTAATGTATGCAAATTAGTAATTTTTTATTTTGCTGTTATGAAAATTGTTATATTAAAACCTAGAGAAAATGTTATTTGGTTTTGTTTAAAGTGTAAATATGGACAAAATATGTTTTTATTAGTTTTGGATAGAGTAGGGAAGAAAATAAAACCCCAATAAAATTTTTTTTTGGGGGTCTATATCTTGTTGGGAAGATTTTCATTCACTTGCTCGCCCAGCGATGAAGATTCCCTTCATAGACATTTGTCACATGAACAGGTGCCCTTTCTGGAAGATTTTCCCTCACTTCCTACTTTGGTGAGTAGTCTAAAACATCCCAACTTCTCACTTTCTGTCTTTGTGACAGTGTTCACCAGGGAAAAAAGAGTTGCAGAATTTACTTAGAGGAGACACAGATGGCAATAAAAACTACAGAAATTCTAATCCCTTTCCACTCTATTCAAAACTAAAAAAAAAGTTTTGGTTATACATACACTTTAATATTGTAAATGGAGTGTGTTTTTAAAGTAGGCCTGTCATGACAATAAACCAACATCCCCAAGAAAATGCAGACATGAGAAACCCTGCCAATGCATTAATTGATACAGGGGATGGGCGCACCCAAGCTCAAATTTCATGAACTTGGTTTTATTTATTACAGGGGCTTATACATTGATGTCAATTTATGCAGCGCTTTACATATTGATTATAATCACATCACTCCCTGCCCTCAAGGATCTTACAATCTAACGTCCCTAACTCACATTCATACATACACACACACACTTGAGTCAGTTTCATGTATCTATATATATATATATATATATATATATATATATATATATATATATATATATATATATATATATATATATATATATATTATATCCATTATGAGCTAGCTTCGGCAATTGATGACGCCTACAGCATGGATCTGCTTTGCCGGGAGGCCGTCAATAGACGTTCTGCCCTTTGCATACTTGCCACACCCCCCTGAAGGGTGCACGCGCATGCGTTGTGATCACCCGAGTCAATGAGACTCGAGTGATCACAGATGGGAGTAAGGGCTCCTTACAGCGTGAGGAGAAAAAGAGCCGATCACCGGCTTCTGTTGAAGGGACATCAGTCCCGAAGAGGAAGAGGCAAAGCCGCCTCATATGTGCCCACTGGTACCGCCTGCCAGTGCCATCTGCTATTGCCATGAATCAGTGCCCACAGTGCCCACCAGTACATAAGTGTTAGCAATCAGTGCCACCTATCAATGCCCACAAGTGTCACCCATGAAGGCCCACCAGTGGTGCCAATCAGTGCCTCATCGGTGCCACCTAGCAGTGCTGCCTATCAGTGTCACCTACCAGTGCCGATCAGTGCCCATCACTGCCACCCATCAGTGCTCATCACTGCCACCCATCAGCGCCCATCAGTACCAGCTATCTGTGCCGCCTATTAGTGCCCTTCAGAGCCACTTATTAATGCCCTTCAATACCGCCCATCAGTTCCAGCCATCAGTGCCACCTCAGTGCCCACCAATGCCACCTATCAGTGCCCACCAGTGCCACCTCATCAATGCCCACCAGTGCCACCGATTAGTGCCCATCAGTGCCACCTTATCAGTGCCCATCAGTATCACCTGATCAGGGCCCATCAATGCAGCCTATCGCTGCCCATCAGTGTCGCCTATCAGTGCCCATCAGTGCAGCCTATCAGTGCTCATCAGTGTAGCCTCGTCAGTGTACATCAATGAAGGAGAAAAATGACCTGTTTGCAAAATTTATTAACACAATATAAAACGATTTTGTATTATTTTTTTAATTATACTTTTTTTAAGTTTTTGAACCAAAAAAACCCCCAGAGGTGATCAAATACCACAAAAAAGTCTGGTCTGGTATGGATTTTAAGAGGAATCCTGCGCCAAAATGTAAAAAAAAAAATGGTGTAGGGCCCCCCCAAAATCCATACCAGACCCTTACCCAAGCATGCAACCTGGCAGGCCACAGGAAAAGAGGGGGGGACGAGAAAGTGCCCCCTCCTGAACCAAACCAGGCCACCTGCCCTCAACATGGGGAGGGTGCTTTCAGGTAGCCCCCAAAGTACCTTGTCCCCATGTTGATGGGGACAAGGGCCTCATCCCCACAACCCTTGCCCGGTGGTTGTGGGGGTCTGCAGGCGGGGGGGCTTATCGGAATCTAGAAGCCCCCTTTAACAAGTTTTAAATTACAATTTTTCCTTTAGAAATGTAATTTTGCTGTGGTACTGTTCTAAACATGGGAAAAATGCGGCACTTTACAGGCATACCATAGACACCCCCCAGTCACGATATTGAAAGGAAAATTTCATTTTTATTGTTTCACTTTAAGCATTAAAAAAAAAAAATCACTGCTCCTGAAAAAAATGGCTTTTTTTTTTTAATTGCATTGACACATGTCCCCTGGGGCAGGACCCAGGTCCCCAAACACTTTTTATGCCAATAACTTGCATATAAGCCTTTAAAATTAGCACTTTTGATTTTTCATGTTAGTGTCCCATAGACTTTAACGGTGTCCCGGCAGCTTTTGAATTTGCCACGTGCACCGCATAATTTTCGCTGTTCAGCGAACAGGCGAACACCCAATTTTCAAGTTGAACTTATGTTTGACTCGAACATTGGGCTCATCCCTAGTGCTCAGGATGTTATGCATTAT
The DNA here is from genome assembly GCF_037356315.1 of Lithobates pipiens. NCBI lineage: Eukaryota > Metazoa > Chordata > Amphibia > Anura > Ranidae > Lithobates > Lithobates pipiens. Next base: position 545,087,767 of record NW_027507758.1, on the reverse strand, counting down.
AAGCTGCTGGAAACAAACTGTGATATCCTCTCCCAGACTACTGACCTGAGGCCTATCAACTTATATATTGCTCCTCTCACGCAAGACATCTGGGAAATTGCTTTTTTACCACCAGGGTGGATGACTACTGGGATCTCTGAAGTAATCCTGGTCCAGCCTAAACCACCAGAGAAGTTCTTACTGTACTGGGGTGAAGCATTACTCCCAAGAGGGGGGGGGGGGGGGTTCTCTCTGCTATATTCCCATGCATGACTATCTATATCTACCTACTAGATCCTTAAAACTCCTCCTAGGGGGTACGGTTGATGGACACAAGAAATACATAGCAACCCCTGGGCAGGTCTACCCATACAGGGAAAGAACCTAACATAATTGCACAAGGAAAAAAATCAGGATGAACAGTGACATCCTGTGGTGCTTTTGGAAACTGTGGCATACATCCTACCAGATATACGCTATAACACCAGGATCCCAACACCTTATTATATACACACTGATACACATTCACATCTACCCAGTCCACAGTCCTTAACAATCATTGCATATCAAAGTTTATTGAAAACAATGAACAAAAATGTAATTTATTGCAGCCTATAAATCCCTAGATGTGGTGGCTGCATTTGTTTATATTTTCTGCAAGTTTAGAAAAATGTTTGCTGATCCTGATAGAAATCCAGTGTCCTTGTAAGTTCCTGTGCACTGGAATGAAATCACAAACAATCTTATAAGCTATACTATTTTCAGTGGACTACATAACAACTCTCCTCTTTGTAGTGTGGATGAGGAGATGGAGGTTTTTGTAGTCCAAATAAGGAAAGCAGCCTGGGGTGACAATGCTGGTCTTTCATAAATACAGTGCAGTCAGTGAGCATTGTCGCCCTAAGACTGGAAATATGCTAGTGACATTGGTAACACAGACACTTATTCTTCCCCACTTTGTCAAAAACTAAATACAAACAACTTCTGGATGGAGATAAGCCTTAATTTTACAGGTGACTGGAGCATACTTTTAATTGCCATATTAAACTATGTGATGATTAAGTAAGGTTTTGAGGTTTTTTTCTACAAAAAATACAGAATAATCAAGTTCTACAGAACAAGCTTTGATTTCTGCTTAGTTTCATTCTACCCTGAGCTCTAATAAGCTGAAAATGTAAAATTCTGGTGTCAAACACCACAGCAAAACATCTCACGCTGAGAATCAAATCACAATGCTTCTTCACAAGGGATTCAGAATGACTTATTCCCAACATCATGCTCTTAGCCTCTTATTTGTGTTTCTTTTTTTCCCCAGAAATAAAAGCATATTGAAGCCTACTCATGAGATTTGAGCTAATGTACACTTTAATGGCCATAAAAAGTTTGAAGAGCATTATAAAGAAACCCAGTGGTATTTTATGGTCATTCTAAGTTTAATTCCTGTCAGCACAAATAATAATAATGATATCTACAAAAACGGCAATTTGTCTTTTTTTGCATTTCGTAGAAGGCTTACCATTGCCAGCCCTGAACAATTCCATAAAAAGAAACACCAATAGCCTGTAATATTCTGAGGGAAGGTACACATAACCAGAATCCTGACCTTTTGTAAAAATAAAGATTTTCTGGGCCAGTAGCAAGACTATATTTACCACAAGGCAGGCCAAACAAGCATTCAGGTCAAAGTAATAAAATATAAGTAAACCCTAATAATAAACTTCTTTTATTTGTACCCTGTTCTGTTAACCAGTCAAGGACCAAGCCCATTTTGACACTTGTTGTTTACAAGTTAAAATCAGTATTTTTTGCTGATTACTTAGAACCCCCAAACATTATATATATATTTTTTAGCAAAGACTCTGGAGAATAAAATGGAGGTTGTTGCAATATTTTATGTTACATGGTATTTTCGCAGCGATCTTTCAAGCGCATTTTTTTGTGGAAAAAATACACTTTTTTAAATAAAAAAATGAGAAAAGTAAAGTTAGCCCAATTTTTTTGTATATTGTGAAAGAGGATGTTACGCTGAGTAAATAGATACCAAACATGTTACGGTTGAAAATTGTGCACACCCGTGGAATAACGACAAACAACAGAACTTAAAAATCTCCATAGGTGACGCTTTAAAATTTTCTAACCAGGTTAGATTTACAGAGGTGTTTTCCTAGAATTATTGCTCACAATCTGACGATTGTGGCAATACCTCACATCTGTGATTTGAACACTATTACATTTGCAGGCGTGACTTACATATGCGGTTTCTTTGCTTCGCAAGCACACGGGGTCGGGGGCTCTTAAAAAAACAAAAATCTGTTTACTTATGTTTTTTTCTTATTTTATTTTAACACTGTCCTTTAAAAAAAAAAAAAATAATAATAATCTGATCACTTTTATTGAATGTAAACATCCTTTGTGACAGTAATAGGTGGTGACAGGTACTCTTTATAAAGGGATTTGGGGTCTAAAATCGGGGGACCCAAAATCCCTCCTTTGCACTTCAAAGTATTAAGATCGCCAAAATCAACAATTCTGAACACTGTAATTTTTTTTTAATTGGCGTTGGCAGCCGAGTAAACCACAAGTGACCTTGTGACATCAAAATTTTACTACTGAGACCTGATCAAAGCCTAATCTGGCTTAGTTTGGGTCACATTCTAGCTGGCAGTGGAACGGCCCAGAAAGAGCGACAGATGGTGGCAGGAGGGGGAACGCCTTGGATAACAGCTGAGCAGCTGCTGAGCCAAATCGCCCATTATTACCAGATAGCCGACCGCCTGCTCTGAAAAATGATACCGGCTATATCCCGATACATCCACTTCCTCCTACCAACGTACAGCTATGGCAGTTTGCGGAAAGTAGTTAATAAGTATACCATTGACAGTGTTTTGTTATAATGTATCTGTTCAATAAAATAAAACAAAACCTGTTGCTTGAGCATATAACTTCCTGCACTAAAATGACAATTTTTTTATTTTAAATATGCTTGTTGCGTTTTTGCAAGGATAACAATAAGATATGAAATCAACATAGATATGTAAGGTACAGAAGTGTAATGCCCTGTACACGTGGTCGGACATTCAGACGGATTTTGGCCCAAACTTGTCTTGCATACACACAAAGTTGTTGGAGAATCCAATTGTTCAGAACGAGATGACGTAAACCACGTACGACGGGACTATAAAGAGGCCAGTAGCCAATAGCTTTCGTCTCGTAATTTATTCTGAGCATGCGTGGCACTTTCTGCATTTTCCATGCTCTTGCAAGCATTATCTTGGCTCCCAGGAGGATGTAGAATGTTAGTGCTTGCAAGTGTTTGGGTAAGCTGTGGATTTTGCGGTTCAGGAGTGCCATGGTGGGGTCAGGATAGATAGTGAGGCCCATTATTTTCCTTATAGTTTGAAAAACCTGTTTCCAATAGGACCCGATGTAGTGACATGACCACCAAATATGGAACATTGTGCCTTCCAAATCACATCCTCTGAAACATAGGGGAGAAACCTCTGGGTAGATCATTGCCAGCCTAGCGGGGACATAGTACCACCTGGTCAGAATTTTGACATTTGCTTCTATCAGGGAGACATTGAGGATACCTTTATAGGAGCGCTGAAATGCTTGGAACCATATTCTTGGATCCCAAGAGTGCCCCATGTCCATCTCCCAGGCCCGGGCGTATGGGGGGATGGTTTCCTTACCTGCCAGGAAGGAGTAGATTCCTCCCCTCTGATCCATGGCGTTGGCGCACCAGTGCTCATAAGGGGTGATGTTAGGTTGTTTGTTCCTGACAATCCAAATAGAGTTAAGGAAGTGAGAGATTTGTGAGAATCTGAAAAATTCGGAATTGGGCATTTCCAATGTCCTTCTGCAATGTTTCAGAGTGAGGGGGCTTGACGGAGTAAGAAAATGACCAATGAGCACAGCGCCACTGAGTGGGAGAGGGTGGGGGACATTATAGCCGGTCTGGATGTACTATCATTCCACAGGAGGTAGTCTACCATATTCAAGTTTACTGCTTGTCTTTCCATGGAGAGCCAGTCGGGTTTAGGGCCCCTAGAGTATGCTATGAAAATTTGGGTGAGTTGCACTGCTTGATAGTACCACTGCATGTTCGGGAGACCAATGCCACCCTGTGATTTAATCCTATATAGAACCTCTTTAGTGCATCTGTAGCCTTTGTTATCCCAAACTAACCTTACTATTTGGGACTGCAATTTTAAAATGAATTGTTTCTTTATAGGTATTGGGAGAGAACGGAACAAGTATAGAATACACGGGAGAAGGGTAATTTTTACCACGTTAACTCTGCCCAGCCAGAATAGACCACATTTTGACCACCTTCCCATCACATTTACGTACCATGGGGGGTAGTTTGCTTGAAAGAGATTTCTAATATCATGAGTGAGTTTAAAGCCCAAATAGGTGATCACTTCAGTTGCCCAGATGAATGCTAAATTTTGTTTTAGCAGGATGATCAAATCAGGGAGGATGGAGATGTTTAGGGCTATGGATTTCGACAAGTTGACCTGTAATCCCAAAACCTGACTAAATTCCTTAAGGATTTTGTAGACTGAGGGGGTGGATGTTAGGGGGGAGGTACTGAACAGGAGTAAACCATCCGCATATAATGCACACTTGTGTTCCTGATCCCCGCACATAACCCCCTTAATGACTGTACTTGTCCGAATCATGATTGCCAAAGTCTCAATGGCCATCGCGAATAGTAGGGGAGAGTGGTCAGCCCTGTCTAGTTCCTCTGCCAATGGGGAAGGTGTCAGAGTATCTGCCCAGTATGCACACTTGTGCTGTAGGTGACAAGTATAATGAGTGGATTATTCCTAGGAAGTTTGGCCCAAAACCCCACCCTCCCAGTATTTCGAAGATGTAAGGCTAAACCACCGAGTCAAAGGCTTTAAGAAGGTCTATCGAGAGGAGGAATCCTTTCTGAGGGGTTCCACCATCACATTGGGAGTTAAACAGTGATATAACGTCTACCGCTCTCCTTACCTGATCTGCGCCCTGTCTCCCAGGGATGAAGCCCACTTGATCTCTGTGTATGTACGATGCTATAAAGCTGGATACACTATTAGCCAGTATTTTAGTCATTATCTTTATGTTGTTATTTATAAGCGAGATCGGACGGTAGTTACCCACCTCATTCGGGTCTTTCCCTGGTTTAGGGATGACAGAGATATATGCTGAGTTAAGGTCATTTCCTACGGGGTCTCCATCCCTGACAGAGTTAAATAACCATGTCATAAAAGGAGCTAGGCAGGGACCAAACTTTTTATAGTACCCTGTAGGGAAACAGTCGGGTCCAGGAGAGGAGCCTAGTTTGAGGGATTTGATGGTCTCTAACAACTTCTGAGGTAAAGGGGTCTTCTAAGAGGTCTCTGTGGTCTCAAGCTATTGTGGGGATAGGAAGGTCATTGAGGAAGGTATTCCTTAGTGCTGGAGAAGGCAGGGGAATGGTTTCTTTTATCTGTATAAAACTGAAAGAAGGAATCCATTATTTTGGTTGGGTTCTGGTCAGGTCGCCGGAAGGGGATCAAATTTTGGGGAAAGCTAGTGTGCGCTGTTTGGGGCTTAGTTTTGTGGCTAGTCTGGAGCCAATTCTATCCTTTTGTTAATAACACTTGGCCCCTGACCACCTGAGGTGTTTCTCAGCCTCCGTTGTATGGGATAAGTTGAGGTGGGTTTGGGCTAAATCAAGCTGTGCTAATGTCTCAGGGGTGGGATTTCGTTTGTGAACTTGGGATTGGTAATCTTTTGTTCATTTCTGTAGGTCTGCTCTATGCTCCTTCTTGATTTTGGAGAAGAGCTGAATGAGCTTTCCCCTAAGTACTGTCTTGTGGGCAGCCCATAGGGTGATTGGGAACACATGATTGTTGTCATTCTCAAGGAAGTACTCTTTTATGGCTCGTTCTATAAGTGTGCTCTGAATTGGGTCGTAGAGGTCCCATCTGTAAGGGTCAGAGGGTCCTGATGTCCGCCGTGTGACTAGGGATACAATAGAGTGATCCGAGAGAGGAGTATCTATGATTTTAGAGATCAGGGTCAAGGAGATTGTTGTAGCATGTGTGAAAATGTGGTCTATCCTGGCATAGGAATTGTGGGGTGCCGAGAGATGAGTATAGTCTTTCACGTGGGGACTGAACTCTCTCCAAATGTCCACCAACCAACCCTACCGAATGTATAAAGTGAGCAATTTTGTGGGTGTTTGGGTTCCCCCCCCCCACTGTTTTATCAAGGGAGAAGTCAAATGCCGTATTAGAGTCTCCTCCCATGAAGACTGTTCCCTTGAAGTGTTTTTGTAGTTTGTTCAGCATTGAGGCCAAAAAAATTTCTTGGCCCTTGTTGGGGGTGTAGTACGAAATGAAAGTGTTATTTGCGTTGACCCTTGAACCTCTGTTATGCAGAGTAAGGCTTAACAGGGATATCCAAGGAATAACCATAGGAGGAACTCATAATAAAGTGGCAGCATATGCAGATGATATGCTTTTTACAGTGACGAATCCGACAATTTCGCTCCCAAATTTATTTAAGGAAATTGAGACATATAGTACACTATCCCACTTTAAAATAAACTGCTCCAAGTCAGAAGCCTTAATGATAGCAGTCCCAGAGAAAATGACGAGACTAATAAAATGAAATTATAAATTTAATTGGACGGACCATGGCCTGAAAATACTTGGGAATAATGATTGCAACAGACTTCAATAAGATATATGAATTAAATTTTGCACCAGTATTGAAGATGGTACGTGGATGCCTGGAGAGATGGCACAGGGGAATACATTCCTGGTTTGGAAGAAATAATATAATCAAGATGAATATTTTGCCAAAACTCCTGTACCTCCTCCAGGCAATTCCAATTCTAATACCAAGGAAATTTTTTAGAACTATACAAACATTATTTATGAAATTTATCTGGGCAGATAAACAACCAAGGATACGGAGGACATTATTAAAACTACCGAAGCAATACGGGGTATTGGCAACACCAGATATATATAAATATTACCAGGCAATACATCTAGGTAGATTGCTGGACTGGTGTCGACATGGAGACCAGAAAATATGGGTAAAATTAGAGCAAGCACAATGTAGGGAGCTACTACATAGAGCACCTTGGTGCTATAGAAATTTGACTTCAGATACAAAGCTACACCCTACAATAGGACCCACATTACAGATATGTTACAATCTCTTAGTTAAGAATAAGATATCGACACAGAACTCCCCTCTAGTCCCTATATTGGGTAATCCCCGATTTATACCAGGCATACAGAAAGGACCTTTTGACAAGCTGATTAATAAAGGAATATATCAAGTAGGGATGAGCTTCGAGTTCGAGTCGAACTCATGTTCTACTCGAACATTGCCTGTTCGCCTGTTCAGCGAACAGTGAACAATTTGGGCTGTTCGCAGCAAATTCGAAAAGCCGGAACACCCTATACAAGTCTATGGGAGAAATCTAAAGTGCTAATTTTAAAGGGTAATATGCAGGTTACTGTCCTAAAAAGTGTTTGGGGACCCGGGTCCTGCCCCAGGGGACATGGATCAATGCAAAAAAAAAAAACGGCCGTTTTTTCAGGAGCAGTGATTTTAATAATGATTAAAGTGAAACAATAAAAGTGTAATATTCCTTTAAATTTCGTAGCTGGGGGGTATCTATAGTATGCCTGTGAAGGGGCGCATGTTTCTGGTGCTTAGAACTGTCCCTGCACAAAGTGTCATTTGTGCAGGAAAAAAAGTCTTTTAAAATCACTTGCGGCTAAATTGTCGGGTCCCGTAATACAGAGAACATTCAATGAGTGTTCTCTGCATTAGCCGACAATTCATTCATTCATTGATAAAAAAAAAAAGCGTGGGGGTTCCCCTAAATTCAATTACCAGGCCCTTCAGGTCTGATATGGATATTAAGGGGAACCCCGCATCAAATTTAAAAAAAAATTGACGTGGGGGTCCCCCTAAAAATCCATATCAGACCCTTTATCCGAGCACGCAACCTGGCAGGCCGCAGGAAAAGAGGGGGGGACGAGAGAGCGGTCCCCCCTCCCTCCTGAACTGTACCAGGCCACATACCCTCAACATTGGGAGGATGCTTTGGGGGTCTATGACCCCTCAAAGCACCTTGTCCCCATGTTGATGAGGACAAGGGCCTCATCCTCACAACCCTGGCCGTTGGTTGTGAGGGTCTGCGGGCGGGGGGCTTATCAGAATCTGGAAGCCCCCTTTAACAAGGGGACCCCCAGATCCCGGCCCCCCCCCTGCTTGAAATGGTCAGGGGGTACAAAAGTACCCCTACCATTTCACAAAGAAAGTGTCAAAATGGTTAAATAAGACAAACACACTTTTGAAAAATTCCTTTATTAAAAAGAAAAAAAAAAGATTCCAGCGGTGCTAATCCACTCTTGGTCTGGTTATGGATATTTAGGGGGACCCCACGTCAATTTTTTTTTTTAATTTGACACGGGGTTCCCCTTAATATCCATGTCAGACCTGAAGGGCCTGGTAATTGAATTTAGGGGATCCCCCACGCTTTTTTTTTTTTTTTTTTTATCAATGAATGAATGAATTGTCGGCTAATACAGAGAACACTCATTGAATGTTCTCTGTATTACGGGGACCCGACAATAGCCGCAAGTGATTTTAAAAGACTTTTTTTCCTGCACAAATGACACTTTGTGCAGCGACAGTTCTAAGCACGGGAAACATGCGCCCCTTCACAGGCATACTATAGATACCCCCCAGCTACGAAATTTAAAGGAATATTACACTTTTATTGTTTCACTTTAATCATTATTAAAATCACTGTTCCTGAAAAAACGGCCGTTTTTAAAACTTTTTTTTGCATTGATCCATGTCCCCTGGGGCAGGACCCGGGTCCCCAAACACTTTTTAGGACAGTAACCTTCATATTACCCTTTAAAATGAGCACTTTAGATTGTGAACGTTCGAGTCCCATAGACTTTAATAGGGTTCTAAAGTTCACACGAAGTTTAGGTCTGTTCGCAGGTTCTGGTGCGAACCGAACAGGGGGGTGTTCGGCTCATCCCTAATATCAAGCCTCGCATTTCATGAAAATAGGTAAATGGCCAACAATGCAGGAGATGATGGATAGAAAAGACCCCTTTCAATTAGATTTCTGGCAGGCGGCACAACTAGGACATTTCTTAAGAACAGAGATAGCGCCAGAGTTATTAGACCGAGGCTATATGCCATTTGAGAAACTCTGTACGGAACCAATCACGCATGTAATTTCGAAAATGTACGCGTTATTGATTAAACCTGTAGAAAATTTTCAGTTACCCTTGTTTCGGAAGTGGGAAAAGATCTAGGAAGGACTTTCTCCGAGGAGCAGAAGAAAAATATGATACAATCTATTTTTAAAACAGCAACATGTACAAAATTACAAGAAACTAATTATAAAATTATCTCACAGTGGTACAGAACACCAGAAAAACTTCAAAAATATTTTCCTCATATATCAAATAAGTGTTGGAGGTGCCAGAAATAAGTGGGAAATTTTCTACATATATTTTGGTCATGCCCAAAAATTGAGAAATACTGGAAGGACGTACGAGAGATTACTCAAAAATTTAGTGAAGTAGAAATACGGGAGGACCCAGCAGTATTCCTCCTGAACTTGTCAGGGACCTCAGGAAATATATGTGGGAATTCCATCCTGTGTCACTTGGTAAATACAGCCAAGTCATGTATAACACTTAGGTGGAAACAAACACAACCCGCTAGTGTGAGCATGTGGCTGAAGAAAGTTGAGGAGGTGAACAGGATGGAAGACCTAATATGGACAGCTAGGAAAAGAAGGAAAACTTACTTGGAAATATGGACACCATGGAATCTTTATGTCTCCTCGGAGGAGGGAAAGAGACAGATTGATGCGATCTAGGGGGGAGGAGGGGGAGATATAGGGGAAGGAGATGAGAACTTCCCCTCTCCCCCTCCTCCCCCCCCCCCCTTTTTTTTTTTTGTTTGGCTTGGGGGGGGGATTTTGGTTTATTATTTTTATTTTATTTTTTATTTTATTTTTTGGGGGGAGAAAAATAAGGGTGGAAATAAAGGGGGGGGGGGAGACGAGAAATAAGAGGATAACAATAAAACTCTGGCCTGGCTGGGAATAGTACCAACCCAGGACCAGATATAGGGCATGTGGGACCGAGAGAGGAGTTTCTACGACGCCGTCCCCATATATTACCATTAACTTAGCTTTCTTTTTCTTTGGATTTATATATTATACTATAAAGGGAGTAAGAGGCTAAGGGAATAGAATGAATTGTTATGCTCTTTTTGTTTATTATGTATGAATATGGAAATTCGATGTATGATACTCAGACTGTTTATGTAAAATTCAATTTTTGCTTATATGAGGGAAGGGAAAAAAAGGAAAAGATAAATAAATAAAGAAATTGGAAAAAAAGAAATGAAAGTGTAGGTTTCCACATCAATTGTGCCTGATACTAAGATATGTCATCCTAGGGGCTCTGAGATTAGAGATGGCCTTGCGGTTTGCCCGGCGGTTTCGGTTTGCGGCGAATTTTGCTCGTTCGCGATTCGCCAGACTGGCGGACTTCTGGCGCTGTTCGCGCGGTGGACATATGCGTTTACATTGTGAAGAACTTTGATCCATGACACATCCATCATGGGGTACAGGACAGCCAATTGAGACATTTCAGCACATGGACAATTGGACATACCCCCTACCTTATAAATAGACATGATCTAGTGGCCATTTTACATTCTGTCTTTTGTCAGTGTAGGGAAAGAACGCTGTGTGGAGCAGGGACAGTCAGTTTAATCACTAGCTATTACTATTAGGTCCACAAAAGTCCTTTTAAGGACTGGTATAGGTGTACAGTATATAGGGTTGTAATACACTTATAATATACTTTCTTTCAAATATAGAAAGTATATTATGTGCACTGCTGTGCTGCTGAGTGCTGACCGATTCTGCAGCTGTCTTTTATCAGTGTAGGGAGGGACAGTTTGGTGTTTGGAGCAGGGATAGTCTGCAAGTCACTAGCTACTAGGTCCATAAAGGTCCTTTTAAGGACTGGTATAGGTGTACATTATATAGGGTTGTACACGTATAATATACTTTCTTTTAACTATAGAAAGCATATTATACTTCACTGCTGTGCTGCTGAGTGCTGGCCGATTCTGCAGCTGTCTTTTATCAGTGTAGGGACTGTTTGGTGTTTGGAGCAGGGACAGTCTGCAATTCACTAGCTACTAGGTCCACAAAGGTCCTTTTAAGGACTGGTATAGGTGTACAGTATATAGGGTTGTACACATGTAATATACTTTCTTTCAAATATAGAAAGCATATTATACTTCACTGCTGTGCTGCTGAGCTGAGTGCTGGCCGGTTTTACAGCTGTTGTTTCTCAGTGTAGGGAGGGATAGTTTGGTTTTTGGAGCAGGGACAGTCTGCAATTCACTAACTACTATCTGGCTACTACTAGGTATTTTATTTTTTGGGGGGAGAAAAATAAGGGTGGAAATAAAGGGGGGGGGGGAGACGAGAAATAAGAGGATAACAATAAAACTCTGGCCTGGCTGGGAATAGTACCAACCCAGGACCAGATATAGGGCATGTGGGACCGAGAGAGGAGTTTCTACGACGCCGTCCCCATATATTACCATTAACTTAGCTTTCTTTTTCTTTGGATTTATATATTATACTATAAAGGGAGTAAGAGGCTAAGGGCCGGTTCACACTGCGGCGCGAGGCGAGGCGACACGGCTCGCCTCGCCTCGCTCCCGCAAGTCGTCCCCATTGAGTACAATGGAACCGTTCTGAGAGGAGCGACTCGAGTCGCTCCGACTCAGAAAAAAGGTTCCTGTACTACTTCGGGGCGACTTCGGGGGCGACTTGCATTGACTTCTATGCAGAAGTCCTCTGCAAGTCGCCGCTGACCCCCCCTGCAAGTCGCGGCGAGGAAGTCGGAGACGCCTCGCCGCGGCTCGCAGTGTGAACCGGCCCTAAGGGAATAGAATGAATTGTTATGCTCTTTTTGTTTATTATGTATGAATATGGAAATTCGATGTATGATACTCAGACTGTTTATGTAAAATTCCATTTTTGCTTATATGAGGGAAGGGAAAAAAAGGAAAAGATAAATAAATAAAGAAATTGGAAAAAAAGAAATGAAAGTGTAGGTTTCCACATCAATTGTGCCTGATACTAAGATATGTCATCCTAGGGGCTCTGAGATTAGAGATGGCCTTGCGGTTTGCCGGGCGGTTTCGGTTTGCGGCGAATTTTGCTCGTTCGCGATTCGCCAGACTGGCGGACTTCTGGCGCTGTTCGCGCAGTGGACATATGCGTTTACATTGTGAAGAACTTTGATCCATGACACATCCATCATGGGGTACAGGACAGCCAATTGAGACATTTCAGCACATGGACAATTGGACATACCCCCTACCTTATAAATAGACATGATCTAGTGGCCATTTTACATTCTGTCTTTTGTCAGTGTAGGGAAAGGACGCTGTGTGGAGCAGGGACAGTCAGTTTAATCACTAGCTATTACTATTAGGTCCACAAAAGTCCTTTTAAGGACTGGTATAGGTGTACAGTATATAGGGTTGTAATACACTTATAATATACTTTCTTTCAAATATAGAAAGTATATTATGTGCACTGCTGTGCTGCTGAGTGCTGACCGATTCTGCAGCTGTCTTTTATCAGTGTAGGGAGGGACAGTTTGGTGTTTGGAGCAGGGATAGTCTGCAAGTCACTAGCTACTAGGTCCATAAAGGTCCTTTTAAGGACTGGTATAGGTGTACATTATATAGGGTTGTACACGTATAATATACTTTCTTTCAACTATAGAAAGCATATTATACTTCACTGCTGTGCTGCTGAGTGCTGACCGATTCTGCAGCTGTCTTTTATCAGTGTAGGGACTGTTTGGTGTTTGGAGCAGGGACAGTCTGCAATTCACTAGCTACTAGGTCCACAAAGGTCCTTTTAAGGACTGGTATAGGTGTACAGTATATAGGGTTGTACACATGTAATATACTTTCTTTCAAATATAGAAAGCATATTATACTTCACTGCTGTGCTGCTGAGCTGAGTGCTGGCCGGTTTTACAGCTGTTGTTTCTCAGTGTAGGGAGGGACAGTTTGGTTTTTGGAGCAGGGACAGTCTGCAATTCACTAACTACTATCTGGCTACTACTAGGTCCACAAAGGTCCTTTTAAGGACTGGTATAGGTGTACAGTATATAGGGTTGTAATACACGTATAATATACTTTCAAATATAGAAAGCATATTATAGTGCACTGCATGCAGTGCTGCTGACCGATTCTGCAGCTATCGTTTCTCAGTGTAGGGAGGGACAGTTTGGTTTTTGGAGCAGGGACAGTCTGCAATTCACTAGCTACTAGCTAGCTACTATTAGGTCCATAAAGGTCCTTTTAAGGACTGGTATAGGTGTACTATTTGGTGTGCAGTATATAGGGGTGTAATACACATATAAAATACTTTCAAATATATAAAGCAGTATAGTGCATCTTCACTGCAGCGATACTACAAAGAGTGAGAAACGCAATTAGAAAAAAGTATTATAACTGGTGTGATAGACCAGTGGCCCCCAAAACGACAGATTGAAGCGGAGTGTTATATACCGTCTTCAACATATGCTGCACTTTCTAGAGACTTTTGTCACAGGGTCATTTAAAAAATGACAGGCAGAGGAAGAGGCAGGCCCTTCCGCAGGGGTGGTAGGAGTAGGGCAGGAGCAACAGGCTTGAGCCGAAGTGGCAAATTGCAGAAGGTGAGTTTGATTACGTCAAAGGACGCACCAGACTTGGTTGAGTGGCTCACTCAGCCTTACTCTTCTACACCCTCCTTATCCTCTCTATCTGCACCCTCTTCTTCACTCTCTGCTGTGTGCACCCCCAAAGACACTACCACCAACACCACCACCACCATATACCCTCCGCTATTTTCCGATCCATCACAAGACATTGCCGATGCGCAGTCACTCTTGGCATTGGATCAGGAAGAGGAGGTAGCAACAACCGCCACTCAGCAGTCTGATGACAGTACCCAGATCAGCCCAAGGAGGAGGTTGGTCCCCGGTGTTGCTGCCTACTCCGAGATCTCTAATTATAGCGGAAGCAGGCGGAACTTAGATTGCACAGGAGGGACAAAGCAGACTGCTAATGTATCAGGAGCGAGGCATCAACCATGTACGGTCACATCTGGCTCTCCCAGGAAGCTGGCACATGGCTCAGCAGTGTGGGCTTTTTTTAACGCGTTCGCTGCTGACAATAGTGTTGCCATCTGCAGCCTTTGCAGTCAATGCATAAGTTGCGGTAAGCTCAACACTCACATGAGCTGCCATCACCGAGCCCAGTGGGAGCAACGGAACCCACAAAGCCACACTCCAGGCTCTCACCGTCCATCCTCGTCTTCTACTTCTCCTTCTCCTCTCTCCTCACAATTGTCCTCCACTCCACTTTCCATCACGCCGTCCTCACATTTTTCTGGAAAAAGGCAGGCTTCCGTGGGCCAAATGCCTGAGCGTAAAAAAATGATGTCGCCGGATAACCCTCTTGCCCAATGGTTGACGCTGGCTTGTCAGAACTGATAGCCCGCCAATTACTGCCATATAAACTGGTGGACTCGGAGGCCTTTCGAAAATTTGTGGCCATTGGGACACCACAATGGAAGGTCCCAGGAAGGAAGTATTTCTCAGAGAAGGGCATCCCAGAGCTATATGGCCATGTTCAGCGGCAAGTGAATGTATCTCTGGCACACAGTGTCGGTGCCAAGATACATCTAACCACAGACACGTGGTCTAGCAAACATGGGCAGGGAAGGTATACAACTTTTACTGACCACTGGGTGAACCTTCTGATGGCCGTCAAGCATGTAACCCGTGGCACCCGTGTAGATTTGGTTTTACCTCCATGGATTGCATGCAGGACTGGCTCTTCTTCTCCTCCTCCTACTCCATCCTCCCTCTCCTCCTCAGCTGACTCCTCCTTTTCCGCTGCTAGCGTCTCTTCCGCTGCGCCGCCCAAGATCTCCAGAACCTATTCCACATGCCAGGTGAAACGTTGCCATGCTGTGCTGCGTCTGTTTTGACTGGAAGCCAAGAGCCACACTGGCCCTGCACTCCATTCAGCTTTGCATTCACAGGCAGATCAGTGGCTAACACCGCTCAATTTGACAGTTGGTAAAGTGTGTGACAACGGTGCAAATCTGCTTAGTGCATTGAAACAGGGCAAAATTACACATGTGCCATGCATGACACACATCTTAAACTTGGTCGTGCAGCGATTTGTTGTCAAATACCCTGGGGTCCAGGACATCTTGCAGCAGGCAAGGAAAATCTCGGCCCATTTCAGAAGATCTTACACGGCCATGGCTCGCCTTGTGGCAGAACAGGTTCTGGGGAGGTTGTTTTTTTTTCACCGCGCCAGTGGCTGCTCATGCGCAATGCATGCAGACATCTGCGGCCATTTGATGAGATCACCAAACTGGTCAGTCGCAGCCATGGCGCCATCAGTGACATTGTACCTTATGCCTTCTTTATGAAGCGTGCATTGCATCATGTCATTGATCAAGCCGTAGAGGAGCAAGAGCAGGAAGATGAAGTCGCAATGCTGGATAAATTCCCAGGGGGGGCTAATCTATCTGAGACAAGTCAACAACATGAGTCTGAAGAGGAGTCAGAGGAGGATGGTTCTGGGGCGCATGAGGAGGAGCAAGAAGAGCATGCTTTAAACCTTTCTGGGATCCCTGTTGTTGTGCGTGGATGGGGAGAGGAGAACGAGGAGGACGACATTATCCTGGATGATGAGCAGGAGCCAGGCCACCACACCGCTTCCAGTTTACTGCAAATGGGGGCCTTCATGCTCCAGTGTTTTAACAGCGACCCCGTATAAAAAGCATAAAGGTCACGGACCAGTACTGGGTGGCAACGTACTTAGACCACCGGTACAAACACAAAATGGCGGAAATGTTACCACCATCACAGAGGGCTGTCAGAATGGAGCATTTACAGGCCTTGCTTCGAGAAATGCTGCATTCTGCTTTTGCGTGTGCGCTGGCAGATGAATTCCCACTCCCAGAGAAAGAGTTGCGGGTACCAATGCAACAGCGCTTGCAAGAAGAGGGCAGTTTGAAGATGTGTTGGTGACTTCTGATATGAGATCATTCTTTCAGCCGACCCATCGACAGGTCTCATCCAGATCCAGCATCAGGGAAGCCTAGACCGACAGGTGTCCGACTACATCGGGTTAACGGCCGATGTGGACGCTCTGAGAAGTGATGAACCCCTGGACTACTGGGTGGGCAGGCTTGACCTCTGGCCAGAGCTTGCCCAATTTTCAGTGGAACTGTTGGCTTGCCCCTCGTCCAGTGTCCTGTCCGAAAGGACGTTCAGCGCAGCAGGGATTGTGACCAATAAGCGCACTCACCTAGCTCACGACAGTGTTGACTACCTCACATTTATAAAAATGAATGAGGCATGGATCTCTGAGGAATTCAACACATGTGACCAGTAGACCATGTATATGCATAACTCTATAAACGATGTATTTAATCTAGCACACAGACTTTTTTCTACCTTTGGCTCACTTCCTTGTACAAAAAAAGCACACCGTACTATATGCCCATACCCTCCTGTTTGAAGAGGTTGAGCGGTGTCATATTTTTGGGTCCCGCAGCGAGTTGCTGGTATCAGTGCTGGTATCAATGCTCTCTATCTCGGTGCTGGTGTGGTGTCAGTGCTCTCTATCACGGTGCTGTTGTCAGTGCTCTCTATCACGGTGCTGATGTCAGTGCTCTCTATCACGGTGCTGGTGTCAGTGCTCTCTCTCTATCTCGGTGCTGGTGTGGTGTCAGTGCTATCTATCTTGGTGCTGGTGTGGTATCAGTGCTCTCTATCACGGTGCTGGTGTCAGTGCTCTCTATCACGGTGCTGGTGTCAGTGCTCAGTCTCTATCACAGTGCTGGTTTCAGACAGTGAGGGAGATAGCAGCAGAGAAGCCAATCAGCAGGCAGTGCCAGCACCATGGCTGAGGATCAGCACTGGACTGGCACCTCTGAACCACCACAGTGGAGCCCTGCATAGGTGGGGGTAAGGGCCGGGCAGAGGGAGGGGCTCAAGCACAGGTTGGCACACTGGGACACTGGCACAGGACTGCGCTGCCCTGACTGTGGCACTGATCATCTCCTGCACCCCCTTCATAGCCTAACCTGACCTTGCCTCTCCTCCATGGCCTTCATGTGCTCCTGAATTGTCAAAATTTCACAGATAAAAAAAGAATGCTTGTCGTTGTCGATCCCAGATTCACTTAATACTTTTGTTATGTCATTGTCCATGTTGTGGGACTATGTGTGCACAGCTAGTAAGTATTTTGTGGCTGAAAATATGACCTTGAGGTTTTTAAGGTTCGCCTGCCATTAAAGTCAATGGGGTCCGCCACAAACCTTGTGGTTCGCAAACTTTTGGCCACGTTCCCGGTTCGCGCTTGCAAAACGTCCCGTCGGAAGTTCGTCCATCACTATCTGAGATTATTTCAGATTGGGAGAAGTTGATGTGTTTGGTGAAGATGCGATGCGAGAAAGAATTGTGGATAGCGCTGGTGTAAGAAAGCAGGTCTATACTGTAGGTGGCAGGGAAGTGGCAGGGAAGTGGTAGGGAAGTGTGTCTCTTGTAAGAATAAGATGTCAGAGTACTTGTTATGGTACAGTTGGAATAATTTTCAGCATTTAATAGGGGAGTTGAGTCCCTGTGTGTTGTGTGAGATCATTTTAAAGGTGGAGGTTGGCGGGTTTGTGTTAGCCATAGATCAGCGGGAAAGACATCTCTGAGATATTGTTTATCCTACCTCCTCCTGGTAATGAATCCAAAGAGGGTGACCACTTCATCAGGAGTACCAGCGCCCATGCCCCAGTTGGAGGAGGCTGGATATGCCTGGAGAACCTGGAATATGAGAGGGAGGAAAAAGAAGTAGGAATAGAGTGAAGCGGAAAAAGAGAAGAAGATTTCGTGAGTGAGCTAATAAAGGAAAAAAGCATGAGACCCCCTGGCCCCCTCCCTTCAATGGATAGGAGTGGGCCTGCCAGTTCCCACTCCTTAACATGAGAGAACTATAGTGCCCTGAATCAGGGGCTCTGGGACATCCCTGAGAGGCAAACTATTAGCCTTCGGAGACTAGTGGTGGCACACTGAGTCCACAACGGTCCTGCCGCTATGAAAAAAACATAATAGTATAACATTTTAAAATTAACAGAACACCAGTTAACTTGGGGTAAAACCTCAGAAGGGGAGACTGGGAGTATGGCCCAAACTATCGATAAGGAAGAGTCACAAACCAGGGCCCTGGTTTACGATGATGGACAGTCCATTCATGTCGGTAGTGTCCCTTTGAACCTCTCAGAGGTCTGTGTCACCCAGGTTTGTTGAAGGGGGCTAGCAGGATTTGGCCGTTTCGATGACGAGGAGGGGTTTTTGTTTGGTGGGGGGGGGAGAAGCTCCTGGGAGAGTAGGCCTAGATGGAGCAGTAAGTGTTCACCCTCCGCAAAAGAAGAAAAGCCGTGTCCTTTGTTGCACTATGAAAATTTCAGGAGGAGAGGGAATGACCATCTATACGGAATCTCTTTCATTGTTAGGATTTGCAGTAGAAGTTTGAGTGCTCTTCGCTTTTGCACCGTGTAAGGTGAGAGGTCAGCAAGGACCTGAAATGTGTGTCCTTGAATGTTAATGTGCTGTGGACCCTCTTGATTTCCTCATGCCTTCCTCCTTCACCGTTAAAAATGGGGTTTTACTATGATGTCCCTGGGAAGCCCATCTGATTTGGGAGGCTGTAGTGCTTTATGAACCCTATCGAGTTCCAGGAAGTGAACAGCAATATCTGGAATAAGCCCTTTAATAAGTGCTTTGACTGCTGGCTGGACTTCTTTCACTGATTTGGGGAGCCCCCTTATCCTAAAGTTGCATCATCTCGACCTGTTCTCGAGGTCATCAATCTCTGCTTTCTTTTCTATCAGTTCAATCTTCATCCCCAATAGGGATGAGCCAAACACCCCCTGTTCGGTTCCCAGCAGAACACGCAAACACTGTTAAAGTCTATGGGACTCGAACATGAAAAATCAAAAGTGCTAATTTTAAAGGCGTATATGCAAGTTATTGTCATAAAAAGTGTTTGGGGACTTGGATCCTGCCTCAGGGGACATCTATCAATGCTAAAAAAGGTTTAGAACTGCCTTTTTTTGGGAGCAGTGATCTTAATAGTGCTTAAAGTGAAACAATAAAAGTGAAATATTCCTTTCAATTTTGTACCTGGGGGGTGTCTATAGTATGCCTGTAAAGTGGCACACGTTTCCCATGTTTAGAACAGTCCAAGAGCAAAATTACATTTCTAAGGGAAAAAAATGATTTAAAAGTACTCGGGGGGGATAATGAATTGTCGGTCCCGGTAATACAACTAAAAGTCATTGAAAAAATAGCATGGGATTCCCCCACAGTCATACCAGACCCTTCGGGTCCGATATGAATAAAAATAAAAAAAATGGTGTGGGGGTCCCCCAAAAAATCCATACCAGACCCTTATCTGAGCATGCAACCTGGCAGGCTGCAGGAAAAGAGGGGGGACGAGAGAGCGCCCCCCAACTGAACCATACCAGGCCACATGCCCTCACCATGGGGAGGGTACTTTGGGGTACCCCCAAAACACCTTGTCCCCATGTTGATGGGGACAAGGGCCTCATCCCCATAACCCTTGCCCGGTGGTTGTGGGGGTCTGGTATGGATTTTTGAGGGGACCCCATGCCATTTTTTTTTATTTTGGCACGGGGTTCCCCTTAATATCCATACCAGACCTGAAGGGCCTGGTATGAAATTTTGGGGGACCCCCATACAATTTTTTTTTTACATTTTGGTTTGGGTTCCCCTTATTCATACCAAACTCAAAGCGTCTGATAATTGACTGCCTTTGGCGGCAAGATTGGCACGTCGCTGGCCCCGTCACCTGGTATGGACTTAAAGGGGAAGCCCTACGCCGAAAAACGGCGTGGGGGTCCCCCCAAGGTCCATATAAGACCCGTATCCGAGCACGCAACCCGGCTGGTCAGGAAAAAGGGTGGGGACGAGCGAGTGGCCCCCTCTTTTAAGCCATACCAGGCCGTGTGCCCTCAACATGGGGGGTGCTTTGGGGAAGGGGGGGCCTTGCGGCCCCCCCACCCCAAAGCACCTTGTCCCCTTGTTGATGAGGACAAGGGCCTCTTCCCGACAACCCTGGCCGTTGGTTGTCGGGGTCTGCGGGCGGGGGGCTTATCAGAATCCGGGAGCCCCCTTTAATAAGGGGGCCCCCAGATACTGGCCCCCCACCCTATGTGAATGAGTATGTACCATTCACCTGGTGAAAAAAATGTAAAAAATAAAAACACCACACAAGGGTTTAAAATAATTTATTGCACAGCTCTGGGGGTCTTCTTCTGTCTTGGGGGTCTTCTCACCGGACTCCGCTATCGTCTGCTAGCTCTTTTACTAGCAGAGGAGACTGGCTTTCTTCTTCGTCACCGCCCAGGGTCTTTTCCGACTTTGGGGGTCTTGTCCCCCTCTTCGGGGGTCTTGTCCCCCTCTTCGGTTCTTCTTGCTCGACTTTCTTCCTTTAGCTCTTTTACTAGCGGTGGCCCAGTCTCCTGTCGCCGCTGCCTATTCTTCCAACTTCGGGGGTCTTGTCCCCCTCTCCGGTTCTTCTTGCCGAGCCTCCGCTCCTTCTTCCAGCTCTTTTACTAGTGGTGGCCCGGTCTTCTGTCGTTGTCTGTATACCATAGTTTGTGAACCCTTTAACTTTCTTATGGCCTCATACACATGGCCAACAAAACCATGGACTTTTGTCAGAAGGTTGTTGGCCCAAACTTGTCTTGCATACACACAGCACACAATTGTTGGCCAACAATCACGAACATAGTGACGTATCACATGGTTTTTCAGCTCTTTAGCACCACCCTTTGGGCTCCTTCTGCTAATATCATGTTGGTAGAAGTTTGGTGCTTGTTGATTCGCACTTTTCATTTCATGCTTTTCAGTTCGTTTCTGAATGGCCGTTCATCAACCAGACATGTTGCGGAATCAGAGGAGATAATGTGTTATTTATTATTGGCCTTGCAGTTATTGCTTTGACATTATTTTTTTGGTTGAATAATGATTTGATTTGTTATATTTTTAATATTTTTGGATGCATAGAGTGCACTTTTTGGTTAAGTTCTATTGGCAGATAGCACATCTAATTTTATTTGTTTTCTTTTATTAATGTACAATAAAAAAAATGTGGAGAATAATACTTGGCTATGTGTTTTGCTTCAAATGACAGTTTGGGGGTAGGCAGTTACATTTAACCACTTAAGCCCCGGACCATTTTGCAGGCCAAAGACCAGACCACTTTTTGTGATTCGGCACTGCGTTGCTTTAACTGACAATTGCACGGTCATGTGACGTGGCTCCCAAACACAATTGATGTCCTTTTTTTCCCCATAAATAGAGATTTCTTTTGGTGGTATTTGATCACCCCTGCGGTTTTTATTTTTTGCACTATAAACAAAAAAGTGTGACAATTTTTTAAAAAACGCATTATTTTTTACATTTTGCTATAATAAATATCCCACAAAAATATATAAAAAAAGTTTTTTTCTCAGTTTGGGCCGATACGTATTCTTCAACATATTTTTGGTAAAAAATATTGCAAAAAGTGATTATTAATTGGTTTGTGCAAAAGTTATAGCGTTTACAAAATAGGGGTAGTTTTATGGCATTTTTATTAATAATTTTTTTTTCTACTAGTAATGGCGGCGATCAGCATATTCTATCATGACTGCGACATTATGGCGGACTCATCAGACATTTTTGGGACCATTGTCATTTATACAGCAATCAGTGCTATACAAATGCACTTTAGAGTGCAATCCAGGCCTTTTTGTCCAACATCAGTGCCTCACAAATGTGCTTCTGGAAGAATGGTCCCATAGACACACTCCTAAACCTCGTGGACAGCCTTCCTAGAAGAGTTGAAGCTGTTATAGCTACAAAGGGTGGACCAACTCAATATTGAACCCTACGGACTAAGACTGGGATGCCATTAAAGTTAATGTGCATGTAAAGGCAGATGCCCCAATACTTTAGACAATATAGTGTATAAGTTGCTGGATAGTTCTAAGTTAAAGTGAACCTGTTGCACAGATTAAAAATTGCAAGTAAATCACAGAAAAGTCAAGTATTTTAAATGCTTACTTTCAATGTGCGTTTGAAATTGATAGGGAATTTGACAACTTCAGGAAGAGTTTATTTTATAGCATAACCACAATTCCATTTCCCTCCAGCATAACCCTCTCATGTTCTGCAAGTGTCTACTGTATACTTACTTTTTTGTGCTGGTCCAGTTTTCCTTTTATCAGCTTATCAGCCTTATATAGCCTTTTATTAGCTTCCGGGGGAAGAAACAAGGATGTAGATCAGCCCCACTCCCAGGGTACCCATTCAGGGAGAAACTATAGACACAGTTCTTGATGGTTGTCACTATCTGGTATATTGCATATACAGTATAAGTTAACAGTAAGGAATGATGACCATCCTTGTAGGCACTGATATACATATGACAATGCAACAATCCTTAAATCTCAGTATTACGGGGCCTGGGGCCTCTACTAGTGAAGGACGGCTCCTGATGGAGGGATGGCAGTTTGCAATGCACTGGACGGCACTGTACTGCTACTAAGGGAGCCCCATGTAGCTATCCCAGATACTGGGATATTTCCTGTCCTCAGGCGTAGTCCCTATTTTGACCTTACTCGCCAGGAACATTTCCCTGTGCTTATCACTTTCCTTAGCCAGCAGTGTGTCTCTATCCCTGATTTACTACTCGCTCCATGCATGCCCAAATGATACAGGAGACCCTATATATAAGGTTGCAGCATTGAATCAGAGAGCTGAATTCTTTAAGTCCCTGATGGAGCCCACAAGGGGACAATTTGCCTAACAGACTCCACTGTAATAATTGCATAGTGCCACATGGAGGTCGGAGGGGAACCAGCACCTGCCTACAAGGAGAATACTATAGAGTGCCACTTGACAGCTCTGAGTCTGTTGGGGCTTCTGACATCACATCCAAGACTGCAAAGCCCAGCAAGAGTTGCCCTTTGCATGTCTTCACGAGGTACAGGTAAATTACATGCATCAAATATATCAAATACATATATAATCATATATCTCTTGTAGTTGAAACAAATGCTCTAGTGACAGGGTCACTTTTGTTTTCTCCTGACAGAACTTCCTTTTTTTTTTTCTTGTTTTTATAATACTTTCTCCAAACTTTTCTCAATGTAGGAGTCTAGCCAAGGTCCTGTCTATAACAATCCCTATTTGTTATAAATATTCCAACCTTCTCATTTTATTATTTTCCAAGTCTATGTAATTTGTTCAGGGCACCATATTGAAAATTAATAAAAAATGTAATTGTTTCAATATTTTCTTCTAACTGTACTGTCAGAGCTGCAAAGACTCTCCCACTGATTGTTTAGCAGTGGTTAGAATTACAATGCATACTAAATGACATTGGTGTTGGATTACCTATTAACCGTTCAGTATACATTACAAACTGCCAGCCATGTCCTTAAAACTATAATCAAAGTGTAACAAGAAATAAAATAGTGCTGCTCACTATAATCAGAAGTAATCACCTGTAATCATACAGTATAATGCATGGTAATGGCTAGGTGTGCTTAGGAGCATGCTATGATAGGTAATTACAGTATGTGGCTACTTTGCCTGGGTGTATTATAACAGCTGCAAATGGATAGATACGATGTAATTGTTGCTATGTTCAAAGCAGTATAGCACTCAGATATGTTAATGCCTGTTTGTTGTTTCTGTAACATAAAAAGTTTGAAAGCAGCGTCTGAGACAATAATATATAATAATAGAACTGTGGCCTATTTTTTTTTTTTTTTATGAATCAGAGTCTACTTGGTTCTAAGGCTGGTCGCAGACAGAAAATGGTGGATGGTTTCGTAAAAAAATAGAACAAATATTCTTTCCATTCCCCAAAAAGGGAAAAATCTGAAAAATGCAAATGATCAGCAGACTTTCCACCAATGGTGGCTGGTAATCCATTTTTTTGGGGGGGGGGGCCCCCAGCAATTAGTCAATCGCAACAGCCCATCCTGCCCATCTACTTACCCCATCTAGGTCGCGGGAAGCGCTTTTTCCTCGTCGGCATCACCCAGCATCTCCTCCTCCTCAGTTTGCACTTGCTAATGACCAAAACAATGTTTCCATGCAAATTCAGTATTAAAGCAGTAGTAAACTCTGCTTGGTCATTTTTACCTACAGGTATGCATATAATAAGGCTTGCCTGTAGGTAAAATGAATATCTCCTAAACGTGCACTGTTTAGGAGATATTCACCGTGGACGTATCCACTTACGTCACCAGAACCTGCACTCTGAAGGTCTGGCATACCTTATGGTTTACAAGCGCTTTAAAGTGTCACACCTAAATTAGAAGCAAGCCAGTTCACCTTGCAAAGCTTGTGGTTGTAGTGTGTTTGTAAAGCTTCAGCTTTTTTTAATAAAAAAAAGGTCATACTTATCTGCTCTGTGCAAAGATTTTGCACAGAGCAGCCATGATCCTCCTCTTCTCGGGTCTCTTGCCCAGCGCTCCTGGCTCCTTCTCCTCAGCCAGTGCCCCCATAGGAAACCACTTTCTATAGGGGCACTCATGTGGACTCGCTCCCAAGCCCATCTGCCTGCTTTTATAAATACGGACCCACCCCACGCTCCCTCAACCCAGAGTTTGATTGACAGCAGAGCGAGCCTTTGAATCTGCCCTGTGAGGAGGGACAGAGCTGGGACAGCTGCTGTTCTCATTCACACTGCTGGATCATGATGAGGCTCAGCTAAGTATAAGGGGGTAATCCCAGGCAAAGAATGTTTTTTTTTTACCTTAATGCATAGAAAGTGTTATGGTGAAAACCTTAAGGCTTTAGAACCACTTTAATTTTTAGCACACTAAGCACTTCGTTTGTATGCCCTCCTCAAGTGTAACTTCACAACAGCTTCTCTTTCCATATGCAGCCTTTCTGAGCAGACACCGCAGGGCCTATGTCCAACTCCACCAGCACAGCACATATTGCCTCCTCACTCCCAGTGACAATATCAGAATGACCCCTTTTACACAGCACAGACCTCCATTGTTATGGGCTTTAACACTTTACTTGTATCCACCACTCTGCCTGTCTCTCAGTCTCTCCACTGTGACCTCCAGGCTAGGTGCACGGGTTTCCTGTGCCATGTGATTGGTCTCATTGAAGTGGAGTCTAGGCTGCTAGTGAGGGGGTCAAGTTCACAGACCTCCCTCGCTACCAGGGTATACCATCTCCCATGTCAAGTCACCGAATTCCAACTGGATGGCTGCTATAACATTCTTTACCAGTTCATTAGTTACCCATGGCAACAGCACTCGGCTCCATTTCCCGCCATAGGCACAGCATGATTAACCCTTTTATGGTGACCCACTTGTGCCTCCTCTTCATCCCCTTCTTTGTACGAGCTCTGTTCTTTATACGCCTTGCATGTACCCCTTTACTAAAGAACTCTAGACCAAGTACTTTGGAACTTAGAGGAACTTTTGCTTATGCACTCCTGCAGATACAGTTAATAAAGACAGTCTCACACAGTTCTCCAAAGTGTAAACCTATGCTTCCTAATCTCAGGCTGCCCAGTTCATTCATCTTCGAAATTGTAAGGGCCTCTCACACAAAATCCATAAAACCATTTTCGGGACCCTGATTCAGTGCCCAATATGACGGTGCCCCCCTAAGAGTAGAGCAACATGTGGCTGCCTTCCTACTTGTTCTTTTCTTTCAAAGATCCAAGGACCCAGAAATATTATCTCCCCTTGTATTTATGGGTCACCACAAGTGGCAGAACCATGACTATCCAGGAGTCAGTAACTTCTTCCTGGCTTTAGGAAGCCTGCTAACTCAATAACACATTGCACATGGCTTTTACATGAAACTATTGCACAGGTTCACACAATGTCAACAGAATAGCATATAACACCATAATAAAGAACACTTTATTTTATTTTTATAAAGATTCCTGTAAGCACCTACTTACAAGGTTTTTATTGCTGTCCTCATTAGAGAGATGTCCCTTAATTTCCTCTTCCAATGACAGCAGCATTTAGAAATGGATGGCTAGAGTTGTCAACAGGATAAGAAGACAGAGGGCTAAGATAAAACTCTTTCATGATCTCTCAAAATGTGCTTTTGATGCTGTTTCTGTCCCCATAAGCCCCTGTACACACGGTCAGAGATTTCCACAACCAAATCCGTTGGATTTTGCCCGTCGGATTTTGTCCGTCGGATCTTGTCCGAAACTGTTGCATACACACGGTTGGACAAAGTTGGCGAAAAAATCCGATCTTTCAGAACGTGATGACGTAATTTCGTTATGATGGGACTACATTCAGGCTAGTAGGCAATAGCTTTGATGTAGGAATTTGATCTGAGCAAGCGTGGCACTTGGTCCGATCAAAATTCTCTACACATGATCAGAGTATGTCCGATCAGCCCAGTTGGTCGGGAAATATTTCCAACATGTTGGAAAATTGGGTCCGACGGATATTCCGACGGAATCAGTCCGATGCATACCACACACAGTCGGATTAACGGACGACACGGTCCGATAGGACACATTGCGACGGATTCTCCGACCGTGTGTACAAGGGCTTAGCCCCTGTACACACGGTCGGAGATTTCCACAACCAAATCCGTCGGATTTTGCCCATCGGATTTTGTCCGTCGGATCTTGTCCGAAACTGCTGCATACACACGGTTGGACAAAGTTGGCGAAAAAATCCGATCTTTCAGAACGTGATGACGTAATTTCGTTACGATGGGACTACATTCAGGCTAGTAGCCAATAGCTTTGATGTAGGAATTTGATCTGAGCATGCGTGGCACTTGGTCCGATCAAAATTCTCTACACATGATCGGAGTATGTCCGATCGGCCCAGTTGGTCGGGAAATATTTCCAACATGTTGGAAAATTGGGTCCGACGGATATTCGGACGGAATCAGTCCGATGCATACCACACACAGTCGGATTATCCGACGACACGGTCCGATAGGACACATTCCAACAGATTCTCCGACCGTGTGTACAAGGGCTTAGACTTACCAAATGAGCTCCTGTCCACCCAGCAATTAAAAACCTTACTACTTAAAGTGGATTTAAACCTGGTTCATGAAGTCCTGGGTCTTTCTGCTGCTCCGTTCTTCAGTTATAGCATAATAACTTCTGACAAGTTCTAGAACACGGGAGATAAAAGCAGCTGGAAATTTGTTTTGGGAGGTAACATAGAGACAGATAAGCTTGTCTATTCACAGCACAGCTCTGCAAGTATCTTCGTTCCTCTGCCTATGTGGAGTGGGAGTGTTTGCTTTCCGCCAAGCAGCTGTCACACAGGGTATGTGCAGACTCCTCTCCCACTACTGAAACAGGAAAAAAAATATCCAACACTTTCTAAACAGTATATAAAGATGAAGACAGCATATATCCATGTAAAACTTATGTAGGGAGATTTGTTTAATCTCTGTATATCATCTGAGGCTGTTCACTTCACTAGGTATATGTGAGGGTTTACATCCACAAAAAAAAGGATTTTGGCTGTAATTATACTTTAACCACTTCAACCCTTGAAGATTTTACCCCATTCCTGACCAGAGCACTTTTTGTCATACGGCACTGCGTCGCTTTAACTGACAATTGCACGGTCGTACGACGTTGCACCCAAACAAAATTTACGCCCTTTTTTTCTCACAAATAGAACTTTCTTTTGGTTGTATTTGATCACCTCTGCGCTTTTTATTTTTGCGCTATAAACAAAAAAAGAGTGTCAATTTTGAAAAAAAGCATTATTTTTTACTTTTTTGCTATAATAAATATCCCCCAAAAATATATAAAATATATATTTTTTTTCCTCAGTTGCCGATATGTATTATTCTACATATTTTTGTTAAAAAAAAACAAAAAAAAAACACAATAAGCTTATATTGATTGGTTTGCACAAAAGTTATAGCATCTACAAAATAGGGGATAGTTTTATGGCATTTTTATTATTATTTTTTTTTCATTAGTAATGGTGGCGATCTGCGATTTTTATGGGAACTGCAACATTATGGGGGACACATCGGACATTTTTGACACTATTTTGGGACTATTTTCATTTATACAGCGATCAGTGTCATGAAAATGCATTGATTATTGTGTAAATGACACTGGCAGTGAAGGGGTTAACCACTAGGGGGCGATGAAGGGGTTAAGTGTTTCCCTGGGAGTGATTCTAACTGTGGGGGGGAATGAGCTTCAAGTCACATGACAGCGATCACTGCTCTTGATGACAGAGAGCAGTGATCTCTGTCATGACACAAGCCAGAACGGGGGGATTCATTTGATAGTGATTAACCCTTTAGGAGCATCTCCCCTTCTGGGAAAATCAGTGAGCCAATCACAAATGCAGGAAATGACATCTCTTACACAGGTAACCACATTGCATTGACTTTTACAGAAAATGACAGCACTGCAGATTGAAAAGGAAGTATCATTTTTAATAACAATAAATTACAATATGACTTTAAAGTTAACAGTTCTCAGTGGGTTCTTGTAGAAGACAAAAGCCTCTTTTTTTCAAGTTTTGATATGGAACAGTAAGGTTCTATTAAACTGTAAATAAATAAATGTAAACAAGAGCACATATTAATTAACCCCTAGGTGCTGAAGGCATACAAATATGCGGCCTCTCAGTGGGTGGGGCTTGGCGCTGAGTGACTGTTATTTGCGTACCAATTAGCAGACACAGCTGTGCCAAGACTGTGCACCCTGCATGCTTCTGGCACAGTCACCGGTGGCTAACGGAAAGCAACTGATTGTTTCCGATTGGGAGCTTTCCAATCATGTGATTATAAGCCCACCCCCCCCCCCCGGCATCTGAAATTCCTTAAAAGGCCTGGGAGAGGCCAGATAAAAGGGGTTAAAGGCCTGTTAACACTAATTTAATTAATTATATATAACTATATATAACATTACTGTAGATCTTCATTTTGTGAAGGCCTGATCTAGCAATGTAAAAAGGTTGGCTTTTCCATAAGAAAAATTGACCCTGGAGTATTTGTGAGCTCATTTTACCAGTTCCGGACCAGCTCACATCTATATACAGCAGCAGAATATCACCGCTAGGTGAAACCCTGTATGGGTACGTCGTACCCTTTAGGAGCACGCGTGTGCACGCTGCACGGTGGGGGTCCCGATGCATGTGGCCAGCAGGCGCAATCGTCGTGCACGAGTGCCAGCACAAATTACTGTTCTGTCAGGGGAAATAAGACATATTGTTTGTTTCTACTAAGTAGGAACAATGATATGTCTCCTCCCCCAGTCAGTCCTATCCCCATACATTTAAAAACACTAATGAGGGAACACATTTAACCCCTTGATCACCCCCTAGTGTGAACTCCTTCCCTGCCTATTGACATTTACACAGTAATCAGTAATTTTTTATAGCTCTGATCGCTGTATAGATGTCAATAGTCCCAAAAATGTGTCAAAAGTGTCCGATCTGTCCGCCGCAATGTCGCAGTCCCAATAAAAATCACAGATCACCGCCATTACTAGCAACAAAGAATAATAATAAAAATGCTTTAAATCTATCCTCTATTTTGTAGAAGCTATAACTTTTGTGCAAACCAATCAATATGCGCTTATTGATATATTATTTTTTTTTACCAAAAATATGTAGATGAATACATATTGGCCCAAACTGATGAATACATTTGTTTTTTAAAAACAAAATTGTGGATATTTATTATAGAAAAAAGTTAAAAATATAGTTTTTTTTTCCAAATCATCGCTCTTTTTTTGTTTATAGTGTAAAAAATAAAAACTACAGAGGTGCTCAAATACCACCAAAAGAAAGCTTTCTTTTTTGGAAGAAAAGGACGAAAATTTATTCTGGGTACAGTATCGCACGACCACGCACACAATTGTCAGTTAAAGCAATGCAGTGCCAAATTGTAAAAAGTGCTCAGGAAGGGGGCTTCTGCGGTTGAAGTGGTCAGATATATAAACCCCAAACCAAAATTTTAAAATGTAACGCACTGCGCCGTATTGTAGCTGCAATATGGTGGCTTAATTTATTTTCTTTTTTTCAGGCTTTTCCCCCTTTATTTTAATCTAGTGATCATACACATAACACACTCAGCCCTTGTACACACGGTCGGACATTCTGACAACCAAATCCGTTGGATTTTGTCCGACGGATTTTGTCCAAAACTGTTGCATACACATGGTCGGACAAAGTTGTCAGAAAATCTGATTGTACATAACGTGATGACATTATTTCGGTACGATGGGACTACGTTCAGGCTAGTAGCCATTAGCTTTGGTCTAGGAATTTGATCTGAGCATGCGTGGCACTTTGTCCGTCGGAGTAGGCTACACATGATCGGAGTATGTCCGATCGGAGCATTTTGTCGGAAAATTTTACGGACAAGTTGGAAACAGTCCGATGGAGACCACACACTGTCGGATTATCTGACAAAATGGTCCGATAGGACACATCCCGTCGGAATCTCCAACCGTGTGTACAAGGGCTTACTGTCCTTAGGTACAGTGGTGTGAAAAAGTGTTTGCCCCCTTCCTCATTTCCTGTTCCTTTGCATGTTTGTCACACTTAAGTGTTTCGGAACATCAAACCAATTTAAACAATAGTCAAGGACAACACAAGTAAACACAAAATGCAATTTGTAAATGAAGGTGTTTATTATTAAAGGTGAAAAAAATCCAAACCATCATGGCCCTGTGTGAAAAAGTGATTGCCCCCTAAACCTAATAACTGGTTGGGCCACCCTTAGCAGCAACAACTGCAACCAAGCGTTTGCGATAACGTGCAATGAGGCTTTTACAGCGTCCTGGAGGAATTTTGGCCCACTCGTCTTTGCAGAATTGTCCTAATTCAGTTACATTAGAGGGTTTTCGAGCATGAACGGCCTTTTTAAGGTCATACCACAACATCTCCATAGGATTCAGGTCAGGACTTTGGCTAGGCCACTCCAAAGTCTTCATTTTGTTTTTCTTCAGCCATTCGGTGGTGGACTTGCTGGTGTGTTTAGGATCATTGTCCTGCTGCAGAACCCAAGTTGGTTTCAGCTTGAGTACACGAACAGATGGTCGGACATTCTCCTTCAGGATCTCTTGGTAGACAGCAGAATTCATAGTTCCTTTTATCACGGCAAGTCTTCCAGGTCCTGAAGCAGCAAAACAGCCCCAGACCATCACACTACCACCACCATATTTTACTGTTGGTATAATGTTCTTTTTCTGAAATGCAGTGTTCTTTCTACGCCAGATATACTTGGACACACACCTTCCAAAGAGTTCCACTTTTGTCTCATCGCTCCACAGAATGTTGTCCCAAAAGTCTTGGGGATCATCAAGATGTGTTGTGGAGAAATTGAGACGAGCTTTGATGTTCTTTTTGCTCAGCAGTGGTTTTCTCCTTGGAACTCTGCCATGCAGGCCATTTTTGCCCAGTCTTTTCCTGATGGTGGAGGCATGAACGCTGACCTTAACTGAGGCACGTGAGGCCTGCAGTTCCTTGGACGTTGTTGTGGGGTCTTTTGTGACCTCTTGGATGAGTCGTCGCTGCGCTCTTGGGGTAATTTTGGGCGGCCGGCCACTCCTGGGAAGGTTCACCACTGTTCCATGTCTTCGCCATTTGTGGATAATGGCTCTCACTGTGGTTCGCTGGATTCCCAAAGCTTTGGAAATGGCTTTATAACCCTTTCCAGACTGATAGATCTCAATTACTTTCTTTCTCAATTGTTCCTGAATTTCTTTGGGTCTCGGCATGATGTGTAGCTTTTAAGGATCTTCTGGTGGACCTTACTGTGTCAAGCAGCTCCTATTTAAGTGATGCCTTGATTGTGAACAGGTGTGGCAATAATCAGGCCTGGGTGTGGCTAGAGAAATTGAACTCAGGTGTGGACAACCACAGTTATAGTATGTTTTAACAAGGGGGGCAATTACTTTTTCACACAGGGCCATGATGGTTTGGATTTTTTTTCACCTTTAATAATAAACACCTTCATTTACAAATTGCATTTTGTGTTTACTTGTGTTGTCCTTGACTATTGTTTAAATTGGTTTGATGTTCCGAAACACTTAAGTGTGACAAACATGCAAAGGAACAGGAAATGAGGAAGGGGGCAAACACTTTTTCACACCACTGTAGCTATGCTCACTCTTTTGATTCCTGTACCTCTGTGGAAAACCATGGTTATCACCCAGGTTGTCTGCCTTTGTTCATCTTTAATACATGGGGAATAGAGTGAATAGTAGTTTACATAAGGAAGATACTATTATTTTATGCTTCCAGTTTATCTCATAGGAAGTGTCGATTACACTGTAGTTTTGGAAAGATCAACAGGTAGTTTTCTCTACTTGCTAACTAATGAAAATGAATGCAGCCACCTTTTCTAAGGACTGGTAGACTGCATGTATTATTTTACTGTTCTTGGCTTTAAATATCCTTTAAAACTGATCTCTGGGAACCCCACTCCTCCCATTCATTAACCCCGCACCACCCCACTAATGGCTGCATTAAAAAAAAAATCAACTTCTAGCCCATTTTTGGTCATGTGACATGTTTGGTTCTGGATCTTCTCTCTTTTTACGGTTTACTTACACTAAGTACTCAATGGTGCAGGAGCCTTGCAGCACAAAATACATTTTAACTTTATTTATATTGTTATATTTTTTATACCACAATGAAGAAGAACAGATAATTTGTGTGTGTGGGGGGGGGAGGATTAAATGGAAAAAAACCTAAAGAATTTATAGAATAAAGAGTATTAGAATAAAATAAAATTAAAAGATGAAGAAAATAATATTCATAGAAAGAGCAATAAAAACAAGGCCATCATTGTCAAAATGCAGGAAAAAGAAAGTAGAAAAAATAAAATAAAACAACAACTTTGTGGTTATATAAAGTCTCTGTTGTAAAAAAAAAAAGCTGAAATTAAAATAAGATTTATGAATTTGACATACTTTCTGTTATATTGAAAATATGACTTTGCCCTCATCTACAAAGGAAAAAGGATAAGCCTCACTGTATTTTCATTAGATCTAGACTATTTAATCCAACTCCTGATGAGTTTGCAAATATATAAAGAATAAAAGAAAATTGTTTATTGCAAACTACAGAATTATGTGTCTGAGAGATTACATTTCATTATAATTGTTATTAAGAATACAGCAAAATCATTTTTTTAAATTTTAATTTGTATTGAAATGTAGCTTGGAACAAAGTCATTCAACACACATTACTGGAAAGCAGATCAATATTACCACAGCATGAAATCAAATTATGCCACAAACTTAAATGAATTCATAAATGGTATCCAATTGCAAAACACAAAAGCCATATACATTTTTTTTTATTAAACATATGTATACACGCATACACAGAAATATATTAAAGTTTGTCAAGTAGTTATAAAGAGATTATTGTTTTCTTGGGGGCAGCATTTTCAAAACTTGGAATTATTAACACAATTAAACATTTTAACATAATGACTGTTTGAAAAATAATTAAAAAATCCATGTAATAGTTTTCACTTTAGATCAATTTGTTGTTTTATTGAATTGAGTGAGCAAGTTATCATCAAAGTTTTTATTGGAAATTCCTTCTTTCTTTTTGTTTGTGCATTAAGCTCTCTTGTACAATAATTTACAGTCCTTTATGTAACTATTTTTGTGATGTGTAAAAAGATAATGGGGCCAAAGTAAATGTAGAAGCATTTCGCACAGCAGCCTAACTGCATTCCAATCATTTTTATTGGAGAATGGGGTCAAAAAACGAAACAAGTTTCTGATTGGTTAATATGACAGGAAACTAAGGACATTTTCAACAGTGATTGAGAATTCTTCATTGCACGCTATTTTTTTTTAAAGTGATCTTGCCAGAGGAAAATAAAATCAAAATAATAGTTTCCCAGAATAATATATTACTATAGAATTAGAGATATGCCTGGGCTCAAATTCAAAACACTTGCATGAATTTATAATACATGTGGAGCTACAAGGATGTGACTACATTTTAATACTAATTATTCTGAACTATGGATATACACTTTTACATATTTAACCACCTGATCGCCAGAAGATTTACCCCTCTTCATGACAAGGCCATTTTGTGCGATACAGCACTGCGTTACTTTAACTGACAATTCAGCGATCATGCAATGATGTACCTAAATAAAATAATAAAATAATAATAAAATGTCCTTTTTTTTCCACAAATAGAGCTTTCTTTTGGCAGTATTTGATCACCTCTGTGTTTTTTATTTTTTGTGCTATAAGCAAAAAAAAAATACAAACAATTAAAAAAAAATATATATATATATATATTTTTTTTTACTTTCTGCTATAAAACCTATCCAATTAAAAATAAATAAATACAAATCGAATTTCTTCATTAATTTAGGCCAATATGTAGTCTGCTACAGTGGGAACCACCAATATTGCATCAATCTGGCCGCTGTTAGCTGTTATGCGGGAGCCAGCGCCAAGCTATGTCGCTCCTCCCGCTCGCCGCCCCCAATACATTCCTATGGATGTGCGAGAAGCGCAGCTCGCAGCTGTGATTTCCAGCGCAATCCCATCACGCTGGAAACACAATATCGGTGGCACCTACTGTACATATTTTTGGTTAAAAAAACATTCCAACAAGCGTATATTGATTGGTTTGTGCAAAAGTTATAGCGTCTAAAAACTTTGGGATATTTTTATTTATATATATATTTTTTTATTTATAATGGCAGCAATAAGTGACATTCTGACACTAACTGACACTAGATAACACTTTTTGAGGACCAGTGGCACTAATACTGTGATCAGTGCTAAAAAAAAATGCACTGTCACTGTAAGGGGTTAACATCAGGGATGATCAAAGGGTTAACTATGTGCCTAGCCTGTGTTTTACTGTAATGTGTTAGGTGCTTATACTAGGGGAAGAGATGTCATTTATTCACAAATTCCATCCCTTCCCTCCTGTCAGAACGGTGATCTGCCTTGTTTACATGTTCTGTCTTTCTCCCTAATGATCAAAGGGTGACAGAGAACACCAGGAACTGTGCAACCGCCAAACAGCTTTCATGCATGTAATAACATGTGTGCCTCCTTCCCGGAAGAGCAGGATCATTGCTTCTTGGCCTTTTGGCTAAGATCAAGTGTAGTATCTGTTCTTATCAGTCTCCAGGAGGTGGCGCTTGCTTCCGTCCCTGCTCTACGGTGAGGTGGATCAGGGGGGGCGGTTGCTATGCAAAACCTGCTGGTGTGAAGGTAACCTGGAGTGGTTTGTAGCCGAAAAGGGAAGCCTTCTGATGGGGATGGAGAACCACTGGGTTGGCGCTGAAGGGCTGGGTCCCTAGATTGTGGCAGCTCTAGCTCCGGTCAGTTTTTCAGGAGAGAACACTGGCTCCCCTTCCTCTCGCCGGGGGAGCGGCTAGTACTTCCCGAATGTAATTAGGTAGGAGTGATGGGAGCGAGGGTGGAGCCTGATGGCAAGGGCTCTCACTAAGCTCTCAAAACGTCATGCCTTTCTGCCTGGGGTGGGGGCTGCTGTAGTCTGGGCTGTGGGTCAGGGCTGCAACAAAAAGCCAGTGGTGAATGTGCCCCTGAAGTGGCAGTTCAGGGGTGCCGTATATTCACTGTGATTTATCACTGTGAGTTATGGCACCATGGTCACTTCACCACAACACACGTTTTTCGCACCTGCCTCTAGGGCCGAGCCTTTTGGCTAGGACCAGGGAAAATTTTTATTCCTGGCTGTAGGGCCAGCCATTGTATTACACAATGGTCACTTTTACTCTCTCCCACTTCATTCTCCCCCACTTTCTTTTATTTATAACCTTTGTCACTTTTTTGTATCTTTTTGTTTGGTGTATACACGTTTTGTCGCTGTGTGATTAGTAGGGTTTAGGTCCTCGGGCCTGCCCTGAACGTCTTGTGAGGGGGCGGACATAGGCCTTCTGGCTTGGTTCACCCTCTCTCAGGGGGTCTCCCTTTGGGGGAGCCCCAACCGAGTACTTTGGTGGGTCTGTTTCGGTAGACCTTCCAGAGAAAGGGGTCCATTGGGTTTTGGCCAGATGGACCAAGTGTGTACCTCAGTCCCCATCAGGAGCCTAATGCCCTGGGGGACCAGGGCAAGGTCCTTCCTAGTGGAGAACAGTGTTACACCCGTTGCACGTTTTGTGTTCACTCTTTATGTGTGTGCACTTTTTTTAGGCACCAGGTGGAGTTTTTGGGTGTGTTTCACACGCCACTGGCTTTTCAAAAAAAAAGCAGGATCACGTATATACAGTGCCTTGTGAAAGTATTCGGCCCCCTTGAACTTTTCAACCTTTTGCCACATTTCAGGCTTCAAACATAAAGATATAAAATTTAAATTTTTTGTGAAGAATCACCAACAAGTGGGACACAATTGTGAAGTGGAACGAAATCTATTGGATAATTTAAACTTTTTTAGCAAATAAAAAACTGAAAAGTGGTGCGTGCAAAATTATTCGGCCCCTTTACTTCCAGTGCAACAAACTCACTCCAGAAGTTCAGCGAGGATCTCTGAATGATCCAATGTTGTCCTAAATGACTGATAGTGATAAATAGAATCCACCTGTGTGTAATCAAGTCTCTGTATAAATGCACCTGCTCTGTGATAGTCTCAGGGTTCTGTTGAAAGCGCAGAGAGCATCGTGAAGACCAAGGAACACACCAGGCAGGTCCGTAATACTGTTGTGGAGAAGTTTAAAGCCGGATTTGGATACAAAAAGATTTCCCAAGCTTTAAACATCCCAAGGAGCACTGTGCAAGCGATCATTTTGAAATGGAAGGAGTATCAGACCACTGCAAATCTACCAAGACCTGGCCGTCCCTCTAAACTTTCAGCTCAGACAATGAGAAGACTGATCAGAGATGCAGCCAAGAGGCCCATGATCACTCTGGATGAACTGCAGAGAACTACAGCTGAGGTGGGAGAGTCTGTCCATAGGACAACAATCAGTCGTACACTGCACAAATCTGGCCTTTATGGAAGAGTGGCAAGAAGAAAGCCATTTCTCAAAGATATCCATAAAAAGTCTTGTCTAAAGTTTGCCACAAGCCACCTGGGAGACACACCAAACATGTGGAAGAAGGTGCTCTGGTCAGATGAAACCAAAATCGAACTTTTTGCCCACAATGCAAAACGATATGTTTGGCGTAAAAGCAACACAGCTCATCACCCTCAACACACCATCCCCACTGTCAAACATGGTGGTGGCAGCATCATGGTTTGGGCCTGCTTTTCTTCAGCAAGGACAGGGAAGATGGTTAAAATTGAGGGGAAGATGGATGCAGCCAAATACAGGACCATTCTGGATGAAAACCTGTTGGAGTCTGCAAAAGACCTGAAACTGGGACGGAGATTTATTTTCCAACAAGACAATGATCCAAAACATACAGCAAAATCTATAAAAATACACAAAACAGGTAACTTTAAATCAAAAAGTCCACTTTTCATGTATAGCAGCGCATGCACATTTTTCACAAAACATGCGTTTAAATAAAGTTCAGTTCAGTGTCCAGAGAGCAGGGTGCTTGTTCTATCTGTTCATATTGTGAATGGGATACAGCTTCCACCATGTAGATCACCACTTGTGGGACGATAAACAAATGTGAATGCGCTGCTATACATGAAAAGTGGACTTTTTGATTTAAAGTTACCTGTTTTGTGTATTTTTATATGTTTGTGCTTTTTGAAAAAGCAGCAGCTTAGAAGCGGGTATCTTATTATAGTGGAGCACCGCATAGTTATTGCATTTAAGTATCCAAGAGCGCGGAGTAGTGTGCTATTTGGGCTGGCGTATATACATTTTTTTAGCACATTTTTTATATAGCAAAATCTACAAAGGAATGGTTCACAAATAAACGTATCCAGGTGTTAGAATGGCCAAGTCAAAGTCCAGACCTGAATCCAATCGAGAATCTGTGGAAAGAGCTGAAAACTGCTGTTCACAAACGCTCTCCATCCAACCTCACTGAGCTTGAGCTGTTTTGCAAGGAAAAATGGGCAAGAATTTCAGTCTCTCGATGTGCAAAACTGATAGAGACATACCCCAACTTGCAGCTGTAATCGCAGCAAAAGGTGGCTCTACAAAGTATTAACGCAAGGGGGCCGAATAACTTTGCACGCCCCACTTTTCATTTTTTTATTAGTTAAAAAAGTTTCAAAAATCCAATAGATTTCGATCCACTTCACAATTGTGTCCCACTTGTTGGTGATTCTTCACAAAAAAATAAAATGTTATATCTTTATGTTTGAAGCCTGAAATGTGGCAAAAGGTTGAAAAGTTCAAGGGGGCCAAAAACTTTCGCAAGGCACTGTATATGTGATCCTGTGCAGAGGGGTGCTGCCCTGTATCAGTAAAACTGCTATAGGGTGGACCTTAAGTGGTTAAAGCTAAATATTGCATAAACAGAACTTTTTTGCTCACACATATTGCAATATAAGTTCAACTTCTTCAAAATGACCCTTTTCTGGACAGACATATGCCCCATACACACTATCAGATTTTTTGCTGATTTTTGTCCAGATTTACCAAAAACATGTAGTAGAAGTGCCTGCCTGATTGCATACAAATTGAAACTCCTATTAACCTCATAGTATATGGTTTTGGTAAATCTGAAGACAAACATCTGCAGAATATCTGATGGTGTGTATGGGGTTTTACTCTCATGTGCAAAATACCAAATGCTTACTTGTTTATAGCATACTTTAACCACTTGCTTACTGGGCACTTAAACACCCTTCCTGCCCAGACCAATTTTCAGCTTTCGGTGCTGTACCCAAATGAATTTTTTGTCATTTTTTTCCCACAAATAGAGCTTTCTTTTGGTGGTATTTGATCACCTCTGGGGTTTTTATTTTTTGCGCTATAAATGAAAAAAGACCGAAAATTTTGAAAAAAAACGCATATTTCTTTGTTTCTGTGACAGAATTCTGCAAATTATTAATTTTTCTTCATAAATTTTGGCCACAATTTATACTGCTACATATCTTTGGTAAAAATAACCCAAATTAGTGGATATTATTTGGTCTTTGTGAAAGTTAGAGAGTCTACAAGCTGTGGTACGAATCGCACAAAATTGATCACATCTGATGTACTGGTGGACTATCTCGCTTCTTGTGACCCGAACAAGTCAGGAAAGTACAAATACCCCCCAAATGACTTTTTGGAAAGTAGACATTCCAAGGTATTTAGTAAGAGGCATAGTGAGCTTTTTGATGTTGTCATTTTTTTCCCACAATTCTTTGCAAAATTAGGATTTTTCATTTTTTTTTCTCCACAAAATTGTCATTGTAATAGGTTATTTCTCTCACATGGCATGTGTATACCACAAATGACACCCCCAAAAAATTCTGATACTCCTCCTGAGTATTACAATACCACATGTGTGGGACTTTTTCACAGCCTGGCCACATAGAGAGGCCCAACATGCAGGTAGCGCCATCATGTGTTCTAGGAACATAAATTACACATCTAACTTGTTGACTATTTATTACACTTTTGAAGCACCAGGACAGTGACACGTGACACGTGACACTGATGAGAGATGGCACTGATACATGGCAATGATGACACTTATACGTGGCACTGATGACACGTGGCACTGATGACAGATGGCACTAATATGTGGCACTGATGGCAGATGGCACTAATATGTGGCACTGATGACACGTGGCACTTATACGTGGCACTGATGACACGTGGCACTAATACGTGGCACTGAAGACACGTGGCACTAATACGTGGCACTGATGACAGGTGGCACTAATAGGTGCCACCGATGACAGATGGCACTAATACATGGCACCGATGACGCGGGACACTGATGACAGATGGCACTGATAAGTGGCATTGATGACACGTGACACTGACAACAGATGGCACGTGACACTGACAGGTGGCACTGATGACAAATGGCACTGATACGTG
Organism: Lithobates pipiens; assembly: GCF_037356315.1. NCBI lineage: Eukaryota > Metazoa > Chordata > Amphibia > Anura > Ranidae > Lithobates > Lithobates pipiens. The sequence goes on along the minus strand of NW_027507758.1, from coordinate 545,047,652 downwards.
GCACTGATGACAGATGGCACTAATACGTGGCACTGATGACAGATGGCACTATGTGGCACTGATGACACGTGGCACTGATGACAGATGGCACTTATACGTGGCACTGATGACAGATGGCACTGGTGACAAATGGCACTGACAACAGGTGGCACTGGGGGCAGGTGGCACTGGGGGCAGGTAGCACTGGGGTGGATGGCACTGGGGCAGGTAGCACTGGGGTGGATGGCACTGGGGTGGATGGCACTGGGGTGGATGGCACTGGGGCGGATGGCACTGGGGCAGGATGGCACTGCTGGGGGAGGATGGATGGCACTGCTGGGGGAGGATGGATGGCACTGCTGGGGGAGGATGGCACTTTTTTTTTACTTTTTTTTAATCAAAGCAAAGCAGAACGGCTGCCGCTGCAGCCGTTCATCTCTCCCCTCTCACACTCTGTGTGAGGAGGGAGAGCGGCGCTGAGAGATAATCTCATATGTTTACATATGAGATCATCTCCCATTGGACAAGCCGATCGCGCTGTAAACGGCCGCTGTGATTGGCCGTTTACAGCGATCTGTGTTTGCCTGTCCCCGGGGGACACGGCGAACACAGAACTTCCGCGATGCGCGCCCGCGGCGGCGCGCATTGCGGAAGTAAACATTAGGACTTCCAGGGACGGCCTCCCGGACTGACGCGCCTGCTCTACGGCCGTCATTCGGCTATAGGGCGGGCGCGAGGTGGTTAATAGACACGGTGCCTTGAAATTCTTTTACAAGTAAATATGTGAAAAGTGTGGCAGGAGTGCTGAATTTGTATTCAGCACTCCTGAGGCAATACTTTGTAGATCGCTGCAATTACAGCTGCAAGTCTTTTTGGGTATGTCTCTACCAGCATGGCACTGGTAGAATGTGACACTTTTGCCCATTCTTCTTTGCAAAATAGCTCAAGCTCTATCAGATTGGATGGAGAGCGTCTGTGAACAGCAATTTTCAAGTCTTTCAACAGATTCACAATTGTGTTTAGGTCTGACCTTCGACTGGTTCATTCTAACACATGAATATGCTTTGATGTAAACCATTCCATTGTAGCTCTGGCTGTATGTTTAGGGTTGTTGTCCTGCTGGAAGGTGAACCTCCTCCCCAGTCTCAATTTTTCTGCAGACTCTAGCAGGTTTTTTTGTATGATTACCCTGTATTTGACTCCATCCATCTTCCCATCAATTCTGACCAGGTTCCCTGTCCCTGCTGAAGAAAAGCACCCTCACAACATGATGCCGCCACCACCATGTTTCATGATGGGGATGGTGAATTCAGGGTGATGTGTAGTGTTAGTTTTCCACCACACACAGAGTTTTGCTTTTAGGCCAAAAAGTTAAATTTTGGTCTCATCTGACCAGAGCACCTTCTTCCACATGCTCTCTGTGCCCCCACACGGCTTCTCACAAACTGCAAATGGGACTTCTTATGGCTTTCTTTCAACAATTCCTTTCCTCTGTCCAAAGGACAACTAAGAGATTTTGGTCCATATTGACATGATAGCATCACACAATTGCTGTAGATTTGTCGGCTGCACATCCGTGATGCAAATCTCCCAACACATCCCATCCCTTTCACCTAATCCGAAAGGTGCTCTATTGGATTGATATCTGGTGACTGTGGAGGCCATTGTAGTACAGTGATCTCATTGTCATGTTGAAGAAACCAATCTGAGATGAAGTAGCCATCAGAAGATGGGAAATGGGTACACTGTAATCATAAAAGGATGGACATGGTCAGCAACAATACTCAGTGGCATTAAAACAATGCTGAGTGGGTACTAAGAGACCCAAAGTGTGGCAAGAAAATATCCCCCACACCATTACACCACACCACCAGCTTGAACTGTTGATATGGCAGGGTAGATCCATGCTTTCATGTTGTTTACACCAAATCCATCTGAATGTCGCAGACTCATCAGACCAGGCAACGTTTTCCCAGTCTTCTATTGTTCAATTTTGCTGAGTTTGTGTAAACTGTAGCCTCAGTTCCCTCTTCTCAGCTGACAGGAGTGGCACCCGGTGCGGTCTTCCGTTGCTGTAGCCCATCTGCTTCAAGGTTCGATGTGTTGTGCGTTCGGTGATGGTACTCTGCATACCTTGGTTGTAACAAGTGGTTATTTGAATTACTATTGCCTCTGACATCCCTGTAGATCAGCAGTTTTTGAAAGACCAGCCCATCTGGCACCAAAACCATGCCATGGTCAAAGTCACTTAAATCCCCTTTCTTCCCCATACGGATACTCGATTTTAACTTCAGCAAGTTGTCTTTACCACATCTAGGTGCCCGAATGCATTGAATTGCTGCTATAGGATTGGCTGATTAGCAATTTGTGTTACAAAGAAATTGAACAGGTGAGTGTAGTGCCTCTAGTCTAGACAGGAAATATTATGTTTGACCATGTGAGTATTGGGAAGTGGAAAGGATTTTCCTTCCAACAATAAATTACGGTATTCACCTGCATCACATTTGAAGATACCAACTTCTTCCTTCTACGGGGCATGGTGCCGAACATAGTGGCTTATGAAAAAAAATGTTAGTCTTTGGAACTTTCGTTTAATTTTCTGTAAAATTTTCCATCCCACTGCTTCAAAAAAAAAATGTCACCATTGCCGAAAATGAACCTTGAATTTACCCCCATTTTTTTGAAGTAGTGGTTGCAGGGCAGCCATCAGAAATTGTGGGGCCCCTTAGACAGCTTTAGGCCTGGGCCCCCCCAGGACTGACCGCCAACATTCCCCAGGGCCTGCCCACTGGCCGTCCCACGGAATCCGCCCACTAGCCATCCCATCAAGTCCTTCTGTGCTTGCCCAAAAGAGACATCCCAAACCAGTAGCTGTACGCTCTCAGCCCCCCTAACACATGTACACTCGCAGCCCCCCTAACACCTGTACAGTCTCAGCCCCCCTAACACCTGTATTCTCTCAGCTCCCCTAGCACCTGTACGCTCTCAGCCCCCCTCACATCTGTACGCTCTAAGCCCCCTCACACACATACACAGGCACACACATATGTACACAGACACACACACACACACACACACACACACACACACACACACACACACACACACACATGTACACATGAACACAGGCACACACACATGAACACACATGTACACATGTACACATGCACTGGCACACACACACATGTACACACACACACACACGTACACATGAACACAGGCGCACACACATGAACACACACATACACATGCACTGGCACACACACATGTGTACACAGACACACACATGCACACACACACACACACACACACACACACACACACACACACACATATATATGTACACAGACACACACATGCACATAGGCACACACACACATATGTACACAGGCACACACATGCACACACACACAAATATGTACACAGGCACACACATGCACACACACACATATGTACACAGGCACACACATGCACGCACACATATGTACACAGACACACATGTACATAGGCACACACACATATATACACAGACACACACATGTACACCACCCCACCCTCATTCCTCTTCAGTTGTACATTAGTCCTTACTTGGAAGGTGCTGTTCCTGGTCCCAGCTCTTGTGCAAAACACACGAGGAGTGCACATGCTGGAATTGACCAGAGGTGGCAGCAAAGGGCCTGATGTCAGTGACACAGCAGCAGCTGCTGACTCGCACATATTCTGAAAGCCAGCGCAGCCACAGAGCTTTCCAACACCTCTCCCTGCCTTCTCTCATCCCCGCCAGACAGCCGGGCCCTTCTAGACTCTGGGGCCCCTTACAAGAGTGTGGGCTGTACCCCCCTGATGGCGGCCCTGGTGGGATGGAAAATTTTACTCAAGCGAACAAGAGATGTGACTGTGGTTTTCATTTTGAAAAAAAAGTAAAAAAAAGTGTGGCAAGCAGTAGTGTGGTGTGTTGCTCTGACACATCGCATCTCTGACCCATAAGTCTGGCCTATCAGTGCCACCTATGAGTGCCCATCAGTGCCACCTATGAGTGCCCATCAGTGCCGCATATCAGTGCCACCTATCAGTGAACATTAGTGCTGCATATCAGTGCATATCAGTGCCCATCATTGCTGCATATTAGTGCCTCATCATTAGTGCCACCTCATCAGTGCTGCCTCATCAGTGCCCGACAGTGCAGCCCCATCGGCGCTCGTCAGTGTAGCCTCATCAGTGAATATTTATATTAATATTTAACAGACCAAATGGGATGAAATAAGAGAGGTTCATTGGTAGGCCCCATTCACACCTGAGCGTTTTGTAGTCTGAAGCCTGAAGCTACAAAACGCTAGAGGGGATTTTGCTTCAGGTGACAAAATGCTTAGATGTGAACAGGTGCCATTGAAATGAATGGGATTTTGCTTGTTCGGCGTTTTACTGGTGTCTTAGGGGCATTTTATGAGCTGAAAATGCTCAGGTGTGAATGCAGCCTTAGGATGTCAGCACACCAAGACATTTTGGACAATTTCATGCTCCCAAGTTTGTGGGAACACTTTGGGGATGGCCCTTCCTGTTCCAACATGACTGTGCACCAGTGCATAAAGCAAGGTCTATAAAGACATGGATGAGTGGGTTTGGGGTGGAGGAACTTGACTGGTCTGCACAAAGCCCTGACTTCAACCTGATAGAAGACCTTTGGAATGAATTAGAGCGGAGACTGTGAGCCAAGCTTACTCGTCCACATTAGTGCCTGACCTCACAAATGTGCTTCTGGAAGAATGGTCAAACATTCCCATAGACACGCTCTTAAACCTTGTGGACAGGCTTCTGAGAAGAGTTGAAGCTCTTATAGCTGCAAAGGGCGAGCCAACTCAATATTGAAGATTACAGACTAAGACTGGGATGACATTAAAGTTCATGTGTGTGTAAAGGCACATGGACCAATACTTTTGGTAATATAGTGTATTTTCCAAGGAGCAATAATGCCTAAAGGTTCAGAAGAACCTTAGGGATCCACAAAACAAGTTTTTTATGGTGAAATAAAGAAACTTTTTGTTCAGTAAAGCTGATAACTCCTACATACAGTATTTTTATACATCTTATTCCAGGCGTCGCTGCCGATCAAACTACTGATGGGCCTTTTTTCTGCAAACTCTTTCTTTTTTCACACAATGAAATGCTTTTACCCACCTAAGAATCCCAGAGTGAACCCAGGAGAGGAACACCCAAGGCTTAGAGAGCGACCACCTCTCCTGCATGGATACAGATTTTTTCCACCTGCGCACTCAGAAGGCTGCATGTCTTCCTATTTCTTTGGGTGACCTCAGCCAACTCAGCTAGTTAACGACAAGTTATTATCTCCTTCTTTCTGTTCTTCCACCTGTGAAACCATTTTTTTTCTTTGAATCATGATTTTTTTGAAGTAATATGCCATACCACTTATGAAGCAATTTAGTACACTATAACAGTTCTCCCATCCCTCATTCCTTTCTTTTTCCAGTGGACACCACAAGCTACACCTGAGATTGCTAGCCACATGTTTTCGGGCTTCGCTCAATCACCCTACCACGAGCTACGTTAATAAACTTGAATATCCTTTCAATTATAAAACAGCACAGTAAAGAAACAAAATGTTAAACAGTTATGGACTTTCAGCTTTGGCAGATTTATCACCGCAGCTCACAATGATTTTATTTCACTTTAATAACAAGTCAATCTTCGCCCGGTCCCACATAGAAAACTAAAATTATGCCTGAAACTTTTTCTTTAGCTAGCTCAGTGAAATTCCATTTAAAAAATGAGTACAAAGGCAAATCAATAAATATGCTGCAAAAAAGCACATTTTGTCATTATCTAAATCATCAAGAGACAAATAATCAGTTTAAACATTTCCGAATGCATAAACGAGACCCTGGCATATTCAAGAGCTCACAATTCACTGAATGTTTCAATCAAATGATGCACAAATTAGGAAATAATGAACCTCTAGCACACAATTATTTACCTCACTGGGATTCTTCAGCGCTCTGATTACATTCAATAGCTGTTTCATTTAGTGGGAGAAAAGGGAAACTGATTTCAACTGTCTGCTAAAGGCAGATGTCATTAGCTTGTTACCTGTTCTCACAAAGCAGACACTTATGGTTCTTTCTTGTGTACTAGATAACTGCACAGAAAAGCCATGGAAGAATGTGAAAAAAAAAAAAATATATATATATATATATATATATATATATATATATATATATATATATATATATATAGCACTGACCCCCGAAGGAGCTTCTGATTTGAATTGGGCCTGCACTCTACTGAGAAACCCCCCTTCTGTATGAATCTGTCCCCTTGGCACAGCTGTGGTACAATGATAATAAAGTACAGTATAAACAGTATAATGTACCTGTGTCTATCCCTCAGGATCCTCTGGCTCCACCTGGTGGGGAAAGACAGTAAACCACACACTTGTACTCTTAAACAGAAATACTTTTACTGAAAATATACTTTTACTAAATATAATACATTACTAAATATAATGGTTACAGAGTTTGCACTGTCGTTCCAACGTAGAACATCAGCACAACATATGTCAACAGGCAGATACAATAAACAACATGCAAGTATGTTACTATCTAGACCTGGAAGCTCCCCTTATTTAAAGTCTATGTGAGGCCTCACTTAATGTATTTCCTCCTTTATCTTTTTTCTTCGCTAGCTTAAATAGTTCCTCAAATAATTGTAATCCAAAGGAGTAAGTAGAGAAAGTTAACTTAGAACACTCCAGGTATAACTCCAGAAACTTGTAATCACACTTAGGTGCTAGAGTGAAATGGGCCCCCGGGGCCTATTAAGTGTCAGTTGCTCAATTACGCTTCCGTGGAACAACAGGTTCCAGCGAGGCCTATTAGTAAGTCTAAGTGCATGTAATAGATTAAACAGTGGGCTGCTACCCGCTCACCAATCGGATCAGAGTTCTGAGTGATGGCTTGAGTCCTACAACTGCAGCTTGCTTCCGCTGACTAGGCCAGATGTTCTGTGTCACTTCACCGACTGGATCCAGCTCTCCGCTGCTCCAACAAGTGTCTCTGATCCCTGTCGGTCTGATCACCAGCTCTTGGCTCCATCAAGTCACCCAGCAAACAGTCCGGTTTGCACTTCGCGGGGACTATCTACCGATGCGTCTGAGAACCTTAAACACAGTTTTGCACAGGCAGGCAACGTGGTTCCAAGAGACCAAATATGGCCGCTGCAGTCCCTTTTATACCCTACCCAGCATGTACTGCATATCAAGGTGTTCATCAGTAGGTCACACAGACTCCTGGATAGATGAGCTCAAATGACCACAGTAAACACAGTCACTTCCTGTTATCTTTTCCAACAAACATGAAAAAGGAAAATAGCTAAAGTCCATTTCCAGTTTTGGTCACTAGATGACATCCAATACTAGCGAATAACATTGTCCATATGTTTACATTGTACTTCACATTAATTGCATTAATACACAATTATATCCCCACTACATATATATATATATATATATATATATATATATATATATATATATATATATATATATATATATACCATAGTTTGTGGACTCTATAACTTTCACACAGACCAAATAATAAACACTGATTTCGGTTATTTTTGCCAAAGAAATGTAGCAATTTTTGGGCTAAATTTACAAAGAACGATTATTTATTTGCAAAATGTTATAACAGCAACAAAGAAAAACACGTCTCTTTTCTCATTTATTTAGCAAATAAAAATCAGTGGTAATTAATCACTAGCTGCCCGCTCACTGTCATATGACAGCGGGACAAGGCAGCTCTCATTTTGGGCCGCCGTCATATGAAGTGATTGCTTCCCGGGCCACTAGGGGGTGCTCGCCGGCTGCATCACTGGGGACCCGATGCGCGTGCCCGGCGGCCGCGATGTCCGCCAGGCACCCGCAATTGCCCAGTAACTGAGCAGGACCATTGATCTGTGTATGTAAAAACACAGATCCATGTCCCGTCAGAGGAGAGGAGACCGATGGTGTGTCCCTTGTACATAGGAACGCCAATCCATCCCCTCCCCCAGTCAGTCACCTCCCCTCACAGTTAGAATCATTCCTAGGATACACATTTAACCCCTCGATCATCCCCTAGTGGTCAACCCCTTCCCTGCCAGTCACATTTACACAGAAATCAATGCTTTTTTATAGCAAGGATCGCTGTATAAATGTGAATGGTCCAAAAATAGTGTCAAAAGTGTCCACCGCAATGTCGCAGTCATGATAAAAATCGTAGATCGACGCCATTACTAGTAAAAAAAAAAACTATAAATCTATCCCTATTTTGCAGACGCTATAACTTTTGCGCAAACCAATCAATATACGCTTATTGAAAAAATTTTTTACCAAAAATATGCAGAAGAATACATATCGGCCTAAACTGAGGAAAAAATGTGTTTAAAAAAAAATAGGATATTTATTATAGCAAAAAGTAAACAATATTGAGTTTTTTCAAACTTGTCCCTATTCTTTTGTTTATAGCACAAGAAATAAAAACTGCAGGGTTGATCAAATACCACCAAAAGAAAACTCTATTTGTGGGGAAAAATTATAAAAATTTAATTGTCATTCAAAGTGCGACAGCGCTGAAAGCTGAAAAATGGCTTGGGCAGAAAGGGGGTGAAAGTGCCCAGTATTGAGGTGGTTAAATACCACCAAATCAAAGCTCTATTTGTGTGAGCAAAATGCTAAAAATGTTGTTTGTGTACAGTGTTGCATGAAGCAGGAAAGGGGGTAAAAGTGCCCGGTATTGATGTGGTTAAGCAACAAGAGTTCATAGAAGAAGCTCAGATTGCGCTAATCAAAGAATTCATAAAAATGAACAAATATCAAAAACATATTGTATGTCATAACAAAAAAATCGCGAACTACGTCTATCATCACAGGGTGATACTGTGGATACACATTGGTTTCTATGTAGAAGTGAGCCTGATTTTGCACTTTCCAGCTTTAGTAAATAAACCCCATTGTGTACTTAAAAGTGAGGTATGCCTGTATATACCACATGTAACAAACAAAAGGGTTTGGAGCGCATAGAATGATATAAATCAAATGGTTGTTTGGATACGTGGAGAGGTTGAGTCGTGTTCGGAGATCGTTTAGAAAATCGCTGTACATGTTACGCGCTTTGATGCGCTTCTTCAGGAGCTTGCGTATCTAATAGACATGTAGAAAGGTATTATAAGAATACATCAAAATATCCAGAAAAAATATGATTATTTATAAATAAAAAGATGATATTCACTCTGATGAGGCACAACAGTGCATGCAGCCCAGAACAGGTAGCCAAAGAGGGGACAAGAAACAGGGCCCCTGCATGTGGGGACATTATATATATACAGTGCCTTGCGAAAGTATTCGGCCCCCTTGAACTTTTCAACCTTTTGCCACATTTCAGGCTTCAAACATAAAGATATAACATTTTTATTTTTTGTGAAGAATCACCAACAAGTGGGACACAATTGTGAAGTGGAACGAAATCTATTGGATATTTTAAACTTTTTTAGCAAATAAAAAACTGAAAAGTGGTGCGTGCAAAATTATTCGGCCCCTTTACTTTCAGTGCAGCAAACTCACTCCAGAACCCCAGATTGTTCAATTAAGCTTTGGTAATAAAACCTGGAAGCTCATTGGTTTCTATGCAGAAGTGAGCCTGATTTTGCCCTTTTCAGCTTTAGTAAATAAACCCCATTGCGTACTTAAAATTATATATATATATATATATATATATATATATATATATATATTATATAGATAGATAGATAGATAGATAGATAGATAGATAGATAGATAGATAGATAGATAGATAGATAGATAGATAGATAGATCTATCTATAGCATATATACAGAAAAAATATATAGTTGGACATACGACCAATATAAATTGTATTGTACTCTAGCAAATGAATATTTACATATTTAAAAAGTTCTCACAGAATAATAACAAGATATATTGATGTCTGAATAAACACGGCCAAGAGAATTGTCGAATAGTTTCAAAGTAAAAAATCTATAAAAGAAAAAGAAAAAAAGGGAGACGTAATGGTAGCATGTGTATATAAACACCTATAACACCCAAAAAAAGGGCATACTTAGCAGCACGCACATACTAGAGTCAAACCTACAGGTATCGTACACATGGCCATTTGGTTTAAAAATGTTCAAACAAATTACGTAGACAGATGTTAAAGGGTGACTTACCATAGGCTAAATACTGGCGTGTAGTCAAAACTATGTATGGCTAATAAGTAAGTGTCACCACCAAAAAAGAGGTGATAGACACACAATGGTAGATCCTTATCCACAATGGTGGAATGGGTGAACTCACATCAATATAAATTGTTGTAACAATAAGCAGCGATGTCCAATGGTAGAAAGGAAAGTGTTTGGCTAAAATAGCCACTCACCTAATAGCCAGGCAAAAATGAAAAGAGAACAATAAAGTATTGATAGTAGCACCAACATGGCTAAAAGATAGAGAAAATACAAAAATATATGTGCTCAATATTCGCCACTAGTCTTACCTTTGTGGACAAAAGCTGAAGAGCAACAAGAGTTCATAGAAGAAGTTTAGATTGCGCTAATCGAAGAACTCACACAAATACAGAAATATCAAAAACATATTGTATGTCATGATGTTTGCAGGCTGGAATTATTTTTGCTTTTTAATGCGCAATCATCCTATGTCATTTGTAAGTACAATATATTTTTAAATAAAAGAAAGTGTTTGAAGACTGAACACTATAGAGCATATGCTGTTATTCTTCTTTCTCAGTACATGTGGCTGATGGCTTGAAGTGGTGATTTATAAATAACTACCTGCTGACTCTGAAGGAGCAGGAGACGAGGAAGAGGTGGAGTGTTACATCACATGCCCTATATGACTGTTGTTTTTTAGGAGGTCATATCGGTCCGGTAAGCCTGCATTTTTTTCATTTTGAATACAGTAAGGGAGGGTGTCAGGTTTTTTTTTCTCCATCTGTGTCCATTGCAGAGATCCTTCACATCCTGTCCCATAGCCAAACAGAAAGTGAGAGGAAATCCCTGAGATTTAAAGGAATTTCTTGGGGACCTCAAGATTTCCCCTCTTACTTTTCTGGGGACAACCCACAATTTTGGATTTTCTTTTACTTTCACTTTCAATGATAATGATAAACAGGACAATCAGAGAGGGGAAAATCTCCCTAACGGGGGCATAGAGAGTAAAAAAAAACTGACAGGCGGTCTAATCCCCTTACACTCTATCAAAACTTAAAAAAAAGTGTTATACTTTAAGCACATGAACTTGCAGACACCACATTCATTTTGCACTTTACTAGTACAGTTAAAGGGGTTGTAAACCCACATGGTTTTTCACCTTAATGCATTCTATGCATTAAAGTGAAAAACCTTCTGCAGTGCTGCAACCCCCAAGCCCCCCCGTTTTACTTACCTGAACACTGTCATCCTCAATCCGGGAATGAGCACACCAGATCTAGCTGGTGTCTCGTGTCCTGTTTGGATAGATTGATAGCAATGCAGCCATTGACTCCCGTTGCTATCAATGAAATCCAATGACGTGATGTCGAGGGGCGGGGCCGAGTCCTGCATTCTGTGTGAATGGATACAGATGTGGGACTTGAAAGCGTGCCAGCATGGGGTGTCCACCAAGGAGAGCTCTTCTCCAACGTGGACACTCGATGCCGGAAGAAGTCACCTGTGCCGCTGAGGGACCCCAGGAGAGGAGGACCAGGGCAACTCTGTGCAAAACAAACTGCACAGTGGAGGTAAGTATAACATGTTTGTTATTTAAATAAAATAAAAAAACAGGGTTTACAACTCCTTTAATTTACACCAAGGGTATTTAACAATGGATTTCCTTACACCTCACTGGTATGGGAACCAAATGGCGGAGGCAAAAGAATGAATCTTAAAAAAAAACTTTAAAAAAACAGGATTCTCTGAACTATTGAACCAAGAATCAAAGTGAAACTATGTATATATGCAGTGCAGGAGAGACTTCATCGATGCTGTTCTCACTGACATGAGCAGAGAGACAGTATAATGTGAGCAAGTCACACATGCAGCCTATTTGCCGGTGGTGCTGTTAAACTGATGCTGACCCCTGCCCTGAGTTCCCTCACTGGTTCGAGAAGTGTTCTTCTCCTCCCAAGGCTCTCTTGGTCTCTGTTGCTTTCTCTCTCCCTTCTCAAGACTGGACCCGGTACCTGCTTGTTCCATCCATTCTGCTGCATCCTCCCAGGAGCCTCTCACGGGGCCCCTATTGGCCCCGGGCCCTCGGACAGTGTCCGATATGCCCGAATGGTCAGTCTGCCACTGGGCTGTACTGATGAAGCAGGCGCTGATGGGCACTGATATGCTTCACTGATGGGCACTGAAGGGGCTGCACTGATAATCAGGGGACTAATGATCAGTGCCCTGATTATCAGTGTAAATGTGCCCTGTCACAGGATAGCTGGCTATCTGGCTATCCATTTAGGGTCTAAAAAAAGCTTAAAGTGGTTGTAAATCTTCTCATATATCCAGTGAAGTGAAAAGCCTCAGGTGATACACAGAGATGAAACAAACCCTCCTACATAAGTTTTGCTTTTTTATCTGCAGTCTTCTCTTGTCTTCAACCCTTCAAAATAGCACAATTGTGATAAAATCCTTCTGCATCTGTAAAGCCCCCTACACACTATCAGATTGTCTGCTGAGTTTTTCCTTCAGATTTACCAAAACCATATAATATGAGGTCAAACCTTAGGAGTTTCAATGTGTATGCAATCCGGCAGGCCCTTCTACTACATGGTTTTGGTAAATCTGAAGGAAAAACCCAGCAGACAATCTGATAGTGTGTACAGGGCTTTAGAAGCAGAGATAAGGGGGTGGAGAGCTGCAGTTTAAGCTCTTATATACTGTCTGAGAGTTGATTGGAGGAAAGGGACACACCCCCCTCCACATAGGCAGAGGAATGAAGGAACATGTCGAGCTGTATTCTGAATAGACAGGCTGTGTGCTTATCTCCCTCCCTGACACAAATTGTATCTCATGTGTTGGGAAAACTTGTCAGAAGTAACTCATGCTGATAACAGAGGAACGAAGCACCAGAGAGAAATGTTACGTATAGCTTTGGAGAGAGACAAGTAAACATTACGGTATACATGCTTTCTTTAGATTTCATGACTGGACTGCTTATCTCCCTCCCCACACAAAAGGGGAAGTTCCGCTTTAAGTACTTCTCCCTTCCTCCCCTGTCACATTTGGCATGTCATTTGTTTGGGGGAGGGGGGGGGCTAGTTTTTACAGTTACCCACTCCCATATCCGTTTGCATCACCTAGTCAACTTGTGCAGAAGTTTCTGCCTCCCCCTCCTTTCCTGCAGACTTCTGGGACTGTCAAACCATTCAAGAGACACAGCGTGACTCCTGCATGCGCTTTTGTCACCCACCTGTGAACCCACAAGCTGTCACAGCTGCGTGCTCACAGTCGAGACGCAGGGGACAGAACATGAAGCGAAGGGATAGCTCGGGTGAACACATCGTTGGATTCTGTGACAGATATCTGTTTATTAAAAGTCAGCAGCTACATTTTTTTAATAAACCCAAAAATGACTTGAGCTCTTCTTTAAGAACTCAGCTTTGCACCCTTTGGGGCACACTTTTTAGCACCTGACAGGCTCACTTCAAGTTAATATATTACAGCTTTGATTATTTTAAATAAAGATATGTAGCAGCCATAACCCATTGCAGGACGGCCTTGATTTTATGGGCCTACCAGTTACCTTGTCTTGGCCTGCTCTTCCACTTCTAGGGATTCCCAGGGTTGATACCCAACGACTTGAACCATGACACAGATGAAGTCTTCTTTAAAAGGTTTTATTTTGCAGTAAGAACTCTCAATTAACACAGTCTCTTAGGGAACAGAGGGCACAGGTGAAGAACTCAGGCACCTTGAACTGCAGGTTTAGCAAAGTATCTACTTCCACCCAGAGAGTAGCCACTCACAGCTGGGCACTTCAAGGCTGAACAGATCTCTAGCCAGAGACCATGGCAGTCAGCACGTTGACTCAAACTTGAACAATCAACTAAGGGTGAATAGGAACCTTTTCCCTCCGTACCTGGAACGTTTCCCGTCTCCTCAATGGTACTGGAAAAGTGTGAATTCATCATTGTCCTTCTCAACTCAGTAACCAGGCACTTCTCAGGATGCCACTTGCCGGCCCTACTCTGAAGAGTCCTCCCCCGGTCACTTCCACGAGTTGCGGGGTCCATCAAAGCCGAGAGCACACCCGGACACTTTGAATCCTCCCTCGGTTACTGCGCCTCGGACCAGCCGGTCCGAGACTCAGGAACGGATGGATCCCTACCCCAGACCAAACAGGTCTATCAGAGGGCACTGACAGGAACATGTTGCGGGGTGTCGAACACCCCATGACCGGGACCCCTCACGGGGCTACCCCGGTCCTGGAACCAGACCAGACCACACAGGTCTCACAAACAACTCAGGAACCCCGAACACGTGACCCACACCACTTTAAGTACACTTTCCCAGACTCCCCAGTGGGCCCCGGAACTCCCACTGATTGGCTCCGAGAAGGCCGATACCTAAACATCCAACCAGGCCTGGTTCTGGCCTGTCATGTGCACCTCACCATTCACATGACCAGGCAGATCTTCCAAACACAGCCTGGCCAGACTGGTGTTAAGGCCTACCTACACAATTAACCCTCAGAACCTTTATTGTTCTGAGGCCAAAAACAAAATTTATATGCGTATGACATTTGATCCCAAATGTCATCCACTACAGATATTTCACAGTTTGCTTGCAGAAAAAAAATCAAAGTACACGACTCAGAGCCATAACAATCCTTGACATGTTCAAGCAAATTATTTAAAAAAAAAAAAAAAAAACAATGGAACAGTCAAGGGTTTAAGATAATAGGAACAAAGTCTGCATTGTCTCTCCATTGTTACCTCTTTTTTCTGTATTGCTGTTTTCAACTGTTTAAGTGGGCAGAGTTACGCTTCTACGACCTTGACATTTTTTAAACAGAAAATAAAAAGTAAGGAAAAAGTAGAGCAGCATAGATGTAGCTCTTGATAAATCCCATTCAGACACAGGCTTCTTGAGATTACAATTTCCCAGTGCTAAACTGGTTCCTTGATACAGTAATGTAAGGATGTGCCAGAAAAGAATCTTGCTTTGACCCACTTTCGTTTTAGCATTACCTTGATGCATGCTGCTCTCTGAGATTCTGTATCAGGGTTCCTTCTGTTTTTTCTTTTCAATTTACATGAAATAATTTATTTACAGCATTTACTAACAAGAATATACAACACAATATTGAACATTTCCACAAAGGAAAAAGTATAGCTTAAACTGAACTCCATTAAAACATCTAAATTAAATACATGCCTACTGTTTTACCTATCAAATGATTTGTTTTTCTGTCCATCCAGTCCTGAAATGTATACAGTCTTACAGATTTATTGTTATTATAGTATTGGAATTCAGTGTTGTCATCTCTCCGATGGCATACAGTCCAATGACAATGCCAAACAAACATCCAAGAGTCCAAGGTAATTTAAAGTCATTGTAAACATTCATCTTATAAATACCCTTTTTCCCTTTTTTTAATAAGTGATCACATTCACTATGTTCTCAGCTGCATAAGAGATGGGGGAGGAAGAGCAGCAGCACACTGAGCTTCCCAGTGAATGGCTGTGCAGTGGGGGCATGTCATGACAAATCTGATCATTGGAGGAGAGCATACTGAGTTTCCAGCATAGCCAGAGAGCTGACCATAGATTGAAGAGAATGGCTGCACACTGGCGTAACGAAAAGTCCTTTTATTGAGTAATCATTGGAAAGCACATACACAACACACACACCAGCCGGTACAGAGGTTGACGTGTTTCACACAACTACACTATCCTTACTCATAGAGAACTGACCATGCTGTGCGCTCCTGCTTAAAGTGGTCAGTTTTTATAGGAAAGCAGAGGGACCAGCAGGAACACCAGGGATTTCACATAAAGGAAGAAATACAAAGAAAACAGATAAGGAATACAAAGTGTTGGGGTAACAAACGCTTTCATGATAAAATGGATTATAGCTGAATAAAGCCATCATGTTTCGGTGGCCAAACACACTCTGCCTTCATCAGGGCTTATGAATTTGGACTGTGCTTAAATGGATACATACTAAATAAATTGGCACTGCTTGCATTTCCGAATAGCAGGTTTCCACTAGTGTTCGTGAATGCAGCATAAACTCTCGGTCCTTTCCTTGTTCCTGGGGGTAATCCCTGTGTTATGGAGTGCTGTCAAACTGGAGCCATGGTGCCCAGTGGCAGTTTCAAAGGAGCAGCAGTAGACTGATAAGGTCATTTCCCCACTCTCTCGTTTTGTCAGGTTGCTCCTTGTCAGCATATTCATGTATATATTACACCTGATGTCAGTTTTTCAGATCTGCCTTCCTTCCATGACATCCATATCTTCACTTCACACCACATTACTTCATACATTTCTTTATTTGCAAACACAAACATTTAAAAAATGCTGTAAATACAAAACAAAAACAGAAAACACAAATCAAGAGCCAATTACATAAGAATGCTTCCAGTGCCACAGGTTCAAAACCATACCAACATTTTTTGGGTAGGGGTATTTGTTTTTGTTACATTTTGAGTCATCATGGTGATGATAATGCATACTGTTCACAAATATCTGGTTGGCAAATTCAAATTTACTTCTAACTTGGCACTACTACAGCTATGTTCACAATCTTCTGAGTCCTGCCCAGGTTCTATGCGAGTAGCTGCCCCACTGCACACTACGGGGGGTCCTTTGCTCAGCTATGCTACTATTCATGAAACATCCTATCTTCATATAATACAAGGAATTCTCTGATTGGACAATTGGACGCTTGTCTAGAAATTGAGCAAGACTTGGCAAATCAAATCTATCACTGTAGTACTTTGTACTAGTGTGTAATACTATGACATCACAGCCCTTTATCTCCACCTTATCCAGTCAGAGAATGCCTTATATTCATTGAAAATAATGGAGAGTGTAGAATTTATGTACAGTGGTGTGAAAAAGTGTTTGCCCCCTTCCTCATTTCCTGTTCCTTTGCATGTTTGTCACACTTAAGTGTTTCAGAACATCAAACCAATTTAAACAATAGTCAAGGACAACACAAGTAAACACAAAATGCAATTTGTAAATGAAGGTGTTTATTATTAAAGGTGAAAAAAAATCCAAACCATCATGGCCCTGTGTGAAAAAGTGATTGCCCCCTAAACCTAATAACTGGTTGGGCCACCCTTAGCAGCAACAACTGCAACCAAGCGTTTGCGATAACGTGCAATGAGGCTTTTACAGCGTCCTGGAGGAATTTTGGCCCACTCATCTTTGCAGAATTGTCCTAATTCAGTTACATTAGAGGGTTTTCGAGCATGAACGGCCTTTTTAAGGTCATACCACAACATCTCAATAGGATTCAGGTCAGGGCTTTGGCTAGGCCACTCCAAAGTCTTCATTTTGTTTTTCTTCAGCCATTCGGTGGTGGACTTGCTGGTGTGTTTAGGATCATTGTCCTGCTGCAGAACCCAAGTTCGTTTCAGCTTGAGTACACGAACAGATGGTCGGACATTCTCCTTCAGGATCTCTTGGTAGACAGCAGAATTCATAGTTCCTTTTATCACGGCAAGTCTTCCAGGTCCTGAAGCAGCAAAACAGCCCCAGACCATCACACTACCACCACCATATTTTACTGTTGGTATAATGTTCTTTTTATGAAATGCAGTGTTCCTTCTACGCCAGATATACTTGGACACACACCTTCCAAAGAGTTCCACTTTTGTCTCATCGGTCCACAGAATGTTGTCCCAAAAGTCTTGGGGATCATCAAGATGTGTTGTGGAGAAATTGAGACGAGCTTTGATGTTCTTTTTGCTCAGCAGTGGTTTTCTCCTTGGAACTCTGCCATGCAGGCCATTTTTGCCCAGTCTTTTCCTGATGGGGGAGGCATGAACGCTGACCTTAACTGAGGCACGTGAGGCCTGCAGTTCCTTGGACGTTGTTGTGGGGTCTTTTGTGACCTCTTGGATGAGTCGTCGCTGCGCTCTTGGGGTAATTTTGGGCGGCCGGCCACTCCTGGGAAGGTTCACCACTGTTCCATGTCTTCGCCATTTGTGGATAATGGCTCTCACTGTGGTTCGCTGGATTCCCAAAGCTTTGGAAATGGCTTTATAACCCTTTCCAGACTGATAGATCTCAATTACTTTCTTTCTCAATTGTTCCTGAATTTCTTTGGGTCTCGGCATGATGTGTAGCTTTTAAGGATCTTCTGGTGGACCTTACTGTGTCAAGCAGCTCCTATTTAAGTGATGCCTTGATTGTGAACAGGTGTGGCAATAATCAGGCCTGGGTGTGGCTAGAGAAATTGAACTCAGGTGTGGACAACCACAGTTATAGTATGTTTTAACAAGGGGGGCAATCACTTTTTCACACAGGGCCATGATGGTTTGGATTTTTTTTCACCTTTAATAATAAACACCTTCATTTACAAATTGCATTTTGTGTTTACTTGTGTTGGCCTTGACTATTGTTTAAATTGGTTTGATGTTCCGAAACACTTAAGTGTGACAAACATGCAAAGGAACAGGAAATGAGGAAGGGGGCAAACACTTTTTCACACCACTGTATCTAATAAAATATTTCCTGGGGTTCATCTTTATTCTCTCTTAATACAATTTAAATTGCTATCCAAACATTTGCAAACAGCAGGCTTGATCATGAGCTTGATGACTCAAGTAGCAAAAATGAATACCCCAACAAATAACTTTTTTTTTTCTTTTGCTGCGTATCTTTTTTTGTACTGTTGACACTGGACACATGCATATGTAATTTGGCTACCTAATTTCTGGACCAATGTAAGTATTCAATACAAATAATTCCAGGATTCAGCTTTAAATAAGATAGAGATCAAATAAAGAGGATGCCTACAAACTTTGCGTTTGTTCAGACTCTCAATCTACGGTATTTACACTATTCTCCGGCAGCAAATGTAATTCTTGGTGTTGGCCTGGTCAGTGCAGACAATACACAGGGTGGAGCCCTATACTAAAAAGGTTGTGGTTGTCCATAAAACCTGAACCCAAGGTTGGATTAATCCATCAGCTCATTCCCCAGAGTTACAACCTTTTGTACCACCTGCCCCACCCTATTAGATTGCAAGCTCTTCTGAGCAGGGCCCCTTTTAATCCTCTTGTATTTTATTGTATTATAACTATATTGTCTCCCTTTTTTTTATTGTAAAGTGCTGCATAAACTGTTGGCGCTATATAAATTCTGTATAATAATAATAACCTCACCCAATACTCTGCAAGCTTCTGAACTCTTGCCACTCCTGTTTTCTCTGGCCAAAATACCCTGAGTCCTTCAACCTGCATGGGTGAGACCCCTGGGTGACACCAAATCATAATCCCTGCAAAACTGCACACTAACTGCCATTTTACCTTGTGACCTGGCACAGCCCTGTCACAGTGGCAAGGGAAACACGCCTAATCGTAGACTTTAGAGTATTTGTTCTCCCTTGCCAGAGCTGTAGATGGTATGGATATTACTTATCAGAAGCAGATGCCAAGTTCAAGGCAATCATATAACAGACAAACAGATCTAAAAAACAGGAAAAATATATGCTGGTGTGTACTAAGCTACATATAAGCTTTGCATATTAAAGGCAATAGTGATGCTGAAGGATGATCATGCCACAGTGGGGAATATCTTCCAGAAGATGGCATAGACATGTACAATAACTAGACAGAGTAGGGGCCCAACCTGTAACCAACTGCTGAAGCCTGCTTCAGAAGAAGGAGATATTTTATTTCTAAACCATTCAAAGACCCCTAAGACCACTTTCACGCCAAGGCGATTTACAGGCGTTTTAGCGCTAAAAATAGCGCCTGCAAAGCGCCTCTCCTGTCACTCCAGTGTGAAAGCCCGAGGGCTTTCACACTGGGGCATTGCGCTTGTGGGACGTTAAAAAAGTCCTGCAAGCAGAATCTTTGGTTTAGGAGAGGTGTATACACCACTCCTAAAACGCTCTGCCCATTAAATTCAATGGGCAGTGCTGCCGAATCGCCTGCAGAGCACTTTTAACACCTTTTTTAACCCCCTCGGGGGGGGGGTGGTTTAAACAGCGCTCTACCGCTACCGCCCCCGACCGTCTCAGTGTGAAAGTGCCCTTGGTTCATGATTTCTTTATGGAGAATGAAAGGATAAGTTCCCCTTGGGGTTTTCAGGCAGCAACAAGAAGCAGAAATAAATTCGTAAGAAATATATTTGTTTTATTGGTTCAATGGCTTATTCGCCATCATAGATTTAAAATACAGGCTCTGGTATATATTATTACAGCATATCAATGGATAGAAAGTATATGCAACACTTAATACAGAAATGGTTACAGGAACAGTTTACAAATACAATTTTTCAAAAATTGCAAATATATATAGCCATGAGCACCTCATGCCCTTAAAAAAGGGATAAAATACAACCCCCTGAAACATGTTCAAACAAATAGAATCCAAAATGAAATAAAAAAGATGCTCCTTTACTAGATTTGCTAAATCCTTGTGGTTACTTCAGCGATCAAAGGTGAAGCTTTAGGTCAATCCATAAACCAAATAATTAAGCTAGGTGCTTCAGTGGATTACAGTGTAATTGACATTGAACACATCGACAAAGCAATGCATCACCCATATTAACTATCAATGCTTTGTTTATTACTACTGCAGGGAAAAAAAATATAGTAATGTGTATGTTCACTACATACTGTATACACAGCAGAAGACTGCATTTTTAGGTCTCCAGCAATCTTTTTACAAAAGGGTTAAAGCTGTCAGGTTTGTCTAGCTGCGCTTTGAGAGATTTCCTCTTGTTGTGTATTCCTGTGATACCTGGACAAAAAATTTATAATAATCTACAACATTGTAACTTTTCCTTACTCTGTTCAAATATATGTGCTTATTTTTGGATTTTTAGCTATTGAGGCAGGAAGAGAAGGGCACATTTGTGAATTTGTGTAATGAGGAAACATCAATAAAAACCAGAGAGAAAATACTGAACATCCACAGCTTTGCATAATTATATAAGTCAACAGCAAGAGCTCTGCAAGTCTACAGCATGAAAATTCAGCCACAGTGACCCCCTGTGGTGGGATGACTATTATACAACATAACTGAACCAGAACTTGCAGCAGACTTGCAGAAAGTTTGCAAAGAAAGTTGATCTGGAGTCATGCAATGTGGAGTTGCTGCAATTGTGCAACAAACTTGTGAGGCCTGGCAAGTCTAGCAATAGCTTAGCAAGTCTTTTTCAAACTTGCAGCACAATTGCTTGCTTATCTGGGATGTGGGAACATCCCTGTAGCACCTCATATGTTACCTATTTATATAATCATGTTGGATTTCAGTCCAGTGACCATAACGCAAAAAGGTACATAGTAGGGTAAAAAGAAAGTTTGGATTACCAAAAAATTTAAAATAATGTAAACTTTTGTTTATACTACTAATGGCAGCGATCAGTAACTTTAATGGGACTGCAATACTGCATTGGGAAATCTGGCACTAACTGACGCTGGGGGGGACTGACTGCCCTGCTCTGCTAGATTGAATTTCCCTGTGTATGACCTTGGATTGGATATCGGCTATTCTCTGAACTCCTGCCTGCCTTTTACCTGGACTGTTAGTGAAACACTCAGCTTGTCTACCAACTGCATGTACCTGTTTGCTTTGCTCAGTTTACGCACAGTCTGGTGTGTTAGCCAGACACTATTGCATTATGTATAAGTCCTGGAGGCAACTGAGTACCGATAGACGTGTTTGTCTTATGGGAAAGTGGGGATGCTATAGGTGAAGAATACAGTAACCAGCTATTGTGTCTGACCACCTACATTAGGGATAAGCATGACACAAGGTGTCTGTGAGTACAGTCCTACGCTTCAAAACTTAAAGCAACCAAGATGGGGTGAACTGCACAGAATGGTGATAGCAAAGCATCCTACAAGTGTAGGAACTTGTAGGAACTTCTGCAACAGTGCTGGCAAAACTTTCTGAAATTTCCAAATACAGTAATACCTCGAATAACGAGTGTTTCGTAATACAAGCTCTTATTTTTTAAAACTCCTCACTCGGTTTGTGAGCGTTGCCTCACAAAACGAGCAGTATTTAAGCCTCTGCGGTGTGCAGTACCACATTTGCCCAGAGGTGCAGGGGCACCAGTGACACTCGGAGCAGCTCAGAGCTGCTTGGATGCACTCAAAGCCGATCAGATGCACTTGGAGCCACTTGGAAACGCTCCATTTTCCAGCCTCTCCATGTGTTTTTGAGTGCATCTGAGCGGTTTCTGAGTGTCTCCGGTGCCCCTCACCTCTGGCCACATGCGGTACTGCATACAATAGAAGTCACTGTGGAACGAATTATCTGAGTTTCCATTAATTCTATGGGGAAACTTGCTTTGATATACGAGTGCTTTGGATTACAAGCATTCTTCTGGAACGAATTATGCTCATAATCCAAGGTTCCACTGTACTTGATTTTCATTGTAAAAAGAAAGCCACAAGCATGTGCAACTTTTACAACTGCAAAATTTGATTACTCAAAAATGTAGATTAAATTCTGATAAGTAAAATAAATCTATGATTTAATAATTGATATTGATGATATTATCTCCAATAATTGATTTGTTCTATGCTTTAATTTCAAATTACACTGAGACATTAAACTGTGAAAGGAGGAGGTGAAGGTTTATACACACCGCTCCTTCACCACTCCAAAGATGCTGCTAGCAGGATTTTTTTTTAGCGTCCTGCCAGCGCACCGCCCAGTGTGAAAGGGGTCTAAAAATCTTCTTTTTTTTGTAAAAAATTACTTAGAACCCCCAAACATTATATATATTTTTTCAGACACCCTGGAGAATAAACTGGCGGTAGTTGCAACGGTGTCACACCATATTTGCGCAGAGGTCTTACAAACGTAATTTTTGTGGAAAAAAAAAAGATGTAATTCAAAAATAAGAACACAGTAAAGTTAGATCAATTTTGTTCTATATTGTGAAAGATGATGTTACACCAAGTAAATTGATACCCAACATGTCATGCTTCAAAATTGCGCCCGCTTGTGGAATGACAAACTTTCGCACATAAAATCACCATAGGAGACATTTAAAAATTTCTACAGGTTGCCAATTTTGAGTTACAGAGGAGGTCTAGGGCCAGAATTATTGCTCTCACTCTAACAATCGTGGCGATATCACACATGTGTGGTTTGAACACTGCTTTCATATGTGGGCACGACTTACGTATGCGTTCACTTCTGCGCAGGAGGGATTGGGTGCTTACATTTTTTTTTTTTATTTTTTTTTTTTTTACACTGTCCTTTTAAAAAAAAAATGTTGGATCACTTTTATTCCTATTACATGGAATGTAAATATCCCTTGTAATATAAAAAAAAGCATGATAGGACTACTTCCTTACGCGCCTATTGTCATATGAAGTCCGCAGGAACACTCTGTCCCTCTGGGCAGGCGTCGCATGACGTCCTTTGCTTTCCGGCGGTATAGGGGGTGCACACGTGTGCCCGCTGTGTCACCTGGGAGCCGTGCCATGATTGCTGGTGACAAAAGAGGAATGTGGATCTGTGTGTTTAAACACACAGATCCACGACCTGTCTGGGGAGAGGAGACAGATTGTGTGTTCCTAGTATATAGGAACACCGATAAGTCTCCCCCCCTAGTCAGTCCCCTCCCCCCACAGTTAGAAGCACTCCCTAGGTAGCACATTTGACCCCTTGATCACTCCTTGATCATCCCATAGTGGTAACTTGTTCCCTGCCAGTAACATTTATAGCACTGATCGCTGTATAAGTGTCACTGGTCCCAAAATAGAGTCAAAAGTGTCCGATCTGTCCACCTCAATGTCGCAGTCACGATAAAAATCTCAGATCGCCGCCATTAGTAGTACTAGTAAAAAAGAAATAATAAAAATGCCATAAATCTATCCCCTATTTTGTAGGCACTATAACTTCAATCAATATATGCTTATTGCATTTATTTTTACCAAAAATATGTAGGAGAATACAAATTGGCCTAAACTGAAGAAAACATTTTTTTTTTTTAATTGGGGATATTTATTATAACAAAAAGTAAAAAATATTGTGTTTTTTCCAAAATTACTTTTTTGGTTTATAGCACAAAAAATAAAAAACACAGATGAGCTCAAATACTGCCAAAAGAAAGCTCTATTTGTGAGGAAAAAAATGATAAAAATTGTATTTGGGTACAGTGTTGCATGACCGCGCAATTGCCATTCAAAATGTGACAGCGCTGAAAGCGGAAAATTAGCCTGGGCAGGAAGGGGGTGAAAATGCCCTGTATTGAAGTGGTTAATGTGGTCAAAAAGACCTCAGATCTCACATTTACACTTAAAAGCAATATACAAATTTAAAAAAGTCTTTATTTTTCAATAAAAAAAAATGTGTCCCTTTAAGGCCATTGGGCGAAAGTGACATTTAACGTTGCTCCTGTCATCCAATGGCAGTCTAGTGGGGGCCATCATTCCCTCACTTGATTTAGTGCCAAGCAAGAAAAAACATAGGATCATCTCCGCTGCTACTGACGGAGCCAGTAGGCGACAGAGACGTCCGGAACCCGGCGGGAGGGGGGGTGGTCACCTCTCCTGCCACAAAGTAAAAGTTATCTTGTAGCGAATCCACTGCGGAAACCACTTTTATCTTAAAGCTGACCGCCCGCCATTGACGAAAATACTGGGTTATATCGATGGCGGGTGGTCTAGAAGTGGTTAAAATGCAAGCTTTGTAGGTATTTGAATATGCCTTGATGTTAGCCTCTTGCCATCCCCTGTACAGCAGGGCTCAAACTGGATGAGAAAGAAGCAGCACAAGGAGTCAATTAGGTGTACAGAGTGTCTAACATGAATTATGCCTATAGAAGAAGAAATTAGAGTGAGATATGAGCTCATGAGTCTGCTAATTCTCTTTTTACTCTCCAGTCACTGGCTGGGGGATGGAGAAGACCTGTAAAGCCCCGTACACACGAGAGGACTTATGTCCGACAGACTTCCGAAGGAGTTCTGCCGGAGTTCTGCCGGAGTTCCGACAGAGTTCTGACGGACTTTTCGACTGAGCGGACTTGGCCACACACAATCACACTAAACTCCGACGGATTCGAACGTGATGACGTACGACTGGACTCGAATAAGGAAGTTCATAGCCAGTAGCCAATAGCTGCCCTAGCGTCGGTTTTAGTCCGTCGGAATAGCATACACACGAGCGAATTTTTCGAAGGGACCGGGTCCGGCGGAGTTCCGTCGGGAAAATTTGAAGCATGGTCCATATTCTAAAGTCCGTCAGACTTTGATAAATCAAAAGTCCGTTGCAGCCCACACACGATCGAATAGTCTGACGGAATCAGTCCGTCGGACTTTGGATGTTGAAAAGTCCGCTCGTGTGTACGCGGCATAAGTGTTCTTTTACTTCAGAAAATAGACAGTTATGTGCTTTGTGACAGATACGTGCAACTCTCTGGACTGGATTGACAGAAATGTAAATCCTTTGGCAAGTAAAATAGCTCCTTTATATGCATTTCATCGATGTACTTAGCTGTTTGCCTGGAGTTCAGCTTTAAAGTGGCTGTAAACCTCATTCATGAAATCTGAGCTGGGTACATATTTCTGCAATATTTACTTATCTCTCTCCAAAGCCTTAAGTTCCGTCTCTTTCTGTTGCTCCGTTCCTGTGTTATCAGCATGAGAACTTCTGACAAGTTTTCCGACACAGGTGATAAAAGCAGCTGGAAATTTGTGTTGAGGAGGGAGCTTAAAGTGGAACTAAACCCATCAATTTAGACAGTTAAAAAAAAGGCATGCCGGGAATGCTAACTGCACATTGGCTGTGCTCTCAGCCAAATGATCAAACCATCCAATGGCTGGTGTCATAACGAATCACATGTGCAGCACCATAGCAGTTGAAGATTAAACAGAAGCAAAGATGGCAGCTTCCTTGGCTGAAAACGATAGGGGAGTTTACTTCCACTTTAAAGATCTTAAAGATGGATAATCAGAGAGCTGGTCTATTCACAGCACAGCTCTGCAAGTTTTTTCCTTCCTCTGCCTATGTGAAGGGTGGGGGGTGTGCCTTTCCTCCAATCAGCTTACACACAGGTTATGCCCAGACTCCCCTCCCACTGCTGAAACAGGAAAAAAATATTTTTAACATGCTGTGCATTTTCTAAAGAATATAGAAAAGGAAAGACAGCAGATATACATGTAAAACTTATGTAAGGAGATTTGTTTCATCTCTGTGTATCATCTGAGGCTAATTGCTTCCCTAGATATGTGTGAGGGTTTAATACATGATATTTTTGTATATAGTTTAGATTTTTATAAACTCCCATACATTACAAGAATTTAAGTTGATTTCCAGGCAGATATCACAACACTTTCCCTACAGTTTCAACTAAAATGGAGAAACTAAACAGAACAGGGGCAAGCATAATCCTCTGCCAGCAGAGAGATTAGATGGCTCTAAATACCCTGAATAGAGAGAGGTAAAGTATTGTATATGAATTCCAGTTGTTCTTAAGTTAGGCTAGCTTAGTTACGTTCAATATATACAACTCTATAGAAAACTAAATCTTTCCTTTTCTTGCAATATCTATTCATATGGTCAGTTATTAGCTGTGCACGGAAATGGATGGTATTATTATACATATTTATTTCCTTTTTCCTATTTATTGTATGTGCCTTATTGATGCATCAAGCTTTTTCTTCTAGCATAATATTTTTATGACAACTTAACGACCTACTTAGAGAATAATTCAGGCAGCTTCCAAAGCCCTTCGCATTATCTCTTGCCATTTAAATGCCTGTTGTCCTCACGCAGTATTTGGAGTTGTTAAGTGATGCCTTGCATTGTGCATCTCTCATTTTGGCACTTCCATTTCACACTTCATAATTTTGTTTCAACCTCGAAATGGAAGGGATATACTTCCCCGGGTGCTGCTGCAATGAAATTGTTGGAAGTGCAATTAAGTTCTAATTTTAAGAAAGGGAAGAATATGCAATCTTTGCAGGCAAGCTATGGGTGACACCTCATTTTGCTTCCGTATTGTTAGACTTCATTGCCATGCCGAGCAAATGGTCCAATTGATAACATGACATTAGGAGGAAATATGTACAAGGCTGAGTAATATGGGTAGCATTTTGAGCAAATGTTAATGAAACAGATCACTATGCTTTTATTAAATAGAGTTATTACAGTCATTTTTGTGGATGTCATGGTTTTTAAAAGAACTCTGATTACTAGGAAATAAACTAGTTTTCCAATCAACCACTCTTATTATAGCTAGATATGCACAAGGTGATCCCTGATAGATTCAATGCAGATGGTGCTAATTTGTACATATACAAGAACAGCTTTCTGCCCCCTGATGAGATGAACAGATAGCTAAAGATTAGGGATGAGCTTCATGTTTAGGTCAATAGTGAATTTGACCCGAACTCTAGCTGTTCAAGCAGATTTGGCCCGTTCTTCCTTCTGAATCTCTGGTGCCTTCACTCAGAAGTCATTCATTATTGGTGGTGTTACTAATGCCACTAAATTACAGCTTCCCATCTGCTGGATTGTGTCCCATTGTATACAAGCTGGCAGGTATCCCAGGTCAGGTAATGTCATTGAGCAAATATGGTTCCCTGGCCGCTGGCTTACTAACAGAAGCCAGTGTGGAAGAAACTGCCATTGAGCAGCAACATTTTTTTAATATTATTTTTGCTGAAGTACATCCTACAGGTGCATCATTCACATAGAATACCAAAAAAAAAAATGTAAAAGGCAGTTTACATTTTTTTAGCTGCTCTTTTCTGGAACTTCCAGCAAGGTAGAATCCTGCTTATACCCGCTTCTGTATTAACATTTTTATTTTTTTATTTTTGCATTGGTAAATGTCCCCCATGGCAGTGCACAGCTACCCATGCCCTTTTTTTACCAAACACTAGAAAATCAGCTATGAAAAGGCCAGCAACAAATCTCAAGTTTTAGCTCCAACAGACTGTTGGCGGTGGGGGGGGGACATCCCATCTCGCTGCTTGGGATAACAGCTGAGCGGCTTCTTAGCCGCATCGGTTGTTATCCCAAGAAAGTCAACTGCTTTCTTGGGATAACATGCCCTTTTTTTTACCAAAAGATAGAAAATTGGCTATGAAAAGGCCAGCAAAAAATCACAAGATTTAGCTCCAACAGACTGTTGGCGGCAGGAGGGGGGACATCCCCTCCCGCTGCTTGGGATAACAGCTGAGCGGCTTCTTAACTGCATCGGTTGATATCCCAAGAAGTCAACTGCCGGCTTTACAAAAATTGTCCATGGGCCGGGTGTATGTGTATTCATCACGTGCACTGATGGGCTGGACATTTAGCGGCAGCCGGTCCGTAGGTTGCCGACCACTGTTTTAGAACAAGGAACACTAGAACAAGGAACTTCTTGGAAGAGACCATGAAGCACTTACAATACAGCAAAGTCAGCTTTTCTCAGTCCTCTAGCCTCATGTACACTGCTGCTGGCAACCGGAGGTTTAGGGGCAGTTGGGCATTTTTTTCAGCTGACCCTGAAATCTCCTCTGTGTTATCTTATCAGTACATGTACACAGGGCTGTTTACAGTTATTTCTAGGCAGTTGAGTTTAGAAGCATTTTTTGTAACACAAAAAAATGGGTTCAGGAAGGATGTTCAGAAGCATTTGAAATGCCAAATGCTTGTAACTGCTTGCAAATAAGTAAAAGCTGTAACCTAAGTTTAGGCACGTTTTCATTTATAAGCGTTCCTGAAGAGGAACATGTAAGATATGGGAGAAACACAATTTTCCCCATGCTGTTGCCTGCAAGGGGAGGTGGGAGAGGGTGAGACAGACAGGCAGAGAAAGAGACAGACAGACAGAGAGACAGAGAGAGAGAGAGAGAGAGAGACACAGGCAGAGAGAAACAGTCAGAGAGAGACAAGCAGGAGGAGAGAGAGAAAGATGGGCAGAGAGAGAAACAGGCAGGCGGAGAGAGAGAGAGAGAGAGAAAGAGACAGGCAGGCGGAGAGAGAGAGAGAGAGACAGGCAGGCGGAGAGAGAGAGAGACAGGCAGGCGGAGAGAGAGAGACGGGCAGGCGGAGAGATAGAGAGACAGGCAGGCGGAGAGAGAGAGAGACGGGCAGGCGGAGAGAGAGAGAGACAGGCAAGCGGAGAGAGAGAGAGACGGGAAGGCGGAGAGATAGAGAGACAGGCAGGCAGAGAGAGAGAGAGAGACAGGCAGGCGGAGAGAGAGAGACGGGCAGGTGGAGAGAGAGAGAGACAGGCGGAGAGAGAGAGAGAGAGACAGGCAGAGAGAGAGAGAGACAGGCAGGCGCAGAGAGACAGGCAGAGAGAGAGAAACAGGCATAGAGAGAGAGACAGACAGATGGAGAGAGAGAGAGACAGACAGGCAGAGAAAGAGACAGACAGACAGAGAGACAGAGAGAGAGAGAGAGAGAGAGACACAGGCAGAGAGAAACAGTCAGAGAGAGACAAGCAGGAGGAGAGAGAGAAAGATGGGCAGAGAGAGAAACAGGCAGGCGGAGAGAGAGAGAGAGAGAGAGAGAAAGAGACAGGCAGGCGGAGAGAGAGAGAGAGAGACAGGCAGGCAGGCGGAGAGAGAGAGAGACAGGCAGGCGGAGAGAGAGAGACGGGCAGGCGGAGAGATAGAGAGACAGGCAGGCGGAGAGAGAGAGAGACGGGCAGGCGGAGAGAGAGAGAGACAGGCAAGCGGAGAGAGAAAGAGACAGGAAGGCGGAGAGATAGAGAGACAGGCAGGCGGAGAGAGAGAGAGAGACAGGCAGGCGGAGAGAGAGAGACGGGCAGGTGGAGAGAGAGAGAGACAGGCGGAGAGAGAGAGAGAGAGACAGGCAGAGAGAGAGAGAGACAGGCAGGCGCAGAGAGACAGGCAGAGAGAGAGAAACAGGCATAGAGAGAGAGACAGACAGATGGAGAGAGAGAGAGACAGACAGGCAGAGAAAGAGACAGACAGACAGAGAGACAGAGAGAGAGAGAGAGAGAGACACAGGCAGAGAGAAACAGTCAGAGAGAGACAAGCAGGAGGAGAGAGAGAAAGATGGGCAGAGAGAGAAACAGGCAGGCGGAGAGAGAGAGAGAGAGAGAGAGAGAAAGAGACAGGCAGGCGGAGAGAGAGAGAGAGAGACAGGCAGGCGGAGAGAGAGAGAGACAGGCAGGCGGAGAGAGAGAGACGGGCAGGCGGAGAGATAGAGAGACAGGCAGGCGGAGAGAGAGAGAGACGGGCAGGCGGAGAGAGAGAGAGACAGGCAAGCGGAGAGAGAGAGAGACGGGAAGGCGGAGAGATAGAGAGACAGGCAGGCGGAGAGAGAGAGAGAGACAGGCAGGCGGAGAGAGAGAGACGGGCAGGTGGAGAGAGAGAGAGACAGGCGGAGAGAGAGAGAGAGAGACAGGCAGAGAGAGAGAGAGACAGGCAGGCACAGAGAGACAGGCAAAGAGAGAGAAACAGGCATAGAGAGAGAGACAGACAGATGGAGAGAGAGAGAGACAGACAGGCAGAGAGAGAGAGAGAGAAAGAGGCAGGCAGAGCGAGACAGGCAGAGAGAGAGAGACAGGCAGAGAGAGAGAGACAGGCAGGCGCAGAGAGACAGGCAGAGAGAGAGAAACAGGCATAGAGAGAGAGACAGACAGATGGAGAGAGAGAGAGACAGGCAGAGAGAGACAGACAGGCAGAGAGAGAGAGAGGCAGGCGGAGCGAGACAGGCAGAGAGAGAGAAACAGGCAGAGAGAGAGAGACAGACAGATGGAGAGAGAGAGAGAGAGACAGGCAGAGAGAGACAGGCAGGTGGAGAGAGAGAGACAGGCAGGCGGAGAGAGAGAGAGACAGGCAGGCGGAGAGAGAGAGAGACGGGCAGGCGGAGAGAGAGACGGGCAGGCGGAGAGAGTGAGAGAGACAGGCAGGCGGGGAGAGAGAGACAGGCAGAGAGAGAGAGAAAGGCAGAGAGAGAGAGACAGGCAGGCACAGAGAGACAGGCAGAGAGAAAGAGGGACAGGCAGAGAGAGAGAGAGGCAGAGAGAGAAAGGCAGTCAGAGAGACACGCAGGCAGAGAGAAAAATGGGCAGGGACAGGGAGAGATAGAGAGAGAGAGAGAGAGAGAAGCAGAGAGAGAGAGAGAGAGAGAGAGAGAGGCAGAGGGGGGGGGGCAGGCAGAGAGGGAGAAACAGGCATAGAGAGAGAGAGAGGGGGGCAGGCAGAGAGAGAGAAACAGGCATAGAGAGAGAGAGGGGGGAGATAGACAGGCAGAGAGAGAAAGACAGGCAGAGATAGAGGCAGGCAGAGAAAGAGACAGGCAGAGAGAGCAAGAGACAGCAGAGAGAAAGAGAGGCAGAGAGTGAAAGAGACAGGCACAGAAAGATAGGGGCAGAGAGAGAGAAAGACAGGCAGAGAGAGAGAGAGGGAGAGAGACAGGCAGAGGGAGAGAGAGGGAGAGGCAGAGGAAGAGACAGGCAGAGAGAGAGTGGGGCAGGCAGAGAGAGAGACAGGCATAGAGAGGGGGAAGAGAGAGGGGGAGAGAGAGAGACAGGCAGAGAGAGAGAGAGAGAGGGAGAGGCAGAGAGACAGTCAGAGAGAGAGAGAGAGGGGAAGACGCAGAGGGAGACACAGGCAGAGAGAGAGAGAAAGAGGGAGAGGCAGAGAGAGAGGGAGAGGCAGAGGGAGAGAGAGGCATAGAGAGGGGGAAGAGAGAGGGGGAGAGAGAGAGAGACAGGCAGAGAGAGAGAGAGGGAGAGAGGCAGAGAAACAGTCAGAGAGAGAGAGGGGAAGAGGCAGAGGGAGACACAGGCAGAGAGAGAGAGAGAGAGCGAGAGAGAGGGAGAGAGGGAGAGGCAGAGAGAGAGGGAGAGGCAGAGGGAGAGACAGGCATAGAGAGGGGGAAGAGAGAGGGGGAGAGAGAGAGAGACAGGCAGAGAGAGAAGGAGAGGCAGAGAGACAGTCAGAGAGAGGGGAAGAGGCAGAGGGAGACACAGGCAGAGAGAGAGAGAGAGAGAGACAGAGAGAGAGAAAGAAAGGGAGAGGCAGAGAGAGGGTGAGGCAGAGGGAGAGACAGGCAGAGAGAGAGAGAAATTGGCAGAGTGCGAGAGAGAGAGCACCCATAGTTAAAGCACACTGCTCTCTCTTCTCACAGAATGGCTGAAATAGTTAATAATTTACATGTTTCTCCTGCATTGTGGACATTTGGGAGGGTCTCCTGAGGTTATCTTTAAAAAAAGCTTCTAATGTCAAATGCTGAAAACTGCTGCTAAACTCAGTATGAAAAAGCTGTTAACAGAACTTTTTCATTGTTGTTTATCAGCTGTCAGTTTGCACTGTTCAGAAGAGGTTTTCAACTGCCCCTTGTACATGAGGCCTAAACAGACAGGAGAAGTGAAATTTGCTCCAGCTTCTACACATTGTTCTTTAACCAGTTCTGGACCAGCCGCCATGGTTGGGCGAAGCGTCGTAGCTGTACGGTGGCTGCAATGTTTGGATTTGCTTCAAAACCAATCAGTCCCCAGGCCCAGGACAATGATTTCTGGCCTGGACCTGGTGATCGGTGCTGGCAAATGAAATCCTCCCCTGTCTCTGTACGTTCCAGAGAGAGGAGAGAAGACTTCTCACAGTAAGTTGCACCAACAGTACACTGACACAGTACACGTAGGCACACTTGTCACCCCCCGATCGCCCCCCTACCCCCCTCCTGTTAACCCCTTCACTCCCTGTCACTGTGTCACCCAGTGCAGTGTTCATTTTATCTATTTTTATTTTTATTTATTTTTATCATTGTACTGGTGCCATTTGTGATAATAATCAGTGTTAGGGTACTTAATGGTAGGGCCAAATAGGTCTAGGGACCCCCCTAAACCCCCCTAATAAAGCTTTAACCCCTTGATCACCCCCTGTCATCAGTGATCACCGTATTAGTGTCACGGGTGACACTGGTTAGCTAGTTATTTTTTATAGCGTCAGGGCATTAGCCGTATATTATCTAAATAAAAGTTTAACCCCCTGATAACCTGATGGGTGATATCACTTAGGCTTTAGCGCCAGTCAGGGTCTGCGTCGCCCCAGGCAGCGTCAGATTAGTGCAAGTAGCAATAACAACAGTATAGTGTCTGAATGGATCAACATCTGATCTCATCAGATGTATACTAGCGTCCCCAGTAGTTTAGGGTTCCCAAAAACATAGCATTAGCAGGATCATCCCAGATACCTGCTAGCACCTGCGTTTAGCCCCTCTGCCCAGCCCAACCCAGCCCACCCAAGTGCAGTATCGATCGATCACTGTCACTTACAAAACACTAAACACATAACTGAAGCATTCGCAGAGTCAGGCCTGATCCCTGCGAATGCTAACAGTTTTTTTGGTAGCGTTTGAATCAGTGGCTGACTAGGGATGGGTTGTCTGCTCGAGTCGAACTCATGTTCAACTCAAACATTGGCTGTTCACCCGTTCGCCGAACAGCAAACAATTTGGGGTGTTTGCGGCAAATTCGAAAGCCGCGGAACACCCTTTAAAAGTCTATGGGATAAATCAAAAGTGATAATTGTAGACGGGGGGCGTGGCCGGCGCGTGACTGGAATGGCCGCCTGAGAACTGAGCTCTCCACATACATAGCGGCATTGAGCGACTTCCAGCTAACCTCAACCTATTCCGAACGCACGGTGACCGTCCTAATCTCCCGTTCTATCACGGGAGAATGTCGCTGAAGCGAAAAGATTCCAGACCGCCCCGCAAATTGACGGCTTTTATGTACCAGCCGTCGGCGCGGCGAGGCCAAGATGGCGCCGCTCCGTCAGGAAGCCTCTCATACGCAGCAGCCGTATCCTCCTTGCACGGAAACACTGCAGTCAGAGACTCACCTAACAATGTGGTAAGCGCTTCGCAGGGTGGCGATTCACTCCGCTCCCCCCCTGGGACTCCTACTACCCAAAGCCCGGTCAAAAGCAAAATGAGGCTGGATGCCTCAGGGATAGATGGCGATGGCTGTAATTTAAGAGAGCTCCCCTCTCATACACCTACACTAGGCCCTCAGCCAGATGCCATTGCCTCTTTCCCCACCATGGGACAAACTGTTATTGATACCACTCTAAAGGAGATGCTTATTTCACTCCGTAGTTCTCTACAATCAGATATGCTTTCATTTATGCAAGGATTTGATAACAAATTGGGCCTAATAGATAACAGGGTCACTCACTTGGAATCTAATATGGATACTATGACTGCCACCATTAATGATTTAATTGAGGCACAGACACAGGAAACTAAATGGCTGACTGACAAATTAGCAAATTTAGAGGACAGAGCCAGGCGCAATAATTTCAAGATCAGAGGAGTGCCCGAGTCCATTCAAAATACTGATCTGCCTGCCTTTGCTAAAGGCCTGCTTAAAGCACTACTGCCTGAAGCAAAAAACATGGAATTGCTTATTGATCGGATACATAGACTGCCAAAACCTGCGTTTCTGCCGGACTCTGTACCCAGAGATGTTATTCTCAAGGTACACTTTTTTCACATTAAAGAACAGTTTATGCAAAAAGTGAGAGCGCTACCAGCACTCCCTGATCCATATGCTCAACTACAGATATTTGCTGATTTATCCCAGCATACCCTGAGTAAACGCAGGCAACTTAACAACATCACTAAAACTCTGCGAAACAACCAAATCCAGTATCAGTGGATTGCACCTGCCAAACTCTCCATCACCTGAATTGGCTGAGGTCCGTCTATAGGGCTATGTTCTGTGGTTGTGATCCCTGATCACGCTCGGTTTCACTAGACTTTTACCCCCACCCAGGGCTCCTAGACACAGTTGCGTTGTGTCTCTGCCCTGAGCACTGTTAGTGCTGGTTTCTATTTTTTGTTGTATATTTGTTTTGTTTTTTCTTTTTTCTTGCTCTAACCATCCATCTTATTGGCATATACTTCTAACCTGGAAGCAACCTTCCCTCATCAATCAACCCTTGGGCCTAAACCCCCCATCAGTACAGCTTCCTTTTGTGACCAGTGCTTTATCCCCCTCCCCCCTCCTCCCCTTTTTTGTTTTTGTTTTTCTTCTCTCTCTACAGGTACTCCGAAGCTGCGCTAATCTTCTCTACCAGACCCTGCTGTCTTCACCTCTTATTGACTCAGCACACATCCTTTTGAAGACCTCTCTACACACTACATCACCTTCCTCGCATCTCCTCTAACCGTACGGAAACCGGTTGGCATCCGACCTGCTAAGTATTTATAAGGTACCCCCATTCATCTTTATTACACCTCAATACGCACTATGACTATCAAAATTGTCACGATTAACACCAAAGGATTAAATCATCCTGCGAAAAGATCCTCTCTCTGGGCCTTGGCTAAACAATCTAAATGCGATATAATCTGCGCTCAAGAAACACACTTTTTATCTAGTAATCCTCCTTCTTGCACCAATAGAAACTTTAGTAATATATACACCGCTAATGCACCTCAAAAGAAGAAGGGTGTTCTAATCGCTATTAACAACTCGCTAACCTTTCAACAGGATCAATGCCTTTCTGACCCTGGAGGCCGCTTCTTAATCTTGAACTGTCATATTAATGACGCACCCTACACCATCGTCAACGTCTATGTCCCAAACACTCACCAAATTCGATTTCTTCGGAAACTGAATAGAAAAGTTCATTCAATGCAACAAGGTGCAACTATATGGTGTGGTGACTTTAATTGTACCCCTGATCCGGAAATAGACTCTACATCTCTCTCCAAAAGAGGGCGACCAGAATTGAATTCTCTACTTCATGAACTAGGCCTCTATGATGTCTGGAGATGCACACATGCAGACGAAAAGGATTTCACTTTCTTTTCCCCCTGCCACAATACTTATTCTCGCATTGACCTTTTTCTTACAGACCAATGGACCCTGCAAAAAATATCTACTTCTACTATTCATATGACTTCTTGGTCTGATCATTCCCCCGTAAGCATTACTATAGAAGACACTAACAGAACTGCTTCGACCTACCTTTGGAGGTTAAATACCTCGATCCTGCAATCTCCATTGTACAACCAAACTCTAACGGACAATCTAAACTCTTTTTTTGAATGTAATGAGAACTCAGTTGATGATCTGGCTGTTTTATGGTCCGCGCATAAGGCTTTTATGCACGGAATCTTTATACAATTAGGTGCTCAAGATAGGAGACAGAGGAGGCAGCGAATTAACAAAATATTAGCAGAAATACAATCCACTGATCTACTCAATAAACAAAATCCTACGCCAGCATTGAAATCACGACTCATTGCCCTCAGACTGGACCTTAGGGCCCTACTCCTAGAAACTCACGACAAATTCCAAAAGCGATTTAAAATGAAATTCTACGCTGAGAATAATAAACCCGGTAAATTTCTATCTCATAGGATCAAAGGTTATACCGCCAAAACCCGACCACCCTACATCTATCATCCCCACACTAATTCTAAATTGACTAATCCGCAAGATATTGCCAATGCCTTCAGTGCATACTACAGCTCACTCTACAATCTCAAAGACGATCCGACTCAACCCAAACCCTCGTCAACGCAAATTAAAGCATTTTTAGACTCCATTGATCTGCCTAGTTTAACCCCCCTACAACTAGATGACCTTAATGCACCTTTCACAGAGACAGAAATTAAAAAGGCCATCCAATCATTACCTCCCAACAAAGCCCCAGGTCCTGATGGCTTTGTAGGAGAATACTATAAAAAATATGACTATCTCCTCACCAAATACATTACCCCATTGTTTAATTCCGCTGCCTCCTCTGCCTCTTTCCCCCAGGAAATGTTAAAAGCATTGATCGTCACTATACCGAAGCCAGGGAAAGAACCCACTTTAACCCAAAATTACAGACCTATCTCCTTGCTCAACCACGATGTGAAACTGTATGCCAAAGTATTAGCTAATCGGCTTAATGATTTAATGCTATTATTGATCCACCCTGACCAATCTGGTTTTATCAAAGGGCGTCAAACGTCTGATGCGACCCGTCGTATGATAAATATCATCCATCACACAGCGACCCATCGGATGCCTTCTCTGCTTCTCTCCTTGGATGCGGAGAAGGCATTCGATAGGGTTCACTGGCAGTATCTCCAGCAAACATTAGAAAAATTTGGATTCCAGGGTCATATCCTAATGGCAATCCTGGCCCTATACTCCTATCCATCAGCGCAAGTGTATTGCTCCTCCATGTTATCTACTGATTTTTAAATATCTAATGGCACTCGCCAAGGTTGCCCCCTCTCCCCCTTAATTTTCGACCTAATAATAGAACCTCTTGCTGCTAAAGTTAGATCCCATACTAACATCTCAGGTATTCCCTTTGGCGTTTGTGAACACAAGATTAGTCTCTTTGCCGACGATGTGATCTTTTCATTAACCAATCCTATCTCTTCCCTGGCTTCAGGACAAACCTTATTGGATGAATTTAGCTATGTGTCTTACTATAGGGTTAATGCGTCCAAATCTTACATACTACCCTTAGCAATATCCCCCGAACAACGACAACACTTGAGCGTCCAGTACCCTTATGCATGGTCCACAAACTCTATCACGTATCTAGGCATTAATCTGACGAGCTCCACCAAAGATTTGTACAAAGCAAACTTCCCTCCATTCCTTGCCACACTTTCATCTGACTTAACGAATATCTCCAAACTCACACTGTCCACCTCTGGCAGACTTGCGGCATTCAAAATGCTCAAGCTCCCTCAGTTACTATACTTGTTCAGAGCGCTACCCATCCCAATACCTACTTCCTTCTTCAGGCAAACTCAGTCGATAATTCATAACTTTACATGGCTAGGAAAAAAATCTAGAATATCACAGAGCACACTTATGAAACACAGAAAGATAGGTGGTTTAGGATACATCGTAGTTAAAGACTATTATTTTGCAGCTATCCTGGCCCAACTCAAAGCCTGGTTCACTCCAGATTCTAGTATCCACTGGTGTGCCATGGAAGCCTTTCAGGTGCCAGGAAATAATCTACGTAACTGGCTTATCTCTAGACCTGATTCTAAATCATCCAATCATTCCTTATCTCCAACCATAAAAGCGTCACTAGCAGCATTTTCACATTTCATTACGCACTTTCCTGCTTCAGCTCCCACATATACAATTCCACTCCCCATTGAAACTCTTTATCTTCTGACCCAAGACATTCAACTCTCCCCTTGGAAACACAAAGGTATTTCCTATATCGCTGATCTCTATGATAATGACTTCCTACAATCCTTTACTTCCCTACAAACTAAATACTCGCTCCCACCCAAAGAATACTATACTTATATCAGAATATCACATTGTCTAGTTCAATCACCTTCCCTCCGTTGCAACATCCCCAAAGTGGCATGGACATATTTCTCTAATGCCTCACCGTCCATCAAGGGGATATCCCTTTTCTATGCATTATTAGATGGCAAGGATACTTTTGAGAAATTACCCCCCTTACTAAAGTGGGAAACTGAACTGGGTTCCTCATTTTCCTCACAACAATGGCAAACTGCCTTAAGGGCCATATTTCTGGCTACAAAATCGGCAAACCTATGGGACCTCACATACAAGATAAACCTTAGATGGTATATCACTCCACTGCAGATTCACAGATATAGTCCATCGACTGACCCTACCTGTTGGAGACTATGTGGTCTCCCTGGCAACCTTTATCACACTTTTTGGTCTTGCCCAAAAATAACCCAGTTCTGGACAGACATATTTGTCATCATTTCATCTCTCACTCACATTGTCTCCCCGCCTAACCCAGCACTGGCACTCCTAAATATTGGAATTGACACCTATCCTCACAATATTCAATATATTGTCACACATTTGTGCCTAGCAGCACGGCTAACCATTACACGTAACTGGAAATCTCCTGACTCGCCCTCTCGTTCTGAAGTTATTAGAACAACACATTTACATGGCGTATACGAACGTATGTATGCCTCTTCGGAAGGTCTATTGTCTAAATCCATCACTCGCTGGAATCCCTGGTTAGACTGGTACAAATCCTTCATGTCCGGGCCTCCTTGAACATTTATATCATCTAATATGAGAAGAATTTCTCACATGTCTGCATGTACCTATTCCACCTTTCATTCCCCCCCCCCCCCCCCTTTTTTTTTTTTTTTTTTTTTTTTCTTCTCTCTCTCTTCTCACCTATCCTCAACCCTTCCCCCCTTCCTATATACTTCACCTACATAATAATTAGCAGATCGCTATTAGTTCATTTATTATGGACTTCTTTTCCCCATTATCTTCCTCCAGATTTACGGTTACTGTTTCTTGTTACACAACATTACGATACTTTGCATTCCTCTTAGTTTATTTTGAATATATTGACAATGCAATAGAGTTTGACTTCTTTATTACCCTTACCATGGGAGTACTCCCTTGCTCCTGTGTACAGTGTGTTCCCAATTGGGGTACCAGGTGCAAGGTGCCGTCCTCCTTTTTCTTTCTCTGTTTTACTAGATGGATTATATATTTTAGAAGTCATGCATTATGTCTCACTTATTATATCTAAACATTCCGTCGCATTGTTATAACACATTGTAATGGTATAGATATTTTGCGACTGTAACCTTCTTTTTGTGTAATCTCATGCACTTCTGTTAAATAAAAAATTATTGAAAGTAAAAAAAAAAAAAAAAAAAAAAAAAAAAAGTGATAATTGTAAAGGCTAATATGCAAGTTATTGTCATAAAAAGGGTTTGGGGACCCGGGTCCTGCCCCAGGGGACATGTATCAATGCAAAAAAAAGGTTAAAAAATGGCAGTTTTTTCTGGAGCAGTGATTTTAATAATGCTTAAAGTGAAACAATAAAATTGTAAGATTCCTTTAAATTTCATACCTGGGGGTGTCTATAGTATGCCTGTAAAGGGGCGCATGTTTCCCATGTTTAGAACAGTCTGACAGCAAAATTACATTTCTAAAGGAAAAAAACTAATTTAAAACTACTCGCGGCTATAATGAATTGTCGGGTCGACGATACACATAACAGTTCATTGATAAAAACTCATTCAGAACTGTCTTGCTTCCCAATGACGAAAGCAGCCTGTGGGGATGTCGATGGTGGCGATGGTTGAGGGAGAGAGCCGGCTTCTAAATGGCAGGATTGTGGCAGGCTGAGGAGGAACAGTGCCTCCGTCCGGATGTGGCCAGCGGTCTGCCATTTAATGATGCTTTAAGGCCCAAGTGTAGTTAAAATAAAAAAAGGAAAATCAGCACAAAGGACATAACTTACAGCCACTAGTGTGTGTCCTTTGTGCTGATGCCTGGATGCCTGTTCTGTTAGTAGAATTCCTCTTTCCTTAATATCTGCCCCCCTCCCACCCTCTCACACTAGAAGATTACAGCAGCATTGGGCAATACAACTAAAGACCTATAACAACTATAGTGATTCCATGCAAATGGCTGTTGGTTTATATTTATAAGAATATGTCAGAACTGCTGCCCCTACTGGTACAACTACCTGATTGGGTAGGGTCTGAAATGAAAAGTGTTTACTAGTAGTAGGTGTAGCGCTGTTCTGTTGGTTTAAAATGTGTGGTGCCCTTTAAATAAATATGTGCTGTTTGATTCGTTTATTTTTTATAATTCAAAGTGCTTGTTTATTTTGTTTTGAACTTGCTCTTATTAATGAGATTATAAAGTGACAGATGCTCTTAATTGAGCAAAAATAAATGAATAAAATCCTAAAAATGTTATGAACTTTACAGAAAATATTCATGGGTAAACAACTTTGGTTATTTTTTATAACTTGTGAATTATTTAGTTAATACCTTTTTTAAAGTGACAGGTGCTCTTTAAACAAATCGCCGACAATTTGATAAACCTTTGCTGTGCAAAAAAAAAAAACTCCCAGCATCATCGAGTCCCTATCTGCCAAAAACCGTGAAACGCATTGGCATCCTGGACGTCCGGGTTTGCAATGCTTATTGCTTACCTGTCACATAACCCATTGAGTATCCAATCAAGAATAATTTACATTTACCGAAAACTATTTGTTTACCTGTACATTTTTTAAGGAGCACAGAGTTTTTTGCACAGCAAAGGTTAATGAAATTGTTGGCAATTTATTTACAGAGTTGTTTACCCAAGGATATTTTCTGTAAAGTTCATCACATTTTTATGGTTTTATTTATTGTATTTATTATAATTTATTTTTGATCAATTAAGAGCACCTGTCACTTTATAATCTCATTAATAAGAGCAAGTTCAAAACAAGATAAAAAAGTACTTTGAGGTATAAAAACGAAACTAATCAAATACCAGATATTTACTTAACCACTTAGGGACCGGAAGAATTTTCTCCCTTAATGGCCAGGCCATTTTTTGTGATACAGCACTGTGTCACTTTAACTGATAATTGCGCGGTCGTGCAACATTGTACCCAAACAAAAGTGATGTCCTTTTTCCCCCACAAATAGAACTTTCTTTTGCGGGAATTTGATCACCTCAAAAAAGAGCGACAATTTTGAAAAAAACGAAATATTTTTCTTACTTTTTGTATATTCCGTTTCCTTCTACGAAGGAAACGGAATATAAGAATAGAGGACGGGCAGATGATTAATAGCTTTGTCCCCTCCATTCTTTGTAGTCACATGACCGCACAGTGGCGTGTGAAATAATGTATTTAGCTGCATAATTAAAAAAAAAACACAGACACTGCACTGTATATCTTACTATAACAGAAGAGATACCAGTAATTATGCACAGTGACTTTACAACCATAGCAGAATAGCGGCAGGAGGAGAGGGGCAGGGAGGAGTTGACTCACACCCAGATTCTTGAGCTGACTGGCAGGAAGGAAGGGGGGGAGAGACTTTGTGATGATGGAGGCACATAAACTGACCATGGTATCATGGATCAGCGTCCATGATTACTGTGGTTAACACACCTAGGGGGATACAGGAACAGGCAGGATCAACCAGATATTTTACAGCATAGAGAGGGACAAATGACACTGCAGAAGCACTATGCTGTTTATCGTGCTTTAACCAGTTGCCGACCGCCGCACGCCGATGTACGTCGACAGAATGGCACGGGCAGGCATATGGGCGTACCTGTATGTCCCTGCCTTCCCGCGGGTGGGGGGCCCGATCGGTGCCAGCGGCAGTCGGAATCCGTTCAGGAGCGATCCGGGATGAGGGGGCGGCCATTCATTCATGGCCACCCCCTCGCGATCGCTCCTGACGAATGGAAGTGCAGCATGACATCACTTCCTCTCCTGTAATGTAAACACAGGCAGAGGAAGTGATGTAATCTCTCCTCCGTGTCGGTATTTTTCGTTCCGGCACCGAGGAGAGAGGATCGGTGAGTTGCACCAACACTACACTACACAGTAGAACATGCCAGGCACACTCTCACCCCCCTTCACCCCCCGATCACCCCCCCAATCACCCCTGCACCCCCAGTCACAGTGACACCAATTGCATTTTTTTTTTTGCATTGGTGTAATTTGTGACTGTAATAACTGTTAGGGCAGTTAGGGTTAGCCCCCTTTAGTTCTAAGGTACCCCCCTAACCCCCCCAATAAAGGTTTAACCCCGTGATCACCCTCCGTCGCCAGTGTCACTAAGGCTGGGTTCACATTGCAGCGGTTTATGAGAACGGATGTGATTCGCACCGCACTGCAGTGCAAATCACATCCGATCTCTGTGCGATTCAAGTTCAGCCATACAGATAGTATGGCAGAATTCGCGTCGCAGCCGCCGCACCCGCCGCACCCGCCGCAAACTTGCACGGGACCCTTTTTTTGGTCCGCAGCAGAATCGGATCGCATGGGTGTTCACACCATGCTATCCGATTCCTATCCGAGTTTGCAGATTGCACTGCGATATGCGAACTAATCTGAGGGTGTCATTAACATTTCACTGACACTCCCAGCAGTTCGCATAGGGCAGTGTGATGCGGGAACCCACCGCAGATTCGTGGCGTTCCCGCATCACTCCAGTGTGAACCCAGCCTAATAAGCAATCGTTTTTCTGATCGCTGTATTAGTGTCACAGGTGACGCTAGTTAGGCAGGTAGGTATTTAGGTTCGCCGCAGCTTTTTATAGCGCCAGGGACCCCCATATACTACCGCATAAAGCCCCCTGATTGCCCCCTAGTTAACCCTTTCACCAGTGATCACCATATAACTGTTACAGGTGATGCTGGTTGGTTAGTTATTTTTTTTATAGTTTCAGGGCACCCGCCATTTATTACCTAATAAAGGTTTAACCCCCTGATCACCCGGCGGGTGATATAAGTTTGAGGGTCAGATAAGGTCTGCGTCGCCCCAGGCAGTGTCAGGTTAGTGCCAGTACCGCTAACACCCACGCACAAAGCATACACCTCCCTTAGTAATATAGTATCTGATCAGATCTATATTAGCGTCACCAGCAGTTTAGGTTTCCCAAAACGCATTGTTAGCGGGATCAGCCCAGATACCTGCTAGCACCTGCGTTTAGCCCCTCCGCCAAGCCCAGACCAGCCCACCCAAGTGCAGTATCGATCGATCACTGTCACTTACAAAACACAACACACATAACTGCAGCGTTCGCAGAGTCAGGCCTGATCCCTGCGATCGCTAACAGTTTTTTTTGTAGCGTTTTGATACAGTCGCTGACAGCCTAGGTGCTTTTTTACCTGTGAGTCTCACTAGTGTACCCCTAAATTTAGGAGTGTCTACTTTCCAAAATGGGGTCATTTGGGGGGGGGGGGGGGGTTTGTGCCATCTTGGCATTTTATGGCCTTCAAAACTGCGATAGGTAGTGAGGAGTAAAATCAAAAATTTACACCCTTAGAAATCCTGAAGGCAGTGCTTGGTTTTCGGGGCCCCGTACGCGGCTAGGCTCCCAAAAAATCATCCCACACATGTGGTATCCCCGTACTCAGGAGAAGCAGCAGAATTTATTTTGGGGTGTCATTTCACATATGCCCATGGCATGTGTGAGCAATATATCATTTAGTGACAACTTTGTGAAAAAAAAAAAAAAGTTTGTAATATTCCCGCAACTTGTGGCAAAATATAAAATATTCCATGGACTCAACATGCCTCTCAGCAAATAGCTTGGGGTGTCTACTTTCTAAAATGGGGTCATTTGTGGGGGTTTTGTGCCATCTTGGCATTTTATGGCCTTCAAAACTGTAATAGGTAGTGAGGAGTGAAGTCAAAAATTTACGCCCTTAGAAAGCCTGAAGGCGGTTCTTGGCTTTCGGGGCCCTGTACACGGCTAGGCTCCCAAAAAATCCCACACATGTGGTATCCCCGTACTCAGGAGAAGCAGCAAAATTTATTTTGGGGTGTCTTTTCACATATGCCCATAGCATGTGTGAGCAATATATCATTTAGTGACAACTTTGTGAAAAAAAATAAAAAATAAAAAAAAGTTTGTAATTTTCCGGCAACTTGTGGCAAAATATAAAATATTCCATGGACTCAACATGCCTCTCAGCAAATAGCTTGGGGTGTCTACTTTCTAAAATGGGGTCATTTGTGGGGGTTTTGTGCCATCTTGGCATTTTATGGCCTTCAAAACTGTAATAGGTAGTGAGGAGTGAAGTCAAAAATTTACGCCCTTAGAAAGCCTGAAGGCGGTGCTTGGTTTTCGGGGCCTCGTACGCGGCTAGGCTCCCAAAAAGTCCCACATATGTGGTATCCCCGTACTCAGGAGAAGCAGCAGAATTTATTTTGGGGTGTCATTTCACATATGCCCATAGCATGTGTGAGCAATATATCATTTAGTGACAACTTTGTGAAAAAAATAAATAAATAAATAAAAGCTTGTAATTTTCCCACAACTTATGGT
Source organism: Lithobates pipiens (assembly GCF_037356315.1). Taxonomy (NCBI): domain Eukaryota; kingdom Metazoa; phylum Chordata; class Amphibia; order Anura; family Ranidae; genus Lithobates; species Lithobates pipiens. Next base: position 545,002,698 of record NW_027507758.1, on the reverse strand, counting down.
AAAATATAAAATATTCCATGGACTCAACATGCCTCTCAGCAAATAGCTTGGGGTGTCTACTTTCTAAAATGGGGTCATTTGTGGCTGTTTTGTGCCATCTTGGCATTTTATGGCCTTCAAAACTGTGATAGGTAGTGAGGAGTGAAATTACAAATGTATGCCCTTAGAAATCCTGAAGGCGGTGCTTGGTTTTCGGGGCACCGTACGCGGCTAGGCTTCCAAAAAGTCGACCACATGTGGTATCCCCATACTCAGGAGAAGCAGCAGAATGTATTTTGGGGTACAATTCCACATATAACCATGGCATGTGTGAGCAATATATCATTTAGTGACAACTTTGTGTAAAAAAAAAAAAAAAAAAAAATTTTTTGTCATTATTCAATCGCTTGAGGCAAAAAAAAAAATATTCAATGGGCTCAACATGCCTCTTATCAATTTCCTTAGGGTGTCTACTTTCCAAAATGGGGTCATTTGGGGGGTTTTGTACTGCCCTGCTTTTTTAGCACCTCATAAACTAAAAGCTGCGTAAATTCCAGAAAACATACCTTAGTTTGTAGATGTGACAACTTTTGCGCAAACCAATAAATATACAGTTATTGACTTTTTTTTACCAAAGACATGTGGCTGAATACATTTTGGCCTAAATGTATGACTAAAATTGAGTTTATTGGATTTTTCTAATAACAAAATTTGCGGTCTTTTTACGTTTATATCGCAAAAAATAAAAATCGCAGAGTCAGTCAAATACCTTTAAAAGAAAGCTCTATTTGTGGGAAAAAAAGGACACAAATTTTGTTTGGGTACAACATTGCATGACCGCGCAATTACCAGTTAAAGCAGCGCAGTGCCAAATTGTAAAAAGACCTCTGGTCATTGACCAGCAAAATGGTCCGGTCTGAAAGTGGTTAAAGGAACAGGATAATTTTTTTAGAGTTACAACCACTTTAAGGTCATAAACAATGGATGACAATAAGTGATATGTAAAAATACTTTTTACACTAGAAAGGCCTCGATCAGGGGCCTCAGATCTAATAGCCTTGCAGGGAACAAGGCCTTGGTTATAAACTTATTTGGTAGGTCCGATAAGTATCTGAAGTAGTTGTATTGTGGAAAACAATTGAAAAAATGGGGCTAATTTCAAACTAAATATTTCAGTTACAAAGTTTACAAAATGCTAAATAAGCACAATAAATATTACTTACCTTCAGTGTACTGTGTGCCTTTTGCTTCTGTCTTTAAGTAGTAATCTTCCTCCTCTGATGCTCCCCCTCCAACCTTGCTGCTGTTATCCAGTACAGCGGTAGTTAATAGAACGGAGAAGCTGCCACTTATGTCCGCCCTTTCCACCCAGCTCCTCAATTCATAGAAGCCATACTACGGCTTCTACGAGGGAAACATGATCTATAAATGGAGGATGGGCAGATGATTGAGAGCTCCACCTTCTACATTCATTCATACTTTTTTGAGTTGAGAATACATATTTAACTAGAATTGTTGTTTAAAACCAGAGTTTAATATTACAATAATAATAATAATAGTGCCCAATAATGCGATAATCAATAATCCACAGATGTGCTAAATAACCAATTAATAATACTCCTTCCTCTATGAGTAGAGGTGTAATCCAAATACAGTGATAATAATAAAATGTGAAGAAAGGGTTCCAACGAAGAAAAACCACCACTTAGAAATATAGTTCCTATTCAACTTCAAAAAATGCTTAAAGCAAAAAACCTGAGTCAAATAACACTTTACAGAACACGGATCCTCGCTACGATGAGCTTATAAGTTTCCAGTTTTTCTCCGAAAATGATGAATTCTAAATATTGCTCTCAAAGATAAAATACATCATTGCGCAAGATTGCTGTGTATTCTTAACTTCCCAATTAATATAAGCTATTCACTCACATTTGGTTTGGTAAAAAAAACGCTGATTGACGATCAGTAGTGCAAGCAGTTTTTCACCTCACTGCACGTCCGTTATAGCAGAACACCGGGGGTGACGTCACTGGCTCCTCCCAATGCTTTGTGTCATAGGTCACGTGACTTTCTCAAGTGAAATGAGAGTTTAATATTACTTTAAATACCATAAATGGAATATTTGCTATCAATGCTCCAAATTGCCTCCCAGTCTTCTTGATCTAGCTTTTGACCTTTTAATCATCCATCCGTCCTTTCATTCATAGAAGATGAAATTGTGGGGTATAATCCATATGTATAATAATCAGTCTGAAAGTGTGAAACAAGATTCTTTCTAGATAAAAGTCCTTTATATTTAATTGAATGAATTTATTTATTACATTTTTAATTAAAGTGATTGTAAAGGTGTTTTTTTTTTAAAATAACAAACATGTCTAAACTTACCTGCTTTGGTCAATGGAATTGAACAGAGTGGCCGTGGACCCCTGTTTTAGGGGGGCACTCGTGCGTGCTTGCACCGGAGCCCCTCTGCTGCATCCATTGACACAGACAGCGGGACTTGGCCCCCGCCCCCTTGCTCCCTCAATATTGGCTTTGAGCTGGATCGAATGAGGGCTCAGGTAAGTAAAAGGGTGGCTGAGGGGGGATGCTAACACCTAAACATGTTTTACCTTAATGCAAGGAGCTTTACAATCACGTTAAATAAATTAAATATATTTCATTTATTTATTTTTAATATACAGTGCCTTGCAAAAGTATTCATCCCCTTGGCATTTTTCGTGTTTTGTTGTCTCACAACCTGGAACATGGATTGTTTAAGAATTTGCATCATTTATTTTACAGAACATGCCCACAACTTTGAAGATTTTTTTTTATTATTGTGAAGCAAACAACAAATAGGACAAAATAACAGAAAGAGTCAATGCGCATAACTATTCCCCCCTAAAGTCAATTATTTGTAGAGCCACCGTTTGCGGCTATCACAGCTCCAAGTCGCTTTAGATAAGTCTCTATGAGCTTGCCACATCTTATCACTGGGATTTTTGTTCATTCCTCCTTGCAAAACTGCTCCAGCTCCTTCAAGTTGGATGGTTTGCGCTTGTGAACAGCAATCTTTAAGTCTGTCCACTGATTTTCTATTGGATTGAGGTCTGGGCTTTGACTAGGCCATTCCAACACATTTACATGTTTCCCCTTAAACCACTCAAGTGTTGGTTTAACAGTATGTTTGGGGTCATTGTTCTGCTGGAAGGTGAACCTCCATCCTAGCCTCAAATCACACACAGCGTGGTACAGGTTTTGCTCAAGAATAACCCTGTATTTAGCACCATCCATCTTTCCCTTAACTCTGACCAGTTTCCCAGTCCTGACTGCTGAAAAACATCCCCACAGCATGATGCTGCCACCACCATGTTTAACTGTGGGGATGTTGTTCTGTGGGTGATGTGATATGTTGGGTTTGCGCCAGACATAGCATTTTCTTTGATGGCCAAAAAGTTTAATTTTAGTCCTATGTACATATACTCCAGTCTGTGCTGTTGAACTCTGTAGCTCCTTCAGGGTTACCTTAGGTCTCTGTGCTGCCTCTCTGATTAATGCCCTCCTTGCCCAGTCCGTGAGTTTTGGTGTGCGGCCGTCTCTTGGCAGGTTTACTGTCGTGCCATGTTCTTTCCATTTGGTTATGATAGATTTAATAGTGCTCCTAGGGTTCATCAAAGATTTGGATATTTATTTATAACCTAACCCGGATTTGTAATTCTCAACAACATTGTCCCTTACTTATTTGGAGAGTTTCTTGGTCTTCATGGCAGTGTTTGGTTAGTGGTGCCTTGTAGTAGTCTTGCTTAGGTGTTGCAGCCTCTGGGGCCTTTGAAAAAGGAGTGTATATATATATAATGACAAATCATGTGACACTTAGATTGCACAAAGGTGGACATCATTTCACTAATTATGTAACTTTTGAAGGTAATTGTTTACACCAGAGCTTTTCATGGACTTCATAACAAAGGGGGGGAATACATACGCACATGCCAATTATCGATTTTTATTTCTGAAAAATAGTTTTATGTATCTATTTTTCTAATTTTACTTCACCAACTTAGACTATTGTGTTCTGATCCATCACATATAATTCAGATAAAAAAAAAACATTGAACTAAAGGCTGCAATGCAACAAAATAGGTAAAAAGCCAAGAGGGGTGGTGAATAATTTTGCAAGGCTCTGTATTATTTATATACTGTAGTTACTAAGAAACATCATGTTCATGTAACTTCTTGGTTTGGCCATGCTTAGTTCATGCTTATTTTATTTTGTGTGAGGATAAGGTGTAAAATGTATCCCAATGCTGCTTTAGGTAATTAGAGCAATCCCTAAAATGTACCCTCCAAACAAATCGCCAAAAATCACCAAGGTTCTCTTAATACCACTGGAAGGAATAGAGGAAAGATTTCTGGTGCTGCACATCCATGGGGTCCTATGGTGGTATGAGAGAGACAACCTCAACCTGCACTCCCACCTGGCCACGCCTTAAATGCATTTTACTCCACCCCTCAGGAGCTTAGTCATGGGGATCTTCATACCAAATAAGGGTGATTAGAATGTAATATAGTGAATTTGTAAAACCCAAAGTACCGTAATTAGGGATGAGCTTCGTGTTCGAGTCGAACATACGTTGGACTCGAACATCGGCTGTTCGCCCGTTCGGTGAATTCCGAACATTATGGGCCGTTCGCGCCAAATTCGTGTGGCACTCACGGCCCACAATGCACTGCGTCATCGCAGTGCATTGATGGCTCATGATTGGCCAAGCATGCACTGTGACCCCGCATGCTTGGCCAATCACAGCGCCAGCAGCGAGGAGAGCCATGATTGGCCACAGGCAGGATGCCTGTGGCCAATCATAGCTCAGGCTGTGTAGTACACGCCCCACACTATATAAGGCCGCCAGCGCGGCGGCCTTTTGTAGTGTGTTGGCATCTGAAGCAGTTAGTGGGTGTTCTGTGTACCTTCAACACAGTACACACCGATCGTTATCGGACGATTTTCGATCTTGCTCTTCTGTAGTGGTTGTTGTCTGCTTGCCCTGACCGCAGTATACACCGCTATATTCACCTCACCTATATAGCTAGTGATCTATCTTTTATAATAGAGCTTGCAGTCAGTAGTGTTAGGAGCTTGTGCGTGCTGTCTGCGTGCTCTGTACCCAGTACACACCGCTATATCCACCTACATAGCTCTTCTCTATTTGAGCCCACTTGCCATCTGCAGGAGTTATTGGAAGTTGTGTGTGCCTCCAGCACAGCACAGTATACATCTGTATATACCCCTTTATCTCTGGTGTTCTATAATAAAGGCATCTGCAGGAGTTAGTGGTTTTTTTGTGCCTCCAGCACAATATACACCTGTATCTACCGTTTATTGCTGTTCTCTAATAGAGCCATCTGCAGGCTTAGTGGGTGTTGTGTGACTCCATTACAGTCTACCCCTTTATCTCTGGTGTTCTATAATAAAGGCATCTGCATGAGTTAGTGGGTGTTGTGTGCCTCCAGCACAATATACACTACCCAACTGCTGTTTTACCCAACTCCCTTCAGGCCATTACCATGTCTGGAAGGCCAGCAAGGAGAGGCAGACAGGCGCGAGCTGATAAAAGAGGGCAAGCAGGCTCTGTGTCTAGAGACAACAGTGCTGGTCGTGGACGCGGTGCATTGTCATCAGCACGTGGCCATGTGACACGCTTGTCCTTCTTTTCGGCAGCTGGACATGTTGAACCGCAACATGCCAACGACTTGGTAGAGTGGATGACCAAGCCCTCTTCATCCTCCTCATCCTCTCTCACCCAGTCTCAGGGTATTAGCAAAGCAGCTGCCAACACATCGTCTTCCCTCCTCTCAATGTCATCATCAGTGACTCCTTCCATAGACCCACCACGTCCTCCTGAGGAGTCTCCTGAACTCTTTGAGCACAGTGTTGGGTACATGCTCCAGGAGGATGCCCAGTGTTTTGTAGGCTCTGATGATGACACTCAGCTAGAGGAAGGCAGTAGCGTGAGCGCAGAGAGAGGGGATGCTCAAGAAGGACAGCAATCTGGCAGTCATGTTCCACAAGCTGCAGCATACTGCCAGGTTTGCTACAGCGATGAAGAGGGAGGGGATGATGAGGGCACTGACTCCACGTGGGTGCCTGGTAGGAGAGAGGAGGAGGAGGAGGAGGAGGAGGCACATGTCCAACGAGGCAGGATGCTCTCCGGGGGCAAGCTTAGGAGCAGCACACTGACTGAATCACACCGCAGAGCTCCGCCTGTGCAGGGCGCTGCCTCTGCGTGTTATTCTAAAAGTTCTTTGGTGTGGGCCTTTTTTGAGACGAGTGCATCAGATCGCACCGCTGCTATTTGCAACATATGTCTCAAGCGTATCTCGCGTGGCCAAAACATCAGCCGCTTGGGCACCACATGCTTGACCAGACATATGTTGACCTGCCATGCAGCTCGTTGGCAAGCGTACCTCAAAGACCCACACCAAAGAACAAAGCGGACCTCTCCTTGCTCCTCATCAGCTGGCATCTCCAACCCCACTAGATCTTCAGTCCTCTCTGAAACCTGCTCTGAGAGGAATGAAGGTGTAGAATTAGGTGTGTCACAGCCAAGTGCTTCCGGGCACTCTGCTAGCAGTACACCCACGTCCGATTATAGCAGGCAAATGTCCCTGTCCCAGCTGCTGGACCGGCGAAAGAAGTTCACTCCCAGCCATCCACATGCCCAGCGGTTGAATGCTAGCTTGGCTAAATTGCTAACACTTCAACTGCTGCCTTTTCAGTTGGTAGACTCGGCCCCCTTCCGTGAGTTTGTACAATGTGCGGTTCCTCAGTGGCAGGTCCCCAAACGCCACTTTTTCTCACGGAAGGTGATTCCGGCTCTCTACCGGCATGTGGAAGGCAATGTCCTTGCCTCGCTGGACAGGGCGGTCAGCGGTAAGGTGCATATTACCGCTGACTCATGGTCCAGCAGGCATGGACAGGGACGTTACCTGTCTTTCACGGCCCATTGGGTCACTCTTCTGGCAGCTGGGAATGATGCAGGACAAGGTGCAGTAGTGTTGTAGGTTGTTCCACCACCACGCCTCCAAAATGCTACTATTGGTTGTGACACACCTCTCTCCTCCACCCCCTCCTCTTCTTCTTCCTCCATGGCCTCTTCCAGTGCTCTGTCCTCAGAACCAGCGGTGCTCCGTAGGCGTTCCAGGGGCTACGCAAGTACACAGGCAAAACGATGCCATGCCATGCTTGCGCTGGTTTGTTTGGGGGACAGGAGCCATACTGGGGCGGATATTTTGTCAGCTCTGCAGGGGCAGGCCGAGAGGTGGTTGACGCCATGCCAGCTTAAGCCAGGAATGGTGGTTTGTGACAATGGCACCAACCTCCTCTCCGCCCTCCGACAGGGACAACTGACCCATGTGCCCTGTGTAGCTCACGTCCTTAACCTGGTGGTGCAGCGGTTCTTGGGCAGGTACCCGGGCTTACAGGATGTCCTGAAGCTGGCCAGGAAAGTCTGTGTGCATTTCCGCCGATCATTTAATGCCTGTGCTCGGCTGGCTGAGCTCCAAAAGGAGTTGAACCTGCCCAAGAACCGCCTTATATGTGACATGCCCACCAGGTGGAACTCAACGTTGGCCATGCTGCAGCGGCTGCACACACAGCAGAGGGCAATCAATGAGTACCTGTGCGACTACGGCACCAGGACTGGGTCAGGGGAGCTTGGTTTTTTCTCACCACGCCAGTGGGGCATGATCAGGGATGCATGCACTGTCCTGTCACCGTTTGAGGAGGCCACAAGGATGGTGAGCAGTGACAGTGCATGCATCAGTGACACTGTACCTCTTGTCCACCTCTTGGAGCATACGCTGCATGGAATAATGGACAGGGCACTTGAGGCAGAACAGAGGCAGGAAGAGGAGGACTTCCTTGCCTCTCAAGGCCCCCTTTATCCAGACAGTGTTCCTGCTGTGCCACCCATCACACAGGAAGAGGATGAGGAGGAGGAAGAGGAGGAGGAGGATGATTGTGTCAGCATGGAGGTGGAGGCTGGCACTCAGCATCAGCAGCAGCAGCAGCAGCAGCAGTCTTGTAGGGATGATTTACAGTCCCAAGAAACACGTGGACTTGTACGTGGCTGGGAGGAGGTAGCTGCGGATCATGTTGTCCTTAGTGACCCAGAGGACTCCGGACCGAATGCCTCAGCTAACCTACGCTGCATGGCCTCCCTGATCCTGCAAAGCCTGCGGAAGGATCCTCGTATTCTTCGGATCAAGGAGAGGGACCATTACTGGCTGGCCACTCTCCTTGATCCACGGTACAAGGGTAAGGTTGCCGACCTTATCTTGCCATCGTAGAGGGAGCAGAGGATGAGACATCTCCGGGAGGCCTTGCAGAAAGGTCTGTGCAACGTGTTCCCAGAGACTGGGAGGTTACAAGCTCCTTGTCCTGGACAACGTGTTGCTGAGGCATCGGTCAGAAGGAGTGGTGGAGAAGGTGGCCGTCTGACTGATGCTTTCAGACAATTTTTTAGTCCGCAGCCCCAAGGTATGATCGGTTCCAGCAACCATCGCCAGCGTCTGATTTACATGGTGCAGGAATACCTAGGGGCAAGGTCAGACTTGGACACCTTTCCCACCGAAAATCCTCTGGCTTACTGGGTCTTGAGCATGGATCACTGGCCAGAGCTTGCACAGTATGCAATTGAGCTACTGGCCTGTCCTGCATCCAGCGTTCTTTTTGGAATGCACCTTCAGTGCTGCTGGTGGCTTTGTTACCGATCACAGGGTGCCCCTGTCCACCGAATCACTTGATCGTCTGACCTTCATCAAGATGAATCAGTCTTGGATCACCCACAGCTACCAAGCACCTGAAGCTGATGTAACCGAATAATTTTTTTTGAAATATCACATCCCTTCAAGACTGCCTATGCTGATGCTGAGTGACTGTCCTGTTATGTTGATTGTCTATCCTCTTCCTCCTCCGCTGATATGTTGGAAGCACATTTCTGGTTCTGGGTGATGCCATCAGCCCAATTTTTCTGCCCCTGTTTAACAGGGGTGTTTAATTACAATTTTTGATGCAATGCTTTGCAGAAGGGCTAATTCCTGCAATAAAACTAGAGTATATGGGAGAGGTTGCAGTGTGGTGGCACCAGCACCAGTGACTAAAGCCCAATTTTTCTGCCCCTGTTTAACAGGGGCGTTTAATTAAAATTTTTGATGCAATGCTTTGCAGCAGGGCTAATTCCTGCAATAAAACTAGAGTATATGGGAGAGGTTGCAGTGTGGTGGCACCAGCACCAGTGCCTAAGGCCCAATTTTTCTGCCCCTGTTTAACAGGGGCCTTTAATTACAATTTTTGTTGCAATGCTTTGCAGCAGGGCTAATTCCTGCAATAAAACTAGAGTATATGGGAGAGGTTGCAGTGTGATGGCACCAGCACCAGTGCCTAAAGCCCAATTTTTCTGCCCCTGTTTAACAGGGACATGTAATTACAATTCTTGATATAATATTTCACAGGAGGGCCTGTTCCTGTGCCCACCCAGAGTAACTGTGAGGACTTATAGTGTTGTGGCACCAGCACCACAACCACCAAAGGTCAATTTTTCTACCACTGTTCAACAATGGCATGTAATTACAATTCTTGATATAATCGTTCACAGCAGGGCGCTCCAGCGCCCACCAAGAGTCACTTTGAGGGCTTACAATGTTGTGGCAAAACCAACACCTTGTTCCGCCATTTCTGCAGAGCATATAGGGCAGGCCCCTACTTTCAAACATCCAACTTACAAACATCTCCTACTTGCAAACGGAAGGAGACAACAGCAAGTGAGATGAAAAAAGATGGACGACAAAACAAATTATACAGGGGTGATAACCCTTCCCTATGTTTTCCAAAAAGCTTAAAAATAGTTTTTTTGACTGGAGCTACACTTTAAAAATGTACCAGTTGAAAATTACAAACAGATTCAACTTAACACAACAAACCTACACAGTCCCTGTCTTGTTTGCACCGCCTGTATACTGCTGTTCTGAGTATATAGGGCCTGGGGGCCACACGCATTTCCTTTTTTTAATATGGGTACGGGTTCCCCTTAATATGCGTACAAGACCCAAAGGGGCTGGTAATGGGCAGGGAGGGCTACCCATGCCATTTTTCTCAATGATTTTCAACCATATTGCAGGAACCAGATATAACATTAAAACCGCAAGCAGTTTTCAATGATGTTATTTCCGTTTAATGTCATTTTGTGCAGGGACTGTTCTAAACACGGGAAACACGAGGCACTTCACAGGCATACTACAGACACCCCCCAGGCACCATATTTAAAGGAATATTTCACTTTTTTTCTCACTTTAATCGTCATTAAAATCAGTGCTCCCGCCAAAACGGCCATTTTTAAAAACATTTTAGGCATTGACCCATGTCCCCTGGGGCAGGAGCCAGGTCCCCAAACCCTTTTTAGGACAGTATCTTGCATATTAGCCGTTAAAATTAGCACTTTTAATTTCGAACGTTCGAGTGCCATAGACTTCATGGGGTTCTAAAGTTCGTACGAATTTGGGGTCCGTTCGAAAGTTCTGGTGCGAACCGAACCGGGGGGTGTTCGGCTCATCCCTAACCGTAATACTGTAATTTGCTGTTCAGTTTTTCTTCTTTTTTTTTTCCTGATTGAAGTACACATCAAACCTTTGTCACATAGAGATGAAAAAAAAAATGGCTATAAACTGCTGACCTGATTTTTCTTTTATAGAAAGAGTTTTATAGAAAACGTATAGAAAACTTTGGGAATGGCTTCTTATTCCCAGACTGATGACATTTATTCCATTTTTACCTTCCCTCAGAATTTCCATTGACATTTATATTTTGGTTATGTACACTGTTAATGTAACACCAAGATAACAATATGAATGTGTGCAATGGTGCTGTTTTGACAGGTCTGCATTATATAAATTCTGAATGACATTTTGCACGATTGAGTGAGCACTTGACACTCATGCAATAAGCATAAAGTCATTTAGAGTTCCCAGTGTGCTAGCTGGTAACTGGAAGTAATGTTGTTTATGTTTTAATTATTATTTCAACTGAATTTTTATACTTAATTTATTTCTTCTTTCCTAAATTACCTCTTATTTGGGTGGTTAGATCAGATCAAAGGGACCTCACAAAGTGCAACTTTAAAAAAAGATTCTCTAAGCATAATAGCGATATTTTGCTCGCTGTTATCAGCAAACAATAGGTTAGTGATCTATTTCTGCAGGGTAATTATATCAGTTTGATGATGTCATTGGTGTCCACATCCCTACCAATTCAGAGCTGCCGGCAGCGTATGCCAATTGAAAATACTGCTGTAGCTAAAGCTGGCAATGCACTAGTAGAATTTAGTTAAAAATGTTTCATTTTAGGAATGTGTTTTCAATTTCTAATCATTAGTGAGGTAAAATCAACATTAGTTTTTGACCACAGGGACTGGAAAATTCAAAGGAGCAAAATGGAATTTTTTTTTCGAAGGGACACATTTCTAATAGAGCATGTGTTTTTTGTTCAGTAAAATTCATTTGTTCCAAAATCAAATGTTAAAAACAAACAGGATTTTGAACTACTTTCGGATGACGTTCAAGATATTCACTGTACTGAGAATTTTTGTATCAATTTTTGTTCAAAAATCTATTAGTGTATAGACAGATTACAATTAAGTTCTGTAGCATGATTGTAAGTAGCTGTTAATGTTCCTCTTTTTTTAACCACTTGCTGACCAGCCTATAGCAGTTTTACTGCTACAGGGCGGCAGCTTTGTGCGGGATCACGTATGTATACACAATCCTGCACTTCCGCCTGCAGGGGGCGTGCACGCGTGCGCCTAGCGGGCCACTTCTGCTGTGATTATCCACAGCTGAAGCCGATCTTGCAGGAGCCAGGCACTCAATGTCTGCCAGCACGTGCCAATCGTCGGGTAGAGACTCAGAACAGAGCTCTGCCTATGTAAACAAGGCAGAGTTCCATTTCGACAGGGGATAAGGGGTGGATTCCATGTTCCTGTAAAGCAGGAACTAAAATCCACATCTTCCCCTAGTAAAAGCAGCACACATAGAAAACACAAACACTATCTAGGCACACAGTTAACCCTTTGATTGCCATAGATGTGTAACCCCTTCCCAACCAGTGTCATTAGTACTGTGGCAGTGCATATTTTTAGTGCTGTATTTTTCACTATCTTAGTGTTACTGGTTCTCACAAAGTGTCTGATTGGTCACCACAATATTGCAGTCCTGCTATAAGTCACTGATCACCACCATTTCTAGTATAAGAAAAAAAAAATATTCCAGTATATATCCCATCGTTTGTAGATGCTATAACATTCATATAAATCAATCAATATACGCTTATTGGGATTTTTTTAACCAAATTTACCAATTTACCACATTTTTTTATTGGATATGTTTCATAGAAGAAAGTTAAAAAAATTTGTTTTTAAAAATTGTCTGTCTTTTTTTGTTTATAGCGTGAAAAATAAAAAACAGAATGGTGATCAAATACCACCAAAAGAAAGCTCTATTTGTGGGGAAAAAATTACAAACATTTTATTTGGGTACACCATTGCATGATCATGCAATTGTCAGTTAAATGAACTCAGAGCTGTATCACAAAAAGTGGCCTGGTCATGAAGGGGGGCAAATCTTCTAGAGGTCAAGTGGTTACGAGGGTGACAACTCTATGGACAGGGTAGTTTTAGATGGCTACACTCCAGGCAGCTATACATATAGGCACATATTAACTCAGCTCTATAGTAATTGTAGCAGTGGGCTCCTGAAGAGCACGCACTATGTGTTTTTCAAAATTAAAATTTACCCAAACTACAGTTTGGTTTGGGTCTATTTGCCTAAATTAGACTTCTGTATCAGGCTGACTGGGCTGTGAGATGTTCAGCCTGGCCACAGGGGGCACTGTCTCTGGTGGCAGGCGTGGAATTATGGTCTTAAGTTACTCTCTTTCGGAGCCAGGTCAGTGAGAGTGGCCCTCTCGCTGTGCGCTCTGGGAGAGGGTATTTAAGATACGGACGTTACATGGTCCAGTATGATGTGCTGACTACTTGGTCCTGGTCCTCCTGACCAGCCCCCAGGAAGGCTATGGCCTGTGGTGCGGATCCACCCCACTTTAATGCCACAGCATGCAAGAAAACTAAAGGAGGATTCCGAGGTGGTTGGGTGCCGTCTCTGGTTCGAGAGAGACCCATTGTACTTCGAGCATTCCAGGGGGGGACTCTTTAGAAGAACACCATGTATGGGTTGGTACATTCCAGGGGAGGACTCTTTAGCAGAACACCACGTATGGGTTGGTTTTCTTAACAAGAGCCTGGAAGGGCTGAAGTTACCAAAAAAAAAAAGAATCCGGTCTTGTGGATATCACCAAGCAGGCTGAAAGATCCAGGTATCCTACAAGTGTTCTACAGCTTAGTTTCCCTACATGTTCTGCAACAACGTCTGTGACAAAGACTTTGTTCCTGAGTAAGCACCTTGTTGGCTGCTAGGCTTTGTGAGAGAGGGACTGTCCAACTCGAGTGATCATCCAGCTGTGGATGGCTATTCTCTGGATGCAGTCAAAGTAAGCAAGTTCTTTGGCGTTTTTGGACTTTGACGTTGAGAGTACCTGAACTTCCTTTACAACCCTCTGATCCCAAGTTGAAAGACTGTTCAATGGTTGGAGTTTTTCCAAATAAAATCCATTCAAGTGGATCTATTGTCAGTCTCGAGTTACTGGGTCATCTGCCACGGGACATCCCCTAGACGTGTCACAAGGAGAACAGAAGGTAACAGTAAGCCCAAAAATAACCAGCAGCTCCTTCGGGGGTTAGTGCTACTTAATTAATACAGAATATATATTTTTTTTTAATGCAAGTAGTGTATGTACTGTACATGAAATTGACCTGATATTAGCATTTAACAATCCCTGAACAACAAAACTCAGGCTGAAAGAGAGTGAAGCATTCGGCAGTGCTCATAAGATAACAACAGATATGCTGATAGGGGATGAGTGCAGAGTGATACTTAGTAGAGAAGAATCAGGTTTTCTACCCTGTCAGACAGGACTGTAATATATGGCAGAACTGTGTGAATTTAGGCCTGGATTGGCACATATAAATCCTTTGGTAGGTAAAACAGCTCCCATATATGCATTTCAAATGTGTATTTAGATTGGAGTTCAGCTGTATGTAAGAAACAAATTAAAGTGTAATTCGCCCTAAAAAATTTTTAACCAGCTACAGCAACAGTTTTTTTTTCTTTTAAAAATAAAGGTTTATGGTCTTTGCTTTTGTCCCAACCCCTGGAAGTTTCATTCTGCTCGACAGCAAAAAGGGTGCATTATTTTTCTTTATAGTGGTCCTTCAATGCAGAAGGATTTTAAAATATTCATCCTGTATTTTGGGTAAAATTGGACTTTAAAGGAACTGTTGTGTTGCTATCTTTCCTTGCAATCTCTTCATTTGGTACTTGCATGTTGTCATTGTCTTTGTACAGTATGTATTGCTGTATGACTATGGTAGCAGATGTTCTATTAAAAGCTTAAGGAAGTATGAAGGGTTGCTGTTAGAAATCAGGAGGCCGGTACAGCCCCCTGACAGACCCCCCTCAAAAATATCAAATGAATAGCACTGCGGTGTGGTGTGCTGGTGCTGGGTTTTTTAGCATTTTTAAAATGCTGACTATGACCCTAAGAACAACACCCCTACAGTCAAGTACGGAGGTGGAAACATTATGTTTTGAGGATGTGTCTCTACTAAAAGGTACAGACTGAGGCCGCGTACACACGCGCGGACTGTTCGCCCAACTTTGTCCGTCAAACAGTTTCGGCAAACAGTCCGCTCAAAATTAGCATGGACGGACATGGCCACACACGACGAACGAACGGTTTGCTGAAACCGTGCGCGATGACGTGAACGGCACGTACGACGGGACGAAAAATACGACGTCCTATACACTGCATTATAACTTTCGGCGTGAAAATCCTTTCTGAGCATGCGCGCAACTTTGTTTGACGAACAAGCCTACACACGAGCGGACTGTTCGCTGAAACAAGGTTTCAGCGGACAGTTTTACGGAATTTCCGAAAAACCTTGTTCGTCAAACTGTCCGCTGAAACTGTCCGCTGAAAGCCCACACACGAGCGGACTGTCCGCCCAAACACTGTTCAGCGGACAAAGTTGGGCGAACAGTCCGCCCGTGTGTACGCGGCCTGAGTCTGCAGCTTTGGGGGCCAATGGATGGGGCCATGTATTGTAAAGTCTTGGATGAGAACCTTCTTCCCTCAGCCAGAACACTGAAGATGGGCCATGGATGGGACTTTTAGCATGACAATGACCCAAACATACCACCAAGGCAATAAAGGAATGGCTCAAGGAGAAGCACCAGCCTAGCCAGTCTCCACACCTTAATTCTATAGAAAATTCATGGAGGGAGCTGATACACTGAGTTGCGAAGAGACAGCTAGGAAACCTTAACGATTTAGAGAATATCTCTAAAGAAGAGTGGACCAAAATCCCTCCAGAGATGTGTGCAAACCTGGTAACCAACTACAAGAAATGTCTTACCTCTGTGCTTGTCAACAAGGGTTTATCCACCAAGTGGTTTTGCTTGGGGATCAAGTACTTATTTTACTCACTGAACTGCAATTCAATATATAGCATTTGTATTGTGTTTTTTTTCAGGATTTTTGGTTGATATGCTGTCTCTATTATTTAAAATACACCTATGGGGGGTGCATGCGCAGCGTGAAGCTGGACGGTCGCAAATGAGCAGAGCTCTGAGCACAGCGGGGACTTCAGTGCTTTCCCTGGGGCCATTAATCTGCTCCTTTTGCCTCAAAACCTACCAACACCCCCGGGGGAACGAGCGTTGCATGCAGTCGTACAAGTCTCGCCACGGGAAACCAGTGCAAAAGTCCCTCATGAACTATCTCCTTAGGGTCCAGGAGATAGCAGGAAAGCCTCAAGATGGCGCTGAGCCACAACATGCTCAGACTACAGCACACAGCCCAGCCATTCTCCCCTGTTCATTCACCAAGAGACGGTGAGTACACAGTGCAGCTCACCAAGGCTGACCTGGATGATAGCCTTGAAGCTATGTATGCAAAGATACCAGAGAAGTTCCAGACCGAACTACCTAAATCCACAAATACTCTGCAACAGGAGATAGCGGTCTTAGGGGGCAGAACAGATCTCCTAGACACAAAATATGACGAGCTGCAAATGCTTGCACAGATCTCCGCAGAAATCATGAATCCCTCACTGATTCTGACTCCCAGCTCCAGGCCCACCTGGAGGATTTGGACAACATTATATTTCCTGATATATCCCCAGTCACGCTAGATAAACACCACAAGATGAAGGAGATAACCACACCACTCCAAGTTGCAAGAATCCATTATAGATGTAGATTTCCTTTTAAAATCCAAGTTACACACAATGGCACTACATACATGGTGTTCACCATCCAGGAAGGGAAGGAGCTCCTGGTCAAGCTGGGATTATTAGCTAAAGAGGATCTACCTAGGATGCCCTCCACCACCCGCCCTTCGACCGTCTGGGCAACCCCTTCCCCACAGAGAGATCGCAGAAGACAGAGGCAAGATCTCAGATTGAATTGATCTAACACAGCTTTCCACAAGACCCCACACCTTTATTTTTTCACATGAACAGGGACTGCACTAGACGGTTAAGGAGGACCACCGACACATATGAGGGAGGTGTAAATTGCAGATCTTTTTTTCAGTACCTGGGCCTCACTGAGGTACTGCAGATATTCTCCAAATTTTACAAAGAACTCCTCTCACCTCCTACCTCCTCCCCGGACCCCTCCCTCAAGACTTGGCTAGATAATTTACCTCTCCCTGCCTCACACAAGAAAACCTTCAGAAGTTGAACGCCCCTTGCTTAGACTCCGAAAAAAAATTGCCATCATCAAATCTCTAAAACCCTCCGAAACCCCTGGCCCAGATGGATACTTGACCCCATATTATAAAAAATTCCAAAGTAATTTAATTCCCTATCTTAAATCCCTTTTCAATCACATCCTTAAAGGTCACATTTTCCCAGATCATATGCTTATGGCAAATATGTCCCTGATCCCTAAACCTAACATAACCACTCCCTCCCCCAAAACTATAGGCCGATTTCGGTCATTAACACTGACCTGAGAATATTTGGCTGCATCCTTGCAGACAAACTCTCTAAAATTACCACCTCTTTAATCTCCCCTGACCAGACAGGATTTATCCCAACCAGGCAAATCACAGATAATATTAGACTCGCTTCCAGTATCATACAAGATGCTGATATTTTCTCATGCGAGGTGCTTCTCCTGAACCTTGACATCCGCAAGGCCTTCAACAGAGTGTTATGGCCATATCTCAAATTGATCCTTGGGAAATTTGGCTTCCTAGGGGCCTTTGTCCATGGATTCCAAGCACTTAACCACCACCCTCACACATAGATAAAACTCCCGGGCTGCAACTTCGATAATTTTACACTGGGTAGGGGAACAAGGCAAGGTTGCCCTTTGTCACCACTTTTATTTGCCCTGGCCATTGAGTCACTGGCCTGTTCTATCAGTCTAGACCCTAATATTAAGGGATACCTTAAGGGGGACCAAGAATTCAAAGTTTGTACGCATATAACGTCATATTATTCTTGATAGACCCAATTCGTTTCTTTGCCCAATTTCCACTTTACATAAATTCCAAGACATTTCAGGCCTGGGAGTTAACATCTCCAAATGCTCTGCCCTCCCAATAAATTTAAATTTACCCCAAAATATGGTATCCTCCATTGAATCTAACTTCGGCTTCTCAATAGATGGGCAGACGCTGCCTTATCTGGGCATTAAATTGGCCCCTACACTCCGCAGACTATACCTCGCTAATTACCCTCAAGCATTTGCACGTATTAGGCAGCTGCTATACACATGAGGCCCATACTGTATTAAATTCTTAGGTAGGATCCAGGCTGTGAAGATGTCAATACTCTATAAACAATTTTTTTTTTCAGGGCCCTCCCCATCTATGTGTCACACCAGAAGATTGATCTGATTCAGAGAGATGTCAATAATTTTGTTTGACAAAACAAAAAACCCTGTCTGAGTAGGAATATGGTATATAGACTGCGAGCCATGGGCAGGCTGGGGCTACCGAATCTTTGGCTATATTACCTCTCTGCCAGACATGTCCAATTGGCCCAATGGCACACCCTCCCGTATTGGATAGAAGGGGTGTTTTTATGTGGCGCTACCTAAATAAGTGAATCCTAAGCGGATCCTAATAAATGTGAACTCTCAGAAAAATATATATATTACCATAAATAAATCTGATCCATATGTAAAAAACTCATACAGTCTATCAATTCTCAAAAAATATATGTGCAAATGTGCAATAATATAAATATAACAAACATAAAAATCAATTGCATAAATAAATAAATAAGTGCAAATGTGAAATGGTGCAAATTGCATAACACACAATAAATAAAAATATAAAAAAATAGTGTTGCTCCAAACAAGGTACAAAGTGCACAGTGCAAATAAATCAGTCCACTCAAATCTGTACAAATTGTGCAATCAGTCCAAAGGATGATGGTAACCATGCGATGTGAATAAAAGTGCAAACTACACCGTTCCTCCACACTTCAGTGCTTATGGTGCACCCCTTGTTTCCCCCAGCCTCTCGCCTCTAATCAAGGTCCCTAGGGACCGGATCACACTTCAGGGATAGTGGGCTAACAATCTTCCACCTCCTCCCAAATATAAACTCTGGGACACCAGCTTGTATTCTCCACAATCCACAATCCGGGTTATATATAATAATGAGGAAAGAGAATAAGGGGGCCTCCAATGTGTAGTAAAGTCAGATCCACTTTATTCGTAAAATATCCACACTTACATGTAAATCCAGCAATTCGCGAATGTAAACAATAGGTCTTCCGGTCTCGGCCGCGACCGGAAGTGACGATCAACACCTAGCTCCTCCCTGACACGTTGCGTCACGTACCACGTGACTTTCTCAAAGGGTCTCCTCCACCCTCCCGTATTGTATCCCTTGGCTCTGCTTTGAGTGGACTTCCATAGTTACATATTTCCTACCCAACTTACTATGGGTTACTGCGATTCACCCCAAAGATATATCTCCTCTAAACTTAGTGGTGGGACAATCTCTACACCTATGGTCATTATATAAAAGAAAACTCTCACTACTCCCATCATTTTGTCGGGGACCCCACATTCCACTCAGCATTCCCCTCCCCAAGTGCTTTTGCCCTTTGGATCTTGAAAGATCTTAATACCCTCGACTCATTATTAAAAGAATGTGTACTCCCACTCCCTCCCTAAAACAGAATTTTACAAATATCTGCAGATCAGACATTTTTTCAGCTCCCATTACTCCCTAAGTGTAACTAGTACAGCCACCACATTTGAGGACATATGTGGTCCCTCATCTAGGAACAGAGGGACTATCTCCTGTATATTTAACAATTTGAATGGTCTGGGCCTTCTAGAGAAATCCGCATCTATGCTTAGCTGGAAGGCAGAGATCGGACAAGAGTCTTCCCCCGGAAGACTGGGTAGACAGGATCTCTAACAAGTGCACTAAATCCATAGCGGTGAAGGAAACAGTGGTGAAACTACACACAAGGTGGTACTACACCCCCTCAAAGTTACATACATTTTTTGTGTAAAGCAGATATGGCAAAACGTATCTTCCAAAGTGCCTGAGATCACGGGTATTTTGACGACCCTGATGCATCAGATGTGTCTGTTCTTCACAGAAATACCTGGGACTTCCCTCCCTGAACAAAAATTGGCCTATACTCTAGTGCGGTCCACTGGACTATCGCCTTGTTCTGGCGTGCTCCTGGAGTCCCATGGGACCAGGTCCTTAAACATATGGTGGCCATACAACTCATGGAGAAAGTATTTCATACTATCATGGACACCATGCCCATCTATGATAGGAAGTGGAAGTCCTGGTCCTCATGATCCCAAGGTGTATATATATTTGGTCTCCCATTGAAACTGATCCAGATAATACTGCATTGTTAACATCCCTTATCCTAAGGCTCCCCGTAATTACTTCTTTATTCTGTTTAATGGTTTGTTTGTTCTGTATTTTTTTTGCTCCTTTCCACCTTTACTTTCTGTAATAGAAGTGTCAATGAGAACTTGGGATGCCCGCTATACCCTCAGCAAGAATTTGGGCTCCTCTCATTGGGCTGACTCTGTTAGCTAATCAACCTATGTGACAATACAGTTTGATGCTGAAAAAATGGCCCCATGTGCTCTTCAGACCACCTAATGTTGTTATATGTACTTCACTATTAATGATTGCATAACTTTCTACATACATTGTACCACCTTCTGTATTTGATGCTTATTGTTACTACTCTTTATTCTCTACAATAAAATCATTTGTATTAAAAAATAAAATACACCTATGATAAAAATTATAGACCCTCCATTTCTTTCTAAGTGGGCAAACTTACAAAATCTGCAGGGGAACTGATGGGGCCCAGGCCTAGTACAGAAGGGCTAGGTATACTGCCTTATCAGCAGTTCTGGAAGCACGTGTTTACACTATTCAAAGGTAAAAATAAGGAAAGGAAACTTCTAGTCTTAATATTAAAATATACAATGCATTCGAGAAAATTATTGCATTTGATAAATGTAATAAACATTTAAATTTTCAGTTTTTTTATTTGACAAACATTTGCTAGTACATAGTATACCTTCAAGTCAAGATATTTTCTTTATGAGTAGGTCACTTTCTGTTTGCACCATATGGGAGCTGGAACATTGAATTCCGCAGTGTCTTCCTTTTTACAAAGTTTTCTGACTTCCTATCTATAATTTATATCAACAGGCGTGCCTGATTGCCAAACTATTCAATTGCCTTTTTTATGTAAAATAATAAGATTCAAGAAAAAAAAAATGCCTTTTAAAAACAGCAGGGTCCAGATCAATCTCCTATTGCGTCTTCAGTAGAACATTTTGAAGCTTCTGCCCTTCTGGCAATTTCCATGTTCTAATAAATTACATGGTGTTTTGTGAGGTCTTTTTTGTATTCAGTTAGCGCTCATATATGCTAATTTATAGTCTGCATTTCAGCAAACATAATGTACTTACAGTTGGTAGTTTCAAATGTATAAAACACAGTCTCACTGTATGTAAATTTTCATAAAAAATTAATTTAAAGGGTAACGCCTGCCAAAACTTTTTCTTTCCAGTTTTGGATAGATAGGGGGAGGGTTAGAAATATTTATTTCAGCCTGGGTGTCTGTTATGAAGAATAAAGCTCGTTATAGAGGGATACAAATGTGTCCGGTTCAGCAGTGACTGACCAAAGTTTCATCCATCTATGGCCATTCCTGCTTGACAGAAGTTGATCTAATGATCAACATCTGTGGAGCATGATTGTTGGAAATTTTTTCTCAATCAATGTGCTGCAGCCAATCGGCTGCAGTGCTCATGCTCATCAGTGTATTCTGACAGCAGAGGAGTCCCCACTGTCAGAATACATTATCACAGTGGGGATGATGGCTCCATTCACCTTGCTTGTGTGGATGGGGGAATCCAATCTTTCTTCAATCAGCCCACTGGCGGACTGAAAAAAAGGAATACTCAATGGTCAGCCTCATTTTCACTTTCTGTCCTGGTAACCTTGGCGCCAAATATTACAGCATACCTTCAGAGGTGGGGTTCATGTCTAGATGGATTATGGTGGGCAGGCATAATGGTATAGCTGATCAATGTATATGCTGTGTAGGTGTCATACGAGACATGGTCAATAAATCAAAGGTGGCTGTTATTTGGAAGGCCTGAGAATTTATTCAGTACAAGGTTGATATTGTTTGTTAGTTAAAAGAACCTGATTTAAACTAACAAATTACATCTTTCAAAAAAAAAAAGATTCTGGTAAAAAAAATATTTTTATGAATAGATAATATAAAGAACTATAAAAATCTCAGATTTCAGTGCAAGATTGAACAGTTACTTTAGAATGGATTTGATTTTCTAAAGGAGTAAAGAATATTGTTGTATCTTAGTGAGTATGGGAACGCTATATTCACTTTGAATACTCACATACATACATGGGGAATAAAAAACATTTTTGTTTTGTCCACGATTGGATTAATACAATGAGCACAGTTTTAGTTTATTTGCAAAAGACGCTAACCTGTACACATGTTCACCTTGTAAAGTTAAAATGTTCTACATTAGTAAATCACCTTATTTGAGTCTGATTTGTTGAAGACATTTTAAAATATAAAAAGTTATTGTTTCGTAATTGCAGTCTATCTGAAATGTTATTTCCTTGGTTTATATCTCATAGTAATCGTATGGTTTGTAACAATTGTCAAAAAAAAACAACAAAGAAAAATTCCCTAGTGTATCTCCAGTCCTAACTATACATTTTCTGAGTCTCCAAAGTTAGAGCAGATATATAATAATGGATAGATTGAGGGCAGGTATGTCACCCCTCCTTAAAGGCCCAACTCCAACTTTGGAGGCTTTTAAAATGTATTTAGGAGGTAGGACTGCAGTACACTAGGGTGTGGTGAAGTGGCCCTTCACCTTATGCATATACAGTATCTCATAAGTGAGTGCACCCCCTTACATAGTTACATAGTTAGTCAGGTTGAAAAAAGACCATCCAGTTCAACCACAAAAAAATAAAAAAATAATAATAATAATATCATACAATCCCATATACCCAATTCCAATTTGCTAAAGCAGGGGAAAAAATTCCTTCCTGAGGCAATCGGATTTTCCCCGGATCAACTTTACCTATAAATGTTAGTACCCAGTTATATTATGTACACTTAGGAAATAATCCAGGCCCTTCTTAAAGCAATCCACTGAGCAGGCGGGAACCACCTCTGCAGGGAGTCTATTCTACATTTTCACAGCTCTTACTGTGAAGAAACATTTCCATATTTGGAGATGAAATATCTTTTCCTCTAGACGTAAAGAGTGCCCCCTTGTCCTCTTTGTTGACTGTAAAGTGAATAACTCGACACCAAGTTCACTATATGGACCCCTTATATATTTGTACATGTTGATCATATCCCCCCTTAATCTCCTCTTATCAAGAGTGAATAAATTCAGTTCCTCTAATCTTTCCTCATAGCTGAGTTCCTCCATGCCTCTTATCAGTTTGGTTGCCCTTCTCTGCACTTTCTCCAGTTCCCCGATATCCTTTATGAGAACTGGTGCCCAAAACTGAATTGCATATTCAAGATGAGGTCTTACTAATGATTTGTACAGGAGCAAAATAATATCTCTGTCTCTGGAGTCCATACCTCTCTTAATACAGGAAAGGACTGTGCTCGCTTTGGAAACCGCAGCTTGGCATTGCATGCTATTATTGAACTTATGATCTATCAAAACCCCCAGATCCTTCTCCACTATGGATTCCCCCAGTTGTACACCCCCTAGCATGTATGATGCATGCATATTCTTAGCCCCCAAGTGCATAACTTTACATTTAAGGATGGATGTTCACCATGGCACCTCATGGCAAAGAACTCTCTGAGGATCTGAAAAAAATAATTGTTGCTCTACATAAAGATGGCTTAGGCTATAAGAAGATTGCCAAGAGCCTGAAACTGAGCTGCAGCACTGTGACCAAGACCATACAGCAGTTTAACAGCACAGGTTCCACTCAGAACAGGCCTCGCCATGGTTGACCAAAGAAGCTGAGTGCATGTGTTCAGAGTCATATCCAGAGATTGTCTTTGGAAAATAGACATATGAGTGCTGTCAGCATTGCTGCAGAGGTTGAAGGGGTGGGGGGCCAGCCTGTCAGTGCTCAGTCCATACACCGCACACTGCATCAAATTGATCTGCATGACTGTTGTCCCAGAAGGAAGCCTCTTCTAAAGATGATGCACAAGAAAACCCGCAGTTTGCAGAAGACAAGCAGACTAAGGTCATGGATTACTGGAACCATGTCCTATGGTCTGATGAAACTTATAAACTTATTTGGCTCAGATGGTGTCAAGCGTGTGTGGCGGCAACCAGGTGAGGAGTACAAAGACAAGTGTGTCTTGCATACAGTCAAGCATGGTGGAGGGAGTGTCATGGTCTGGGGCTGCATGAGTGCTGCTCAGTTCATTGAGGGAACCATGAATGCCAACATGTACTGTGATGTACTGAAGCAGAGCATGCTCCCCTCCCTTTGGAGACTGGGCCACAGGGCAGTATTCCAACATGATAACGAACCCAAACACACCTCCAAGACAGCCACTGCCTTGCTAAAGAAGCTGTGGGTAAAGGTGATGGACTGGCCAAAGCATGTCTCCCTACCTAAACCCTATTGAGCATCTGTGGGGCATCCTCAAACAGAAGGTGGAGGAGTGTAAGGTCTCTAACATCCATCTGATGTCGTCATGGAGGAGTGGAAGAGGACACCAGTGGCAACCTGTGAAGCCCTGGTGAACTCCATGCCCAAGAGGGTTAAGACAGTGCTGGAAAATAATGGCGGGCACAAAAATATTGACACTTTGGGGCCCTTTTTGGACATTTTCGCTTAGGGGTGTACTCACTTTTGTTGCCAGCAGTTTAGACATTAATGGCTGTGGGTTGAATTATTTTGAGGGGACAGCAAATTTACACTGTTATACAAGATGTACACTCACTACTTTACATTGTAGCAAAGTGTAATTTCTTCAGTGTTGTCACATGAAAAGATATAATAAAATATTTACAAAAATGTGAGGGGGTGTAATCGCTTTTGTTAGATACTGTCTTTGCAAATGTGTGTAAACGAAACCCCTGGTTCACACTGCCCCCAACTTAAAAGTCATGCGACTCCTGTGTGACTTTGAAGTCAGAACCCCAGCATGACTTTGGCATGACTTGCATGTGACTTCTTTAAAAAAAGTCAATGCACGTCGTGGCAAAGTTGGACCAAATGTAGTGCAGGAACCTTTTTCTAAGTCTGACCGACTCAAGTTGCACCGATTAGAAAGGTTCCATTTCACAAATTGGGGTACAACTAGGGTCCCACTTCTGATGCGAAAAGTGCTGCAGAGTCGAAGCGATTGTCGCATCAGTGTGAACCGGGCCTTAGAGTAATTTGTTAGACAGGACACTTAGGTTTGTTGCAGACTGGCTGCTAAGTGAGGTGGCAATGTTGTGCTCACTGCTGTAAAGGCCAGTTATAGGTTGGGGTGATTGCCATTTGTTTGTACTGTTTGTATCAATCGTACCTTTTCTTTAAAATATTTTAAAAGCTCAAATGTCGGCAGATAAATATTGTTTTATTTCTCTCAGGTCTCTGGCGTAATCTAGCATAAAATTATTAATGAGCTTTTCCTCCATTGAGGGGTTTCCTGTAATAAAGACCAGTTAATACTACTCTTTGTTCACACTGCCCCCACCCATAGTTTTCCACAGGCAGCCTATATGGGTAGATCCTTGCTGGGCCCCTCCTACAGCTCACCTATACTTTTTATTTATATATTTATATTCTTTCTGGCTATTGAAGAACATATTTAAATGTTTAGTGCCAGGAGTTCAGTTTTTATAATAAACTATCACATAATTTATCATCAATCCACTGCACCAATGCTCACCTTTTCCTGCTTACCTCCTATTAGCACCAGTACTCCAAGGTATGCTTTAACTTGCGTGATATGCCACATTGATTCAGCCGTGGAAGTCATGTTCACCAAAATCTTTTTTAGCATTCCTCATCGTGAAACAAAAAACATGTCAGAAAGAATTAACTGCAATGTTGGAGATTCAGAAAATTTTCTTTTTTTGCGCTGCCGGTACTGTAAGCCTTTTTACAGCCATAGGTAGATTGCCCACATACCTTGACCTTGTTGTTTATGTCATTGAAGTGTTACCGTGTAAATTTGAATAAATACATATTCAGATATCATACATATCTACCTATCGCCTCTGTTTAAATGCCTCAGACCCCACAGCAAAAATACTTTTTTTCTGAAATGCAACCTACTTCATAGTTACACACCATATGGAGCTGTAATAAATGCTATATTCATATTTTCAGGTTGAAAGCATTCAAGGAAAGCCTTGTTATCTCCATGGATATTCTACATTTTCCATTCTAGTGGTCAAAACGTATGCATTTTTTGACACAGCAAGTACTTGTAACTGATCTAAAATATAAGTAACATCCATACTGTAAAATGTACACACATTCATTATTTCCAACTGAGCTATGGAGGTTTTTTTTCTGTTTTTAATATTTTTCATGACAGATGGCACATTAGGTAGATAATAAATTATTAAAGAAGACCCAAACAAATGTTACAAAGGATGACACAATAAGGACATGTTCTATGAGTTATGTCAGGGATGTTTGAAGGTTACAATTTACAGTATAATATTATGAAATACAACATATTTACCTTCTAGGAATACAAAGCATAATAACTAATTCTGCCATATATTTAATTGTATAGTTTCTATATATATAATTTGATTTTTTTTATGACATTCATGGTTATTTTCTAAAAAAAAAAAAAAATAATTAAAAAAACAGGAAAGAAAATGTAGTTTAAACATTATTGTGAAAATTTTAAGGCTGATTTCTTCTAGGCAAACCACCAGACATACTAGGAATATTAGGAATACAAAGCATAATAACTAATTCTGCCGTATATTTAATTATATAGTTTCTATATATATATATAATTTGATTTTTTTTTTTATGACATTCATGGTTATTTTCAAAAAAAAATTAAAAAAACAGGAAAAAAATGTAGTTTAAACATTATTGTGAAAATGTTAAGGCTGATTTCTTCTAGGCAAACCACCAGACATACTAGGAATACAAAGCATAATAACTAATTCTGACGTATATTTAATTGTATAGTTTCTATATATATAATTTGATTTTTTTATGACATTCATGGTTATTTTCTAAAAAAAAAAAAAATGTAAAAACAGGAAAAAAAGGAGTTTAAACATTATTCTGAAAATTTTAAGGCTGATTTCTTCTAGGCAAACCACCAGACATACTGTGACAGACCCAACTGGGTCAGAGTCTTTTGGAGGGGACTAGGGGCAAGCCTCCTACCAGCTGATTATGGCCCACGGAGGATGCTTCTTACAGTCGGAGCATGGCAAAGAGATCAGTTGAGTCTCTGATCTCATGAAGAGAGCATATCATTCTCTAATGATGCACAACAACGTGATGAATGCTGAGAGTGAGGCTTGGATTAATTCTACGAATAAGGACAATAAAGCTTTCCTTCTGGAGTGGATGGAAAGGTGTAATATTAATCTTGTACAATATAATGGTCATAGGAAATATGGAGGCCCTCCAGCAGATTGAGTTGGAGAACAGAAATATTTATCATCAATATCCCACAAGAAATCTATGAAGATAAATTAATTCCACCTTTTCAGACTGCTTGAACATTGTATGAGTTTGTCTCATAGACTGTTGTACATTGGTTCCCGACAGTCGGAGGTGATATAGGATTATGTTTATGTTATGTGTTTATTGTTAAGTGTGTCTCTCTCATTGTGTGCTCCCTAGGTGTGAATTCCCATTGTTAATCAAGTCACCTATTGTTTCTGTATGTTTGCTAATTGCTAATCCTCTTGGAGGTTCCTACGTGATGAGATTAGTCTTGTGTCAACTCTACCTCATTATTTAACCATTGTGTGTTGTATTGGGTAATATTTGGTTTTATAGTTTATGTTGTGAATGACCTACTTTTTTAATTGTATAAAAGCCTGTATTTCTGTTCAATAAATAGTCATTCCGTCTGATCTGTGTATGATGCATGGGATAAAAGGGCTGGTATTAGCTCTCGATTTGCTAAAAGGCTTTGGAGAGCAGGAGGTACTGTTGGCGGAAGCACTCAACCTGGGTGCCAGGCGGTTCTGTCACACATACACATATGGAAGCTGTTTTAACTGCCAAAAGAATTACATTTCTGTCCACCTAGCTTTGTCGCACAGCCTGATCTGTCAGGGCAGGTTACCAGATTTTACTATGCTGCAGTTAAACAATACTTGTAGGTCTTTAAACCTTAAAAGAGAAGCAGCAGACTGATGAGGTCATATTTCTATCACTCTGCTCTCTTCTTCTGTCATCTTGTCCCCTTTTAGCACATGACAACGGCAGCACATCTGACTTCTTGTTCTCCCTCTTGCATTCCGAGCTTCATTGTGCAGGGACTGCAAGAGACTAATGCCAATTCAAATTCAGACACACTCGCATTCTAAAGAGAGCATACTCCCTTTTTCCCCAATAGATCTAAAAAACAAAACAAAAAAACAAAAAAAAAAAACAGATAAAGAACAATCAAGCAAGATAAAAAAGGGACAGATTTGACAGACCACTTGGTCTTTTTCTGTCTCTAGCTGTGTCTCAAAATTCTCTAACATTAGTTGTATTACTTTACAAGGCAAGGAAATAATATTTTATAGAAGAATTAATGGAACATGTAAAGTTAACCACTTCAATACCGGGCACTTAAACACCTTCCTGCCCAGACCAATTTTGAGCTTTCAGCGCTGTCGCATTTTGAATGACAATTGCACTGTCATGCTTCACTGTACCCAAATGAAATTTTTATATATTTTTTCCCACAATTAGAGCTTTCTTTTAGTGGTATTTGATCACCACTAAGTTTTTTATTTTTTGCTAAACAAATAAAAAAAGACAAAACATTTTGAAAAAAAAATGTTTTTTTTTTTGTTTCAGTTTCAAAACTTTGTAAATAAGTAAGTTATCACTGATGGGCACTGATGGGGCTGCACTGACGGGCAACGATAAGGCGGCAATGATGGGTACCGATGAGTTGGCACCAATGAAGTGGCACTAATGAGGTGGCATTGATGGGCACTGATATGTGGCACTGATAGGCAGCGCTGATGAGCACTGATAGGTGGCACTGATGGGTGACACAGATGGGCACTGATATGTGGCACAAATTGGCACTGATAGTTGGCATGGATTGGCATGGATAGGCAGCATGGATGGGCATGGATAGGCAGTACAGATGGGCATGGATAGGTGGCACGGATGAGCATGCATGGGCACTGATAGGTGGCATGTATGGGCACTG
This sequence comes from Lithobates pipiens, assembly GCF_037356315.1. Taxonomy (NCBI): domain Eukaryota; kingdom Metazoa; phylum Chordata; class Amphibia; order Anura; family Ranidae; genus Lithobates; species Lithobates pipiens. The sequence goes on along the minus strand of NW_027507758.1, from coordinate 544,973,647 downwards.
ATAGGCAGCACGGAGGGGCACTGATAGGTGGCATTGTATTGTATTATATTGTACTGATGGATGCCAATCATTGCCAAACAATAATGCATGCCAATCAGTGATGCCCATTATGGGCACTGATTGGCATCCATTGTGGGCACTGATTGGCATCCATTGTGGGCACTGACTGGCATCCCTGGTGATCTAGGGCGGCATAACTGGTGCTGAGCATCCCTGGTGGTCTGGTGGCGTCCCTGGTGGTCCAGTGAGAGGATCCTCGGGGGGGCTGCGCTGATAATCATTCAGCACAGACCCCTCCTGTCAGAGGAGCAGCTGATCGGCTCTCCTCTACTCGCGTCTGACAGACGCGAGTGAGGAAAAGCCGATCACCGCCCCTTCCTATTTACACTGTGATCGGGCATGATTGGACACGGCTGATCACATGGTAAAGAGTCTCCGTCGGAGACTCTTTACCGAGATCATAGTTGCAGTGTGTCAGACTGACACCCCGCAACAACGATCGCCGCGATGCATGCCCCCGGGGGCGCGCAGCGGCTCAGAATCCCGAGGACGTCATATGACGCCCGGTCAGAATTTTGAAACCACTTTTCCGCCGTCATTTTGCTATAGGGCGGGCGGCAAGTGGTTAAAGTGGTTTGTTGACTTAATGACAGGGTATATTTTAAAAGTATTTTTAAGGATGTATTAACCACTTTCAGCCCGGGCCATTTTGCAGGCCAATGACCAGACCACTTTTTGCGATTCGGCACTGCGTCATTTTAACTGACAATTGCGCGGTCGTGCAACGTGGCTCCCAAACAAAATTGACGTCCTTTTTTTCCCACAAATAGAGCTTTCTTTTGGTGGTATTTGATCACCCCTGCGATTTTTATAATATCAAAAAAAGATAGAGCGGCAATTTTGAAAAAAATGCATTATTTTTTACTTTTTGCTATAATAAATATGCCCCCAAAATAGGGGATAGTTTTATGGCATTTTTATTAATAATTTTTTTTTTTTACTAGTAATGGCGGTGATCAGCGATTTTTATTGTGACTGCAACATTATGGCGCACACATCGGACATTTTTGACACATTTTTGGGACTATTGTCATTTATACAGCATTTACTGCTATATAAATGCAGTTATTCCTGTGTAAATGACACTGACAGTGGATGGGTTAACCAGTGGGTGGCAGTGTTGGGGATAAGTGTTCCTAGGAGCGTGTTACTAACTGTGTTACTAACTGTTGGGGGCTGGGCTTTAATTTAGTGAACACTGATCTCTGCCCCAATCACATGGAGCAGAGATCAGCGTCACTAGTTGCTAGGCAGAACGGGGAGATGCTGTTTACAACGGCATTTCCTCGTTCAGCCGCCCCATGAGACGATTGCGGGTATGCCCGCGGCGATCGAGTCTGCGGGACCCGCGACCGCACTCACGGGGGTCCCGACCAGCACGTGCTCGCGATGGCAGGGCGCCAAGTTTTTACAAGTACGCCCATTTGCCCATTTGCCTACCCATGCCATTCCATTCTGCCGACGTACATTGGCGTGCACTGGTCGGGAACCGGTTAAACAAAGTTTTTGTCTGTTCGCATGTCCTGGACACGAACCAAACGGGGGGGGGGGGGGTGTCATCCCTAAATGTGAAAGACTTACAATTATTGCTAACACTTAATTACAGTTTTTGCCAAGGGTGGCACATCAAGTTATTAGGTTCAGGGGGCAATTACTTTTTTCACATAAAGCCTGGCAGGTTTGAACAGCTTTTTTTGCCTAAATGAAACCATCGTTGAAAAACTGCATTTTGTATTTACTCTGGTTATCTTTGTATAATAATAAATTTTTTTGGTGATCTGAGTCATTTAAGTGTGACAAATATGCAAAAAAAAAAAATGGGAAAGGGCCCAAAAAATACTTTTTCACACAACTGTATATATATATATATATATATATATATATATATATATATATATACTCACCTACCACTTGCTAACACAAATTGCTAATTAGCCAAACATATGGCAGCAACTCAATGCATTTAGGCATCTAGACGTGGTAAATATGACTTACTGAAGTTCAAACCGAGCATCAGAATAGGGAAGAAAGGGGAGTTAAGTGACTTTGAACGTGACATGGTTGTTGGTGGCAGACGGGATGGTCTGAGTATTCCAAAAACTGCTGATCTACTGGGATTTCCACACATAACCATCTCTAGAGTTTACAGAGAATGGTCTTAAAAAGAGAAAATATGCAATGAGCGGCAGTTGTGTGGAGGAAAATTCCTTATTGATGTCAGAAGTCAGAGGAGAATGGGCAGCCTAGCTTGAGATGATAGAAAGGCAACAGTAACTCAAATAACCATTTGTTACAACCAAGGTATGCCATCATTGAATGCACAAAACATCAAACCTTAGAAGCAGATGGGCTACAGCAGCAGAAGAACACAATTGGTGCTACTCCTGTCAGCTAAGAAGAGGATACTGAGGCTACAATTCACACAGGCTCACCAAAATTGGACAATAGAAGACTGAAAAAATGTTGCCTGGTCTGATAAGTCACGATTTCAGCTGCGGCACTCAGATGGTAGGGTCAGAATTTGATCTAAACAATATAAAAGCATGGATCTAACCTGCCTTGTATCAATGGTTCAGGCTGGTGGTGTAATGGTGTGGGGGATATTTTTTTGGCTCACTTTAGACTCTTTAGTGCCAATTGAGCATCACCTTTATGACTACAGTGTACCCATCTTCTGATAGCTACTTCCAGCAGGATAATGCACCATATCACAAAGCTCAAATCATTTCATCACTGGTTTCTTGAATGATGATGAGTTCACTGTACTCCAATGGCCTCCACAGTCACCAGATCTCAATCCAATAGAACACCTTTGGGGGTGACGGAACGGGAGATTGGCATCATGGATGTGCCAACAAATCTGTAGCAACTGCGTGATGCTATCATATTAATATGAACCAACATCTCTGAGGAATGTTTCCAACACCTTGTTTAATCTATGTCACGAAGAATCGAAGAATTAAGGCAGTTCTGAAGGCAAAGGGGGGTCCAACCCGATACTAACAAGGTGTACCTAATAAATTGGTTGGTGAGTATATATATATATATATATATATATATATATATATATGTACTCACCAACCAATTTATTGTATATATGTATATATATATATATATATATATATATATATATATATATATATATATATATATATATATATATATATATATATATATATATATATATATATATATATATATATATATATATATATATATATATATATATATATATGTGTGTGTGTTTAAAATAACCCAAATAAACATGTCTTGAAATAAAATCAAGTTATAATATTTTGAATGCAAACCAAGAGAGTTTAGAATGCAAAGCATTTTATGCTCTCAACAACATGAAATTTCTCATAAAAGAACTTGCCGTAAGGTACAGTTTAGGCCTGTGAAGCTGAAATATTATCCATTCAGTGTACCCAGTAAAATGTCTTTCAAATGAACTTTACAGAATCTATGGGAGGTACTGTGAAAGAATTGTTCCATGACTTCATACAAACCTATTTTGTGTGAAAAAAAAAATATTAATAGGAAGTCAGAATCAAATTATTGAGTTTTATTTGAGCTGAATTTAAAATCTTGCAGCAAATGAGTAACATGTGTAATTCAATGTATGACTTTGTCTTGTCTTTGAATGCTTATTAGGGACATGTGACTTGGAAATATGCAGTTAAATGACACTGGACACTTAAAGCATATCTAAACTTAAAACAAAAAATGTAATATACAGTAGCTTACCAGTCCTTAAATGTGATGGTCACAATATTTTTTTTTTTACTTTTATTTTCACCTGATAATTCTGCCAGCATGCTGTAAGCTTTTAATGCTCCTTTTTTGTACTTCATGCATATTTTCCTTCACTCACTTCCCCAGCATGCCATCCTGGGCCCATACACACCTAGCCTAGTCACTTAACAATCTATTTTGTCAGTTCCATTGTAGTGCTTCACCCTAAACAACCCCTAAAATGTGTCCAAATGTTATTGTTGTCCTTAAATTCAGGCAGAGTTTTTTGGGGGGGGGGGGGGCAAAACGCATTTGGAACCCTCGTTCCCCCCAACTGCTAAGTCAACCAATACCTATGCTCTATCTGCTGACTTTGCCAAACCCATTCACACTATACCTACCTCTTTTGTGGTCAGATTTATGGATGAATTAACCAAAGCATGTAGTGCAAGTGCCTGAATACTTTCAAATGATATTGTTTAAAGTTGTGTTCTCCTATTACTGTATCTTGATTGGTAATTGCAGAATGTAAAAATGTGCTTCAATTTGTAGAGTGTGTATTCATATTTTTTTATTATGACACTTGTTACCTGTCCAGTGGGTTGCCAATACTGTAAGTAAGGAGGGGCTGTCCAAAGTAACAAACATTATTTTACCAAAGACAAAACATCTTCCCCCACCCTCAATAGGCCATCGGGGGGTGAGGAATCTGATAAGTGGACCTTATGCCTTTGTCTTTAAATACTAATTTCAATGAATGTTATACTTACGTTGGCCAAGAATGTTTGTGTCTAACCTGCTTGCAATTTTTTTTTCTTGTTTGACTCCACAGTTTTCTTCCAACCCACAGGAATGGCAGACTGTGGCCCCCCAATTCCACCAGCAGTGGGACTTTCCCAACTGCGGTGGTGCGATGGATGGAAAGCACATCTGGATCATCCCACCACCCAACTCGGGGTCATACTACTTTAATTATAAGGGGTACAGTAGTATTGTATTGTTGGCGGTTGTGATGGCGAATTATGAGTCCTTATATCTGGACGTAGGGAAGAATGGCCGTATGTCTGATGGAGGAGTGATCGCATAGATGGAATTTTACTAACATCTCCAAAATGTCAGCTTGCGGTCTCCACCTCCAGTGGATAAAGTGGCAGGTCTCCAGTTTGTTTTTATGGCGGATGAGGCCTTTGCACTGGGGGCCATCTGATGAAGCCGTTCCCCATGAGGACCCTGACTCCGGAGCAGAGGGTTTTTAATTACTGGCTGGTTCGGCCACGTTACTTATACTTACTTATATACACCTGTCACATCAACTTTTCATACTTGCAGTGTACCAGTGCAAAAAAAACACACACATCTTATTTCATTTATATTTATGGTATCAATGAAGTTGTCAGCATGCCTGATTGAAGAAGTCACAGATGTCGATTGCAAAGCAAGTGCATATGCTGTATGTCATTGTCCACTTGCCAAAAGTTGTGTATTGTATTTGTCCACTTGCCACTTCACCTGCCACAAGTTGTGTATTGTCCACTTGCCACGTCACCTGCCACAAATTGTGTATTGTCCACTTGCCACGACACCTGGCACGAGTGCCACGTGGCAGGCCATGAGTGCCACATGACCGGCCACGAGTGCCACGTGACCTGACACGAGTGCCACATGGCTTGACACGAGTGCCATGTGACCGGCCACGAGTGCCATGTGACCAAGTTGTGGATTGTCCACTTGCCACGCCACCTGCCACCAAGCGACCCCAGATATGGGCAATATGAAAGTACTTTTCTGCAGCAGAGAATTACATTTTGCGACCCGAATTTGGGGCCACATATCTCGGGGTGACTTATAGCTAGAAACACCAAATTTGGTATGCAAACACAATAGAACTAGCTCTACAACATATCCAAATTTCTAGCACCAAGTGACCCCGAGATACATGGCCCTAAATTCAGGTCGCAAAATATTTTCGAATCCGGTTGAAATAGTTTCGAATGCGGTTGAAATCATTTCGAATCATGTTGAAATCATTTCGAATTCGGTAGAAATATTTTCGAATTTGGTTAAAATATTTTCGAATGTGACCGATTTTTTGAATTCGGCAGAAAACTAGACGAAATACAAAAACAAATTTAACGAATTTAACGAATTTAACGAATATAACTAAACGAAATTAATTAATTAACAAATTAAAACGAAACAAAACTAAACAAATTTTTTCCTTTTGCACATGTCTAACTATTATGTTGTGCTGTGGGTCTGCTACACACACACAATGTTTTTGTTGGTAATGTAAAATGGCCTGATTTTGGCAAATTTTACAGTGGGGGTTATTTACTAAAATCAAATCCACTTGCAGTGCACTTGTAGTGCAAAGTGGATTTGCCTTCAGTAAATAACCCCTATTTTCACTGTAACTACACCAACTTAAAAAAAAATGGTATCAAGCACTGAAAGAAGAAGCCACACATTGTTGAGTATAAAACATTTTACTCCAAGGACATTCACATGTGCGTTATAAAAGGGTTTTTTAACAAACCAACATCTTGGTGCATAACATGTATGTTTGACATTATATAGCCTTTTTTGTGGCTAAACAGGCATGTTTAAGGCATAACATACACATCCCCAACTCAGGAACTTACAAAGTTCAACTTTGCTACAGTTGGAGATATGGTATAAGGAATCTTGTCCAAAGATTCTTAATAAAAGGGGCAGTGAACCCAAATTAGCAGGGGGGGGAAGGAGAAGGAGGGGCCGGAGGAGGAGGGGTAGGGGGGATGAGTGGTAACAAAAAAAGGATAACCAACCAAATAAACAAATGCACGCACTTCTCTTTTTTCCGCATGAGTTCACTGTGTAAGGGGGAGCTCCCGGAGCAGAGCCCCACGAGAAAGAGATTTAATTGCGTGCTGTCCCGAGGATGCCTGAGAGACACGCTGGAGAAAGATATGTGCCACAGCGTGACGGCCAAATGGAGTGTGAGGGGTCAATATACAGTGAAGTCATGCATAGACCTGTCATATAACTAGAAACAAATGTAAGGCAGGACATGTAGTTAAGAGAAATCAACAACAACATAGAGCACAGTGGAAAAAAGAAAATACACAGTATATGGTAACCTGAAACTGGTCTGTGGACTCGAGTAATCGGAGCGGAATGGAGCGTAGGCCAAAGGCCCACTGCGTCAAGAGTCCCAGGTCCTTCGTAGTCAGCAAGGAGGTAGCTCCCAGTACTAGGAGGTAGTGGTCCGGAGAATGGGTAGGAGGAGGGGAGAGTAGAAGATACCAGAAAGTACAGGAGTAGTGAGCGACCACTACTTCAAAACTTGCCTTACGACCTGAGGAGAAGGAGGAAGTTTGGAAAACAGGTATAAAGTGGCAGAGGAGACTTCAGCGTGGAAAGTTGTGGTGGCAGTGGTCCGGAGCCGAGGCTCGGAAGCGTTTGGGGGAGTCCTTCCTGGGGCTCCTCTGATCCAGAGACAGGACGGTGGAGGCAGATTTGGAGGGCGTGGCTGCAGACGAATCCGATCGGGGAGATCGCAGGAATGCTTCTGCTTCTGAGGGGTCCTGAAATGAAAGTTGTTCCCCTTTTGGGGATTTAAGACGAAGTATAGCAGGAAATGCCAGAGAGAACTTAATTTGCAGTTTAAATAGTTCCGAGCAAATCGGTTGAAAAGCTTTGCATTTTTTGGATACTTCAATAGAATAGTCCGCAAAGATTAAAATCTAGACACCATCAATCTGTAGGGATGGAGATTGCCGTAATGTTTGAAGGATAAGGGCTTTGTCATAATTTAGATATTTGGCAATGATGGGGCAGGGGGACTTGCGGTCCGCATTGAATGATCCCACTCAGTGGGCCCGTTCCACCGTGAAGGGTCCCGTGAGGCCCATGGCTTCTGGTACGCGTTTGGCGCAGAAGTCATTGAAATTGGCTGTGGGGAGCGACTCGGGGACACTGACAAACCGCAGGTTGGAGCGTCTGGATCTGTTCTCCAAATCATCTAATTTTTGGATGATATATTGAATCGTTTTCTCCTGAGACTGTTCTGCGGCTTGGGATTGATATAAATCATCTTCCACCTCAGAAGCGCGGTGTTCTAGTTCATTCAGTCTAGTTGTATGCTCTGCGAGTTGGGCTTTGATTTGCTTCATCCCAGCATGTATGGCTTTCTCCACTGATGCTGTAATCATGGGGGATAGCAGGGCCGCCACTGCTTGTGCAATGCGGCTGGTGTGTCCATCATCCCCTTGGGATGGCGGTTGAGCCTCCCCAGTCAGGGTTTGAGGGGGTACTATAGTGTGCCCACGGAGTTGGGATGGTGCAGTGAGTGCTGGGGATGCAGGGGAGGCGACCCCGCTTACCTCCATGGCCGCATCTGGGTTCTCCGCTGAAGAGGCCTGAGGAGCTGGCGCGGTGTAGGCAGGGCCGTTTTTAAGGCAGGGCAAAAGGGGCAGCTGCCCTGGGCCCTGTCATTATTGTGGGGCCCAAAGCAGCTGCCTCATACTTGCCAACTATCCTGGTTTAAATTCCCTCGCCCCTTGAGGTTTTAGTCCTGTACTGTGTCCCAATATCTCAGTGTGAAGTGCTGCTACTAATGCTGCCCAGCTCTACCCTATTGTTGTGTACAGATGACTCCCCTGCAGACCCTGTGCTTACATGTGAATTACCAGCATTCATATGTAAATAGCTGTGGCATTAATATGTAAAAGTGGCATTCATACGTAAATAGCGGCCACCAGCGGCATTGATATGTATATCATGCCCCCTGAGGTCATATCCACAGTAATCTCTAGCAACCAGTCAACAAGCAGAAATCATGTGCTGTGACCTCTAGCAACTAATCAGTGAGCGGTAATGTGTCCTGTAACCTCTAACAACCAGTCAGTGAGCGATAATGATACACTGTAACCTCTGGCAACCAATTGCAATAGCTGCCTGATCTGATTCAGTAAACTGATTTTGAGTCTAGCTGCTATTTATTGTATGTCTCAGAGCAGGTGGAGAGAAAAACTGCATGGGGGGGGGGGCAAGAAAAGTTTTGCCCAGGGTCCAATCAATATTAAAGACGGCCCTGGGTGTAGGCCGAAGCCGGGGGCTCAATTTGCGGCCGTTCCGGAGGTGCCACTGCGGCCGCGTACGAGCGGACTCCCATTTTTTCTACGAAACGATCCATGGCAGCGGGGGGACCATTAGGAGATGCCCGGAGCCGATTAAAGGGCGCTGGGGCCACTAAGGCAGGTGATTGATGACGATTTGTGGGGCTCTGGAGCGGGAGCTAGGCAGTGGCGCAGCTAGCTCATGCGGCGCCGGAACCGGAAGTAACTTTGCTACAGTTAAGGCCATATGAGACATTAGTATGTCAAAACTGTGTTGAGTTTGCCTTCATCAGATGGGGTGATCTCACTACTCTAAAAGGCCCATTTTGAAGATGCACACAAATTGGGACACAATATTTGCATTTCCCTCATGATCCCATGCTTAAAATGTGTTTATTTTCCCTACATCTATTTTTCTAAAACCACAGATCACACAGTGGGGGTTATTTATGAAAGGCAAATTCATTTTGCACTGCAAGTGCACTTGAAAAGTACACTTGGAAGTGCAGTCACTCTAAATCTAAGGGGTAGATGTGAAATGAGTGGAAGCTCTGCTGATTTTATCATCCAATCATGTGCAAGCTAAAATGCTGTTTTTTATTTTCCTTGCATATCCCTCTCGGATCTTCAGTGACTGTAAATAACCCCCACTGTGTGCATCTTCAAAATTTGGCATACCAATTACTTTTAAACTTTTAAAAAACGTACAACAAAAACAATTACATTTTTTTTGGTTTAGATTTTGACTAAAACATCAATGACAGTCTTTTTTGAACATCATTGATATTTTGCTTCAGCTTTTTTAAATCCCGATTTCACACCATGATCTCACTGATGAGTACTTGTGCACTTGCACTGCTGAAGTGAGTTTCTTCTTCCACAGCATTCACATCACCTAAAAATAAAAACAACATGGGGATTATTTACGAAAGGTAAATCCACTTTGTACTGCAAGTACACTTGAAAGTGCACTGAAAGTGCAGTCGCTCTAAATCTAAGGGGTAGATCTGAAATGAGTGGAAGCTCGGGTGATTTTATCATCCAATTATGTGCAAGCTAAAATGCTGTTTTTTATTTTCCTTCTATATCCCCATCGGATCTACAGTGACTTTACTTCCAAGTGCACTTGCAGTGCAAAGTGGAGTTGCCTTTAGTAAATAACCCCCCATGTATTATAAATATGCAGGCATCCATCTATTACCTGAAGCTGTGGTCTCAGAAACTGACCTGTTTTCGACACCATTTTGACCACTTCATGAACCTCTGCATCCACATCCTCAGGTTCTGCATGCACATCCTCAGGTTGTGTGCTGAGTTCCCCTTCTTCAGAAGGTTTGGGATCCCTGGTGTCCTCAGATGTCCCGATTCTTTTCTCCCCTATGTGAATACAAAAATGGTATAATTAGCAGACAAATATTTGAGACTAGAAAAAGTAATATGAAACATCGCTTGTGTTGTCCAATTGTCTGTTTTGGCAAGTTCCAAGCTGAATACATGATTTTTTTCCCTTTCAAAAGCTGTAATACTTACCTGTTTTGTGCAAGTTTCACACATGGAGAGACCCCTAGTATGCACTGGAGCACCTGTGTGGGACATCCAGATGTGTAAACAGCTGCTGAGTGTCCTCTCCTTACACTGAAACAAGTTATCATTTCATTATAATTTCAAACACGTCTAGACAACAATGTAATGAAAGTCTTTTAATCAAAATAGGCATGAACAAATGTAGTTGACCTGCGTCTGCCAAAAACATTGTATTAGTGGTCGAACGAACAATGTTTAATACAAACAATTACAGGGCCCATGAACCTCAAACTTGGCATTTTAAACTGTACAACAGTAAAGAAAAGCACATGAACCAGCAAGAAAGTAATAATAAAAATAGGAATACATGACAAATACTTTTTGCAGCACTTTCCTGATCCTTCTATACTGATCCTGCTCCCTCAATTTCAGGTCTGACCAACGTTTCCTCAATTGCTCCTTGGATCGTCATACCCCAAAAGTCCTGTGCAGACGTTTCACAACTTTGGTCATGATCTTGGCCTTTCTTACATTTGGGTTTCTGTACGGTCCATGATTCCCATCATAGTCTGTCCTCTTCAAGATGTCCACCATCTTCACCATCTCTTCAAAGCACATATTTGAGGCCTTATATCTCCTGCTTGATCTGAAACTGCCTTGCCCCGGGCTTTCCTTGTCGTTGCTGATAACAGCACACACCGCCATTTGCCCCAAAAGAGAAGTGGCGGGGAATACACTAGAAAGAAGGAAAGGGTAGGAGTTTGATGCATGCACCGTGTATATAAAGTATAACATGCGGGCGACGTATGTATGATCTGTGAGTGGAGGACGGAGGATCAGTGGTTAGTGGCCTATACCGCTTAAAGATTGAGGCCTATATTGGGACAAGATTAGGAGAGTTTAGTCTAACATTATGTCTTCTGCTGTGTCTTGCAGGGAAAATGGTTGACAAATTCACAGCCCCTGACTTCCTGCCCAACTCCATTGATAAATAAAGGGAGCTTCTATATCTCTGGCAAGGCTAATGCAGGGACCATTCGAACAAGCAAAAGAGGCAGACATCAACTATTTGAAGGCAAAAATTGGTAGCCTGAGGAGCACATATAATAGGGAGTGCAAGAAGGTCCAGGATTCCATGAGATCCAGAGCAGCAACAGTTGACGTATATGTCCCCAGGCTGTGGAACTATGACAGCCATGGTGATCATAGAGATTTCTGGCGGACCAGATGGTCGCCGGAGTCTCTATGATCGTTCGGAGGCCAGGCGCGATGTTATGATGTCACGCCCGGCCTCTGCATTCAAATAATGGTGCCGCCTTTGCTGGGAAGCTGTGATAGTTTTTTTTTTGTTTTTTTTTTAGGCTTCCCAGCCTAGAGGTGAGATGTGGAGTCTTATTGACCCCATATATAACTGTAAATAGGTCCGACCATTCCATATTCCTATTACAAGGGATGTTTACATTCCTTGTAATAGGAAAAAAGTAATCAAAATATTTTTCTTTTAAAGTGTCAAACTAAAAAATAAAAGTAAAATTAACAATAAAAAAAAAATGAAAGCGCCTCTGTCCCCGTGAGCTCGTACGCAGAAGCGAACGCATACGTAAGTCCAGCCCACATATGAAAACGATGTTCAAACCACACATGTGAGGTATCACCGCGAACATTAGAGCGAGAGCAATAATTCTAGCCCTAGAACTCCTCTGTAACTCAAAACATGTAACCAGTAAAAAAATTGAAAATGTCGCCTATGGGGATTTTTAAATGCCAAAGTTTGGCACCATTCCACGAGCGTGTGCAATTTTGAAGCGTGACATGTTGGGTATCTATTTACTCGGCATATCTTCATCTTTCACATTATGCAAAAAAATTGGGCTAACTGTTTTTTTTTTAAAGCATGAAACTGTTTTTTTTCTGAAAAAAACGTGTTCCAAAAATTGCTGCGCAAATACTGTGCAAGATAAAAAGTCGCAGCGACCGCCATTGTATTCTCCAGGGTCTTTGCGAAAAAAACATATATAATGTTTGGGGGTTCTATGTAATTTTCTAGCAAAAAAATGATGAATTTTACATGTAGGAGAGAAATGTCAGAATTGGCCTGAATGCGAAGTGGTTAAACACTTTTTCCTTTAGAAATGTAATTTTGCTGAGGCACTGTTGTACATATTACATAGATGTGCCACTTTACAGGCAGACTAAGGGGACCCCCAGGCACGATATTTAGAGGAATATTTCATTTCTATTGTTTCACTTTAAGCATTATTAAAATCATGCTCCTGAAAAAGGTCATTTTAAAAAAAAAATTTGTATTGATACATATCCCCTGGGGAGTACCCGGTCCCCATACACTTTTTATGGCAATAACTTGCATATAAGCCTTTAAAATAAGCACGTTTGATTTATCTTGTTCGTGTCCCATAGACTTTAATAGGGTTCGCATGTTCACACAAATTTTTGCCTGTTTGCATGTTCTGGTGTGAATTGAACCAGGGGGTGTTCGGCCCATCCCTAATAATTTGCTTTGAGGTAGATAGATTTAAACACAAGCAATGAATGTATCCTAAAGAGTATATCAAGCAAATGAACAAATATGAATTTTCCCAGAACATTAAACAAAAGAAAAAAAATGTTAAAAATGCCAACATGTGTTGATAAGTTTTACATTGACCTGACCATATGCACATATTAAAAAAAAAATAAAAATAGAATACAATAACTTAAAAAACAAAAAGCCACCCAAAGTAAAATGGGAGCTGATAAGTCTCCATAAATTGACTCTCACATCATATAAAAATGATTTTCTATTCTATGCTTGAGCTTCATATACTCAATCATCGGACTTGTTTCAAAGAAGTTTTCAAGATTCCAATCTTGTCATTGCCTGTGCATTAAAAAAAATGAACAGATAGTTTTACTTTAGTTTTAATAGAAATAATGATACCAATTCATCTTTGACAGATTAAAATATTAAAGGAAAGAAACTACTAGTTATGCACAGCCTGATAGTGTATCTCGGAAGAAAAATGATTGTCTGAGGCTGTAATGTAACTACGGCTAAAATAGCCAGTGTCAGCAAAAAGAGGCGACATTTAGAGGAAAATCTAAGAAATTTCCATTTAAATGACTTTTGCATGTTCTATGCTATAATTTGAAAGTGATACTTCCGAGCGTAAAAAGAAAATTTGAAAACCAATCATTTACTTTTTTTTTTTACCCCTTAAAAGAAAAATATTGAAAATAGCAATGTGATGTTAAATATAACATTATTATTTTTATTATTATTATTATTATTATTATTATTATTATTATTGTAGTTAGTTTTGTTGTTAATAACCTGTTTACCACAAATTAATTCCAAATGAGATACCATTGCTTGTAGTTCAACCAGAGCTTCAAGCAATTTACTGGGACCTGTAAGTAAGATAAAATTAGCTTGTAACAGTGTAAATGTTGTCACTTTAAATAACATAATGATTTTATAAGACTATGAGCCTATAACAAAGTTGTTACACATAGTGAGACAAAACCATTAAGAACAGTAAATTAGTTGTTCTCCTATTAGAAGCAAATGAATGTCCCCTACCCCCTACCCCTTAAGATATATATTATATATAAAACCATCTTCCAAAAATTCGAATTTTGTATACAATTAATTTGAATTTGAATAGAAAAGATTAGAATAGAATAGAAAAACAATAGAACAGAATTATTTTATTCTGTTCTATTGTTTCTCTATGCTATTCTTTTCTATTCTATTCTATTCAAATTCGATTACATTCTATAGGAAATTTGAATTTCGGAAGATGATATATATATATATATATATATATATATATATATATATATATTACCAAAAGTATTGGAACGTGTACCTTTACACACACAAACTTTATTTTAAAAGGTGTTTATTTTGATTTTGTAACATAAAAACAATAAAACAATGACTGTAATTACAGATGTGTAAAGTGCACATAACAGACACATTTATACAGTAGGGAAAGTGGATCAATTTTAACAGTCCATAAGAAACAAAAATACCCTAGTAACACACACTCATGCATTCATACTTACACTCACTCAAACCTGCAACTCATGTGACCCCATAAAGACAGTAGAAGGCTAGAATCGCACCACACATTGGATGTTTCATACAAGGCAATCTGTGATTATTGATTTTGGAATCTTGCAGAAAAGTAATATTAAGGAACGTTAGCAGTGGGCCTACTTGGAAAGCTGTGAGGAAAGGACTTCCCCCGGTAATCCTCCGAGACATCAAGCCATGGGTGCTAGATTTTGGTGAATTTCTTAGGGCATGCCTTACTCTTGTATATCAGTTTAGATTTGGAAAGGACCCCATGAACAACGGGGAAGAAGGCGTGGGCTGAAAGAGGACCCACATCCTTCCAGTGCAATAGGATGGTTTTACATGCATAAAAGAATAGTATATGTAGTAAGGTCCTGGCGTGGGTTCGGTGAACATGGTTGTTGAGTATTCCCAAAAGTCCCACATCCAGGGTGTGCGGTATCAGTAGATGTAGTTTGTGATCGAAGGAAGCAAATAATACCTTCCAGAAGGTTGAGAGTTCGGGACATGTCCAGAACATATGAAAAAAGTCAGCAGAAATCATATCACATCTAGCACATGCAATATCCTGTCCCAGATCCCTCCAGACCAGCCTAGCTGGGGTGTAATCCAGGTGGTGTATAAACTTAAATTGTACCAGTAGGTCGGCAGTGCTAATTATGTCCTGAAAACATATCTCAGTTGCTTCTTCCCAGTCTTCTTCGGAAAGCTCAGACATAGACAATAGCCATTTGCGATGAGAGTTCTGAAAAGCATCATAAAAGGACCATAAAAGGTTGTTACCAGTTTAGCAATTTCAGGGAACGAGGTATTCAATAGATGATTCGGTGAGCTCAATGGTCAATGACCCAAACTTTGCTCGAATGGCGTGACTGAGTAGGAGGTATTTGAAAAATAATTTATTGTCTAGGTCATATTTGAGTACATCGACGGGTAGTAAGGTATTCTCTTCAACTATGTGGGTCAGGTATGTAATAACAAATCGACTCCACCATGTCATGTCCGGGTGACCGAAGAGCTCAGGGAGGTTGGGGTTCTGCCATAGGAATCTGTGGCGAGATACCCAGGGAAGACTGTGTCAGAGTTCCCCCCCTCCCTCCAGGCCATAAAGCTAACCCCAACAGGGGAGAATCTGGAACCACTTGATCTCTTTTATCTATGAAATTCATCCCGTAGAGAGGTAGGAGGTTCAAATAGGGTCAATAAAATTGCCGTGGCAGGAGTAAGTGGGTCAGAGTGTAACCAAGCATGGACATAGGTAAGTTGGGAAGCAAGGAAATAGTTTCTTAAGTTTGGGCAAGCCAGGCCACCCGCAGCCTTTGCCACCTTTGCCGCCTTTAAGGAGGACCTGGCTATATGAGGTTGGCAGCCATTCCAGACAAAGGAGGTAAGAGTGGAGCCTATTTTCCTGAAAACACTTTTTAGTGAAAAAGACTGGGGCAGCTTGAAAACAATAGAGAAATTTTGGTAGAAAAATCACTTTAAATATATTTATGCGACCAATTAGATTAAGAGGCAATGATGACAAGGTATGAAACCTATCTATCATTTGTCGGACTATAGGAGTGACGATAAGTTCTTAGTTTTTAGAGATATCAGCATGTATTTGAATACCTACACATTTAAAGGAGGATGTCAATTGAATATGCGACCCTACAAGGGTTGCAGTTGGTGGATATGCAGAGAACTCTACATGCGTATGATAGAGACTACACGTTTTTCTCAACTAATCATAGGACATACAGGAGGATTGATTGTATTTTTGTGTCACAGGAAGTTCTAATAGATTTATCGGAGGCTTTTATAGGATCTTTTACCCCCACATGCATGAACTAGTTGTACATTAGAGATAGGAAAGCCAGTGCCCTGAGAATGGCATTGGAAAATTAATGAGACACTGCTGAAAGATCCAGAGTGTGAGAAACAGGTTACTCAAGAACTGGATTCCTTTTTTGAGACTAATGATACAGGTGAAGTTTCACCCCTCTGTTTATGGGAAACACATAAATGCGTTATCTGTGAGGGATTTTGATATCTCTGGGGGCAAGGAGAAAACGTCGGAGCCACGCACACTACGTCACTACATCACTTCTGGGTCGCCTTCGGTGGTTAGAGCGCAGTTGGAGCGCACGCTGCGCATCCACCGAGCGTACCCCGCAGTGTGTTTTATGAGACTCGCCATTAAGGACGAGTGTTATGGCTCTATCCCAGGGGAATTTATAAATGTGATTTTCTGCAAACGTAACTATTATGAAAATATTGTTCACCTATAGTGGAGCAATTTGCTAATCACAACTCAGGACTGATCCTGATCCCTCTGGGCTAGACAGCCATCAGTATACATTTTTACTTGCGTTTTTTGTATTTTTTATTTTTATTTTTTATTTAAATATATTTTTTTGATTTTTAATCTATATTTTAATTTTTCTTCTATTTTTTGGGGTGGATGTATAAGAAATGGTTCAATAACCCACGGAGCTTATGTCAAGTCGAAGCTTTGGACTGTTTTTCATATTGATTACCATTCTCTCATATATATATATTTTTTTTTTTTATTCAAGAATATATGGATTTTGTTTTTTGTGGAAATAAACGTTTTTTTGTTTAAGTATATCATTAGTGTCTCCCTCAAATTATATATACATATTACACTATGGAGACTATAATTTTTTTCCTATGAGGGTTACATGGAACTTCCTTCTGGATACGAATGACTACACAGCATATGGGCCAAGGAGCTGGATTTCCATAAGGCTGATTTAAAGGCGAAGTACCCCTGTAGGGGTGTATTCTTCTGGTGACTGGGGAACCTTGTGGGGGAGCACGGAAGTCACTTTTGAAGGATATACAGCAAGCACTAAAGTCACCTTATGAACATTTATTGTTGGATTTGCACAATAGAAGAGTTTCTTACAGTGGACATTTAATACTCTTTTTGGGGGTTTTTTTGTCTCTTTTGTTTTTGTTTTCTTTTATATTTTTCATTATTAACTTTTCAATCTGCACTTTATATATGTGTTTCACTTTTTATATATTTGCACTTTCAAACCAGATTTGTTTACAATTGTAGCCGATGAGTTGTTGGATAGGTCACATGTAATAATACTCATGTGACTTTAAGTTTAAGTCGCATTGAGTATCACATTTGTTATTTAGACAGTGTCTTCTCACATAGCACCCCCTTTTTTGGAAATCTATACTCTGGTTTCCTTTAACATAGATGTAAAATATATATATACTATATTAGATAAGGTCACATTTACTAAACCTGTGCTGTTGTAGTTTGAACCGCAAAGGGTCAACTTATGCGATTTTCGGTGTGAATCGCAAGGGTTACCGCATTGTTTAGATTTTATGGAGCTTTTGTAACCAGTGGGTTTGGAATTATTGAACCGTGTTTCTTCTGATAGAAGTCAATATCTCCATAGGGTGGAAATTAGACATCTAAGATTATCATTTGAGATACAGGATAGTTCATTTAATAAGTCAACGTAATATTGGGTTTGTTGGTATCATCAGGGTTTACCCACCAATACATATTCTTTTCTGGGATTTTGCAATATTTCATAATATTCTTCTAACAAGAGGTAGCGCCAGATACCCCAGTTTTTTAGGTTTTGTTTATTATTGTGAAAACCCTGTGTGGGGATTTTTTTCGTTGGGGGGGCTGCAACCTATTTTTTGAACCTAGTTTTTGGTTCTATCTATCCTCTACCTGGAATACAGTAGCGCGGTTTCTCTAACATTTAGAAAACGTCTTATGACGGCACAGATAGATCGGCTACTCTAAGAGATTAAAATTAAGGAAAATATCCACAAGAAATCACAAACTCCACAGATAGAGGAAAAATTAACGTGGATACATGAAGAGTTAAATTCATTACTTATAGAGAAGGCAAAGGCTAAACTGGCACGATGTAGGTGAACATTTTATGAATATGGTAACAAACCGAGTAGAATCCTGGCCCGGGCACTAACAGAGACAAGAGTAAGGAATTATATCCCCCGTATTAAAACAAAGGGAGATGTGTTAGTGGATTCATCACATAAGATTGCACAGGTCTTTAAGGATTATTATGCTAAATTATATCGATTGGAAGGGCAGAACCTATCTGACCCAACCAATAGCAGACACTTTGAAACTGCAGGGATGCTGAAGCTCTCAGAAAAGACAAGTAGAGCTTTGGATGCACCCCTGATGGTGGAGGAGTTTCAGGCTGCTCTCAAAACTCTGAAATCTGGTAAGGCCCCTGGGCCAGATGGCTATACCCTATTGTACTATAGGGTGTTTTCAGATAAACTGGCACAAAGATTTGTGACAGCCTTTAACTCCCTAAGAGAAGGGCAAATGATACCAGCTGAAACTCTACTGGCTCATATAGCTGTTATTTTTAAGGAAGGGAAGGATCCATCAGTATGCTCGAGTTATCGCCTGATATCTCTGCTCAATGTGGATTTAAAGATCTTTACAAAGATTATAGCTACCAGATTATTGAGCCATGTCTCTAATCTGATAGATACGGATCAGATGAGGTTAACTCCAGGTAGGGAGGGTAGAGACAATACTCTGAGAGTGATAAGAGCTATACACCTCTCCCAGAGCTGATATCTACTGATGCTGAGAAAGCTTTTGATAGAGTCGATTGGAGCTTTCTAAAAGCCATGATACAACATATCTTACTGGGGGAAGGAATGCAGAGTTGGATATTAAATATATATTCCAAACCATCAGCGAGAGTCAAGATAAATTATATACTGTCAGAAACGTTTCCGATATTAAACGGGACTCGTCAGGGCTGTCCACTATCACTTATTATTTTCATCCTGACCTTAGAACCATTTTTAAGAATGATTAGAGCCAATGGAGATGTGAGGGGGATTCGGACTAAGAGTAGAGAACATAAAGTTGCTGCTTATGCGGATGACTTGATGTTCTTTATCACGTCCCCCCTCACATCTCTTCCATCATTAGTACAGGAAATACGTAGATATGGAGAGCTGTCCAACTTTAAGATGAATTATGAAAAATCAGAGGCGATGGGGCTGCAGATGAGCGATACCCTTCATCATCAGATCGCCTCTCAATTCTCCTTTAAGTGGACAGACTCACATCTCGGTTATTTGAGAATAAAAATACCAAAGAAACTAGTTAGAATCTATGGGTTGAACTATGCCCCAACGACTCGACAACTTAGGTTAGATTTCCAGCGATGGAATAGAGAGATTTTCACTTGGTTTGGAAGGATCAATATTATCAAAATGAATGTTATGCCAAGACTGCTGTATTTGTTTCAAACAATACCCATAGAAATTCCAATAAAATTTTTAAGAGATATCAGATCGGAGTTTATGAATTTTATATGGGCGGGAAAACCAGTGCGATTAAGCAGAAACATCTAATCCCTTCCTAAGGAGAAAAGGGGGGCTGAAGTTCCAGACCCAGTTAAATACTACCAGGCCACGCAGTTGGCAAGGGTGTTAGACTGGTGTGTCCATAAAAAAAAAGCCATGGATTGAAATGGAACAGGCAATTATCGATCCTCCCTTAGAGGGAATTGCGCGGATGCCAGACAGAGATATCACGCAATCCGCTAAGAGACATCCAGTAGTGGGGGGAACTATACAAACAGTTAAAATATTGTTTAAAACTGCTCCCATTTCGCCAGCCCAGACTCCAATGGTCCCAGTTTTGGGTACACCGACCTTTCAACCAGGAATGACAGATCCCTGTTTTAGGGCTCTAGCAAATAGGGGTATTAGCAGGCTTGTGCATTTTCAACAGAAGGTCGGGTGATGTCTAGCAGAGAGATAGAAAGACATTTCTCAGAAGACCTAGATTTTTTACATCGGGGACAGTTGAGTACATATATCCGGACTAAGACAGGGATGCTACGGGATCCATACATTTTTGAAAAACTGCATTTGAAGGTTTGAAGGGAGAATCACTAAGACACTCCCTGTCATATCTATACGCTTTATTAATTGAGGTTGAGACCCCACAGATTTTGCCTTTCATACAGCGGTGGGAAGCTGACCTAGAGGGGCCTTTCTCACATCAATTGAGAAGTATAAAAACTCACTGTTAAAACATCTGCTTACTGCAGCCAAAGCATTTATCCCAGCTATGTGGAAAAGTAATATACTCCCCTCAAGATCTTAATGGGTGGGTAGGATCTCAGAGATCCAACAAATGGAGGATCTGACTATGACACTGAAAGAAAAAGAGGAAAAATATCGGAAGATCTGGGCCCCATATTTGCAATACAGGGAGCGGATCATTTTGACTGATAGAGGATGAGGACTGGGGGGGGGGGGGGGGGGGGAGAGGAGTGGATATATATTTTTTTATATCTTCTCTTCTCTTTTGGGTGTCCCTGTGTTTAAATGGGTGATACCGGGAGAGGGGAGGGGATTGGGGGGAGGGAATGGGGAGGGATATAAAGAATATGGTATATATTTGTAATGGAAGAATGTGAAGGCAATTTGAAAATGAATATTGTGTGATTATAACGTAATTGTAGGTTATTGGATAAATTGCTTGATGAGAAGGGTTCATTACTGCTTTGTAATGATGTAAAGAAAAGGAAAAATAAAGAATAAAAAATAAATAAATACGTGACTCTTGTAGATAATCAATGGGGAAGGCGGGGGCCTATAATAAAGGCCTGAGATTTTTTCCAACGCACCCGTAGTCCCGAAGCCGCACCAAACTCCTCCACGACACACAGAAATTTATGAAACAAGCTCTCTCTATCGTCCAAATATATAAGGGCATCGTCCACGTAGAGAGAGATCTTCTCCTCTAATGGAACAGAATAGATGCTCCCTATCTCTGACGTCTGCCGCACCATCAGGGCCAATGGCTCAATGGCCAGTGTGAACAGGAGTGGAGAGAGAGGGCACCTCTGCCTGGTACCCCTCTTCAAGGAAAATGGTTCAGAGAAGTCCCTGCTTGTGCGGACCCTGGCGCTTGGGTCTGCGTATAACAAATGGGCCCAGAGAATAAAGTGTGGGCCAATACCCACTCGTTCCATAGCTTCCCAAAGGAAGGGTCAGCCCACAGTGTCAAAGGCTTTTAACACATCTAAGGATAGGACCAAACCACCTTGTTTCCCATGTGCTGCACTATGAATATGCAAATACAGTCCACAAATATTGTCAAAGGAGCTCCTGCCATACCCCCTGGTCCAGGGGTATGAGGGACAGAATAACCGTCCGAAGTCTAAGGGTGAGAATCTTTGCTAAAATTTTGCCATCGTTATTTAAAAGGGATATGGGGTAGTAGGATCCACACTGCATGTGTTTGCCAGGTTTAGATATAACTACTATAAGTGTTATACCTAAACTATTCGTTCAGAGAGTCCGGAAGTTTCCCCATTGTAAGAGAGTCTTGGAATGTCTTAAGGAGCTTAGGAGCCAGTTCTTCTACACACACATGAACTTTAATGGTATCCCAGTCTTAGTCTGTTGAGTTCAATATTGATTAGGCCCATCCTTTGCAGCCATAACAGCTTCAACTCTTCTGGGAAGGATGTTCATAAGGTTTAGGGGTGTGTCCATGGGAATGTTTTTCCAGGAAGCGCATTGGTGAGATCAGGCACTGATGTGAACGAGCAGGCCTAGCTCGTAGTCCCTGCTCTAATTTATCTCAAAGGTGTTCTATTGAGTTGAGGTCAGAACTCTGTGCAGGCCAGTCAATTTCCTCCACCCCAAACTTTATGGACCTTGCTCTGTGTACTGTGCACAGTCATGTTGGAATAGGAAGGGGCCATCCCCAAACTGTTCCCACAAATTTAGAGGCATGAAATTGTCCAAAATGTCTTGGCATGCTGACGCCTTAAGAGTTCCCTTCACTGGAAGGGGCCAAGCCCAACCCCACAAGCAAGGCCTTCTCAATCACATCAGTGCCTGCCCTCACAAATCCGCTTCCTGGAAGAATGGTCAAACATTCCCATAGACACACTCCTTAAACTTGTGGACAGCCTTCCCAGAAGAGTTGAAGCTGTTATAGCTGCAAAGGGTGGGCCAACTCAATATTGAACCCTACAGACAAAGCCTGGTATGCTATTAAAGTTCATGTGTGTGTGTAAAGGCAAATGTCCCAATACTTTTGGTAATATAGTGTATATATCACTGTCTGTATTCACTGACTGAATATTATATCCTGTGTACTGGAATGGTCACTTCTATATGAGTGATCATGGAATATAGCTCAGTTAAGTGTCTCCTATTGCAATCCCAGTTCCTATAAACTAAACAAAGCCTAGCCTACTGGTACAGACTGTAGCTGCCCACAGGAATGCCATGTTCACTGGCCAGGAAGTACAGGAGGCTAAAGAAAGGAAGAACAAAGCAGTTTCTGTGGTTCCAGGAGTGCAGTTGTCAACAGGGGATGGCTGAGACTGGTGTCTAGCAGGAACATAGTCAGTCAGATATGCAGATGGGTCAGTTCAAACGCAGCCAGAGACATGGTCAACAAACAGGCAAAGGATAGGCCCAGGCAACAGGAAGAAACATAGTCAATAAACAGACCAGGGTTAGGAACACCAACTGTGACTGGCTGCATTATTAGGGTTTGTTCACACATGAGATTGGGGAATGGTGAACCTTGTGGTGGAACCGTGATTCTACCTTCCCTCAACCAATACCCATTTTAGCAGCGGCTGGGGGTGTACACTTGCTTTGCTTCACAGCTGTGGCAGGAATTATACCCTCTGTACTCCCACTGATTGCAACCCCTTCAAGTGAATAGGGTTGCTTGAGCGGAGCCCATGGTGTTAAAGTAGGTGGCACAGAGGCAATACAATCCGTCCTCACTGTCTGTCCAATGCTCTCTGAAGAGTGATCAGAACATACATGGCTCTTCAGAGACCATCACATATGTGAACAAATCCTTATAGTGACACTATTGGATTATTTACTAAAGGAAAATCCACTTTGCACTACAAGTGCAAACTACAAGTGCAAAGTGCACTTGAAATTGCACTGAAAGTACACTTGGAAGTGTAGTCGCTGTATATCTGAGGGGTAGATCTGAAATGAGAGAAAGCTCTGTTGATTTTATTATCCAATCATGTGCAAGCTAAAATGCTGTTTTTTATTTTCCTTGCATGTGCCCCTTGGATCTACAGCGACTGCCCTTCCAAGTGCACTTTCAGTGCAATTTCAAGTGCACTTTGCACTTGTAGTTTGCACTTGCAGTGCAAAGTGGATTTTCCTTTAGTAAATAACCCCCAATGACTGGTGTGGCAGTGATCAGGGACACTGGGACTGGTGTGCTAGTGATTATAGAAAATATGACTGCTGTGGTGGTTATCAGGGTCACTGTCAGGGGCGTAACTATAGGGGGTGCAGCAGTCGCGACCGCAACTGGGCCCTGTGATGCAGGGGGCCCATGCAGCCCCCTCTACATATGGCCGGCAGCAGCATAGTCAGCTAGCACACACTATTACATACCCCCTCCATATCTCCCTGGGGACAGGGACCCCTTCTCACATGGGGACAGGGACCCCCACCTCCCCTGGCGACAGGGACCCCTTCTCACCTGGGGTCAGTAACTTCTTCTGCCCTGGAGAAAAGGACCTCATCTCTTCTGGGGACGGGGACCCCATCCTGCCTAGGGACAGTCCCCCAATGGGGCACCTAAAAATGTATAAAAAAAATAAATAAAAACTACTGATACCAGTGGTGGAACTACAGGGCTCACAAAGGTCATACCTGTGACCACGCCCTGGAGTTCCACCGCCGGACTCGGAGGGAAGGGCCCTGGCTGGGGTTCAGGGGGGCCCTTCATGGTTTCTTGCATCGGGGCCCTGAAGGTTCTAGTTACGCCACTGGTCACTGTACCTGTTGTGGAGGTGATCAGGAGTACTGTAACTGAGGTGGAAATGATTATGGACCATATTACTTGTGAGATGGTAATCAAGGACTTTGTAACTGGTGTGGTGGTGATTGAAGATAATATGACTGGTGCAATAGGGTTAAGGAACACTGAGTGCTAACAATTTTTTTTCCTTCTGGGGAGCGTGATCGTGGATTTGTTTTTTTTGCACTTTGATTGCTTATTACAGTGATGTGTGTCAGTAAGCCCGCCTAAAGGCTTCATTCATTAACTGCTAGCTGACCAGTCGCCGCAGTTGTACTGCGGCAACATGGCTTGGCTGCGCAAATTGCTATTATGTTACGTTGGTAACATAAACGGCCAATAGGGGGCTCCCCCACTCGCTCCCCGAGCCGATGCGAGTGCCCGGTGGGCTCGATCACCGCTGGGCTCCCATGATCACTCGGGGCACATGGAGAACCGGGAGCTGTGTGTATAAACATACAGTTATCTGTTCTCTAAGGACTGAACTGACAGATTGTCTGTTCATACATGGTTTCCCTGCACAGTCCCATCCCCCCTTCAATTAGAACACATACTAGAACACACATTAACTCCTTCACTGCTCCCTAGTGTTAACCCCTTCACTGCCAGTGCCATTGTTACAGTAATCAATGCAATTTTAATCACACCTATTGCTGTGTTAATGCCAATGGTCCCAAAAATGTGTCAAAATTGTTCGACGTGTCTGCCATAATGTCGCAGTCACAATAAAAATTGCTGATCGCCGCCATTACTAGTAAAAAAATATATATATATATATTAATAATAAGTGCACTTGTAGTGCAAAGAGGATTTGCCTTTAGTAAATAACCCCCATAGTCTCATACAGAAGGGAGTTTAGAGGCAGAAAAAAAGTCAAACACCTGTAAAAGCTGTGGTTTTAATGTCCTGTGTGCATGAGGCCTGAGGAAGTATGCCATGTATGGTAAGTTTACTATTCTAATGGGGAGCAAGCACACTGTAGTAGCAATGCTTAAGAAGCTCTAGGAGCATGAACATCATTGCCACCAAGAAGGAGGAAGCCCTAAGGAACAGCAGGATCACCAAATAATTTATTTTAAAGAATAGATTTATGTAATCAATTAAGGGCACAGAGAGATAATAAGTTGCCTTCCCATTGCTTCCCATTGCTTCCCATTGCCCGCATCCAATTTCTAAGAAATTGCAATGTTCTGTAAATATATTTTTTGTAAACCTTTTTCTATGTGGTCATGTGACTGCAAAGCTTCTACTCTCAGTCCTCTCTGTGAGGATGCTGTGGCTGGTAACAGGAAACTTTGACTCCCACTTACAATGGCTATAGCTAAGGACGCACAATCACAGCTCTGTAATTTATCCCTGTTGTTGGCCTTCTACATTACTCATGGAAAGAAGTTTACAAGGAGAAGATGGACTTTTCAGGCACAAATGTTAATGTTAAAAACACGTTTACACAGGGGCGGACTGACAACTCATGGGGCCCCTGGGCAATAGGAGATTATGGGGCCCCCGGGCAATAGGAGATTATGGGCCCCCCAGGCAATCAGAGATTATGGGGCCACACAGTATACCCACACAGTATACAATCACACAGTATACACATACATACACAGTATACACAGACATGTTTCTATTGGCTGAGAAGGTACTGGAGAGTTGGGGCAGCTATAATTTCAGGATTTTTAGACCAAAAGGATGTCGGTAAGGGACATTTCAGAGACAGATGTAAAAACAAAAACCCAGATTTTTACATAATGTCCCTGGTTTTAATGAGGCTGGCAACCCTGATGGGACCCCCTAGTGGCTCGGGGCCCTTTGGGCAGAGCCCGAGTAGCCAAATGGTCCGCCCCTGTGTGTAAATCTTTATTTTATCCATATTTTACAAAAAGGAAAAGAACAACACATTTAAAATCAACTATTATGCAAAGTGTACATCCAAATATTTATTACACCAGTATAAACCAATAGCACCCTCATGATTGGTTAGCTACCCTAATATAAAGTATAGGAAGCAATAGTTCCTGTCCAACTAGTTTCGCACTGCAAAAGAGCTTCATTGAGAGCTTAACCTTGTATCTAAATGGATGGAAAATACAACGCTATCAATCCATTTATACACGTTTTCCAAAACAATACACATTAAACAATCATGAAGTGATGTATAGCTATGATCAACGTATGTAAGTAGATGCGGAGATGTAACACCCTATACGGACCACAGGACAGACATGGAGGTTCATCCTACAGGTAACAGAGAGAGAGACACAACAGAGGTGTAAATATGGAAAAATTTGAATATCTGATATTACACAGCTTGGTGGTCACGTGACCGCATATTTACATTGCAATTTATTAGAAAATATATGCACAGTAATTGGAAGAAACGGGGAGGCAACATTTAAAAGTTATTTTATTGTTTAGCAGTTTCCTTCTACTTTAAAAATAAGAACTGTACTAATTAGGCCATTAGTGTCATATCTTTTTGAAAATTGCACACAATAGCTGGGAAGATACAATTAGCTCTATAAGTGGTAAATAAGTTATGGAAACTATTTAACTAGGCTGAGAGATTGACAGCTCTTCATAATTACCATATGTTACACGCAATCACTTATGCTCTATTTTAAGTTGTGCAGAGATTAAGGGTGACAATTCTATTCTGTTGCAGAAGAAAACAGACTATTTGATTGTTCATGACATTTTGTTCAAAATCAATCATAGTCAGCTCAAGTTAGACTGATCAGAGTGCCGTAGACGAGATTTACCACAAATGGCAAGACTCAAAGCTGTTTCCACGGAACTGAACATAATGATGGATTTATCAGTGCAATCATGATGGTATAACAGGAGGCTCCCCTGAGGAGTGAACTGGGCAAATTGATTACAAAATACCTTGAAATAGACGAGATCTTTGTTTACCAAGCCTCTTTGTGTAACATATGCTGGTCTATTTCCATGCATTATTCTATCTATCTATCTATCTATCTATCTATCTATCTATCTATCTATCTATCTATCTATCTATCTATTGCATAAAAAACAGGGATTGCAGCAATTTTAAATGCCACTGGGTTCCTGAATCAGGAGGGCCTAGACTCCCACTACTGCTATCTATATCGGTCCTTACTTTAGCAAAGAGGAAAGGTAGTTTTGGAGGTGCTCACATTACAATGATGCACCCACTTTCATCCCCTTCATTTGATCATGCGACACCACATATCACATAGTTACATAATTACATAGTAGGCGAGGTTGAAAAAAGACACAAGTCCATCAAGTCCAACCCATGTGTGTGATTATATGTCAGTATCACATTGTATATCCCTGTATGTTGCGTTCATTCAGGTGATTATCTAATCGTTTCTTGAAACTATCGATGCCCCCCGCAGAGACCACCGCCTGTGGAAGGGAATTCCACATCCTTGCCGCTCTTACAGTAAAGAACCCTCTATGTAGTTTAAGGTTAAACCTATTTTCTTCTAATTTTAATGAGTGGCCACGAGTCTTGTTAAACTCCCTTCTGTGAAAAAGTTTTATCCCTATTGTGGGGTCACCAGTATGGTATTTGTATATTGAAATCGTATCCCCTCTCAAGCGTTTCTTCTCCAGAGAGAATAAGTTCAGTGCTCGCAACCTTTCCTCATAACTAATATCCTCCAGACCCTTTTTTAGCTTTGTTGCCATTCTTTGTACTCGCTCCCTCACTCCATTTCCAGTACATCCTTCCTGAGGACTGGTTCCCGGAACTGGACAGGATACTCCAGATGCAGCCGGACCAGAGTTTTGTAGAATTATCATTTTATCTCTGAAGTTGATCCCCTTTTTAATGCATGCCAATATTCTGTTTTCTTTGTTAGCAGCAGCTTGGCATTGTATGTCATTGCTGAGCCTATCATCTACTAGGACCCCCAGGTCCTTTTCCATCTTAGATTCCTTCAAGACTACGGTGCATGAAGAAAACTCACTGTGTGACTGTCTAGCACCTCTGCACTTGCTTAGCTCTGCATAGGTGCTGATACAGTGGTGGTAGTAGGAGGGAGGAGGTAGAATAGGGGAGGGGGTAGAACAATCAGCGGAGCAACTGCAGGTACACCGATTCACCCTATGTAGAAAAGACAGATTTGGAAATGGAGGGGGGTGTTCAAGGATTAGCCAAAAGTTGCTTCTTGCCTATGAAACTCTCAAATTCAAGATCTGCCATCATAACCCCTGACCATTCCTGCTTAGGTGGTGATTTTCATGATTGGATCATCTCTGAGCCACCATTTTGTCCAGGAAGTATATTCTGACTCAAAAAATCCCCATAGATGGTTCTGACCTTCTGGAAAGAAAAGCAGGCAACGGCATTGTCATGGGAAGTACTTGTGTCACTGTGAGAAATAATAAGTACCGGGAAGAGTTACAGTGATGCCTTACTTAGCTTGCATGCACTAAACATACACCAACTAGCCATAACTTTATTACCTCTCAACTAATATTGAGTAGCCCCTCTTTGCTACCAAAACAGCCCTGACCCATTGAGAACTGGATACCACTAGACCTCTGAAGGTATGCTGTGGTATCTTGCACTGCCTCCGCTAGATTGCCTTCTTCCCATATTGTATCCTGGTGCCACCTCTACCCCAGGTAAGTAAAGCACACCAATCTGGCAATCCATGTGATGTAAAAGAGAACATTATTTTTCAGACCGGGCCACCTTCTTCCATTGCTTCGTGGTCCAGTTCTTTTTTTTTTTTTATAACTTTATTTATTTGTTTTTTCATCCATATAAAAATAATCAGTAGTACATTCAACTCCTTTACAGACATTTCTTACTATTTTCTTAATTTATTTTATTTTATACAGATTACCTCTAAACCTTAAATACCCTTCCATCTTCCCACCCCCACCTCCCGCACCACCCCCCTCCCCTTCCTAGGTAGTTTCTCGTGGGGTTCCAATTTAATTCTTCTTCTCTCTTTTTTTTTTTTTTTTTATTTATTATTTATTTATTTATTTGTATCTCACAGGGGTTACTTTTCCTTATTGCTGTTGTGTTATTTCCTCCACATATCGCCAAGATTTTTTAAATTTTTCCCAGGGTTCCCATTTCCCAGCCCTAACCTCCTTTGCGGTTAATTCCTCTCCCCCTTCCTCGTAACATTCCATATGTTGTCAAAAGAGGAAATGATTCAAACCTCCATCAGCACCCCATTAATTGGCACCTCATCCCTTTTAGAAATATCAAACAGGTTTTTTTTTAGGTAAACCAAACCTAAGAAATGGGACATTAACGGTGCAAAAAATCAAAATTATATTCATAATAAAAGGTTTTTCCATACAAAATTTATTTATACAAAATTCATAAAAACAGAGCAGTAATCTGTATAATCATACTGAGGTTATATACAGCTTTGTGGTCCAATAAAAGGTAAAGTTGAGGTAGTTGCGATTGATTTATCCCGACATGTTTCGCTTAATGCTTCATCAGAGGATAAGCCAACTACCAACATAACAAATTCAAAAAGAAAAAACATAAATTAATTTCACAAAGTACATTTCTTTTTACACCATTAATACATATAATCAGCATATATAGTGTTTAAAAGACACAAGTAAGGCTCAAAAAGGTGGAAATATGCTCACCCCCACTTTACCGACCCATTCGTAACCCAGGAAGGATTAAATAACTACCAGATGGATAGGGGAGTGCAGGGCAGCAAGTACAGCAGCCAGGCAATATAGCTGGAGAGGGCATAGACGGCGGCTAATTGGGACAAAAAGATTATACAATATGTCAGCATACTATTTATAAACAAGAGC
The DNA here is from genome assembly GCF_037356315.1 of Lithobates pipiens. Lineage (NCBI taxonomy): Eukaryota > Metazoa > Chordata > Amphibia > Anura > Ranidae > Lithobates > Lithobates pipiens. The sequence continues at coordinate 544,943,484 of NW_027507758.1, read as the reverse complement.
TATTTTATTATTTTATTTTATACTATAATCAAAATATAGGAATATCCTATAGCCATTTTAATGTGTTTTATCTGGTATAGCAATCATTTTAAGTTATGCATTTTGCTTTAAATAAATATATTTTTTATTTAGTGGAGCCCAGTTATTATTAATTTAAAATCATCCACTTACATTCACTGACGATAGAGTAGAAATTCCTTAGTTTTTAATCCAAGGTTTTGTATTACAGCCACCAAGGTATGTAAAAAGTCCCCCTTCAGGTTAGGACAAGCCCAGAAGGATAGCTCACCCAGGCGGGCTTTGCAGCCTGTTTACAGTGTGCATTTAGCGTTGGTTGAAATATGAAAAGAGAAAGGAAAATCGTTTTTGGCGATCCAATATTAAAATTACTAACCAGCTAATAGGTATGGACTTCCTCCTAGCACGGCTCCCCCACAATTGAGCCGGGTATCTGATGTCCCAATATATAACGCCGCCGTCCATCGAGCCGGCGTCTGACGTCACCGGCTCGATGCGGACGTAAACAGCGGTAGTGCGCATGCGCGAGAGAGCCTTAGGGGGAATCTGGAGACTACGTTTCCCATAATGCGTCGGTATAGATACCGGCATTCAGGAAAACGTTGAAGAGGGGATAGCCAGAGCACAGCTAAGGCAATGCTCCAGCCAGCACACTCGTATTGCCCCAAGATGTAGCATTCCCTGTCTCGCACGCAGGGACTACCGCTAACCAATGGGCAGCCTGCCAGATCAGATAAAATCCAACCCAGCAAAGATGTCCTTGGGCGTCCATATGCTCCTCTCCAATGCCAAAGTGCCAAAGGCAGCTGATTGGGAGCCATGCATCAAAGTAACATGCGATACTCAGATTGTATGAGTCGCATGATAAGATAAACGTGGGAAACGAAAAGGGGGTATAGATAGAAACCAAGGGGGGGAAAAAATAAATAAAGGGGGGAGAAAAGAAGGTATACCCCAATATGTCAATCGGTGCGATCGCGATAATGGACCAGATTAATCGCGAAATCCGTATACATATTAAGAGCCCATCTCGTGCCCTGGAAACAAGGTTCACATACGAATCAATAAATCCATATATTAATAAAATAAAGTGTCACAGCAAAATGTAAATACATCCAATGTACCAAAATAGTTAATGATTATATAAACAATAATTAATGAGAAACTCCAGCTATATTGCCTGGCTGCTGTACTTGCTGCCCTGCACTCCCCTATCCATCTGGTAGTTATTTAATCCTTCCTGGGTTACGAATGGGTCGGTAAAGTGGGGGTGAGCATATTTCCACCTTTTTGAGCCTTACTCGTGTCTTTTAAACACTATATATGCTGATTATATGTATTAATGGTGTAAAAAGAAATGTACTTTGTGAAATTAATTTATGTTTTTTCTTTTTGAATTTGTTATGTTGGTAGTTGGCTTATCCTCTGATGAAGCATTGAGCGAAACATGTCGGGATAAATCAATCGCAACTACCTCAACTTTACCTTTTATTGGACCACAAAGCTGTATATAACCTCAGTATGATTATACAGATTACTGCTCTGTTTTTATGAATTTTGTATAAATAAATTTTGTATGGAAAAACCTTTTATTATGAATATAATTTAGATTTTTTGCACCGTTAATGTCCCATTTCTTAGGTTTGGTTTACCTAAAAAAAACCCTGTTTGATATTCCATATGTTGTATTTCGTTTACTCGGGAGATCCACTCCTGTATTTTAGGGCTCTCCTTCTCTCGCCATTTTTTCGGGATTAAGCTTTTTGCAGTATCAAGTAATATGGGAACTGACGTGGATCTATATTGTTTTATTGTCTCATCTGTCCCATGAAATAAAACAATCCATGGGTCTTCTCTTACTTCTTTTTCTGTTACCACTTTTATTATATCAATAATCCTCTTCCAATATTCTTTAATAATGGGGCAGTCCCACCATATGTGACCCATACTCCCAATTTTCTTACATCCCCGCCAACAATCCGAGGATTGTTCGACTCCAAACTTGCTTAGTCTGTCAGGGGTGGCATACCACCTTGCTATGCATTTATAATTCGTCTCTATCAATTTGTTCCCTCCCCCCGCGCAATGAATTAATTTAAATATTTTCTTTCTAATTTGAGTGCTACATTGTGCCCCCAACTCTTTTTCCCATTTTTTGATAAATGCCGGGTCCTCCCGCTCGTCCCCCTCTGAGAGTATTTTATAGATTAGGCCTATATTTTTTTTTGATTTTACTTTCTGACAAAGCTGTTCAAAAGGCCTAAGCTCTTCTTTGCTTCGTATTGGTTGGGGCAATTTTGCAACAAACTGACGTAGCTGGAGGAACCGCCAAGCATCAATCCTCATAAGCTCCGTGTCCTCCCTTAGTGCTTGATAAGTGCTTCATTTATCCTTTACTAAAATGTATTTTAATTGTGCATTATTTTTTATTATCCAATTTCCCCCTATTTCTTGTTGTCCCGGTGGAAAGTATTCATTTTCTTTAAAAAAAATCAAAGGTGAGTTATACCCCCATTTATTTTGTGTATGTAATCGATCCCAAATTTTAAATACGTGTCGTGTGATTTCATGTGTATTAGGACCCACTGTCCTATATTGTGGCGGATTCCATATTAATATCCCTAATTGTGCTTGACATAATGTGTTTTCTAAACTAACCCATCTCTTGTCATTTACTTCTTTCGCCCATTCCACCACCCGTGAGAGAACCACTGCATTCCCTCGTCGTGGTCCAGTTATGATGCTCATTTGCCCATGATAGGCACTTTTGGCTGTGGAAACGGGTCAGTATGGGCACCCTGACCGGTCTGTGGCTACGCAGCCCCATACACAACAGACTAAGCAACAAACACATCAACTTCAGGGACAACGCATTTACTTGCTGCCTAATATATGTCACCAACTTTCACATGCCCTAAAACACTCAACTTGCTTTTGAGTGTTTGATTTTTGTCTATTTCTCATTCTAGTGATTACATGCATAACGTCTGATATTAGTAGTTCTCCTGAAGAAGCCCAACTTTGTATGGCGAAACATGCCGAGACTAATCAGCTTTGCAATTATCTTTGTGTACTCTGTGATTGATTCTTTGAAATATTTATTCTATGTATTTACTTTTCTATTTTATCTTTATTAAAATTGATATTTTTTCATATTTTGATTTGTCTTTGCGCTTTAAAAGTCCCATCAAAATTCTTTAGATATTCTACCATCTGAGCCAAATAAGTCTATCTTGGTCTCATAAGACCACAGGACATGGTACCAGTAATCCATGTCCTTAGCCTGCTTGTCTTCAGCAAACTGTTTGCAGGCTTTCTTATGCATCATCTTTAGAAGAGGCTTCCTTCTGGGACAAGAGCAATGCAGACCAATTTGATGCAGTGTGTGGCATATGGTCTGAGCAATCACAGGCAGACCCCCCACCCCTTCAACCTCTGCAGCACTCGTTGAACTTCCAGTGACCAGTATGAGAGAGTGAGAGCGATAACCCCAAATTTAACACACCTGCTCCCCATTCACACCTGAGACCTTGCAACACTAACGAGTCACATGACACCGCGGAGGGAAAATGGCTAATTGTGCCCAAATTGGACATTTTCACTCAGGGGTGTACACACTTTTGTTGCCAGTGGTTTAAACATTAATGGCTGTGTGTTGAGTTATTTTGAGGGGACAGCAAATTTACACTGTTATGTAAGCTGTACACTCACTACTCTACATTGTAGCAAAGTGTAATTTCTTCAGTGTTGTCACATGAAAAGATATAACAAAATATTTACAAAAATGTTAGGGGTATACCTACTTTTGTGAGATACTATATATCCAATGCTAAGTTGACTTATTTTAGTAACAAATAAATTAAGAGCATCTCTACATGTTTGAGGGAGAAAAAAAACTGTTTCCTATTATAGAGTAATTCACATTGCTTCAGCCTTCCTAAAATGTACGGTGATGCTCAGGTGTAGACATTTGCGCCATTTGTTTTTCTACTGAATATTAAGCGAGACACATGGCAAGCTGTTCCAGTCTTTAACACAGCAGGTCTTACAAGGAAGAGCTTATTTTAACAACATGGATCCTGTAGACAGCTGGAGAAGAGACACATGAGGTACTGGAGACTGTCACCGGCAAAGTCCAGACACGTTTCCTGTTGGCACCTATGGCTCTGCCATCTGCACAACACAGCATTGTGCTGTTATTCTTCCTTAAATACTTGAGGATTATCTGTAACTTTTCACAGATTAAGAAGGTGCTGCCACATGAGGGCTTTTAATTTGATTTTGTTTTATCTTATCTATATAATTGTCTAATTATTTATAGAGATGAGAGAATGCTGGAAAATCTGCTCCAATTTTACAGCTCTGGCTGGTGTACCTGAAGATCACCACACCACTTTGGCTGAACTGAGAGCAATTACAAACAAGTTGGGTTTTCAGTAAGTGCACTAATTTCTGGGCATTGATATATTACAGTGTGATTTGTTTTTTGCACAATATCTTGTTGGTATAACAAATCAAAATTGGTGCTAAGGTTGTGACTTTTGTTTGATTTTAGGAATTAAAGTAGAGCTTCATAAGTTATATCTGAAAAGGGCAAAGGTGTTAAACATGAACTGTTACCCTTATACTCCTCCTCTTTGCTGTCCTTTCCAAGATAAAGTTCTTCTTAAAATGTGTCCAATGCAATGGTACAGTTAGTTTGAAGAGTAACTCCACTTTTATTGAAAAAAAAACATTCCGCTCTGGGTGATCTTTGTATATTGCAGGGATTTTAATAAACTTTGTTGCAAATTCCTACCTTTTGTTATTCTTAAAAAAAAAAAAGCTTGTGGGTGGGGTCATCTGTGCCTATGCACGTGGCGGTACCTCTCGCATTGAGCGCGCTCATCAATGCCGGGAACCAGTCGGAGACTGTGGTCATGTGAAGAATCAAACGTTATGGCAACTCCCCAAGTTAGAGATGAACCATAACACTGTGTGCAGTAATAATACTACATCCTCTGAAAAACAACTTATTTAATTTCAGTACACACTGTAACTTTTAAGTTTGCACCAGAAGGGATGTGCTGAGCCTCTGCCCACTCCACCAGTTCAGCGTACCTATGTTATCTCTCTCCCAGTAATAGAATGGGGTCCCACAGAGCACCTAATATGGACCTCATGCATGCTCATACTTAACTCTTCCCCTCCCATATCTTGTGACAAGGCAAAAGATCTCCGTAATGCGTGTTTGAAGCCACAGGATATCGTCCACTAGGGAAGGTGCCAGATAGACATGTGCAGGATAATAATAATCCAAGTATAAAAGACTACACATTTTACTTGACCATACACAGTACATATTCTAGGCTGGACTATATTTTCGTTAAGCACAGAGCACTGGAAGACATAATAGAATCAACAATAAGAATAAAAACAGTGTCAGATCATGCCCCAGTTGCAATGGAGATGAAACTACAAGGAGAAACATATGAGAAAGCTTCATGGAGATTAAATGGATGATAAGGAAACAGAAAATATTATAATAGGAGAGATCAACCAATATTTCCTAAAAAATTAGACACCAGAAATAACAAAAGCAACAATATGGGAGGCACACAAAACGATCATAAGGGGGAAATTGATCTTTATTGGAGCAAGAAAAAAGGAGAGAGAAAACATCATGAAAAAAATTATAAAAGAAACATACGATCTAGATTAAAAGCATACAAAACAAGTGGAAGAAGAAACGCAAAGGACCCCAATTATAAAAAGATACCAATTAAAAACCTGATGGAAAAGGAAACTAGGAAGCAATTCGATAGAGTTGCACAAGAGAGATACAGATGGGGTAATAAGCCAGGGAAGCATCTTTCAAAAATCTTAAATTAAAAGAAGACCTTAAATTATATTGAAAAGATAAAAAATGAAAGAGGAGAAATGGTAAACAAGACAACAGATATCGCATTGGCCTTCCAAACATACTATAGTGCACTCTATGCAATTAGAAATCACGAGACACAGGAAGAAAAAGAAAAAGGAAAAGACACACACAAGATTACTTTATGAAGGCCAAACTACCAAAAATATTGGAAAAACAATCACGCAATATGGAATTAGAGCAGCATTGAAAGAAACCCCAATAGGCAAAAGCCCTGGGCCAGATGGGTTTACGAATAAATAATATAAAAAATTCTAATATCAACTGATCCCAAAGCTGTGCGAATACCTGAATAAGTTAGGGAAAACAAGGCAAGAGTCACTATTAGCACAAATCACATTAATACCTAAAGAGGGAAAATATTAAAATATCTGTTCTAATGATAGGCCTATAGCCTTACTGAATGCCGATATGAAGTTATATATACAAAAATTCTGGCAACAAGACTGAAAAAATATATACCAATATGGGTGGACAACAAACAGGGTTTGTGCCTGGCAGAGAGGGCAGAGACAATAGCACAAAAATTGTTTTAATGTTGCGTAAGGGGAAAAAATAAGGTACCCCAGCTCTACTCCTGTCAATAAATGTGGAAAAAGCATTTGACAGGGTAGCCAGGGATTCATGATGGATACTCATCAACATTTAGGACTTGGACCGAAAATAATGCGATGGATTAAAACTTGTATGATCCAACAGCTATTGTTAAAGCTAGTGGAAAATTGTCACCGTCTTTTTAAATGTTCAATGAAACGAGACAGGGGGGCCCACTTTCACCACTCCTTTATATATTGTCGATGGAACCTAATCTTTTCTATTCTAATTTGATTTCATTCTATACAAAATTTGAATTTTTCGAAAAATGGCTATATATATAAATATTATATCTTCTGAAATTCAAATTTCGTATAGAATGAATTCAAATTTGAATAGAAATGGTCTGGACCCTTAGCTGACTATAAAGCACACCAGAAGAGGTTTAAGAGCACAAGTCTATAGATCTTTTAGGTTGTCTGGGGACAGCTGGTTGCCTCCTTTAAACTTCCAAGCGACATTCTATACTAGTGACACCAGACCAAATCTTCCATAGACAGCCTCTTCAGCAAGCTCTCTCTAGAACCAGGTTCACTCTCTCTCTCTGACTTCAGGCCCTCAGGTCGCCAACCTGGGGCTGCATGGCCAGACTGGAACTCTCCTCTCCAGGAAAGACCTCATGCTCAGTGTGTCCAAAGGATAAAAACCCTCTCCTGGCATCCTTTAGGGCCACCGTCCCTGGGATTGGCTGGAGTGGCATTAATGTTCTGCCTAGCATCCATCTATTCATCCTGAATCTTCCTAGGTTATTTGGATACAGAGGAGGCCAGAGGCAGAACCCAACAGGACTTGAGCACATTGAGCAGACTACACTAATAAATTGCAGCTCCTTTGCAAGCAGAGAGCTCAGTAAATCTCTCTATCGGTTCTCCTGTTAAGCAGGGGAACAAAACTATATTACACTAATTCTAACAATCCTAGCACCTAACTAGGAGGCTGCTACATTCACTCCTGCCCCCCACCCCCTACAAGAAATGTCCTCACTGGCCTGGGCAGTCTCCCCTACAAAACGTTTTACAAAAATCCCACAAACTTGGAGGGGAAAAAAAGGAAAATATCAACAGGTGAACAGGATGATTCTGTGTCCCCCTGGCTCCTCCTCACCTGAAGAACCTGAGGATGTTGGCCTCTGCACTCTGTAGGCCTCCCTGACTTGGGTCACTGCTCGTGGGTCTCTAATTATAATACCTGTAAACGTGACATGTTGCTGTTCATTCAGCTCTGGCTATTTGGTTGTCTTGCACAGAAACTATGCTGGTCTCTCTAGTCTGGCAGATAGTAGAGCGAGTGTGCATTACTGGTCCCGTCCCCAGTTGCATCCTTCTTACACTACTGTCTCTCCTGGGAGCTGAATGGACAGCTGCAGAAGGTAGCATTTCCGTGCTGAAACCTGTCTCCCAATTGACATGCAGTACTTTCAGTTGACAATCGTGACAGCCATTGGACACTCGTTTCAGCAACATCTCTCTGGAATGACTGCACCGGCCCCACACATGCAACTTCATTGTCACACACTGGAATCTGCCACATACCAGTCCAAGGTGTTCTACATCCTCTCCACTGTACAGCACCACACTTGTGCGGGGGTACCACCAGCACCCTAGTGTCGGTCAGCATTGAACTCTGCAAATCAGCTTCCACCATCTTGCGCCTCACTCTTCATGGTTGCTTCTCTGCTACACCTGGAAAAGGTGTCTTAGCTCCACCCCTCTCTCCATTTTGGCCAACCTTGAATGCTGGCTCCATCCTCTCTTCCTAGTAGGCTGACTCACAATCGATCAACTCTCCTGTTGGGCAGACTTCCCAGGTGTTCTCTTTCCCACGCTCCAACTTAACCATATCTCTGCTCCCTTGCACTCTAGCATTAAGTCCATATCGTCATGTTTGCAGTGAAACACATCCCAGCACCAGGGTTCTCAGTCTCCCAACAGGTGCTCACTGGGTTTACTTCTTCACTGCCATCTGTTACCCCAGTCACTTTATCGCATGCAGTTTTCCACACCGCTACCGTGTGAACCCAAGCTGAAGTCACTACGACAAGCCTGGGTTCACACAGTGGGGAAACTGCATGTGATTCAAACAGGAATTGCACTGCATTCCTGTTCCAATCACATGCAATTCTTTGCAGTGCAATTTGAGCCCATATCAGTATTGTGGTCGATACTAAGCATTTGCACGAATACTCCTTCTCAAGTTCTCATGCAAATGTTCTCATACCTGAAACCAATACCTTTGCAGTGTGATTTGAGCCCATAGAAAATGAATGAGTTCAAATGACATGCACATGTACATGTACAGGAATGTAGTGTGATTCCTGCCTGAATCACATGCAGGTTCCCCCACTGCTCCTGTGTAAACCCAGGCTTGTTATAGTGATTAAGCCTGGGTTCAAACAGGAGTGGTGCTGGAAATTACATGTGATTTGGACAGGAATCGTACCGCATTCCTGTTGCATATGATTCTTTGCAGTGTGATCTGAACCTATTCATTTTGTATGGGCTCAAATCACACCGCAAAAAGGTATTGATTTCAGGTAGCAGAGCATTTGCACAAGTAAAAGTACAAATGCTTAAAATTGGTACCTATACCGATATCGGTATCGATGCAACGCTAGTAGCAGACAAATGATCGGATGAAAAGTAATGTGTAATGTAACTTAAAGTTTATTCAATGAGTGTGTAGCACCTTCTAGTTAGGTAGTGTTTAGTGTATATCGTAGTTAGTGTAGGAAAATTTGGCTTGGCTGAGAGCCAAGCATTGGCTGAATCTGGGTCAGGGATGAGTGACTCAGGGAGGCTGGATGACTCATCAAGCAGTAGCTCTAGCAACTCCTCCTTCTCTCTGGAACATTGGAGAAGCTTCTAGAAGTAGAGGGTTGAGTCTAAGAGGAGCTGCTTGGAGTATTGATGAGGGCACCAGTTAATCCCCAGAAAAGTGGGCTGGCACAGGGCAGGCACCTATTACATACTCTTGGGTCATGCCATCATGAGCAGTCAGGTGGAAGATGGAGAAGAAGTGCTGAGGAGGCTGTCAGTGGCCCATGAGGGTACCCCCTAGTCTGGGGGGGTGGCCTCAGGCCTGGGACTGGGGTGCTGGAGGGACCCTGTACAACACATGGATGATATCCTTCCTGGAGGCACAGCAGGAGCAGGTCAGCATGTCCAGGAGTTCTCCAGGAGAGTCAGCCGAGTTGGCTGGTGAGTGTGCAGCCTGGGAGGACTGTGGTGTCAGTCGGGGAGGACTGAGGAGAAATATCCAGGAGGGCTAGTGAAAAGAGACAGCTTCAGCCAGGAGGCTTGGCAGTGCCTGGAGAGGTGGTGCTGGGATCAGTAGCCGCATTGATGTAAGCTGGACACTGGACCTTACCACACAACCAAGGGGCCTGGGGTCCCTGTATGTAAAGGACATTTGCTTTGATCTGGCTTAATGCTTTACCAGATTCACAAAAAGTGTGCCGAGTGAATCTGTTTTTGCAAGCAAGTTAAGTGCTCTAGAAAGGGAAAGGAGTGTATAAAGACTGTATATAGGAGAGCTGTCTTTGAAGTTGTTTGAAGTCAAGTGGGTATACTATACCATAATAGCCTTAATCCTCATGCAAGTTCTAATCCCTCAATAAAAATACAAAAACAAAGTACTGAACTGATTTCTGACTCTGTGAGCTTGTGAAAATCCGGTGTGCCTGGCTGTGCAGGGTGGGGGATCCCAGTTCTACTTGCGGATCGTATGTGGGATGTGCTTCAAATGCAAGATAATTTTACAATGCCAATACAATGGTAATATGGTATGTAACAAGCATAAGACATAGCATAACAAGCAGTGCAACTATTCCAGTGCAGGGTTTCTAGGGGTAATTCCTAGAGCGGGAACAGAGTATAAGAAAAAAGTCACTAATAATAAACAGCACCACCTAGTTCAGTCTAGTGCAAACACTGTCGTTTGCCATTCCTCTGTGCAAGGTACAAGAAGCTGGAAGGAATCCCTTTTCTGGATGTCCAGGCAAAGGCAGAAGTCCCAGGGATGGGTGTAGAAGGAGGCAACTGAAGATACAGGGCCACCACATTGAAAAGACAATATCATAGTGCTTACCACAGTGACTGGGGCTTAAGAAAAAGCTCAGTGCTCATGCACTCTCATCCCTCGGCCCTGCACCCTGGTCCTAGTTTTATAAGCGCTGTATCACAGAAAGGACAGCATGAAGTTAAGTATAATTATTGCGGATAAATAGCCAAAACCTGTTTTCTTAGACAGACTGTTGTCACTAGAACATTTGTCCCTACTCACAGCTTTACCTTCAACTCTTGCCTTAATTACAATTCTATGTAAGATTCCCTTATACTTTCTGTCTCAGAGAAAAAGGTCAGCAGGACCAATATTGGGTTAATCTGCTCAGCAAGGACACAGACCACAGCAAAATCTTGGCAAATGATCTAACCCTTTTCCAGTTAATGCAATGCAAACTAAAAAAAAAGGTTTGCCTTTAACACTTTACATTTACTTCCCACTGTCCTTTTCTGATATAATTCCCGGACTTCTCCTTGAAGGGTTAGGATTGAGACTGAATTTAGCCATGAGTACATATCAGGACATTGCTACTATCTCCTTCTGAATATGGACGTTGCCTGGCTGTGGCGACGCTTGGGCTTCAGTACTTTCAAAATTATTGACCAGGAACAAGTACAAAGATGAGGGGTTTTAGATTTTCTAACTTGCTTCACATTTATAATAGAGGTTAGGTTGTGGGTTATGAATAGAGGTAAAGACTTAAGCCTCATACACACGATCGGATTTTCCGCAGACAAAACCTCAGACTTTTGTCCAAAGGGCGTTGGCCAGGGACATGTCTTGCATACAAGCAGGAAGGAATTGTCGGCCAACAAACACGAATGTAGCGAAGTACTACGTCGTTTTTCGGTTTTTAGCTCTTTAGCACCACCCTTTGGGCTCCTTCTGCTAATTTCATGTTAGTAGAAGTTTGGTGAGTGTTGATTCACACTTTTTATTTCACGCTTTTCATTTTGCACTTTTCAGTTAATTTCTGAACGCCCGTTCGTCAACCATTCATGTTGCGGAATCAGAGGTAATAATGTGTTATTTATTTGTGGCCTGGGAGTTATTGTTTTGACCCAAGTCCAGTCCAGGAACAGGAGGAGGAAGATTTCTTGGACAAAAAATTGGTTGCATTATTAAAAGTGACCGATTATGTCATATGCCTTTGCTGCGGGAGCTCCAGGAGAATAATCCAGATTATTTTCGGAATTATCTCCAGATGATGGACCCCTGCTTTCACCAGCTCTTGGCAGTGTTGACCCCCTATATTAAGAAGCAGGACACATGCATGAGGCTTTTATTTTATTTTTTTGGTTGAATAATGATTTAATTTGGTATATGTTCTATATTTTTGGATGCAAAGAATGCACTTTTTGGTTAAGTTCTATTGGCAGATAGCATGTCTAATTTTTTCTGTTTTCTTTTTTTAGTGTGCAATAAAAACAATTGTGGAGAATAATACTTGGCTATGTGTTTTACTTCAAATGATAGTTTGGGAGTAGGCAGTTACATTTTAAAAAATACAATGTAAAATTAACAAGGGACACCATTATAGCTGTATCTTTGATCTTAAAAACTGCGGGATAATGGTGTTGTGGTAAATTGCACCAACATTTTTTTAAATAAATAACAAGCATAATAATATTATTCTTGATATCGCTAGAAATAACTGCAATAACTCCATCAGCATCACCAGCAAAGCAGCTTCATTATTATACCATTAAAGAAGAAGAGAATGCGCACTGCATTTCGAGATTTCATAATTTGCCACATCACGAATGTTAATTCTCCATTACAAACACTAGTTTACAAGACCGACTGCTTCTGGCTCGTCCTTGCTTCCAAGCATGCGTGTTTGTACTTTGGACTTTTGTCTGACGGACTTGTGTACACACTCTTGGAAAATCTGAAAACAGACATTTGTCCGTGGAAAATTTTAAAGCCTGCCATCCAACATTTGTCCGCAGAAAATCCGACAATTGTCTGATGGAGCGTACAAACGGTCCGATTTTTTGCCAAAAGCCTGTCATCACACAATTCCCGTCAGAAAATCTGATCATGTGTATGAGGCTTAAGAAGACCCTCCAGGCATGATATTTAAAGGAATAATTCATTTTTATTGTTTCACTTGAAGCATTATTAAAATCAGTGCTACTGAAAAAACTGGCGTTCATGTCCCATAGATTTTAACGGTGTTCGCATGTTCGCACAATTTTTTTTCAGCTCATCCCTACCAGTAGGAGAACTCTGCAGATACAGCATAACTTTCATATTTTCAGTATTACACTCTATAGAGGGGACTTTTCTTTAGAAGAGATGAACTCTCACATATGGGGGTGGGTGCAGAGACAATTTTTACTTAATATTGTACGTATTAAGGGTTAGGAGAGTGATATAGTTATATATTTTTAAGAATTTCCTCTGTAAAAGGAAGTCCCGTCTCCTTGGCTGCCATTGGACAGCTGTTCTGTCCATCACAGGAGGCGGGACTTTCCATTAAAGAGGCCGCCGAGAAAACAGGAGTTTCTCCTGTATGTCTGTTGGCGCTCATCCTGCCCCCCCCCCCCCCCTCCACTCCGAGGCTGAAGATGGGCATCGATCAGGTTGCACTCAGGGCAATGGTGAGTCTGCATTCAGGACAATGTGGGTTCTGCTGCATTCAGGACAATGTGGGTTCTGCTGCATTCAGGACAATGTGGGTGCTGCTGCATTCAGGACAATGTGGGTGCTGCTGCATTCAGGACAATGTGGGTTCTGCTGCATTCAGGACAATGTGGGTTCTGCTGCATTCAGGACAATGTGGGTTCTGCTGCATTCAGGACAATGTGGATTCTGCTGCATTCAGGACAATGTGGGTGCTGCTGCATTCAGGACAATGTGGATTCTGCTGCATTCAGGACAATGTGGATTCTGCTGCATTCAGGACAATGTGGATTCTGCTGCATTCAGGACAATGTGGATTCTGCTGCATTCAGGACAATGTGGGTGCTGCTGCATTCAGGACAATGTGGGTTCTGCTGCATTTAGGACAATGTGGGTTCTGCTGCATTCAGGACAATGTGGGTTCTGCTGCATTCAGGACAATTTGGGTTCTGCTGCATTCAGGACAATGTGGGTTCTGCTGCATTCAGGACAATGTGGATTCTGCTGCATTCAGGACAATGTGGGTGCTTCTGCATTCAGGACAATGTGGATTCTGCTGCATTCAGGACAATGTGGATTCTGCTGCATTCAGGACAATGTGGATTCTGCTGCATTCAGGACAATGTGGGTTCTGCTGCATTCAGGACAATGTGGGTGCTGCTGCATTCAGCACAATGTGGGTTCTGCTGCATTCAGGACAATGTGGGTTCTGCTGCATTCAGGACAATGTGGGTTCTGCTGCATTCAGGACAATGTGGGTTCTGCTGCATTCAGGACAATGTGGGTTCTGCTGCATTCAGGACAATGTGGGTTCTGCTGCATTCAGGACAATGTGGGTGCTGCTGCATTCAGGAAAATGTGGGTGCTGCTGCATTCAGGACAATGTGGTAGACATGTGCGATTCGTTTCATACGAATTTCCCTAAATTAGTACGTTCGGGAGGATCCGAAATACGAATTGCCATGCGTCTGAATTCTGTATGAAATACTAACTTTTGTTTACGAATCCGAAGGAGGAAGTCAGCACAGCACAGGGATGGAGGGAGCCCCTCATTTAATGAAAATTTGTATTTCAGATAGGAAATTCATCAACGGAATTTCGTATTTCGGATTAAAAACCAAACTTCCATCATCATCGACTGTCATATTGAGGTATATTTTTGCCTTTAAATTCATCGTAACGAATGTTCATACAAGTTAACGAACCGGCAATTCGTATTTCATAGGAATTGAAATAGAATTTCGGACACGAAATACGAAGTACGAATTAATTTTTATATGAACCGTAACGGAACAGAACGAAACAAATTTATTGACGGCGCCCATGTCTACAATGTGGGTGCTGCATTCATGGCAATGGTGAGGCTGCAGATGGGCACTGATTAGGCTGCATTGATGAGCACTTATTTTGCTTCAGTTCTTTGTTTAAAATTAAAAAAAAAAATTTTTTTTAAATTTTAATCCTGAAACTGCTCTCTTAAAGAGAAGGTGCGTGTTATAAGCCGATAAATACGGTATATCCAAATAACACGCCCAAGCTCATCTCTTCACCACACACAGCCACAAAGGCAAGAGAATTCTTGTTGGGTGGTGTATTAGTGCTCGAACTAACACACAGACCGTGAATGTCAGGCAAAATGGTCGGCCCTCACACATGTTCACTTCATCAAATCTGGCCCTCTTTGAAAAAAGTTTGGACACCCAGGCCTATACAGTTCAATGAAGGCATCTGGAGCATTTTAATGACTACATTGTAGAGCCCAATTTTACCTGTATAATAATGTGCATGTAAAGCCTTCATTTGCTTTATTTTTGGATAGCATATGGAAGAATTAGAAACCCCTGTCAGGTTTGTTTTTGTTGTATGCATCCCATTAGGAAGGTTTCCTTCATGTTCTATACCAGACACACAATCGGAAGTAAGAAGAATCTCTCCAAAGTGAAGGGAAATCCCCTCTTTTTCAAGTGTCCTTGATTAAATATTTACTCCCACACACTCTTTAATAACTGTAATATTTCAGATTTACCATTATCTATAACATAGATAATGGTCACCAGGGTGGAAGGAGAGAGTGAATTTCACCAGTGGGAAGTCAGGTGTGAATAAAACCTTATCCTCTCTCATGTAGTAATAAAAAAGCATCTCCTAATCCTTCCCCATTTCATTAAAAATTAAAAAGTTAATTTTGGCTTTACATACACATTACAATCTTTAGGTCATGTCCACAGCTCATTAAGGAGGAGAAGAAAGGAGGTAAGAAAAACCAGGAGTATGTACTCTACAGTATGTACTGTACAAAATAGTATAAAAAGCGCAGAGGTCAGGGGTACTGTACATAACACACAGAGTACAGGCGTCAGGAATATGCAATCTACAGAGTGCAGGGAACAGAAATCCAAAATGCACAAATCACTAAGCTTTTCATCTCATACATTGTCAGATTTGATTGTATTCAGTTAAATAATTCTTAAGCCTTGTACACACGGTCGGAGAATCCGTCGGAATGTGTCCTATCGGACCGTGTTGTCGGATAATCCGACTGTGTGTGGTATGCATCGGACTGATTCCGTCGGAATATCCGTCGGACCCAATTTTCCAACTTGTTGGAAATATTTCCCGACCAACTGGTTCGATCGGACATACTCCGATCATGTGTAGAGAATTTTGATCGGACAAAGTGCTACGCATTCTCAGATCAAATTCTTACATCAAAGCTATTGGCTACTAGCCTGAATGTAGTCCCATCGTAACGAAATTACGTCATCACGTTCTGAAAGATCGGATTTTTTGACAACTTAGTCCGACCGTGTGTATGCAACAGTTTCGGACAAGATCCGATGGACAAAATCCGACGGACAAAATCCGACGGATTTGGGTGTCAAAATCTCTGACCGTGTGTACAGGGGCTTAGAATTACCCATTTGCAACATATGTCAGGATTTCACAGTTTATGTACGTAATTTGTAAATTCCAATATCTTTAACCTGCCCCCAGTCGTGTCACTCATAGCTGCCGCTATCACACTTCCCCCTACCCCCACCTCACCCCCAAAATTCAAGACAGCTTGAGTTTTCAGGTAAGCTTTACTGTAAGCTGCACACTCCTGATCACTGCACAGCAAACACACTGCTTACCTTACATATTCAAGACCACTGAACTGTATACACGGGGCTTGTACTTTACATACTCCCCTCCACTGCACTCTGTATATTGTAGTGTCTGTACATACTCCTGTACTTTGTACTCTACTGTATGTGTTGCATACTTCTGACCAGGCCCGGACTGGGACAAAAAACAGACCCGGGCAATTTAGACTGAGCAGCCAATTTTCCAGCAACCACCCGTTTGAGGGCGGTTGGTGACCGGATAATCACGGAATCGGTCCTCCGCACTCTAATGTGGCATTGTAAAAAAAAGGGGACAGCACTGTAAAGGAAACTGTTATGATTACATTCCCCCTTTTCAGTGAATTTCCCTTTTCATCACAGTGCCCCTACCAATCACAGCGCCCCATCACAGTGCCCCTACCAATCACAGCCCCCCATCACAGTGTCCCTTGCAGTCATTCCCCCCTCTCTGCCTCCCCTGCGCAGTCCTACCTTTGGCAGGGCAGAGGCAGGATTCAGCCTGTGTGTCCTCTACAGGCTCTCCCACCCCTCCAATGATGTCATCCTATCAGCAAAGTAGGGCGCGGGAGGAGCTGTAAATCTGGATCCTATTAACAAATGGGTGATTACCCACTTGTTGATGTTAAAATAATCCTGCTCTCTGTGCAGATCTCCAGCTCCTCCCGCCCCCTACTCTGCTGATAGAATGACATTGTTGGAAGGGTGGGAGAGCCAGTAGAGGACACACAGGCATGGCCGCATAGTATCCCCCTCTCTCAAGCATTCTGTATATCACCCTCTCAAATAATGATGGGGCTGGCTTTAAATGCTGTGATCATCTTTTTTCATCTATAATATTTTAGGTTCTCATATTTTATTTTTTCCCTCTTTCTGGGTTTTTATTCTTCGTGTTCTTTCATTTTTATCCTTTATTTATTATTATTTTTATTTCTTCTTTTTTTTCCTTTTCTTTTTATTATTATTTATATATTTTATATTTTTTGTAATTTCTATTTTATTTTTATATTTATTAATATTTTTATTTTTTCACACTTTTATTTTTTCTTACTTAGGTAATTTTGCAACATTTTTCTCAGTTTCACCTTATCCTCTTAATTGGTCTTTTTTTTTCCCACTCATTTCTTCCTTTTTTACTATTCTCATTTCTCTATCTTTATTCTTTTTTATTTTTCACTCATATTTTTCTCTTATTTTCCTCTCCTTTGTCTCTTTTTTTTTCTCTCTTTTTCTTTATATATCCCCCCTCTTTTTCTATCCATTCTTCTTCCCACTTTCCCCTCTTCTTCCCCCTTTCTTATCTACTTTTTGCCGCCATTTATCTTTATCTATTTACACTTTTCTTCTGTGTTCTCCATTACTCCCCGGACTGCCTTCTCATTTACCTGTTTTCCTTCCTTGTGTCTCCTTTCCTTGTATACACTCTGAATTGGCTTAACTTCTCACGTTATGTCCATTTAAAGTGAAGAAGAAAGTAATCCGCCTGCCGTCATTCGGTTTCATTTCATCATCTGCACCTGCCCTGGCAGCATCCCGTTGCCTAGCGAGCGTCGGCTGCAACGCGCATGCGCGTACAGCGATCGCTGTTTTAATTAGATCCGACTTGGTACCTAGCAACCACAGATCCCTGTTCAGTGTACAGATCTCCGGCTCCTCCAGCCCCTGTTCTGCTGATAGATGACATTGTCGGCAGGGGAGGAGAGCCTGGAGAGGAGACACAGGCACAGCCGCACTGTGTTAACCCTCTCCAGGCCGCGGTCACCGCTTACCTCCCGCTGTGCAGCCCGGCCATCATCAGGCATCAGATCACGGCCCCGAGGTTGAGCCCGGCGGCCCCGACCCACCGGGCAAATGCCCGGTATGCCCTATGGCCAGTCCGGGCCTGCTTCGGACCACAGCATTATGTAACCTATAATGTGTGTTAAAGGCTAAAAAAGCACATTTATTATTTTTCCTACAGGAGCCTGCAAAGCATTGCACCTAGAACCAGTGGGCCGTGGGTGCAATGTCAGGCTCCTGCTCACCCTACCACCAGCTTTCTGCTCATACCTCTGTACAGGCTTTCAATTAGAAGTTCAGTCCTCCCTTTGGCCACTGCTCATTTAATAACTTCTCATGGAGGTTCATCATCACAGGCAACTGGCTTCATTCCCATCTTACAAATGCTAAGAGTGTTACCTGTCGCATTGTAGTGTACACACAAAAACTGCCAAAAGAAATGGGAAATATTTTTTTGACAGAAACACATGCAAAGTCTCTTCTGACAAAAAGTTTCCTTTTTTTAGCTTAATTTCCTAAGGTAACCCAAAACGTGGTAATTGTATGACTATATTCTTAGTGCAAAAAAGCTTACACTATGGAAAAGTTTGGTTATAATTCCATAGTTTTGAGGTTTATGGATATTAGTGAGACTTTTGCTTGCGGCATAGTATTTAAGGCATATTTTGTGGGTAACAAGACTCTGGCATATGTGCGCAGTGTGTGTAGTGAGGCAACAGCTTGTACAATTATATTAATTAAAGCATGCATAGTAAAACACCTGCATAAGCCCAAACACTACGCTACAATCTCTATGCCTATGCCTGTTACTCATTAGCCAATTGAAATAATGTACTAAGAGCATCTTAGGTTATCGTTACAGTAGAATACCAGTTGGTAATACCAGTTGGTATTCACATTAGCAGTCAGATTAAGGTTGGTGAATGCTGGGAATAATCAAAATACCTAATTTACGCTGAGATCAATCTCTATCATTTAAGAACCAGCATATAATGTGACCAAAATCTAAAAAAATACACTGTGTAAGGGCATTCAGTAATTTAAATACTTTAACCAACATACAATAATTTTATTTTGCATAAGGTGGTCAGATGGTAAATGCACCAACAAGAAACAATGCGTTACTGATGTAGAAATATGGGGCAGCTTAGGAAACAGCAATCACAAGTCAATTCGTTTCAGCATAAATCACACAATTAGGAAGCATAAGGGGAATACAAAGACACTGAATTTCAAAAGAGCCAACTTCCAGAAACTCCTTGCTAGAAGATACTAAGTTGGATAAAATCCTAGGAAAAAAGAACACAGAGGAAAAATGGGTGTGCTTTAGGGGCATATTAAAGGGTATTAGCCAGTGCATTCCAAAGGGTGATACATTTAAAAGAGCTAATAAATGCCCTGGGTGGCTTAACGCCAAAGTAAAAATTCATATAGAAGCAAAGGAGAAGGCCCTCAAAGCATTCAAAGCATACAAAGCATTCCAACTGTACAATGAATGCAATAAGAAATGTAAGGGTGTAATCAGGGTGGCTAAGATAGAACACGAAAGGCACATAGCGGAGGAGAGTAAGAAAAATACCAAGAAATTCTTTAAGTACATAAATAGTAAAACAGGTCATATTGGCCCCATAAAGAATGATGAAGGGATTCTGGTTAGAAAGGATAGTGAGATGTCGAAGGTTTTGAATGTACGCTTCTCCTTAGTCTTCACGAGAGAAACACGGGAATTCAGTAACCAAAACTGCAATGTTTATCCTCATGACACGTCACAGGAAGCACCCCCATGGTTAACAGAGGATAAAATCAGAAACAGACTTGAAAAACATAACATAAATAAGTTACCGGGACCAGATGGCTTGCAAACGAGGATCCTTAAGGAACTCAGTCAAGTAATTGCCAGACTATGTTCCTAATTTTTATGAACAGTCTACTGACTGGTATGGTACCAGCTGATTGGAGAAAAGCCAATGTAGCACCAATCTTTAGAAAAGGACCAAGATATATCCCTGGGAATTATCATTAGCATTAATCAACATAGATTCATGAAAAATAATTCTTGCCAAACCAATCTTTTAACCTTCTATGAGGAGGTGAGCTGCCATCTAGATGAAGGAAGGCCCGTAGATGTAGTGTATCTGGATTTTGCAAAGGCATTTGATACAGTTCCCCATAAACATTCACTATACAAGCTAAGGTTTGTCAGCATGGACCAAAGGGTGAGTACCTGGATAGAAAACTGGCTACAAGGGCGAGTTCAGAGGGTAGTGATAAATGGGGACTACTTGGAATGGTCCAAAGTGGAAAGTGGGGTCCCACAGGGTTCTGTCCTAGGACCAATTCTATTTAATGTATTAATAAATTACTTGGAGGATGGGATAAACAGCTCAATCTCAATATTTGCGGACGATACTAAGCTAAGCAGGGCAAAAGCTTCTCCGCAGGATGTGGAAACCTTGTGTAAAGGTTGTGTACCCGCTTAAAGTTTAGCTTTGCTCTGAAGATTTTCATTAGGATGTATTCATTTTTGCAACATGGTCTTAAATTAATTTGTTAGGAAAAAAACTTTTTTGTGTGTGCAAATAACAAATATTGGTTGCAATCAATGCAGGAATGCTGGCAGCACTTGTCTACTTCCCAAAGACAACCTCTGGATATGACACTGAGCTCGTGCACTCAACTTATTTGGTCGACCATGGCAAGGCCTGTTCTAAGTGGAACCTGTCCTGTTAAACCGCTGTATGGTCTTGGCCACCATACTGCAGCTTAGTTTCAGGGTCTTGGCAATCTTCTTATAGCCTAGGCCATCTTTATGTAGAGCAACAATTCTTTTTTTACAGATCCTCAGAGAGTTCTTTGCCATGAGGTGCCATGTTGAACTTCTAGTGACCAGTATGAGAGAGTGAGAGCGATAACACCAAATTTAACACATCTGCTCCCCATTCACACCTGAGGCCTTGTAACACTAATGAGTTACATGGCACCCGGGAGGGAAATTTGCCAATTGGGCCCAATTTGGAAATTTTCACTTAGGGGTGTACTCACTTTTGTTTCTAGCAGTAGAGACATTAATGGCTGTGTTGAGTTATTTTGAGGGGAGAGCAAATTTACACTGTTATACAAGCTGTCCGCTCACTACTTTACATTGTAGCTAAGTGTAATTTCTTCAGTGTTGTCACATGAAAAGCTAGAATAAAATATTGGTATATTTAACAGACAAAAAGGGAGCAAATAGGGGAAGTTTATTGTTGGAATTTACATGCACTTTAAAAGTGGATTTGTTTATTTCAAATTTATACTTGATAGGCTTTTGTCTTTTTTTCAGCATCATTAATAATGTTACTAAATATAGATGATTCATTTGACAGAAGCAAAATAATCTTCTCTCCTTTCTGGTTGTCAATTAATGCCTCGATTTACAGGATGCTTTCAATATTTTGCATTATCAGCACCGATCTGTTGCCTCTCCATCGTCTGATGAGTGCAATCAATGACACGCATATTTTACTTGCCGAGCTTTGATGAGAAACCGGAATGTCAAATGAGTTACATAAAAAATAAATAAACCGACTTAGCCAGTTTTGTTTTTCAAAATTCTCATCTTGTATATTCATCCAGGGAAAAAAGAAAAAATGTTATAATGGTGACAGGCAGATATAGGGAATACTCAACCATCATCACCGTGATTGTTTTAATACCTGTTAAGCTTTTTATACGCCTATGATTGCTAGCATAATGCTTTATTTATCCTTCAGATGCATTTGCATAATAGTATGCATAGCAATTTTCAGTTTTTCCCATTCACAGAAGGTAAGCATGTCCTCTGTCCGTTCTACTGCTATAATGAAAGTCATTTTGACTTCTTAGACAATGTGACAGGCTGTATATAAATATGTAAAGTTCTTCTACAACAGATGTAGTGTGTCTCACATTATCCAGAGTCATGGGAAAATTGGGGATGTTCTTGGAAGGTGCATCAAAGCTACTGGACCTGTGCTTACTGAACGTAGAAATGTGACACATATGGTTGCAGCAATAAGAGAACTTACAATTAATTAGGGTTGTTTTGTATGGAAAAAACACACATACTCAGGCAATTGTGACATTGGGAGATTGTTTAATGTTTAGGGTGACTATTATTTTGAAAAAAGGCCTTTGAGGACAATATAGAACACCTTTACCTACAAAATAAAAAGGTGCATATATTTATATATATATATATATATATATATATATATATATATATATATATATATATACTCTGAGATGTATTACATTAAAGCAGAATTTCAGGCAACATTTTCAAAATAAAAAATTATTATTATAAAAATATAAAATAACAAAACCAGCTTTGATGCAATATTTAGCTTCAATCCAAAGATTCCCCCAGAGTACGCTTTTCTTGCTCAGTTGTATTTATTGCCACATGCCGCATCCAGATTATGCATAATGATCAACCAAAAAGAAAAATATATTATATGTCAGACTTTACTGGCAAGACAAGGAGCACATACATTATTTGATAAAATATACATTTTTATTACATATAAAAAAAAATGATAATTAATATATATATATATATATATATATATATATATATATATATATATATATATATATATATATATATATATATATATATATATATATATATCAAAACAGCAATACAGCAGTTGTTGTGTTTACTCTGCATTACAGATGTCAGCTGCAAAATATCCACTCGTGTACAATCAGTATGTATTGAAAGGCTAAATTGCCTAATTCAGAATACATATAACACTCCCCATGGGTCATGGTTTCTCATTTAAGATTCCTCAGGACTCATGAAGAAATACTGCTATAGCTGACAAAACAGCATATATAATTATACAAAAACAATTATTTGCCATGTTATAATATATCACCCAGATCAATCATGTGTGGGTTGCACCTTGATGCCTGTGTATAATAGATACATGGGAAATTCCCTGGGAGGGCACTGGAATATCAAGAAGAACCACTGGGATGGAGCTACATAGAGCACATCCTCCTATATGTAACAGAATGTGTGTGTATGAGAAATGTGGCAAAAATCCCATAAAACAGTAAGCATAAATGTATTTTATAAACCTACACAAATGGGGATCATGTACTGTATAAACTTGGCCTCCAGTTAGAAGGTAAGATAACATTTCAGGCTGATCCAATAGCCACTAAGGCATACTTACCCACTGTCCCTGATTCGCCGGGGTTGTCCAGCAAATTGGTCCCTCTCCCAGAGTCCCGGAATGCGAGCTACACTTTTTTGGCAGCCGCATCTCTCCCCTCTGCCTCTGACACACACAGATAGTGCAGAGCTCACGGAACCCACCCCTAATCAAAATACATTTGTTCCCGGCCTGCCTGCATAGAACAACAGTTCCGTACTTGGGAGGTCCATATGCTGTCAGGAGGGAGGAAGAGAGGCATTTATGATGAGCTTCAGCTACCCATTGGCTGAGGAGGCAGTAGGGGGCAATGCAGCTGCTTCCTGTGCCAATGTGTACATAAAGAGCGTTGTCTTGTCCTTCAAATTTGTCTCGTGGACTTCCTGTGTTAATGGGTGTGGGATGAAGCAGCACTGATGTGGGGAGAAGACTGAAAAAGAGCTGCATGCAATGAGTGTGAAGGTCCTGCAGTGATTCGAGGTGAGTGATCTGCTACTGACTACACTGCATTGGCGTATCATCCATGTGTGCAGGGTGTTCACTGCACATGGGCCTCGGAGGGGGCCCACTGTGACCCACCCTGCACACAGGGGCTGGTAAATATGTCATTCAAAATTGTAAAAACAATTATAAAAAATATCATTGTACAAAAAAAAATATGAAACTACTACTTTTATTTCTTCCAACTGTTCTGCAGCCTGATACATTTCTTGCAGTGATTTAAGGAGTAGTACAGGTATACAGTGCAAACACTATCTGCAGCCATGAATAATACAGCACCTGTGATCATTATTATCATTCATGCTGATGACCACACTGTACAGCCTGTGTCTTACTGTAGTGTATACAGACTGTACAGTGTGGTCATTAGCATGATAATAATGATCGCAGGTATTATTCATGGCTGCAGACAGTGTTTGTACTGTATACTACTACTCAGGGCTTTATTTCAGCTGATATGTGGGGCTCCTGAACCCTGCACTCTATACATAGCACCCTCGGAACTCTGTACGTAGCACCCTCTGAACTCTGCACTCTGTATTTATTGTGCCTCCCAAGATGCATAATAAGGAGGCACTTAAAGATGGGCTGCATGGTCGAGTTGCCATTTGGAGTGATGAGAAACTAGAGAATTTAGCTTTTTGGCCACAACCATAAACGCTACATTTAGAGAGGAGTCAGCAAAGCCTATGATGAAAGGTACACCATTCCTACTGTGAAACACAGAGGTGGATCACTGCTGTTTTGGGGATGTGTGAGCTACAAAGGCACAAGACATCTGGTCAAAATTGATGGCAAGTTGAACTCAGTATGTTATCAATAAATACTAGAGGAACATTTGCATTCATCAGCCAGGAAGCTGCACATGGGAAGTACTTGGACATTCCAACAGGACAATGATCCAAAACACAAGGCCAAGTTGACCTGTTATTGGCTACAGCAGAATAAAGTGAAGGTTCTGGATTTGCCATCTCAGTCTCCTGACCTCAATATCATTGAGCCACTCTGGGAAGATCTCACACGTATAGTTCATGCAAGACAGCCCAAGAATTTACAGGAACTGGAGTTTTTTTGCAAAAAGGAATGGGTGGCTTTACCATCTGAGATGATAAAGAGCCTCACTCACAAATTTCACAAAAGACTTCAAGCTGTCATTGATGTTAAAGGGGGCAATACACCGTTTACACCGTATTTACGCAGCGGTCTTACAAGCGCACTTTTTTTTGGGAAAAAATTACTTTTTTGAATAAAAAAAACAGTAAACTTAGCCCATTTTTTTTTTATATTGTGAAAGATAATGTTACGCTGAGTAATTTGATACCCAACATGTAACGCTTAAAAATTGCGCCGCTCGTGGAATGGAGTCAAACTTTTACCCTCAAAAATCTCCATAGGTGACGTTTAAAAAATTCTACAGATTGCATGTTTTATGTTACAGAGGAAGTCTAGGAGTAGAATTATTGCTCTTGCTCTCATGGCAATACCTTACATGTGAGGTTTGACCACTGTTTTCTTATGTGGGCGCTACTAACATATGCGTTTGCCTCTGCGCGCGACAGGGCGTTTTAAATTTTTTTTTTTTATATATAATTTATTTTACTTGATTTTATTTATTTTTATGCTGTTTTTTTAAATAAAAATTGTGTCACTTTTATTCCTATTACAAGGAATGTAAACATCCCTTGTAATAGAAAAAACATGACAGGTTCTCTTAAATATTAGATCTGGGGTCAAAAAGTCTTCAGATATCATATTTGGACTTAAATGCAATAAAAATAAAAAATATTGTCATTTAAAAAAATGACATTGAAAAAATGTGAGGTATGGGAGGGAGTGACGTTTTGACGCCACTTCTGCCCTGCTATGGTATAGAGACGGGTGGGTCATCTTGCCCTCCTTCGTATCCATACCAAGCACGCAGGAGACAGGACCCGATCGCTCCCCCGCCTCTCCCGATGGCTCCGGTAAGCGGCGGAGGGCGTGAGAGAGCGGCAGGAATGGGGTGGCACCTCTCCACCACAAAACAGTGATCTTGCGGCGAATCCGCCGCAGAGACCACCATTATCGTAAACATGACTGGCGCCTGAAGAGATGGATACCTTGGTTGTGGCAGCTGCTGCCGTTGCCGAGATATCCCTCTTCAGAAAAGGGACATACATCATTGTGCACTGGTCGTGAAGTGGAAAGCCAAACACTAACCATGAGTGAAAGAAAAGTTTTTGTTATCATTCATATTCTCTGAAAAATGGCCAAGAAATCATAAATTCTGCCAGAGTATGTAAACTTATGAGCACAACTTTACCTCGGACATGCTATCCACTCCTTTCAGCATATCCAATGGGACTCGCTAGGGATGCCCCTTTCACCCGACTATCTGCAACCTTGTGATAGAACCCCTGGTGGAGGCAATTAGAGCACACCCTTTAATCACAGTGTTCCAGATTGGCTTCAATCCACATGTAATAAACTTATTTGTAGATGATGTCATCCTCCTTTTAACACCCATTAAGCTACCTCTAGCACATAAGCTGTTGATGGACTTCGGCGACGTCTTGTATTATAAATTCAACTTCACCAAATCCTTAATTTTAAACCTGGGAGTGCCAAAATTATTAGTAACAAACTACAACAGGCTCTCCCCTCACACATGGAGCTGAACACCCCCGGTTCGGTTTGCGGCAGAACATGCAAACAGACCAAAAATCTGTGCGAATGCCCGAACCCCATTAAAGTCTATGGGATTCGAACATGAAAAATCAGAAGTGTGAATTTTAAAGGCTAATATGCAAGTTATTGTCCTAATAAGTGTTTGGGGACACGGGTCCTGCCCCAGTGGACATGTATCAATGCAAAAAAAAGTTTTAAATCTGCAGTTTTTTCGGGAGCAGTGATTTTAATAATGCTTAAAGTGAAAAAATAAAAGTGAAATATTCCTTTAACCACTTTAGCCCCAGACCAAAAGTTATAGCGTTTACAAAATAGGGGATAGTTTTATGGCAGTTTTATGGCAGTTTTATTAATATTTTTTTTTTTACTAGTAATGGCAGCGATCAGCGATTTTTATTGTGATTGCGACATTATGGCGGACACATCGGACATTTTTGATACATTTTTGGGTCCATTGTCATTTATACAGCAATCACTGCTATATAAATGCAGTGATTCCTGTGTAAATGACACTGGCAGTGAAGGGGTTAACCAGTGGGTGGCAGTGTAGGGGTTAAGTGTTCCTAGGGGTGTGTCACTAACTGTGGGGGGCTGGGCTTTCATTTAGTGAACACTGATCTCTGCTCCAATCACATAGAGCATAGATCAGCGTCACTAGTTGCTAGGCAGAACGGTGAGATGCTGTTTACAACGGCATCTCTCCATTCAGCCGCCCTGTGAGACGATTGCGGGTATGCCCGCGGCGATCGAATCCGCGGGACCCGCAACCGGACTCACGGGGGTCCCTACCAGCACACGATGGCAGGGCGGCATTAGAGATTGGACGTACCTGTATGCGAATATGCCTGCCCGCGCCATTCTGCCGACTTACATCAGTGTGCGCTGGTCGGGAACCGGTTAAATATCGTACCTGGGGGGTGTCTATAGTATGCCTGTAAAGTGGCACGTGTTTCCTGTGTTTAGAACAGTCCCTGCACAAAAATACATTTCTAAAGGAAAAAAGTAATTTAAAACTGCTTGCGGCTGTAATGTAATGTTGCCCCCCCCGCCCATTAATGGGCCCTTTGGGTCTGGTATGGATATTAAGGTGAACCCCGCACCCAAAACAAAAAAAAGGCGTGGGGCCCTATATACTCTGAACAGCAGCAGTATACAGGCGGCCCCCTGGGTTACATACCAGATAGGGCATGTAGGTTTGTTCTTAAGTTGAATCTGTTTGTAATTTGGAACAGGTACATTTTCTAAGTGTAGCTCCAACCAAAAAATCTATTTAAAAGCGTTTTGGATAACATAGGGAAGGGTTATCATCACCCCTGTAACATTTGTTTTGCTGTCTGTGCCCCTGTTCTGAGGATTTCACCTCACTTTCTGTCCCAATGACAATTGGATTTTGAAAATGATGGGTTGTTGTAGAAACAAAGATTGATGATAAAGCATCAGTGGAGACACCTGTTTCCCATATTAACTCTTACAGGGGAGAATTTCCCTTCCTAGGGGTAGATTTCCTCTCACTTCCTGTTGTCTCCCTCTGCTTGTAACTAGAAGTCATTTGTAATTTTGTTCTTTGAAAATAGAGGACCGCCTGTATATCCTATACAGCCTGCCCTATACACTCTGCGGAAAATTGGGCCTTAGGTGTTGGTGGTACCAGAACAGTGTAAGCCCCCACAGTTACTCTTGGTTGGCGCTGTAATGGGCCCTGCTGTGGAAAGTTATATCAAGAATTGTAATGACATGCCCCTGTTAAACAGGGGCAGACATATTGGGCCTTAGACAGTGGTGGTGGTGGCCTCACAGATACTCTTATTGAGCGGAGGAACGGGCCCTGCGGTGAAATATTAGACTTTAGAAAAAGTTTTAATTACGTGCCCCTGTTAAACAGGGGCATAAAAATTGGGCCTCAGGAGGTGGTGGTGGCACAAGACTGTAACCCCTCACAGATATTCTTGTTAGGCGCAGGAACAGTTCCTGCTGTAAAATATGAGATCAAAAATTGGAATTACACGCTCCTGTTAGAAAAATTGGGTCTTAGGCAGTGGTGGTGGCGGTGGCACAGCACTGTAACCCCTCACAGATACTCTTGTTGGGCGCAGGAACAGGCCCTACTGTGAAATATTGGACCAAAAATTGGAATTACACGCCCCTGTTAAACAGGGTCAGAAAAATTGGGTCTTAGGCAGTGGTGGTGGAGGCACAACACTGTAACCCCTCACAGATACTCTTGTTGGGCCAGGAACAGGCTCGGCTGTGAAATATTAGATCAAAAAGTGTAATTACACACCCCTGTTAAACAGGAGGAGAAAAATTGGGTCTTAGGCAGTGGTGGTGGTGCCACAAAATTGTAACCCCTCACAGATTCTGTTGTTGAGCGGAATGAGCCCTACTATGAAATATCAGAGCAAATATTGTAATTGCATGCCAATGTTAAACAGGGGCAGAAAAATTGGGCCTTAGGTGGTGGTGGTGGTGGTGCCACAACACAGTAACCCCTCACAGATTCTGTTGTTCAGCGCAGGAACGGGCCCTGCTGTGAAATATCAGAGAAAATACTATAATTACATGCCCCTGTTAAACAGGGGCAGAAAATTGGACTTTAGGCAGTGGTGCTGGTGGCACAACACTGTAAGGCCTCACAGATACTCTTGTTGAGAGCAGGAACAGGCCCTGCTGTGAAATATTAGATCAAAAGTTTTAATTACGCACCCCTGTTAAACAGGGGCATAAAAATTGGGCCTTAGGCGGTGGTGGCACAACACTGTAACCCCTCACAGATACTCTTGTTGGGCGCAGGAACGGGCCCTTCTGTGAAATATTAGATCAAAAATTGTAATTACACGCCCCTGTTAAACGATTTTTTTTACCAAAAATATGTACAAGAATATGTATCGACCGAAGCTTGTTTATAGCGCAAAAAATAAAAATCGCAGAGGTGATCAAATACCACCAAAAGAAATCTCTATTTGTGGGAAAAAAAGGACCCCAATTTTGTTTGGGAGCCACGTCGCCATGTCGCACGACCGCGCAATTGTCAGTTAAAGCAACGTAGTGCTGAATCGCAAAAAGGGGTCTGGTCCTTTGGCTGCAAATTGGTCCGGGGCTTAAGTGGTTAAACAGGGACAGAAAAATTGGGCTTTAGGCACTGGTAGTGGTGTCACAACACTGCAACCCCTCACAGATACTCTAGTTGAGCGCAAGAACGAGAACTGCTGCAAAATATTACAGCAAAAATTGGAATTACATGCCCCTGTTAAACAGGGAAGAAAAATTGGGCCTTAGGCACTGGTAGTGGCGCCACAACACTGCAAGCCCTCACAGATACTCTAGTTGAGAGCAAGAACTAGCCCTGCTGCGAAATAGTACAGCAAAAATTATAATTATATGCCCCTGTTAAACAGGGGCAGAAAAATTGGGAGGAGATCTAGAAGGTTAAGGGACCACATTGTTAAAAATGTCCCAGACCCCCCAAAGAAAATTACCACTTTTTTCGATCAAAAGTTTTTTTTTCGGTGTGGCAAATGCAAGCCTTGCAGGCTTACTAATAAGGAAACAAGAAAGACACTGGAATTCCAGTCCTATTAATTGAAAGTTTAAAATTGACAAGCTGATAACGTGCTGCAGCACCCACGTGAACTTTGTCATGGAATGTAGCTGCGGAATACAGTACGTGGGAAGGACAATAAGGGCATTGTCCATTCATATAGGTGAATATGTCAGGAACATTAGGAAAGTATATAAGCATCATAGTGTCTCGAAAAACACTTTAGAGAAATACACAATAGTGACCCACGACATCTCAAGTTTTACGCCATTGATAGAATAGAACAGAATTGGAGAAAACTAAATTTGAGACGAGAAGTTTCATGTAATGAAAATTACTGGATATATAAGTTAAATACAATGAAGCCATTAGGATTGAATGTGGAACTTGATGTAAATTATTTTATAGAGGATTTTTGAGGTTTTAAATAAAATCATATATTTTTCAAATTTTTTCATATATTTTAAAGAAATAAAATAACTTTTTCTCGTTATATATTTGCTTTTAAGGTATGAACATTAAAAATATCCCACTTAGGGACAACCCAGATTTTAGCCCGGGGTCACACCCTTCCTTTTTAACACCAGGATGGCCTCACACCACAGTCAGAGCAATGCACTTCATTCATAATGACACAATCTGCCCCAGAAGTGACTTAGCATCATTTACCTCTAACGGCTCCTTCCCCTTTTGGACCTACCTGCAGATCCGTCACTTTTTGCTCAGTCATCATCCCAGTGTCACGGTCCCTACCGTGTATTTTGGACAGCCAGGTGTAATCACGCCTCAAGTGGCTCTGGGTGGTATTGAACTCATGACTGCCAGTAGTTGTTCCCGTTACCTTACCTCTGAGCCACACCTCAGTTCTATTCTGCCTGCTTTCCAGCCATGTCTAGTTTTGCATAAGTACTGTGGGCAATTCTGTTTGTACCTGTCACTCTTGGATCAGCTGTGGCAGGTTACCTAATCAGCTGGGTATAAAACACTGCCTCACTCTGAGGGCTTTGTCAGTTCATTGTCTCTTGTTGCCAAAGGTTCCTGAGTTCCAAGACTGACCCCGGCTACCGACCCTGGCTTGTATATCGTTTATTCTGTCTTCTGGAATCCCTGACTACGGCTTTACCTGGACAATCCTTTGGCAAATTCCTGTCAAGCCCCCGTGCACAGATTCACAGCCCAGGTAGCTTATCTGTTTGTTACTGTGGGCTGTGTTTATTTGCAAGGGTGAGCCTACATCTCTGCAACATGGACTCCAATCTAGGTAAGCCCTTACACCCAGACCAAATTGGTTCAGAGCATTGACCCCCTTTGAAGAGCTTTGCTCTATCGAAGAACCCCGCCGCCACTTGATTGCACTCACCTATTCCCTCCTATTCAAAGAATGTGATAAGTCAGATGTCCGAATAAGGCAGAAATGGGCCTCTGATCTTCAAATACACATTCCTGAGACGGATTGGGGGGATATTTTCAGGTGTGTTC
Source organism: Lithobates pipiens (assembly GCF_037356315.1). Taxonomy (NCBI): domain Eukaryota; kingdom Metazoa; phylum Chordata; class Amphibia; order Anura; family Ranidae; genus Lithobates; species Lithobates pipiens. The sequence goes on along the minus strand of NW_027507758.1, from coordinate 544,911,990 downwards.
ATAAGGGTTCCGTTAATGTACACACCCAGGAAAACGCTTTTAAAGTAGCTTCCAGGTGGTATAATACCCCTTATAAGTCGCACATCATAAACCCTGCTAACTCACAGATGTGCTGGAGATGTAAGACGGCAGTTGGTACATTCATTCACATATGGTGGACATGTCCTAACATTATACCATTCTGGTCAGAGGTTCACAAGATGATAACTGATATCTCTACTTACCAATTAGATAATTCCCCAGCTCAATTTTTACTGCATTACTCGACCAAATCCTCACGCTCCTATTTTCGATCTTTAGCCATGCACATGGTGAACGCCGCCAGACTGTGCGTCCCATGTAAATGGCGCACACCTGATCCTCCAACATTGATTGACTGGTTTAATCGAATTGACGCAATCATGACAATGGAAGACCTCATACATCAAGCTCATGATACCCCTACAAAATTCACGACCGTTTGGGCGTGTTGGATTCATTTCAAAACCACAGATTCCTACAAAAGTATTATTCGGCACAGCTCTCCTTGAACACTACTGGGGAAATTTCTACCCTTTTTCTCTTTCATGTCATTGCTTTGCTATACTGTGAGAAGTGCATTACTACACACGTTTATACCACCTTGATATCACTTAGGCGATTGTTTTAACGCTGACCTAGAGAAACTTACTCATTCTTCAATTGGCTTTAGAGGCATAAGCTAGGTCTATATAATGGGACTTACTCACATCCGACAACTTAAATCACCATGGTCGTTCCAACACGTTTTAAAGACATACGGGCATTTATAGCTATACTTATATTGATAGTCATACCCACGCACATATGGAAACTGAACTGAGATGGGCTACTAACTAACATATGGGAGGAGAGGAAGCCCACACACCGATGTTGGGAATCGCATTGTGTAATGTCAAAATAAGATGTAATTTGATTCAGCTTACTCTACATGGCCGTTCGGCCTTTGTCTTTTATCTTCCTCAGTTGTATTTCCTGCTTTTTCTTTTTATTCTTATGGTACTCTGAAATAACTAATTTTTCAGCAGCGGCTGCGTCCGCAGATGTCATGCATTTCATGTAAACCGAACCAATTGCGGTTGTGTATAAGCTGTTCTACCTGTTTGTACTGATATATAATCTTCAATAAAAATTGTTTAAAAAAAAAAAAAATATATATATATTTTTTATTTGTTTAAGGAAATGTAATATATAAAAGTATTTTTTAGATATATTTAATAATGTTTTAGGGAATTGGTTATGTAATGTTGGTTTTAAGAGTTGATCGTGTAAAAGTTTTTCCAGCTGTGTGTGTGGGAACACTGCGCCACTGGCAAAAAAGACCGATAGTGGCTATATGAGAAGGTGTGATTTTTTTGCACATTGGGGACACCACAGTAAATGGATAGATAGGTGGGTGATAAAGAAAGGGTTAAATATTCCAAATTGCTGATAGGAAAGAGGGGGAATATTAAGGAGTAGGTTGTAGAGTTAATACTTAATAGACGCTGGTATATATATATATATAATAGTAACATTTGGATTAGATCTAACAGATGGGAAAGGGCGAATGCCGGATAGTACCTAAAATTGTGGACTTACTACTTCCGGGGGATAGAGACGGGCGGTGTAAAACATCATATGGAAATAGGTTGACGCTAGCCAGAAACTAAGATGGAGGATCTACTACTTCCGAGGACGGGAGATAGGAGATCTTCCATATCGGGATGTAATAACTTAATGAATAGATAGCATTATAAATACAATGCAAGGCACTACCCCAGCAGCTTCCTGATGACGCAATCTAACCTTGTGAAACGCATAGAGGCTGCTGGGAATTTGTGACGTGAATGCCTTCTGCATGAAAGTGAGGCTTGGAGCACACACAGCACGGGAAATCGTAGGGGAACACAACCTGGCTAACTGGACCCCATTTACACGGCTGGATAAGCTTGGTGTCAGCAAACTGACACCTTAACATGTGAGTGCAACCATATTTTTTAGCTTTAAATAAAACAATTGGGAATTACTACACCATGATGGCTATTTTTTTTATGAGGGCTAGCCAAGTACTATATCCAGTAGCATATTGCTTGAACAGTATACAGACAATCTGTTGTAAGAAGTAGTTATCCGCTTAATGAACCAAAGGCGAGCATTCATCTATATCTGGTGAGTGGCCAATCTACAAGGTGGTGGTGGCACATAAGGGTGAAACTTTTTTGTATGATTATTACAGGAATGAACAGGAGTTGGTGATCCCTCAAGGAGGCTCTACATTTGAGACTTTATACTTATGGGAATCTCCCTCTTTTTTTCTTTTTCTTTTTTTCTTTTTGTCATGATGGATTGTTATTATTATTAGGTCACGCACTTTAAAAATGTATTTAGCCTTCAGTTTATGAATTATGTTTTTCACAAAGAGGGATGTATTATTAATTTATTATTATTCATTTTTATACTAAGTATTTGTAAATTTATTGGCAGTATTTAGCACAGTTTGTTTATAACATATATTTGCACTTTTGATTTGAATTCACGTAAATATTTAACACAATAAGCATGTTTTAAAAGGTGTATTACAATCAGTACAAACTGGTTGGTTGGATTTAGAAGGGGTGTTAAAACACAGTATTTTATAGCAGTGGTGAAGAATATAACTAATCTCCTTGTTAGGTTGGCGCGGTCCATATATACCAGGGATGTGCAATTAGCGGACCTCCAGCTGTTGCAAAACTGCAAGTCCCATCATGCCTCTGCCTCTGGGTGTCATGCTTGTGGCTGTCAGAGTCTTACTATGCCTCATGGGACTTGTAGTTCTGCAACAGCTGAAGGTCCGCTAAATGCATATCCCTGATATATACCATATGTAAAAATATTGAGGAAGAATAGGATAGTCACTCAGCATAACAGGATAGTCATTCAGCATAGGCAGTCTTCAAGGGATCTCACATTCATAGAAAAATAAATTGGTTACATCAGCATCAGGTGCTTGGTAGCTGGTGATCCAAGACTGATTCATTTTTATGAAGGTTAGCCCATCAACTGAGTCTGTGGATAGGCTCACTCTGATCGGTTACAAAGCCTCCAGCAGCACTGAATGTGTGTTTAGAAAGAACACTGGATGCAGGACAGGCCAGTAGCTCAATTATGCAAGCTCTGACCAGTAATCCATCCTCAAGACCCAGTAACTAAGTGAATTTTCGTTTGGAAAGGTCTCCAAGTCTGATCTTGCACCATGTAAATCAGACACTGGTGATGGTTGCTGGAACCAATCAGACTTTGGGGCTGCGGACTAAAGAATTGTTTGAATGCATTGGTCAGACGGCCATCTTCTCCACCGCTCCTTCTGTGACTGACCGAAGCCTCAGCAACATGTTGTACAGGAAGACCAGGAAAATGTAACCTCCCAGGCTCTGGAAACTCTTGTAGAGTGGGAGAATTTTTGATCATTGTCATGTAGGATTGTTCAAGTACAACCCATGCTCAGCTTCCTGGCTGATGAATGCAAATGTTCCTCCAGTATATTTTGATAACATACTGCATTCATCTTGCCATCAATTTTGGCCACATTTCCTGTGCCTGTGTAGCTCAAACATTCCCAAATCATCAGCAACCCACCTCCGTGTTTCACAGTAGGAATGATGTACTTTTTATCATAGGCCTTGTTGACTACTCTCCAAATGTAGCATTTATGGTTGTGGCCAAAAAGCTAAATTTTGGTCTCATCTCATCCAAATGACTTTGTGCCAGAAGGTTTGAAGCTTGTCTCTGTGCTGTCTCTGTGATTTTTGGCATATTGTAAGCAGGATACTTTGTGGCATTTGCGTAGTAATGGCTTTATTCTGGCGACTCAACCATGCAGCCCATCTTTCTTCAAGTGTCTCCTTATTGTGGATCTTGAAACAGCCAACCACATGTTTTCCAGAGAGTCCTGTATTTCACCTGAAGTTATTTGTAGGTTTTTCTTTGCATACTGAACAATTTTCCTGGCAGTTGTGGCTGAAATCTTTGTTGGTCTACCTGACCATGGTTTGGTTTCAACAGAACCCCTCATTTTCCACCTCTTGATTAGAGTTCGAACACTGCTGATTGGCATTCTCAGTTCCTTGGATATCTTTTTATATCCCTTTCCTGTTTTATTCAGTTCAACTACCCTTTCCTGCAGATCTTTTGACAATTATTTTGCTTCCCCATGACTCAGAATCCAGAAACGTCAGTGCAGCACTGGATGAAAGATGCAAGGGTCCAATCCAAAGACATGCAGGTAGGTTAATTAGCTTCTGTCTAAAATTGTACCTAGTATATGAATGGGGACCTTGGATTGTTGGCTACCTGAGGGTAGGGACCGATGTGAGTGTGCAATGTACAGGTATAGGGACAATTGTAGACACTCACTCAGGTTGAACTGGATGGACTGGTGTCTTTATTCAACCTTACTAACTATGAAACTATGAAGGGTCTGTCAGAAGTCCAGAAACTCATTGACCTTTTATACACACACACTAATTACAAGCAAACAGATCACAGATGAGAATGGATACATTTAATAGCCATTCAAAACCCTTTGTGTCAACTTGTGTGCATGTTATCAGGCCAAAATCATCAGGACATGTAAACGTTTAATCAGGGTAATTTTGGTAGTTTCTGTTGTCATTATGAATTTAAAAGAATAAACATAGTTGATTGATATTAAATGGCTTCAGCCAAACACTAACCGTGAGTGAAAGAAATGTTTTTGTGTTATCATTCATATTCTCTGAAAAATGGCCAAGAAATCATAAATTCCACCAGGGTATGTAAATGTATGAGCACAATTGTACCTGCTCTGTGCAATGGTTTTTGCTGATCTGCCCCGATCCTCCTCTTGTGGGCCCCCTCCCCCCCACCAGCCCTTTTGGCTCCTTGCTTGCTATGGGTGCTGTTGTGCAGGCTTGAGCCCGAGCCACACTCTGTAAGTCCTTTGACCCCGCTCCCCACTTATTGCTCACTCGCTGTGATTGACAACAGCAGGAGCCTATGGTTTATGCTGCTGTCTCTGAGCCTATGATGAGGGAGAGAGAGGAGAGAGCCCATACTCCAGCTGCACATTTCTGGATTGAGAGTGGTCTCAGGTAAGTATAAGCAGGGACTGGGGTGAGCGCTGCATATTGAAGGTTTTTGTACCCTAATGCAGAGAATACATTAAGGTAAAAATCCTTCAGCCTCTATAACTGCTTTATTGACTACATTGTTACAGTAATTTGTGTCTTTTATATGATGTTTTAACTTGCTTCTGACTACAATGATTGTAGCATTGTTGTTTTTGGGGGGAAAGGGGATTAGGTGCACCTGATCACCAATGATAAAGGGGGAGGGGGTAGTATAGTGCCATTGGCCACCAATGATTGTGGGACTCTTTTAAGGGGATCAAAGTGCCACTGACACCCAATGATTGTAGGATTGTTTTGGGTTTATCCATGACATCTAGCCATTGCACAAAATGCAATTTCAGTGCAAAGCAATTTCATCCTAGAGGGAACTCTCTTCCACTAATAGTGGAAGTCTTGCACGTGACTTCAGTTGGTGACTTTTAAAGGATAAGCACACCCTAACAACTTAGATATCAGTATGTTTCTTCCTTTCCAAAAATTGATGGCAAAACATGAGATTACCTTGGGGAGTATGCTTACCAAAAAAGGGTAAAAAAAGGTCATTGTGGTGGTGTTTTTAATATCCGGGCATTTTTATTTGATCAGATTATAACAGAAAGTAAGAGAAACTGATTTTTTTTTTTTTTTTTTAATAGAGAAACTCTTTTTTTCTTTTATATAGTAAAAATAAAGAAATAAAATAAAAAAATTGCCTACACTGGGCAAGCATTTTTTTTTCAAAAGTTTCCTGAAACCCCTTCAAACTGAACACAAGTGTAATTTCAGAATGGCTGTATCATGTAGGAGTCTTGAGAAATATGAAATTAACTTAATGAGTATAATGTATTTAATCACATAATGTTTCCTTCATGCTGCATGAATTCAACAGGGCTAAAAGTGTTTTGCTGCTGATTTTCAATTGTACTTGCTGCAGTGTCCAACAATAGTCAGCCAGCATTGATTGGCTCTAGTTGCTTTGATACCGTTCTTCCATTGTAGCAATGGCCTAGTGAAAATGAACCATGTTTGTCACTGACTGCACATAGATTCTTGGAAAAAACGTCCAACTGTAAATACAGAAAATGAATCTTCAATGCAATGTTGTACTTCATAGTCTTGTATGCTGTAAGATGTTTGTCAACCAAATGAATATAGTGTAGTTTGGGGCTCTGTAGTTGCCAAAAAAAATTCTCAATGACATCCTTGAATATTACAGGCAATATTCCCTGGCCCCACTAACAGATCTTTGAACCACTTGTCTTTGCCCTTGTACACACGATCGGAGATTCCGACGGAATTTGTCCGATTGGAGCGTTTTGTCGGATATTCCGACTGTGTGTGGTCTGCATCGGACTGTTGCTGTCGGAATATCCGTCGGACCAACTTTTCCAACTTGCCGGAAATATTTTCCGACAAAATGCTCCGATCGAACATACTCCGATCATGTGTAGAGAATTCCGATCGGACAAAGTGCCACGCATGCTCAGATCAAATTCCTACATCAAAGCTATTGGCTACTAGCCTGAACGTAGTCCCATCATAACGAAATTACATCATCGCGTTCTGAAAGATCGGATTTTCCGACAACTTTGTCCGACTGTGTGTATGCAACAGTTTCGGACAAAATCCGACGGATTTGGTTGTTGGAATCTCCGACCGTGTGTACAAGGGCTTTGATGTATCTGATCTATAGACCAACAAAAATGCCCCACCTAATCTTGCCATCTGTTATTCTTGGAAACCTCTGTCTCAAATAACAAAAACATTTATTTTCCTTGTTCATTGTTTTTACATTCTTTTCCATCAGTCCGAGTTTATGGCAAGCAGAGGCAAAAATATCTTTCTCAATTAGTATTTTAGGTGACCATAATACGACTCTCTTGGACAGCTGACTCAAATACGTAATAACGGTACTTGGTGCATCCAAACTGCATTCCAAGCAGCAGCATCACTACTTTTAGATCTCCAAAGATATTCCAGTTGTACTTGGTATACTTAATGTGTGTCAACAGCAGTTCCATGTTTTCATATGTGTCTTTCATTTGTACAGCATAGCCATTAAAGCAGACATGTCCAAAGTCCAGCCCACGGGCCAATTGCGGCCCGCGTTCTGATTTTGAACGGCCCGTCTGGTTTTTTGGACATATATATCTTTTGTGGTCCCCAATGATCTCTCCACAAAAGATATATATGCTGGCTGCCTTGGAGGGTAAAGGGAGGAGGCAGAAAAAGTGCCATATACACACAGGAGAATTTCCTAATCAGGCTGCATTGATGACAATGGTGAGTCTGCATTCATGGCAATGTGGGTGCTGCATTCCTGGCAATGGTGGGTGCTGCATTCCTGACAATGGTGGGTGCTGCATTCCTGACAATGGTGGGTGCTGCATTCATGGCAATAGTGGGTGCTGCATTCCTGGCAATGTTGTGTGCTGCACTTATGGCAATGGGGGTGCTGCACTGATGGAAATGGGGGTGCTGCACTGATGGAAATGGGGGTGCTGCACTGATGGCAATGGGGATGCTGCATTCATGGCAATGGGGAGGCTGCATTCATGGCAATGGGGGTGCTGCATTCATGGCACTTGTGAGGCAGCAGATGGGCACTGACTCTTATTTTGCTTCACAGTTTTTTATTTAAAATGTATGTTTTTTTTTCCTGAAACTTCCCTGCGGCTACTCACACACAGCTACAAAGGCAAGAGAATTCTTGTTGGGCAGTGTATTAGTGCTCAAACTAACACACTTAGACCGAATTTTAATGGTTCAAAGAATGTCAGGCAAAATGGTCGGTCCTCACGCATGTTCACCTCATCAAATTTTACCCTCTTTGAAAAAAGTTTGGACACCCCTGCATTAAAGGGTGTATATTGCCATTGTTTAATAAAATTGTGTAATAAAACAATCTTGAGGCTTAACACTGGTGAATCATAAAAAGAGACACCATTCTAGTGGGTGGTGAGGCTTAAAACCCAAAGCTGTGAACAAACCATCAATGTCACTACAGAAAATGAGGTTGTCAGTCTCTGCAAAGTCATCTTGGCTGTCTCGAAAAACAGAAATGTTCATACCTGGTTATAGCAAGCACCATCTTGCAGTCTGGAACCTGATAGATTTGCTTTTGATTTAGACAAACCTAAGTCCCTGCTCAGGTTGTTTATTTTTGAATGTTATGAGATGAGGTTCACCAGACATGCACAGTTCAAAATCCTAATCATTTTCAATGTCTGCGCCTCACTGCTGCATTGCAGCATCTTAATCTGTTTCACCTAAGCTCTATTTCAGTTATTTGGTACTAGCAGATTGTGGTCATGTGGCACTGGTCTCATGGCTGAAGGCATATTGCGGTATTAAACTGATTTCTTATTTTTAGCAGAGAAACCAGTGGTTGATCAGAGAGAAGTAACAGTCTGTCACCTGGTTCTCACCATATCATAGGGAGAGCAAACAGCATTTACATTCAAGGTCCTCTGATCCTGATGTGAGGAACCCAAGCCTTGTTTTGATCACCATTCTTACAACCAAAGTAAAGTTCATACACTCTCAGTCCAGTCATGGTGTATCTTTGAGGCTTAAGTGTGTACTTTGAGGCCTAAGTGTATAATAGCACAATGTATCACAGATGTTCTAAAATTGGTGAGACGTTTCTGCTGTCAAACAAGTCTATAACTGGCTTACTTGTTAGGTAAATGACCTCATTAAACCAGCTGAAGCATGTCTGGGCATGCGCAAATTGTACCAGTTCCATAAATATTGTGCAATATGTCCTGAGTGTATACCTGGATATGCAGAACCTACATAAAGCATGTAGCACTTATAACGCAAGCTAAAAATCATTCAACTTAAATATATAAAAGAAGAAAATGCAAACATAGACAATTTCTATAAAACAGGTTTGGGCTACCAGGTAAATTGCAGGTTATTTTCATGATTAGCAGCCAAAAATCTTTAAAATACACCCAAAAGTGCTCATTAAGAACAATATTTGTTGCTTTATATTTTTAAATACCACCAAAAGAGAAGAGAAAATAGAAGTGAGCCTGATTTTGCACTTTCCAGCTTTAGTAAATAAACCCCATTGTGTACTTAAAAGTGGGGTATGCCTGTATTGAGGTGAAATTTTCACCACACATCGGTAAAAATCCAAGCTTATCAGTGTCCATCTGCAGCCTTTCCCAGTGTCCATCTGCAGCCTTCCCCAGTGTCCATCTGCAGCCTTGCACAAAATTGCAGCATAATCTTTTAAATTATTGCAACACTGAGATAGACAGAGCCGGATATCCTGTGAATTTGGCACCTCTCGCAGTCCAGCCCAGTCCAGCTCCTATGATGGACACAATGGTGGGTCATAAAGAATAAGAGGCAGGACTGGGCGTGACTGCAATCGGAGCCGAGCCTAGCCGAGTACAAAGTACACTCAGCTCTGTCTATTTCATTGGTGCTCGGTCCCTCCTTCCCCTCCGAGGCAACGGTTTAGCGTATAACACGCACCCACGATTTTCCCCTGATTTTAAGGTGAAAAAGGTGTGTGTTATATTCCAATAAGAGGGTACATTCAGAAATTAAGTTATATGTAATAAAATGGAATGACACAGGGAAAAAGTATTGAACACACTAACTGAAATGTATTTAATACTTTGTACAAAATCCTTTGTTGGTAATGACAGCTTCAAGACGCCTCCTGTATGGAGAAACAAGTCGCATGCATTGCTCAGGTGTGATTTTGGCCCATTCTTCCACACAAACAGTCTTTTAATCTATGAACTCTAATCTTTAGTTCTTTCCATAGATTTTCTATTGGATTCAAGTCAGGTGATTGGCTGGGTCATTCTAGCAGCTTTATTTTCTTTCTTTGAAACCAATTGAGAGTTTCCTTGGCTTTGTGTTCGGGATCATTGTCTTGCTGAAATGTCCACCCTTGTTTTATCTTCATCATTCTGGTTGATGGCAGCAGATTTTTATCAAGAATGTCTTGGTAAATTTTTCCATTCTTCCTTACTTCAATGATATGAAACAGCCCCACACCATCATATTCCCACCTCCAAACTTTACTGTTGGTATGGTGTTTTTGGGGTGATGTACAATACTTTTTGACCCCCAAACATTATGTTTATGATGGCATCCAAAGAGTTTAATTTTGGTCTCAGCTGATCAGACTAGATTCTCCCAGTACTTCACAGGCTTGTCTAAATGTTGTGCAGCAAACTTTAAACGAACTTTAGCATGCTTTTTCTTCAGCAATGGAATCTTGCGTGGTGAGCCTGCATACAGGCCATGGTGGTTGAGTGCATTGCTTATTGTTATCTTTGAAACAATTGTACCTGCTAATTTCAGGTCTTTCTGAAGGTCTCCACACGTGGTCCTTGGCTCTTGGACATTTCTTCTGATAATTCTTTTCACTCCTCTGTCAGAAATCTTGCAAGGAGCACCTGGTCACGGCCACTTTATGATGATATTATGTTTTTTCCATTTCAGGATTATGGCCCCAAAAGTGCTCAATGGAACATTCAGAAGTTTAGAAATCCTTCTGTAACAAATGCTATCAGTATTTTTTGCAACAATACGGTTGCAAAGGTCTTGAGAGAGCTCTTTGCTTTTACCCATCGTGAGATGTTTCTTGTGTGACACCTTGGTAATAAGACAACCTTTTTATAGGTCATCAGTTGAGACTAAACCTGTTGGAAGTACAACAGCATAGTTGCTAATAAACTGACAATACTTTATGTATTATACCTATCTATCCAGCAGGTGGCACTGCAGTGTTATAATGTGTTATTCTATGGTAATGTGATCACAGAAGGTTCTGTCTATGTTCAGTGTAAGTACTTGTGTGCTCCTTGTTCCTGTTTCACGTTTCTAATGCTGTAAGACATGCATTGCAATCCTCCATAAAAGTAAAGCCATTTGCTTTATCCAAGAAGCGTACAGCACTTAACTGCACTACTCTACACAGTAGGTTATGGGTCCAGGCACCCAGTCATTGGAGAGTATACTACAAGTCCAGGCACTGTACAGAATATTCAGTGAGTACAGCAAGTCAGTGAATATTGTATACAAGCTACTGAAACATGGCAAGTGGTTCAGATGGGAAATTTGCAATTGCAAAACTGAACTATGCCAATTACCAACTGTGAACATTCAAGCGATACATGCTTTTGAACAAGGATGACTTCTGGCAAGTGCTGAATACAGACAGACCCACACACAGAGAGACAGAGGACTGGGATAGGAAGGATAGACAAGGAAAAGTGATTATAAGCTTGCTAGTGGAAGATGACCAGCTTATCCACATAAGATCAGAGAAAATTGCCAAAGGTATGTGGACCTAATTACAGAAACTGCATGAGCGTTCAAGCCTAAACAGTAAGCTATTTTTACTAAGAAAGTTGTACAAGATGAGACTAAAAGAAGGCCAGCAAATATGTGACCATGTGAATGCTATGCTATAGATCATAGAGCAGTTACGCACCATCGGCGAGGACATCAAAGATAACCATATTGTTGCCCTGCTCCTCTGCAGCCTTCAATAGACATATACTGCTTTTATTAATGCTTTAGAATCCAGACCCAAGCAGGAGCTGACACTGAAATATGTCAAAGGGAAATAAATCAATGAATATGACAGAAGGAAAGAAAATATGCACCATGGTGACAAAGTTCTTAAGATGTACAAAGGCATAAAACAAAACAAAGAAAGTAGAGCCTGTTTTTTCTGTAAGAAGTTCGGTCTCTTAAAAAAGAAATGTTCTATCTGGAAAGCCGAGCAGCAAAAGCTAGAGCTATTCACAAAAGAAAGAGTCAAAGCAATCACAAAGGAAACTAAAGACACATCATGGAGTGGCACCTTCAAATTGACACAAAGTGGCAAACCACGCAGCTGGTGCATAGACTCAGGAGCGACAAGCCACATGACTAGCGATAAGATCTTCTTCACAAACATTGATTACAGTGCAAAAGACAACATTTTCCTAGCAAACGGGTGAAGCATCACTTCAGAAGGTAAAGGCCAGGGCTTCCTGAACTTAATTATACCAAAAGGAGCATAGTATCCTCATAAAGAAAGTGCTGTATGTTCCGGAACTAGAAGGCAGCCTTCTGTTAGTGAAAAGTCTTGCAAACAACGATCTCACAGTTAAGTTCCAGGGTGATGAATGCACAATTCACAATAATAAGCTATTCTCTGCAAAAGGAAAACTGGATGATCACCTATACAGGCTCTTAACCATAGACCAGCAAGACAATATAGTCTTTAATGACATACACAGCAAATATATTCACTTATGGCACAGGCGGCTGGGACACAGAAGTCCAGAAGCTATACAGGACATTATTAAGAGAGGCTTATCAGAAGATTTGACAATAGCGCCTTGCAAAGTGCTCATGAAATGCAAGTGCTGTATTGAAGCAAATGCCACACGTGCTCCTCTTCCACAGGCATCTCATAGAAAAACTATCCACTCCCTTCAGCTCATGCACAGTGACATATGTGGTCCAATGAAAACTCCCACGTCAGGCAGGAACAGATATCTACTGACCTTCATTGATGATTATTCCAGGTACACAACTACTTATCTGATTAAACACAAGAATGAAATATCAGAGAAACTTTAAGAGTTTGTTGCCATGTCTAGCAACAAATTCCAATGCAAACCATGAATAATATGCACCAACAATGGAGGAGAATACATAAGCAAAGAAGAGGCCTGATATCTTAAGAGACAAGGAGTAGTACACCAGACAACCACACAGTACACTCCTGAACAAAATGGTGTAGCAGAAAGAAAAATTGCACTCTTATAGAAATGGCCAGATGCATATTGTCGGATGCCAACCTACCTCACAAGTACTGGATAGAAGCAGTTAGGACTGCAACCTACCTACAGAACAGACTACCCTCAAGAGCTATTACAAGTACTCCATTAAAAATGTGACATGGATCAAAGCCTAGCATAGGGCACATCAGAGCGTTTAGATGTATAACATATGCCTATATTGCAAGTGAAAAGTGATCCAAGCTGGAGAACAGAGCCATAGTCATTCTGTTTTGGTTTCTTTGTATGTGTGGATTGCATGGGATGTTACATGCATGTGGTGAAAATTTCATGTCAATAGCACCTTTAGAAATATATTTACCTTAGCAAAATAGTGAATACTTATTTTACCCACTGTATATACACTATATTATCAAAAGTATTAGGGTGCCTACCTTTACACAACCATGAACTTTAAGGGCATCCCAGTCTTAGTCCGTAAGGTTCAATATTGCGTTGGTCCACCCTTTGCAGCTGTAACAGCTTCAGCTCTTCTGGGAAGGCTGTCCATAAGGTTCAGGAGTGTGTCAATGGGAATGTTTGACCATTCTTTCAGAATTTCTGATGTCAGACATTGATGTTGGACGAGAAGGCCTGGCTCGCAGTCTAATTTGTCCCAAAGGTGTTCTGTCGGGTTGAAGTCAGGACTCTGTGCAGGCCAGTCAAGTTCCTCCACCCCAAACTCACTCATCCATATCTTTATGCACAAAGGTATTTCTTTTAAAAAAACCAATAACAATGTCCAGGTAGAAGTATATCTGGGGTAATTAGTAGCATTACAAAGAAGCCTAAAAAGTATGTAAACAGACATATGAAGAGAATTGGATACTCAGACAGTTAATGGTACTCAAGTTAAAGTTTCGTAAACACAAAAATAATGTTTTCTCTAGTGCAGGCATGATTTTTTTCCTGCTAATATTTGTCTTGAAGGACAAAATAAATTTTGTATTAAACTAAAAGGAATGCACTCATCAGAAATCAGTTTGAGCAAAATAAGACAATTTCTAGATGTGGATGTAGCTGAGGAGTTTTAAGAGACATCTGCACGGTCAATACCAGCTCTACGGGAAAAAATAAACATTCCATTGCTTAATATGTTGTTCCCAATAGTTTTATTAGCAATAAGAAACACCAGCACATAGTACAGCAAACTGTATTTAACCACCTGAGATCCGCGCTATAGCCAAATGACGGCTACAGCGCGGATCTCCTTTTCCGGGACGACGTCAATAGACGTAGTCCCGTGTACGAGCGGCCTGCGTGCCCCCTGAGGGGCGCGCGCGGCGCGCTCTGTGATCGGCGAGTCCATGAGACTCGCCTGATCACCGATCCGTGCAAGGGGTCGATCCCGACCCCTTATCACGTGATCAGCTGTCAGCCAATGACAGCTGATCATGTGATATAACGGAGCCGGTAATCGGCTATTATTCCTCCTCGCGCTGACAGCGCGAGGAGAAAAAAAAAAGCCGATCACCGGCGGCCATGATCGGGACATCAGTCCCGATCACAGCCAACCCTGCTAGTGCCCACCTGCCCCCTGCCAGTGCCCACCTGCCCCCTGCAGTGCCACATTTAATAAAAGTAAGTGCCCCCCGTCAGTGCCACCCAGCAGTGCCCACAGTGCCACCCAGCAGTGTCCACAGTGCCACCCAGAAGTGCCACCCACAGTGCCACCCACAGTGCCACCCACAGTGCCCACAATCTGCCTCAAAGGTGCTGCACCCCAGTGCCACATATCCGTGCCCATCAGTGTCATCTACCAGTGCCCAGCAGTGCCGCCCATCAGTGCCCAGCAGTGCCATCTATCAGAGCCACCTATCAGTGCCACCTATCAGTGCCCATCAGTCCCATCTATCAGTGGTACCTATCAGTGCCCATCCGTGCCACCCATCCGTGCCACCCATCCGTGCCATCTTATCTGTGCCCATCTTTGCCCATCAGTCCTGCCTTATCTGTGCCCATCGGTGCCGCCTTATCTTTCCCTATTAGTGCCGCCTTTACTATGCCTATCAGTGCCCGCCAGTGCAGCCTATCAGTGCCCACCAATGCAGCCTATCAGTGCCCACCAATGCAGCCCATCAGTGCCCACCAGTGCAGCCTATCAGTGCCGCCTAATCAGCGCACTTCAATGAAGGAGAAAAATGACCCGTTTGCAAAATTTTATAACAAACTATTAAAACATGATTTTTTTTTTTTTGCATCTTTTTTTGTTTGTTTAGCAAAAAATAAAACTCCGAGCTGTAACTAAATACCACCAAAAGAAAGCTCTATTTGTGGGAAAAAAATGATAAAAATTTCATTTGGGTACAGTGTTGTATGCCCGCGTAATTGTCATTCAAAGTGCATCAGCGCTGAAAGCTGAAAATTGGTCTGGGACTGAGGGGGGTTTAAGTGCCCAGTAAGCAAGTGGTTAAACTACAGAATAATAAATCCAATTACTGATTTCTGAGGAACAGAGAATTTTACTTTCAAACTTTAGAGGTAGGAATGTATAAGTCTGTGTGTTTCCCTTTTTACTTATAAATTCCTACCTCTAAAGTTTGAAAGTAACATATTCTGTTCCTCAGAAATCACTCCAAGTAATTGATTTACATCAAGATAGTTGTAAACATATTGCTGTAAAGCAAGAGGAATGGGAAAGTAGATATTGCAGAATTGCAAATAACAAAAACAAATATGTATTAAATTGTAGCTGAACAATTCTAATGCCGCGTACACATGACCGGTTTTCCCGTCGGAATAAACTCCGAAGGTTTTTCCGATGGCGTTCCGACGGAGTTCCACTGAAACTGTTGTGCGTACACACGATCACACCAAAGTCTGATCGTTAAGAAAGTGGTGACATGGATTTTCTGGGAGACAATGGGGGCGAGACCAAGAGCAGGTGTCTTTAAGGTGCGAGATGTGAGGAGTGTGATGTGAGGATGCGTGCAGCTTCTTCCCGCTCCATCCCCACTGCTTCCCGAGAGTTTACATGTGCAGCATGATGGAGCGTATCGAATTAGGACACCCATGTTTTGCTGCCACGCCATTTCAATAAGCGCTGTGGATATTGCTTTGCTTGCCTACTTCAACCCTACCTTGGCTGAGAAATAAGAGGCATCTGAGAAACAGCGAACACAGAATAGGACTGAATTGACGCAAAGTCTCGCGAGACTCTGAGCGGCGGCTTCGGGAGCCACGGGGGAAAGAGGAGGAGGTGCGGAGGAGAGCCGAGCCCAAACGCCGCTAGAAATCCCAGTGAGTGTTTGGAAATCTCCGGGAGAGTGGCCAACTTGTACACTAGACGTTTCCCTGTGGCTGCTGTCATCAGCTGGAGTGGTGTAGCGGTGTACTGTATGGCAGAAGCTAGAGGTGAGATGAGATAAAAGCCCACTGTATGGAAAAGCTGTATGAAAAAGCTGTGGAAAAGCTGTGGGGTTGCTCAGAGTCTGGGTTTCCGGTGTAAAGGCACAGCATGCAGAGAGTTGGTGAGGGTTGGAGAAATTAGTTCTGAACCCCTTTTCCCAGTGAAAGCTGAAAGTTGAGCCTAGATCTGCTTAAATCTGCACTAAGCACTTTTTTGAAAAGTGGACTGTGAAGTTGTCACCGTGGAAGAAAGGAGAAAAAAACGTTTTCTTTTGGTATTTAAATCTAACACGGCTTTTACTATCTGTGTTAGCCCTTGTACACACGGTCGGAGATTCCGACGGAATGTGTCCTATCGGACCGTTTTGTCGGATGATCCGATTGTGTGTGGTCTCCATCGGACTGTTTCCAACGGACCAAGTTTTCCAACTTGTCCATAAAATTTTCTGACAAAATGCTCCGATCGGACATACTCCAATCATGTGTAGCCTACTCTGACGGGCAAAGTGCCACGCATGCTCAGATCGAATTCCTAGACCAAAGCTTTTCGCTACTAGCCTGAACGTAGTCCCGTCGTAACGAAATAACGTCATCACGTTATTTACAATCGGATTTTCCGACAACTTTGTCCGACCGTGTGTATGGCAACAGTTTCGGACAAAATCCGTTGGACAAAATCCATCGGACAAAACCCAACGGATTTGGCTGTCAGAATGTCCGACCGTGTGTACAAGGGCTAAGAGTACAGTGTGCAGAGAAGCAGCGGTTTTGGGTTTGAATTTTTTTCTTTCCTCCTCCAGTGAAAGCTGAACTCAAATTTGTATTAAGCCCCCTTCCTCCCCTTTTTTGTTTGAGAAGTGATCTGTAAAACTGTTATTCTGTGCAAACCTCTTTTATTTTTTTTAGGCATTTAAATTCAAACAAGGAGTCCACTATCCCCGTGGGTTTCCTGCACAAGAGTGTGCAGAGTGTGCAGAGAGGTGGTGGAATTAAGTCTGAACTTTTCCCTGCTATTAAAGGTTGTGTTTAAATTTGTATTAACCATTTGTTGAGAAACAGACTTTGAAAGTATTTTTATTATTGTGTGGAAGAACTCTCTTTTTTTGGGTATTTAAATTTAATACGGACTCCACCATCTTTCCATCACCCCTGCAGCTTGCAGGTCAGCTCACTGGTTGCTGGCACTCACTGGTTGCTGGTGCGGAGGAAAGGAAGGAGGACACATTACTCAAAGAGATCAGGGTATTAATAAAAATGTCTTCCAAAAAAAAAAGAAGACCACTCTAATATGGAGTCTGGGGGCTCTCAAACAACGCGTTCAGCTGCAGCAGCCAAGTTAGGTCAGTATGCCCATACATCAGCAAATCCTGCAAATTCACCAGGCAAAGGGAATCAACATCAACAAGTGCAGGCAAAAACCTCAATGGAAGAACCAGTGGATAGGAGAAGCCATGGCTGGGATTTATCAGCCCCAAAACTATCAACTAGAAAGGGACATGTGGGGAACAACCTGGGGGAGTTATCAGCAGGTATATCCGTAATGATCCCCATTGCAGCTCCTGCGGCCCCAGGTGCTGCTTTGCTGGAGGAGAAAGAACCAACCCTGAAAGAAGTACTACTTGCTGTAAATGCATGCAGAGGGTCAGTGAGTGGGCTAAGTGATCAACTAATGGGAATCAACGAAGAATTGTTGTCAATAAGTCAGGAACTACAAAGAACTGTAGCAAGGACAGTAGCAGTCGAAGAAAGGCTAAGTGCAGTGGAGGACGATGTCAGTCCATTGAAACAAGAAATGAAAGTAATGAAACAACAAATAGAGTGCCAGGCATCAAAACTCAATTAAATAGAAAACAGATTACGTAGAAACAACATACGGGTAGTGGGCTTACCTGAACGCAGTGAGGGATCTCACCCCATAAGTTTTCTTGAGAAATGGTTTAAAGATATATTTGGAGAAAAGTTTTTTTCACCACTCTTCCTGATAGAAAGAGGCCACAGAGTCCCATTTAGAGCCCCGCTAAAAGATGGGTATCCTAGGCCCCTGCTTGTGAAGTTGCTTAATTATAATGATAAGGTAACTGCATTGCAAAAAGTGAGAGAGATGGGGGATATCTTTTACAGCGGGGCAAGGGTCTCGTTGTGCCCAGATTTCTCCCCAGAACTAAGTAAACGTAGAAGAGACTTTAAAACAGTTAAACGCAGTTTCTCAAAGAACAAAATCACTTATGCATTACTTTACCCAGCACGTCTTCGGATAATGTGGCAGAGGACCCTATGTTATTTGATACGCCTGGGAAAGCAGCCAATAATAATAATATATATATAAATGACAATACATGCATACATTGACACAATAGTCAATGTATGCATGACTATGTTATGTTGTATAAAAACAACACTTGTTTTTACACAACATAACATAGTCATGCATACATTGACTATTGAACTATGGGGTGTTTGATTTGTATGTATATACGTGCACCGTGTTGTTCCTGGCCTGTCCGTTGTATGTGGAGACGTCTTTACATGTATGGTGCATACCAGATTTTTTGGATGCCTCTGCCTGGAGAAGCTAGTTTTGTGCTTTCTGGATCTGCCTGGAGTGGTGGTACTTCTCTTATAGGAATATATGTGTCGCGTGGGGTGTGTAAGGGGCGGAAGACAGGATTGGGTCACAAGAACAGCCCCTAAGGGTAGCCTAGATAGGCAGAGAAGGGGATGGGGAGGGGGTTAAAATTAGATGGGAGGGAATAACATGGTATGTAATCACAAATAGCACATTTCAAATACAAGGGAGAAGGGAAGTAAAAAAATAAAATTAAGATTTTTGGGGGATACTCACACATTTTGAAGAATACACCTAAAAAAAAAAACAATACACTGATAGATCAAGGTCAAAATGTTTCTTTTTATTTATTTATTTTTTATTCGGCTGTATTCCTATTTTTTTTCTCTGCTATTGTTTTTCTCCCTTTTTGCACTGTATATACACTGAGCTATCTCTCCTCTAGTTCTCCTTCTCTTGTCTCTTATGGGTTCTTTCCGTTTTTTTCTCTTGTTCCCTCTCTCAATGTTTTTCTTGTTTTCATTTTTTTTTCTCACCCAGCTATGCTTTTTAAAAAATTCACTATAGGCTCCTGGAATGTCCGTGGG
Source organism: Lithobates pipiens (assembly GCF_037356315.1). Lineage (NCBI taxonomy): Eukaryota > Metazoa > Chordata > Amphibia > Anura > Ranidae > Lithobates > Lithobates pipiens. The sequence continues at coordinate 544,892,549 of NW_027507758.1, read as the reverse complement.
ATGGGTGACCCGATGAAAAGGGCTGTAATTTTTTCCAAACTTGACTTATATGAAGTGGATCTAATCTGCATACAAGAGACCCATTTAACAAAGGAAACATTGGTAAAATTAGCCAATAGGAAATATCAATACCAGTCTCACTCAGTTCACTCCTCCTACTCAAGGGGGGTGAGTATACTAGTAAAAAAAGGGTTATCTTTTGTGTGCAGTGAAATTAGCATAGATAAATTGTTATATCTTTTTGTATTGTCTTATAGAAAGTGTACCATATGTATTGGCAAATGTCTACATCCATCCACCCTTTAAAATGGAGGTTTTGTATGGATTAATGGAATTTGTGTTAAATAAGGAAGATATCCCAGTAAGGGTGGTAGGAGATTTTAATGAGGTACATGACAGAACATTATATAGATTTCCTATAAGAATGCGGACTGACGGAATGAGGGAGGAATGTCTATCCCAATTTTTGGAAGAAGTTGGGTGGTGCGATATGTGGAGAATAGGGAACCCAGATGTGCGGCAATACTGCTGTTTTTTGGGTACTCACTCAACATTATCTAGAATAGATATGGCTCTGGGTAATAGGGAAATATTGCAACTAATTATGAAAATTGTTTACCATCCAAGAGGGGTGTCAGATCACTCTTCACTAGTGATTACAATGAATACAGGAAAAAAGCATCCCCCGAGTAATTGGAAAATAAGTCTGTTCTGGCTGGAACTAATGGAAAAGCCAGAGGAGGTAAATTAAAAGTTAAAGGATTTTTTATCCTTCAACGTAGGGACAGCATCAGTGGGAGTGATATGGGACGCCTTGAAGGCTTTTTTGATTGAATTATTGATTCAACAAGTGGCTAGGATTAAAAGAAGTTCTAGGGACTGGGAAGAGAAGATCAGTGAGGAGGTGTTAGAAGAAGAAAAATCTTATGTAGAGGAACCATCTTTAATGAAACAAAGAAGTTGGCTTGAGAAACAGCAGGAATAGAAAATGTTGATTACAAAGAAAGTGGAGAATAAGCGGCTCTTTCAGAGACAGAATGCTTTTGCAGAGGGAGAGAGTGTAGGGCATATGCTCGCTCTTTTGACTAAAACTAACTCAACTCCTTCTAATATTACCACAATTAGAACAGTGAATGGAGGGATTTCCTCCCAGACTTCCACAATCCTAGATACATTTGAGGCTTATTATGACAATCTATATAAATCAAAGAGGGCAGTAACAACAGAGGCAGCAAATGCAATGAATGATTTCTTGGGGGGAATAAAAATACCGGTATTAAAAGCGGAAGACAGAGATGTAATGGAAGCCCCTATTATTTTGGAGAAGTTACAATTAGTGGTGAAGGGGATGGCAAATCAGAAGTCTCTGGGGCCTGATGGACTACCAGTAGAAATCTACAAATGGTATGGTGAGGTGTTGCTCCCAGAACTATTGAAGGTAGCAAACTGGGCAGTATCAGAAGGGAAGCAGTCTGCTTCAATGGCAGAAGCTACTATAACTGTACTACAGAAGGAGGGGAAGGACCGTCTGGAAACATCATCCTATAGGCCGATATCACTGTTATGCACAGACGTTAAAATTTTGGCCAGGGTGTTGGCAGTTAGGATGAATAAATACATTCAGAAACTCATACACCCGGACCAGTCTGGGTTTATCCCTGATAGAGCAACGAGTACTAATATCAGAAGGGTTTATCTGAATTTACATATTTTTTTACAAAAAGCCGCGCCTAGGTCAAACAATCTCGGTTGCAGCCTCCCCTAAAAATAAAACTCCCTTCCTGGAGTCTTACAAAGAAGATTTTTTTATGTACTACCTGGTATATGGCCCTATATCTTACTATTATACCCCAGATATTTCCGCTAAAAAGCAATGGGGCTAAGTATTTATAAAAGATATTCAACAGACAATGTAAGGACCCTGGAACCTATTATACAACATATATATATACTTTCTCTAAAAAAGACTTAATTATGTATTTCTAGGAGTATCAAATTTTCAATAACGTGAGCTTAATTCACAGAGAATTACAAATTAACCCTCTGTGAAATTTTAGGGCATCAAATTTACCAGCTTAGCTAAGCTATACGCTATTAAGCTCTATATCTCCAATAGTGTAGTACCACTCACATGTACTTGCTTCAATAATGTATAGTGTAGTACCACTTACATATGCTTACTTGTTTGCAATTATAAAGTGCCAAAAGTGCTCAATCTAAAAAAGAGAGGTGCTCAATCTGAAAAGAAATGTGTACCGTATACGTGCTAAACAGTGCAATTAACAGTAACTAGCATTTGTATGCAGTTATACAGCCTATCTTTAACTCAGAAAGTCCAGAGGTTACCTAAAAAACAAAAGACAAAAAACTAAAAACTAATAATCAGGCAGAACCCAAACAAAAATGATATATGTGTATATACAGTATGTGTGCAATAGTCTATGTGCAAAATGAAAAAAGAAGAAAACCAATTAGCGTCCACAAACGTAGTTCTTAAATGTGAAAGAAGTCCAGAAAAAAATTCATGAAGTGACTTTCGTGCTCGTGCAATCTTCAGGTGACTCGAGTGCTCCCCCACAAGGGTCCCCACTCACCAGATATTTACACCCCTGCAGGGGTTATATGTGTATAGATCAGCTCCCATATAGATGTACAGGCTCAACTCTCTCAGCTTTAGGCACCATACCATACGATTCCAGGGGTCAGATCCAATAAATATATATCATTCTTGTTAGTAGCAAGACCAGATATCTCCAATTTTAGTCCTCATAGAAAACAAAGAGTGGCTTCCATAGTGTAGTATTTGAAAAAACAATTTCCATTTTATAAAAAAAAAAAATTATAAAGTAAAATCAAGTACAAAAGTCCAAACAAATAAGTAAAACAATTTTTTATGTCAAAAGAGAAAACACATATTTTAAGCTCATGTTATTGAAAATTTCATACTCCTAGAAATACATAATTAAGTATTTTTTAAAAAATATATATATATGTTGTATAATAGGTTCTAGGGTCCTTACATTGTCTGTTGAATATCTTTTATAAATCCTTAGCCCCATTGCTTTTTATCGGAAATATCTGGGGTATAATAATAAGATATAGGGACATATACCAGGTAGCGCCAACAACCCAATTCTAGTACATAAAAAATTCTTCTTTGTAAGTTTTATTTTTAGGGGAGGCTGCAACCGAGATTGTTTGACGTAAGCACGGCTTTTTGTAAATAAAAAATCTGTTGGTGAGCCCCCTTCATTGGGAGCTTTTTGAGGCTGCAGCTATGGATATTTTCGGGTATATGAGTAATAGAAATATAGACATAGAAGGTATTTTTAACCAAGAGGTAGTAACTAATACACAGGACCTGTGCAGTCTGATGAAACAATTAAAGCACACAATGGAAAAACAATTGAGGGTATGGTAGGATATAGCCACCTTGGAAATATATATCAACGCAAAAATGACAACGAGAAGTCTGAGGTGGGACCTCAATCCCAATGATAAAATTGATGATATAGAACTTATGGAAGAATGGTACTTCTTTTTTAACAAAAGTGAGAATGAACTGTTGCATAAAATTGTCAAGAGGAGACAGTATAAACTGAAAGGGCTTGAGGGTAATATAGCTGAAATTAAGCAACAGCTACTACCCTTTGGCAATCATAAAGATTATAAGGATAAAGAAAAAGAACTTCAGGACACAATAAAGAAATATGATATAGAGGTACAAGCAAAAAAAATGAAAAAGTTCAAAAGAGATGTGCTGGACTAAAATGAAATGAAAGTATATAAATGGCAAGCAGGGTTTCAGGACCCTAATGACGAAGGAGATTATGCCTTGATGGATGATAGTCCAGACGGCAACATGGAAGTTGTAACATCAGGGTCTTTGGCTAATATATCACAACAAGTAGTCAGAACTGATCTGGCACAAGGGAACCAACAGATGGGCAGATCATAAAACCGGACGAATGAAAGAGTAGAGAATAGAAGAGTGAGCTACCAAGAACCTTTTATATCTGATGTTCCGAGCACACTGAGATATAATATACCTACCAGAAATCGTTTTTCACCTTTAAGGGTTTATCAATATAACATGTACCCACAGTATGGGGAAGATTTTAGAGAGGGTAGGGGATATTACCCCAGGAGAGATTTTAGAGATCAAAGAGATTTTCCCAGGAGTGGCCCATGAGACAGACCACCAGGGAGATGGATGGCCAGAGTTCCATACAGGAATCTTGGATGGAGAGGAACAAATGGGAACAGAGGAGGTCCCCGAGGAGGATACTACAGAACAATGGGGAATCAAGAACAACATCAAGGGCATATGGAACAGCGCCCCCCAAAGGTCAGACTGGGAGAACAATTATGGAAGGGAGGCAGCACCTATACAGAGGTCTATGGAAAGAGGAAACTGACCAAGGGAAACAGAGGAGGGAAGAAGAAGCAAAAGAAGAAGAGTATAATAGGAAAAGGAATTTATAATCTGAGCACGATCCATTTTACAGAAGAAGAGATAAAAGTCCTAGATTTAGGACTAAAGTTTGCTCCTGAGAAACCAATAGATGAATTTGAAACATATATTGATTTGAAGAAATTCATGAGAAAACTGAATTTGAAAAAACATTTTGCACTGAATACAGACACCAGGGTGAGGGATGAACCAACATATGTTCAGGCGGATTTGAGGAATAAATCCATCTTCAATCCGAATACACCCGGTAACCAATGCTTAGGGGCCTTCAGCAAAATGGTGGGAGAAGATTTGAGGAAATTGGAAAAACGGAATACCAAGAAGACAAAGAAAATGTGGAAAATTATAAAATAATTGGGGGAAAGGAAGGAAGTGGTTATAAGGCCAGCCAATAAAGGGGGGGGGGGGGGGGGGGGGGTTGGTGATCTTGAATAAGTCTGACTACCAGGAGGAGATGGAGAATTTGCTGAAAACAGAACATACTTATAAAAAATTGAGAGGGAACCCGAGACGTGAATATGAAGAAAAATGAAAGGCGTTTGTAAATAAAGGCAAAGAAAGTGGTATTTTGAATGCCAAAGAAGCGGAGTACTTGGTATCAAATTCCACAAAAACCCTGGTTATCTATTATACACCTAAGATACACAAGAGGCTAACAAAGCCTCTTGGGAGGCCAATTATTAGTGGAATAAACTCAGTATTCTCAAGACTGGGAGAATACCTAGATATGTTTTTGAAACCTTTAGTACAAAAAGGGAAATCCTACTTACAGGACAATTCTCAGCTTACAGAAGAACTTCAAAGAATAAATGGCGCACATGGATATCTATTGCCCACTATCGATGAAATTCCCTATATACAAGCATTTCACAGGAAGATGGACTTAAGGGTGTGGAAAAAGCACTTTGTGAACATACAGATATGAAGCATGAGCAAATTAGGTATATAATTGAAGGTCTACAGTTAGCCATGGGATGTAATTATTTCTGGTATGACCATAGCTACTATGTCCAAACAAAGGGAGAAGCAATGGGGACTCATTATGCCCCTAGTGTGGCTAACCTTATGATGAATATGTGGGAGGAAGAATATGTGTACAAGAAAAACATACCCCAATTGAAATTCTATCGTAGGTACATTGACAATCTTACTATATTGTGGGATCAGATACCTTTGAACAATTTCTGAATAATTTGGATAATAATAGATATGGTATCACTTTTACTGAAAAATGGAGTGACCATAAGATTGAATATTTAGACCTAGGGATTTTCAAAAAAGAAGGAGAATTAAATACTAGGACCTTTTTCAACACAACCGACAGAAACTGCTATATACCGATGTCGAGCTGCCACCATCCGAAGTGGAAAGGAAACATTCCCAAAGGTCAGCTGCTAAGACTCCGTAGAAATTTCCACACATCAGAGGATTACCATCTATAGGCAGATATCCTAATAGAGCGTTTCTGCGAAAAAGGCTACACACCAGACCCACTATTCAAATTAAAGAGAGAGAAAAGTAATATGGATAGAAATACCTTGTTCGAGAAACCAAATAAAAAGGAAAATAAAATGGAGATGGCATTCATTACAGGCTATAATACTCAATACAAAGATTTTGAAAAAATAATCAAAAAATATTGGCCTATTTTGCATGAGGATAGAGTGCTATCTAAAGTTTTGCCAAAAAAACCTGTTTCATATATAGAAAAGCCCCTACTCGTCAACCCACCAAAAACAATAAAAAATGTTGACGATATGAAGGGCTTTTATAGGTGCCAAAGATGTCTTCCGCGAAAAGTCAGTAAAAAACAACCCCGCAAAAAAAAAATTTTTATGGCTAGAACTGACCATAAAGAGTACGATAAGATAAGGGAATTAATAACTTGTCGGAGTACACATGTAACCTATTTGTGAGGATACGGGAACATATTAATTTGTCCGAATCATAACTTATCTCCCCATTTTGACGAATTCCATCATAGGGACCCCTCGTGCTTGATATTCTATGGGATTGATTGTATTAACGACAACTGGAGAGGAGGGAATAAGACCACCCTGATATCCCAAAATGAAACGGCCTGGTATATATTGGTTGGGGACTCTTGCCCCCAGAGGTCTCAACCTTGATATAGACTTAAACTGTTTTATAGCAAATCCATGATCCACTTTAGGTAGTGTAGAATGCCTGGATGGTTTTGGAGATATAGGGGAACCCCCTTTTTTTCTGGGAAGATTTTTGTGCCCCCATATCCCAATATATTTTTGTACTGACTTAACGCAACCTGAATAGACTCAGTATAACAGTACCCCCTAAAGAAAACACACTTTTATTCCACCTATTCTTGTTTTTGCACATAGGGGTGTTTGCTTCTAATTGATGGACCAGTGGTGCCGTAATGGATAATTTGTACATATGGTAATATAGTGACCTATAGGCACCACTTGGGCAAACTTAGGGGAGAAGCACATACATCTCCTTTTAAGTATAATATATGGTATGCCTTTGCGGTATGTAAAAGGTCGAGTAGGCAATATGTCCTTCTAGTTTTCTTGGTCCTCCTCTTTTTCCAATTTATTGGATATATAAGGTAATTTTTGGGCTATATATATATCCGCATGTAATATATAATTTTTTTTACTAATACTCTCATTAACCTCATAGTTTGTATATGTAAGATGTGAATGAGGTTTAATTGCCCTATATGGGATAGCAGGGTAATGGGAAGCTCCAACTTGTAGTATTAGAATAACGCAGGGTGTTTGACTAGGTAATATCTGGATTGCAAAAGAAGTTGCAAAATCCTGAACCTCAATACACCCACCGGATGCATTAAGATGCACTCTGAGGCTGTAGTAGCGAGAAACTGCCCGCTGTATGTAGTGTATAGGGGTTGTATACCTTAATACATGTTGCTGTATACCTTCTAAGTTGTAGTTGTTGTCTGTGTGCTTGATGCAGCCAGCAGCCTTATCTGGATCTCTGCGGACTGTGAGTGCGCACAAAGCTGAGATAGATGCGCACATACGTGACTGCAGAGGGTTTGTAAAAAATACACAGGTTGGTTTGCGGGGGATGCACAAACACAGAGATAAATTGGTGGTGTATAATTTAATGTTTTATATGCACTGCTGTAAAACATTATGTATAGGTAGATAAAAAGGTTCTTATGTGCTTGGCCGATATATTATTCTGTCCCACTATGATATGTTACGATACTCCACCCCCTTCCCAAGGCTGCTTACTACAAGAAATATCCCTTTGGTTTGTTATTAATTGGGAAGTATGAACTGAATGAAACCTTTTCTATTGGCTGGCTGCGAGAGGGGGTGTGGACTCTTCCTTATAATACATAGCGTGTAGTGGCGTGACACTGCCTCTGAAGACATCAATGACGAAACGCGCACGATGGAGCCACGCACACTACCTCACTTCCGGGAGACTCGATTGTGTAGAGCACAGTTCGAACGCATGCCGCGCATCCACCGACCGGGTCCCCATATAGACAAAACACTAAAGGTGATTATATAAAGCTGCAAAGAACTCTTTTGGAAAAGCCTTGGTCCCTTGGCCCCTCTTGGGAGGGATATATGAACTTTTCAGACTAATACATATTGGAATAGCCTTATTATAATACATTGCATTCCTGTATTAGTCGGATAGATAATCTAATGGGACGTTTTGCATAAAAACTTTTTATTTATTTTTTTTAAGTTGTATTCTTTCTTTTTTTTTACATACATATTTGTTTGGACTTTTGTACTTGATTTTACTTTATACATTTTTTTTTTTTTTAATAAAATGGAAATTGTTTTTTCAAATACTACACTATGGAAGCCACTCTTTGTTTTCTATGAGGACTAAACTTGGAGATAACTGGTCTTGCTACTAACAAGAATGATATATATTTCTTGGATATGACCCCTGGAATCGTATAGTATGGTGCCTGAAGCTGAGAGAGTTGAGCCTGTACATCTATAAGGGAGCTGATCTATACACATATAACCCCTACAGGGGTGTAAATATCTGGTGAGTGGGGACCCTTGTGGGGGAGCACTCGAGTCACCTGAAGATCGCATGAGCACGAAAGTCACTTTATTAATTTTTTGCTGGACTTTTTTCACATTTAAGAACTATGTTTGTGGACGTTTTTTTAGGTAACCTCTGGACTTTCTGAGTTAAAGATAGGCTGTATAACTGCATACAAATGCTAGTTACTGTTAATTGCACTGTTTAGCACGTATATGGTACACATTTCTTTTCAGATTGAGCACCTCTATTTTCTAGATTGAGCACTTCTGGCACTTTATAATTGCAAACAAGCAAGCATATGTAAGTGGTACTACACTATACATTATTGGAGCAAGTAGATGTGAGTGGTACTATACTATTGGAGATATAGAGCTTAATAGTGTATAGCTTAGCTAAGCTGGTAAATTTGATGCCCTAAAATTTCACAGAGGGTTAATTTATAATTCTCTGTGAATTAAGCTCATGTTATTGAAAATGTGATACTCCTAGAAATACATAATTAAGTATTTTTTAGAGAAAGTATATATATATATATGTTGTATAATAGGTTCTAGGGTCCTTACATTGTCTGTTGAATATCTTTTATCTTTTTTTAATTTAGAGATGCCAACTGAGAATGTAGGGACTAGAGCTATCTTGTCTCTAGATGCAACTAAGGCATTTGACAATTTAGAATGGGATTACCTCTGACTGGTTTTAGAGAAATGTGGGTTTGGCCCCTCTTTTATTAAATTGGTAAAAACATTTTATAATTCCCCAAGGGCCAAAGTAAATTAATAATGAATATTCAAAACATTTCAACTGGAGAGGGGGACGAGACAGGGTTTTCCCCGTCTCCCCTCCTCTTTGCATTGGCAATAGAATCACTGGCAATCGCGATCAGAGCCACACAGGGTATTCAGGGATTTCAGAGGAAGGTAGGGGAAGAAAAAACTGCATTGTACGCAGATGATGAACTGCTCTTTTTGGGAGATACTGAGACATCTCTGAAAAATGTGGTTCAGCTAGTAGAGCTATATGAACAATTTTTGGGTCTGGTGATAAATTGGGAAAAGTCAGCACTTTTACCCGTGAATCCTTTGGAAAATATAAATCTAGAAGGCATCCGCCAGTTAAAAGTAGTGGAAAAGATGGACTATCTGGGGTTCGTGGTAACACGGAACCCAGAACAATACATAAGTAATAATTTAGGCCCTCTTTTAGTAAAATTTAAAAGAAACATTTGGACATTTGGGGATGATTGCCACTGTCAGTAGCTGGACAAAGCAACCTTATCAAGATGATATGGATGCCACAATTAATCTACGTGCTTCCTAAATCCCCAGTATGGATAAGTAAAGAATGGTTCAGAAATTTAGAAACCCTCTTTAGAGAGTTGATTTGGAAGAAAGAAAGAGTGAGGATAAGCCTTCAAACTTTACAATTGCCAACAAATGAGGGAGGGATAGCCGTCCCTCATCCCTGTAGTTATTTTTTAGCGGCCCAATTACAGCATTTGTGTGGGTGCAGCAAAAGAGGAGGAGAGAACGCTAGTGGTAAAATTATGTTATTAGGTGCCCCACACAATACTATAATAGAAACTTTGGAGGCAGACAGACTCCTTCCTGGTTAAATATCCAACGCTGAAAATGATTATGAGAGTGTAGAATGCAGGTAACATAGCGTTGGGGTATGAGGGACTAACTGAATATTCCCCTTTATGGGATAATAAACACCTGCAGGAAATTTAGGCCATGGGGAAGATAAGAGAATGGGAAAATATGGGCATTACTAAGGGGGTACAATTATGTGAGGACGGCATATTGAAATCTTTCTCAGAATTGAGTAGAGAACATGGAGTACCTCACACCTCATTTTATAGGTACCTTCAAATAAGACACACTCTCCAAGTCCAATTCAAAGCACAACCAGTATTATGGCAACAAATACCACATCTTCAAAGGTTAACCAAGGAAGGCACCTCTAAAGGTATTATTTCAGAGCTTTATCTACAGATTAGTAGTAGATCCATATCTAGAGAAAGTGTGGTGAAAATTAAAGGGAAATGGGAGAAAGATGTAGCAATTATAAAAGCTGAACAGTGGGAACAGGTACTGGAGCGAGGGCCATTTGTGTCACTTTCCCCATCACAGAGAATATTTCATTTATTTTTAGTGCATAGAGTTTATTATACTCCAAAGAGGCTATATATGTATGGGAGGAAATCAGATGATACGTGCCCCAGATGCCAGGATACAGGCGACCTTATACGCATGATATGGAAATACCCGAAACTACATAGGTATTGGACCACAGTATTGGATACTATTAATATAACTTTTGGGACTAGAGTAGAGCGGGAGGCAAAAATTTGTTTACTAGGATGTATGGAAGAGAGATGTGGGCAAACAAATATCATGGTAGCGGCACAGAGGTGCATGTTCCAGACTAGAAAATTGATTGCACAAAATTGGCAATCTCCGAAGGCTCCGAAACTGGCAGAATGGGTTAATGTAATAAATACGACTGTATGGAAAGAAAGAGCAGTATTTATCAAAAGAAGGAATTTTAATAAATTTAAAAAACTGTGGGAACCGTGGTTGAGAAGGATGGGTTGCCCACCATAAGGGAAGTATAGAGGAGTACAGTAAGTGAAACTATGTGATACTGTGTGGAAAAGAGCAGGAGAAGGAGTAAACAAACAAATAAGAAATAACAATTCTCTCCAGGGAACATATAAAAAAGATGTAAGTGTTATGTAAAGTAAAAGTAAATAGTGGCTGTTTATATTAGTGGCATGGGGAGGGAAGGGAGGATGGCGAAGGGGTATAATAGTTATTTTGTAAAAAAGTGTATATGTGTTTTTGCTTGTATAAATATTGATGTATTTTCAATGGAGGTTTTGTATTGATGAAAATTAGTTTAAAAAAAAGAATTAAAAAAAAGAACGTGGTGGTGTACAGCACGTACAACGGGGCTATAAAAAGGAAGTTCAATAGCCAGTAGCCAATAGCTTCCATCTCGTACTTGCTTCAGAGCATGCATAGTTTTTGGTCCGTCGGAACAGCATACAGAAGAGCATTTTTTTCGATAGGAATTGGTTCCGTCGGAAATATTTAAAACATGTTCTATTTGTAGGTCCGTCAGAATTTTCATAAAAAAATTCTGAGGCATTCCGTCTGGCTTTTTCTGTCGGACATTCTGCTTGTGTGTACGTGGCATTAGATGTAATGGCTGCATTAGTTTACCTTTTTAGTCTTTTTTTACTTTCTTTTTCCCTGATGATCCAGCTGGTAAGCCTATTATTTTTCAACAGACTAAGTTGTCCAGACAAAGTAACAGTTATAAGGTTGAGACAAACCATTTATGCCGTGTACACACGAGCGGAATGTCCGACAGAAAAAGTCAGACAGAAGCTTTTCATTGTATATTCCGATCGTGTGTATACCTCATGAGACTTTTTTTTACGAAAATTCTGATGGACCTAGAAATAGAACATGTTTTAAATATTTCCGACGGAACCAATTCCTATTGGGAAAACCGCTCGTCTGTATGCTGTTCTGACGGACCAAAAATGACACATGCTCTGAAGCAAGTACGAGACGGAAGCTATTGGCTACTGGCTATTGAACTTCCTTTTTCTAGTCCCGTCGTACATGTTGTACGTCACCGCGTTCTTAACAATCGGACTTTGGTGTGATCTTGTGTACGCACGACAGTTCCAGCAGAACTTCGTAGGAAAAACCTTCAGAGTTTATTCCGACGGGAAACTGGTCGTGTGTACGTGGCATCACTGCTGACAGAGGTAGACAAGGACAGCAGTGTACATATCGAAATGTAGTAGTTTAAGACACTTTTATTGTGAAAAAAACAATTGGCAACTTACACTTTGACAAATAGGACTTGCATGTAAACACAACCACCTCAGGTAGCAACTTCTATATGGAGCAGGGTGCAATGTGACTAGATAGATGTGTCAGCTCCTGCAGCTGTAAAACCAAGAGAGACCACCAGAGGCACTGATCTAAGTGTAGCAGGATAGTAAGAACAGTATACCTAATTACTCACAATATGGCAGGAGGGTAAGCACATGTTATCTAAGTCCATCAATGAGTACAGTATCCATGTCTTGTGAGTGAACTGCCATCACTCAGGTCATCTGGATAGCCAGGAACCTTGCGGGATGCCAGAGAGCCGGAAGATGGGGGCTTCAGTGAAACATACGTGCACCCAGAAGTGAGGTCCCAAGCATCGGGCTGTAAGGGGGCATTTTAGATGGAGACACCTCTTCTTCAACTTCTTGCCATTTGCTATGTGTATATTCTCTCACTATCCTGCTACACTTAGATTAGTGCCTCTGGTGGTCTCTCTTGGTTTTACAGCTACAGGAGCTGCCACATCTGGTCACATTGCACCCGGATCCATATAGAAGTCGCTACCTGAGGCGGTTGTGTATACATGCAAGTCCTATTTGTCAAAATATAAGTTGGCAATTGTCTTTTCAAAATAAAAGTGTTTTATCTGCTACACTGACATGCGCCCTCTGCTGTCCTTGTCTATCACTTCAAAGAAACTTTCAGTCTCTAAAGAGGTGATGCCCGAAAGTGTTCCTCAACCCTGTGAGAGCCCGCCTCTGGAAAACTATTCTGACCCTATATGAAATTGTTGCTTAGTTACCTAGATAAACAACACAGAGCTCTATACAGAGGAATTGATCACCTTGTTTCTTTTCCCTGCAAATTAGGGTAAAAAGCATCACACAATATACACAGTAACATTTGCTAGGCACACAACTAACCCCTGGATTTCCCTTAGATGTTAACCCCTTCCTAGCCTGTGTCAGTAGTACGTTGACAGTGAATATTATTATCACTGATCATTAAATTAGTGTCACTGGAGATGTCAGTGGCAGTTAGTCCCCACAACGTGTCAGTTGGTGTCAGATTGCCCACCACACTATTGCCCACCACACTTATACACAATACAACTATAAGTTTCTGAGCACCATCATTACTAGTATAATAAATAAATAAATAAACATTCCAGTATATATTACATAGTTTTTAAACGCTATACCTTTCTTGCAAACCAATTAATATAAAGTTATTGGGATTTTTTTTAACCAAAGACATGTAGCAGAATACATTTTGGCCTAAATGTGCAAAGACTTTTTTTTTTAGATAAGTTTTCTAGCAGAAAGTACAACATTTTTTTTTTTCAAAAATGTCTGTGTTTTTTTTGCTTATATATAAAAATAAATAAATAAATAAAAACTGCAGTGATCAAATACCACCAAAAGAAAACGTTATATGTGTGAAACAAATTATATAAATTTAGTTTGATTAAAGCATGACTGCACAAGTGCCAGTTAAAGTAGCGCAGTGCCAAATAGAAAAATTTGTCCTAGTCATGAGGGGGGTAAAATATTCCAGAGCTCAAGTGGTTAATTTGCCTCAACAGACTCTCCACTGGGGTTCACAGGGGCCATGTGGACTGGTATGGCTGCAATTATTCTACAGCTTGGAGCAAGAGAAGAGCAGTTACTCATAAAAAAATACTCCTAATATGAGAGTTTGAATTGGCACTAAACTCTAGTTTAAAAAGTATATTCAATTATACATTCATAACTCAAAAATGCCTTCTATTACTCCTTGAAATCTCCAAATCCTTTTTTTTTCTGCTGCTGTTATTTGACTTTCTGTTACAGAATGTCTAAGCCTTCTCTATGGTCCCACTGTATGTAGGAATGTAGTCACCCTCTCTTGCTCACCCCCAACATATACCATGGACGACTGGATGTGTAGCGTGCACAGAGAAGTGCATGTGGCCCCAATCAATGCACACAGATCACTCCTATAGAATTATTTTTTGGAGAATAAGGGTATTGTTTATTGTCACTTTAACTGATTCCTGCCTGGCTGGGTGGGACTGCTCTCTTTCTGGGAGGACCTTATATTACATTATATTACGTCCTCACATTGTTGGCGTGCAGCTCAGCGACTAGTGGTGAGCTGTGTAACTCAGACACAGCACATCACTGAGAGCACTGATCATCAGTGCCCTGATTATCAGTGCAGCCCCATCAGTGCAGTATATCAGTGCCTATCAGTGCAGCATATCAGTACCCATCAGTACAGCCTATCAATGCCAATCAGTGCAGTCTATCAGTGCCCATCATTTCAGCCTATCAGTGCCCATTAGTGCAGCATATCAATGCTGCCTTATTAGTGCAGTCTCATCAGTGCCCATCAGTGAAGCCTATCAGTGCCACCTCATCTGTGCCCATCAGTGCTGCCTCACCAGTGCAGCCTCATCAGTGCCCATCAGTGCAGCCTATCAGTGCCCATCAGTGCAGCCCCATCAGTGCAGCATACTAGCGCCTATCAGTGCAGCATATCAGTGCCCATCAGTACAGTCTATCAGTGCCCATAAGCACAGTCTATCAGTGGCCTTCAGTGCAGCCTATCAATACCCATCAATGCAGCATATCAGTGCCTATCAGTACCCATCAATGCAGCCTATCAGTGCTTATTAGTGCAGCCTCATCAGTGCCTCTTTATTAGTGCTCATAAGTGCCAGTGCCACCTCATCAGTGCCACCTCACCAGTGCCTATCAGTGCAGCCTCATCAGTGCCCAACAGTCTAGCATCGTCAGTGCCCATCAGTGCAGCCTCATCAGCAGGGCAGCACGGTGGTGTAGTGGTTAACACTTTCATCTAGCAGCAATAGGGTTGCTGGTTCAAATCCTGACCACAACACCACCTGCCTGCATGTTCTCCCTGTGCCTGCGTGGGTTTCCTCTGGGTACTCCAGTTTCCTCCCACACTCCAAAGACATGCTGGTAGGTTAATTAGACCCCGTCTAAAAATTGGCCAAAATATGTGTATGTGTATGTGTTTGTAAGTGCGTCAGGATCCTATGGGGCAAAGGACCACGCTATACCGCAGATGGACACCGGTGACAAAAAGCACCCTGAGGCAATTGCATAGGTACTACTATACAAGTCATTCATTCAGTGTAGCCTCATGAGTGACAAAGAACAATTATTTATTTGCATTTTATAATAGAAACGAAAAAAAAAGTATTTTTTTTTTCAAAAAATTTTTTTTTCATTTGTTTAGCAAAAAAAAAAAAACCACGTAGTGATAAAATATCACCAAAAGAAAGCTCTATTTGTGTGGAAAAAAAAGATAAAATATGTAATATCGGTACAGGGTTTCATGACGACCCAATTGTCATTCAAAGTGCCACTGAACTGAAAGCTGGAAATTTACCTGGGCAGGAAGAGGGTGAAAGTGTCCGGTATTGAAGTGGTTAAGCTTGCTTGCTATAGGCAGCTGCTCTGCTTTTTCTACGACTTTTATAAATAACTCACAAAGTACTTTATAATAATAATAATAATGAAGGTTTAGTGTTCTGAAACTCTTATTCTTGAAAGGCTAAGAATGCTTTCAAATAAATGGATACTTTGAGCTCCACTCCACATTAATTTTGTTTGAAGTGACTTTCATTGTTTTAACAATTTGTGAAATATTGAGATAGGCTCTGTTTGTATTACTTATACAGTGCCTTGCGAAAGTATTCGGCCCCCTTTAACTTTTCAAGCTTTTGCCACATTTCAGGCTTCAAACATAAAGATATAAAATTTTAATTTTCTGTGAAGAATCACCAACAAGTGTGACACAATTGTGAAGTGGAACGAAATCTATTGGATAATTTAAACTTTTTTAGCAAATAAAAAACTGAAAAGTGGTGCGTGCAAAATTATTCGGCCCCTTTACTTGCAGTGCAGCAAACTCACTCCAGAAGTTCAGAGAGGATCTCTGAATGATCCAATGTTGTCCTAAATGACTGATGGTGATAAATAGAATCCACCTGTGTGTAATCAAGTCTCTGTATAAATGCACCTGCTCTGTGATAGTCTCAGGGTTCTGTTGAAAGCGCAGAGAGCATCATGAAGACCAAGGAACACACCAGGCAGGTCCGTAATACTGTTGTGGAGAAGTTTAAAGCCGGATTTGGATACAAAAAGATTTCCCAAGCTTTAAACATCCCAAGGAGCACTGTGCAAGCGATCATTTTGAAATGGAAGGAGTATCAGACCACTGCAAATCTACCAAGACCCGGCCGTCCCTCTAAACTTTCAGCTCAGACAAGGAGAAGACTGATCAGAGATGCAGCCAAGAGGCCCATGATCACTCTGGATGAACTGCAGAGAACTACAGCTGAGGTGGGAGAGTCTGTCCATAGGACAACAATCAGACGTACACTGCACAAATCTGGCCTTTATGGAAGAGTGGCAAGAAGAAAGCCATTTCTCAAAGATATCCATAAAAAGTCTCGTCTAAAGTTTGCCACAAGCCACCTGGGAGACACACCAAACATGTGGAAGAAGGTGCTCTGGTCAGATGAAACCAAAATCCAATTTTTTGCCCACAATGCAAAACGATATGTTTGGCGTAAAAGCAACACCGCTCATCACCCTCAACACACCATCCCCACTGTCAAACATGGTGGTGGCAGCATCATGGTTTGGGCCTGCTTTTCTTCAGCAGGGACAGGGAAGATGGTTAAAATTGAGGGGAAGATGGATGCAGCCAAATACAGGACCATTCTGGATGAAAACCTGTTGGAGTCTGCAAAAGACCTGAAACTGGGACGGAGATTTATCTTCCAACAAGACAATGATCCCAAACATACAGCAAAATCTACAAAGGAATGGTTCACAAATAAACGTATCCAGGTGTTAGAATGGCCAAGTCAAAGTCCAGACCTGAATCCAATCGAGAATCTTCGGAAAGAGCTGAAAACTGCTGTTCACAAACACTCTCCATCCAACCTCACTGAGCTCAAGCTGTTTTGCAAGGAAGAATGGGCAAGAATTTCAGATTCTCGATGTGCAAAACTGATAGAGACATACCCCAAGTGAGTTGCAGCTGTAATCGCAGCAAAAGGTGGCTCTACAAAGTATTAACGCAAGGGGGCCGAATAATTTTGCACGCCCCACTTTTCATTTTTTTATTAGTTAAAAAAGTTTCAAAAATCCAATAGATTTCGTTCCACTTCACAATTGTGTCCCACTTGTTGGGGATTCTTCACAAAAAATAAAAATTGTATATCTTTATGTTTGAAGCCTGAAATGTGGCAAAAGGTTGAAAAGTTCAAGGGGGCCGAATACTTTCGCAAGGCACTGTATATATGGCAGTGTATGATTTTATTTTATTTTTATTGTTTTTTTTTTGTTATTTCGATATAGCAGCTGATATTAGTCAGATTATAACAAAAGTGAATATACAAAAAATATTGCTAAGTAATTGTAATCAAAGTACATGAAAGTATAACATGACATGAAATTGTCAGGGTAAGAGCGCCCTCTTCCCCTGATGATGTCTGCCTACTGATGAAATGCGTTTGGCAGGACCTGGTCCATGATGTCATCATGTCCACCGGAGGATTGGCGGTGGCTTTTTCGTATTTGCTATCCTGTCTTTTTACTATGTAAGTGTAATACATTTAATAAAACAACTTGCTTTATGTGGTTTATGCTATGGATTTTGGCCTTTGTTTTCTTTACTTCCCATGTGATTTTGATTGTGAGTGACTGAACGGGAGGGGCTCGGAGGTCTTATCATTATTCTCTTGTCTAAAGCGCTATTTGATCTCGTACCATTTAGGGATCCTATGCAGCTGTAAGAGGCTTGTGCACTGTGGTGGTGGATTCCCTGGTGATTATTATGAATTTGGAGTGTGTCACTTTCATAACAGCAGCTTAATTTTTCATCTGAGAACTTTCATAATATAAACATGATTTTGTATGTTCACTTTAGTTATCACCATACATTTAAAGGGATAGGGAAGCAATTTGTCTTTAAAGCGGAGTTCCAGGCTTTTTACTGTATGTTTATTAAAAGTCAGCAGCTACAAAAAGTGCAGTTGCTGACTTTTAATAAACAGACACTTACCTGTTCCATGGTCCAGCGATGCACCTGGCCATGACACCTTTTGGCTTCACGGAACTCCCGGAGTGGACAGGCAATCTCCTGGGGCTTGTCACGTGTCCCAGGAGATCGCCTAGAGGGAGGAGCCGCCTAAGGCAAAAGGAGGAGTCGCCTTGGCGGTCCCTGGGCGGAAGGAGGAAGTAAAACAGGAAGTCCCCTTCCTAATGAAGCCCCCACCCCCCCCCCCCCCCCAAAAAAAAAAAATTACATGCCAAATAAGGGGGCGAGGAGTGCTTAAAGCGGAAGTTCCATTTTTGGGTGGAACTCCGCTTTAATATTTATACTGATTAACCTACCAGCATGTCTTTGGAGCGTGGGAGGAAACTGGAGTACCCAGAGGAAGCCCACACAGGCACAGGGAGAACATGCAGGCAGTGTTGTGGTTAGGATTTGAACCAGCAACCCTATTGCTGCTAGATGAAAGTGCTAACCACTACACCACCGTGCTGCCTTGCTGGTGAGGCTGCACTGATGGGCACTGTAGACTTTTTTTGTGCTGTTGTTCTTTTGTACGCTAGACGCAGGAATTTATTTTCCTATGTTTTATATTATTTAGAGTCTGTTTGCACTATCTGCACACTAAAATTATAAATTTTAGCCTGCAGGCTAGTCTATGTCATGTAATGCTTTGTGTTGTTACAATGCAGGGCACTGTTTTGTTTTTGTTTTGTTTTTTAACTAAGCAGAGGTGCAGTGTGAAAACAGAAGGCGATTAAGATGACTTCAAGTGCATTAACATTCTGCATTTTTATGTTGTTCACTACAACCTACCTGGAGGAAGTGTTGCAATTTGAACATGGTGCATAGAAAACAATATTTTTTTATGCGCCCTCACAGTGACTGGTGTCGATCAAGTGCAGAAAAATACCAGTCACTACTGGTCTATTTATAAAACATTTATTGCATGAACGTCAATAACATTTGTGCAAGCTGAACTAAAATTCACAGTATGTTTTCATATAGATTAACTACTGTATCATCAGCTCCATCTAGTGGACAAAATGTGGTATATTTTCTAATTATTTCAGAAAAAGATTATTTCAGAAAAAGATACTGCATTTTAACCACTAGATTAAGCTGTTTTTTTTTTTTTTTAAATTACCTCATAGTTTGAATGGTTCCTTTTGGCTGAGAGTAGTATATATTTAAAATGTCCTTTTGCAACAGTAGCATTGTTTTAACAAAAAAAGGAAAAAAACATACATATCCCAAGCTAGAACATAGCCCAAAACATATCCCACTCTCACTGTAAAATGAGGCCATGGATTTCCCATACCACCTTGTGTACGAGTTGGGCATAAGTCCCAAGGAAGTAGGACTTTAAATGATGCAGATTTGACACTGAGGTGAGCACACAGGAGTTGATATGAAAATAATTTGAATTGGTACAAATAGTTAAAATTACATACAGAGATAAGCACATCTCATATTGTAAACCATAGCATAACATGATGTATAACATTGATACGTGTTCCCAATACTTGATAACAATTCATGTAAGTAGAATCACTCAATGCATTTCGCGTGAGATAATATCTCCGCTTCTTCAGGGAAATTCAGATCTAATTATTATAGATTTAAAGAAACACCATCATTATCACATTATGCCAAATAAATAGATGCTAGGGTGGTAGTTACGGCGCTCACCTGTTATTGATTGAATTTACGGGCAAACCCGCCTATTAATGCTTGTGCCTAATTATTTGAAATAAAAATGAAAAAAATATAATGCAAATAACAATTCTTTTGTGCATTGAGTGCTATGTTAGCAATACTTCTCCCAAAGAAAAAATTATTTGTATATATAGAAAACAAAAAACAAACAACAAATGGAAAAATAACAAATTAATAATGAAATGAATGTGTATATCTCTATCACTATGAGATATACAAAGTGCAAAAAAGATGCTCAAACAAACCACTTATTACAATATTAAAGTGCTTATATAAATTTATATATGCAAATATGCAAATAAAACCCCCTTATTGCAATACTAAAGTGCTAATATGAATTTGTGCAAACCATACGAGAAAAAGTGCTACGTGCTTAACAAAGTGCCATAATAACAATGTCGGCTATGCAAAAAGTGTCATGTGCTCCTGAAGTTGCCACAGAACATAAATCCAGTCTCTTTTGTTCATAAAATCGCTAAAGAGAGGCATGCACTTTTTTCAAAATGAGGGGGAGTCAGGGGAAGCTGAGCGATCTGGGGAGCAGACGGAGGAAGTGAGGAAAAATTATTGAAAATTACTGGATGTCAACCAGATCAGCTCTGCAAAGCGGCACAGGGGCTCACACTGTGGAGGCGCATTAACCCCTTATGGGGAAAGGGAGCTGGTGAGTGCGGTTATTTTTCTTACACACAGAAGTCGCACCGGTTGCAATCCAGGAATTCACTAACACGGAAGCACACTGGCACTTTCTTTTTGCAGAACCTTCTATTGTTCTTCTGGCGTGGGTTTTTACCAACTTAAAATGTGCAATTAATCGCATACTTCCATTTAGCGATTTTGAAAAAATCACATGCCTCTATTTAGCGATTTTATGAACAAAAGAGACTGGATTTATGTTCTGTGGCAACTTCAGGGGCACGTGACACTTTTTGCATAGCCGACATTGTTATTATGGCACTTTGTTAAGCACGTAGCACTTTTTCTCGTATGGTTTGCACAAATTCATATTAGCACTTTAGTATTGCAATAAGGGGTTTTATTTGCATATTTGCATATATAAATTTATATAAGCACTTTAATATTGTAATAAGTGGTTTGTTTGAGAATCTTTTTTGCACTTTGTATATCTCATAGTGATAGAGATATACACATTCATTTCATTATTAATTTTTTATTTTTCCATTTGTTGTTTGTTTTTTGTTTTTTATATATACAAATAATTTTTTCTTTGGGAGAAGTATTGCTAACATAGCACTCAATGCACAAAAGAATTGTTATTTGCATTATATTTTTTTCATTTTTATTTCAAATAATTAGGCACAAGCATTAATAGGCGGGTTTGCCCGTAAATTCAATCAATAACAGGTGAGCGCCGTAACTACCACCCTAGCATCTATTTATGTCCTTCACCTTTTAGGTGAATATATTAGGTAGTGGCAGCCCCTTTCACTATAATACACAGCTCGTTTGCACATTGGGTTTTTATCTTCGGTATAATTTATTTGTCTACTGGTTTTGTTCCATTAGAATAGTCCAGGGTCCTTAGCGCACCTTTACCCCCCTTTTTTTCACATTATGCCAAATAGTCAATACATTTGTCAAATACTTATTTATTTGCATAACATATGAAATAACACATTACCAATTTCATCAGTATGCAGCCCAATGCACTCCCATAGGCTCAGCACATAGCAAAACTGCTGTCCAACCCATTAGTCCTTGGTAAGATAACCAGGACCCTAGTCTGGTGGACACTGGATTGTATCATAATGGATAAGGCGGAGAAGATATCCAACCCCAAGTACTGTGAAGGATGGAAAGTATGTATATTCTAAAAATATCCAATGTTCAAGCAACGTTTAGGCTCGGTTCACACAGCGGGCGGCACGACTTGCAGCGCCGCGACCTGCCGGGACCTGCACACGATCAGCAGCGACTTGCAAAACGACTTCTGTATAGAAGTCAATGCAAGTCGCCCGAAGTCGCCGCAAAAGTAGTACAGGAACCTTTTTTCTAAGTCGGAGCGACTTGAGTCGCTCCTATTAGAACGGTTCCGTAGTACAGAACGGAGCGCGACTTGTCAGGCGGCGAAGTCACCTGGACAAGTCGCCCCTGTGTGAACCGAGCCTAACTGTATCCCCACTACTACATGTACTCAATATATGACATAGCGGGCCGAGGACATATACACATCCACTTACATGAATTGTTATTAAGTATTGGGAACAAGTATCAACTGGTCTGGCATGAGCCATTGATGTTTATTAATGATGTGACAGAAGACAGAAGCAGCCAAATTAATTCTGCAGTGTTTAGAGATATACTGTCAGCCCAGATTCAGCCAAATGCAGCAAAGTTGATTGGATGGCGCATCACAGTACCAATGGACAATGATCCAAAACACACTGCAAACGCAACCTAGGAGCTTTTGAAGGAAAAGAAGTAGAATATTCCGCAATGGCCGAGTCAATCACCTGATCTCACCCCAATTGAGCATGTATTTCACTTGCTGAAGTTAAAACTAAAGGCAGAAAGACCCACAAACAAAGAACAACTGAAGACAGCGGCAGTTAGAGCCTGGCAAAGCATAAAACAGGAGGAAACCCAGTCTTTGGTAATGTCCATGGGTTCCAGACTTCAAGCGGTCATTGCCAGTAAAGGATTCTCAACAAAATATTAAAAATTAACATTTTATTTGTGATTATATTCATTTGTATCTCTTGACCTTCCCACTTAGATTGTAAGCTCTAATGCCCTGTACACACAACAGTTTTTCTCATCGAAATAAACGCTGAAGGTTTTTCCGACAGAGTTCCAATGGAATTCCGCTGAAACTGTCTTGCGTACACACAATCACACCAAAGTCTGACCGTCAAGAATGCAGTGATGTAAAGCACGTACGAAGGGACTAGAAAAAGGAAGTTCAATAGCCAGTAGCCAATAGCTTCCGTTTCATACTTGCTTCACAGCATGCGTCGTTTCTTGGTCCGTCGGAACAGCATAAAAACCAGCAGTTTTCTCAATAGGAATCGGTTCTGTCTGAAATATTTAGAACATGTTTTCTTTCTAGGTCAGTCAGAATAAAAAAAAAAGTCAGATGAGGCATACACATGATCGGAATATACGATGAAAAGCTTCCGTCTGTCTTTTTCTGTCGGACATTCCGTTCGTGTGTACGCAGCATAAGGAGCAGGGTCCTCTGATTCCTACTGTATTCAAGTGTATTGTATTTGTACTGTCTACCCTTCAAGTTGTAAAGCTCTGTGTAAACTGTTGGCACTGTATAAATCCTGTATAATAATAATAATTTGTGCAAATACATTTGAGCCCCGGAAAAATTAGGCACTGTGTATAAAAATGGTTGCAGTTCCTAAAAATAATTTGTACTTGATATTTATGTTCAACCCCTTGATGGACCTAACTGTATATTAGACATGTGCATTCATTATCGTCCGAATGCATTTTCATCCGAATTTTTGGGAGTTTTGTGTTTGTTTTAACAAAACCATAACAAATGCACAGAATCTAAAATCTGAAAGATCCAAAATAAAAGAATGCTTTATTTTCATATCCATTATATTTTTGGATCGTTGTGACAACAGTTCAATATAGATAGAAGATTCGACATGAAGGTGACAATAGCGATCTGTGTCTATCAAACCTGCGGTCGAATGTGCCTAACCTAACTCTATTAGTCCAAGATTATTCGACATAGAGAGAAGAGATTTGACGTTATAGAGAAATAGTAAAAGAGCTGTTAGTGGTCACTTTCTGGAATGGGTGGGGGAAGTAAAATGATGATGATAACAAATGTTATTGGCTGATTGTAACCAAAGAGAACCCCCCTCCATGGGGTCGAGCTGCCTGGAGCCACAGGTGGATGCTGCCATCGCCATTGTGAACCAGAACCTTTAGGAGCGCAGACCGAACAGGAAGTTATATGTTTGAGTTTCAATACACCGCGAGTCCTTTGGCTGTTGGGGTAGACCGTTTGACATGAACAGACATGTCAAAAATATGTATAATACCATTCTACATGAAGATTCGACGAAGCAGCTAAAAACATACGACCGCCACGAGTGGACATTTCCGGTCAAATGCTCTGCCCATAGGCTATAGAAGAATTCTAATGTTGTTTGACTAGTAATAATAATTAATAATTATAATTATTACTAGTCAAACAACATTAGAATTCTACTATAGCTTCTGGGCGGAGCATTTGACCGGAAATGTACGATCGCGGCATTGTACAGTTTAACTGCTTCGTCGAATCTTCTTAGAACATCTGACAGACACCATAAGCCTTCAATTGACAGATTCATCCTTATACCGTATATGTGCTTAGTTCAAATTTCATGAATGGGGTTTAAAAACACTTTAAAGCTTTTTCAAATGCAACTATAAATATCAAAACTGGACTTTATTTTAGCATGCGGGGTGGATGGGGAAGGTCCAAGCTTATGTCCTGCATTCAAAGGTGCTCACAGGAAGCATGATCACACAAGGAGAGAGAACAAAGGTGAGCTCATTGGTTTGTTGCTGCTCCTTGACTGTCCAATCATAGGCTTTGGTAGGAAGGTGGCCCAGCTGTGTTCCCTAACATGTAAAGTGGTTGTAAGCCTCAAATATGAAATATAAACAAAGCATATCCCTCAATAGTGTGTACTTTTCTCAATCCAGAACCCTTAGTGTAATTTCTGGCTGCCGCCTTGTTCCTCTGCTATCTGCATAAATCACTTCTTACACATTTTCCTGACACCAAGAGAAAAATGGTGACAGGGGAGGGATTTCTAGCACACAGCCTGTGATTGACAGTCCTAGGTCTGTTCCTGTGTGCTGTGTAAAGGGGTGTGTGTCAGCTCTCCTTCCTGAGCTCTGCGGAGTGTAACTTCATCTCCCCCACACACATTTTTAGAAAGCTCAAACAAGTTGTGTAAATTCTGGACTTTGAATGGACATAGCATAGAGAAAGCCGACGATAAACAGGTACAACTTATGTAGGAGGATTTGTTTCATTTCTGTATATCACCTAAGGCCAGTTACTTCACTGGGTATATGTAAGGGTTTGCAACCACTTTAAATCTCAGAGAGACGTAGAAAGAAAACAAAGAAAACAGCAGAACACCTTTCTTCCATGATCATCCATCATGAAACTGTGACTTTTACTCTCCTCAGCGGAAGACCGCCCGAGGCTGTTAATCACTCTCAGACTCTCAGATCAATACTAGATTTCACTCTACATTATTGTAACAATGGGACACCTACTTGTTTTTAACTGAATCAGCCGAGGCCTGGTTCCTTAGTCACCTTATGATATGGAATGAGAGATAACTAACAAAGCTGTTTTATATTCAACAATATCTCTAGTTACTTCTAATCAGCTGTACTTACTGAATTGTTAAAAATGTACTGAAAAAACAATACATGGCAATTCTGCTCAATGGTGTTTGTCGAAGTTCAATTATCAGCTATGGATGAACTTGGCCTTGGAGTTGATTATTGACTAAATAAGACAAAATTAAAGTGATGGACACAACATGGGCTTTATATAAAAATTGATGGTAGCTCCTGTGAACTTGAACTCTTCAACCTTGAGAACACACAGTAGGGGGGTTTGCCCCACTGAATGAGAACCTCCCAACATGAGAAGTTAAGTAAACAGAAAACAGAGCATCAAATGATCAACTCAAAAGATAATTTATCTTTATGCTTGACAGTATGACCAACCAGCGGAAGTGTGATAGAGAAATCGTTTAGGGGGTGCAAAGAATTCTACTTCCTCAGGGGCTTGGGCTGAGGTTGCTGGAGTTCCTTTATGGACTGTGGTGCAATTTCCTATAAAAGAGCATTACTGCTGGTTGTCATCGTACTGTGAAGAATAAGGATATATGGAGATTTGAACTCATTGTTTGGCACTCAGTCTACCCAACCTTAGAATTGATGATAACATTTTTCTAAATTCCCAGCTCTTTAACCACTTCCGAACAACCCCAGCAATGTACTGCGGGGGGGTGACCCATACAGGCACATTGACGTACCTGTATGTCATTGACCTCATCCGGATACAGGGCGCGCACACTCCCCTGCCCGCCGACTTCTGCTGTGATTGTACACAGTGGGAGTTTATTAGCAGACAAATTGTTTCCTCTGTACAGAAACCCGTGTTGATTGTCAACACAGGGCTCTGGGCTCTGATTGGACACAGCCTATCAATGATTCATAGACAGGACATGTTGCTTGGCTGTGCCCAATCACACCCCTGAGTGAAAATCAACACATGGCTCTGTACAGAGGGCTCAATCTCTCTGTTTCTTCTCCCTGCAAAGAAGGGAGAAGAAACAAAGAGATATATAGCAAAAAGCAGCACACATTATACAATTTAACATGTTTTATGCTGCGTACACACGAGCGGACTTTTCGACGGACTAGGTCCGACTGTCTACCCGACGGACTTTCTACGGAGTTCCGACGGACTCCCTGAACGAACGGACTTGGCCACGCACAAGCACACCAACGTTCGACGGATTCAAACGTGATGACGTACGACCAGACTAGAATAAGGAAGTTCATTGCCAGTAGCCAATAGCTGCCCTAGCATCAGTTTTCATCAGTCAGACTAGCATACAGACAAACTGATTTTTCGACCGGACTCGAATCCATTGGAAAGATTTGAAACATGTTTTAAATCTAAAGTCCATCTGATTTTTAGACAGCAAAGGCCCAATGAAGCCCACACACAATCAAATTGTCCGGTGGATTCATTCCGTCAGACCTAGTCAGTCGAAAAGTCCGGTCTTGTGTACGCGGAATTCGGCACACATTTAACCCCTTGAATACCCGAGATGTTAACTCCTTCCCAGCCAGTGTCATTAGTACAGTGGCAGTGTATGGTGTTAGCACTGATCACTGTATTAGCCTGGGTTCACACTGATGCAAATTTAGTAGTGAGATGTGAGAACCCTGTGAATCCAGTGCGGGTTCCCGTATCACACCTGAAACGCACAGTAGTTCACATTGAGAACCACTGCGGGTATCAATGTAAAGTTAGCAACACCCTCAGATTGGTCAGCAGATCGCAGTGCGAACTGTGAAATGGTGCAGGAATCAGAACGCATAAATGTGCACACTCATGTGAACCGATTCCAGTGCGGACCAAAAAAAGGGTCCTGCACCATTTTGATGCGAATGTAATGCGATTCCAGCCATACAAACTGTATGGCTGAAATCGCATCGCACAGACATCGCATGTGAACTAAACAGCAATGTGGTGTGAATCACATGCAATGTCTGGCATCACACTAGTGTGAACCGGGCCTTACAGTGGGTTTGATGCGTTTAGGAACACACAGATTCGCAGGTCATGTAAAAAGCACAGTATTCCATTGCTTTGGTTCACATCTATGTGTTGCAAATTTGGGGCGAGAAAAAAAGGGTCCTGTGCCTGTTGACTGTGGGTGCTATGCAAATTCCTATGGTGCAGTGCAAATTTTATCTTCATAGGCTTCAATTGAACTTTCAGTAAACTCACAGCACTCCGTTCACATCTCTGCAAATTATTCACTGTCTGCCTGAAATTTGCGGTAAAATCGTGGTAAATTCACACCTGTCCACCACAAAACGCAAGGCAAATTCGTACCTCACACGGGACCAAAAAAGGATCAATTTCACAGTACATCGCATTTTAGTAGTGTGAACCTAGGCTTAGGGCTCATCGATACCATACGTGCGTTTATATCATTTTACATCCGTTTTCATGTGTGTTTCAGTGGTTTTTATGTACGTTGACGTCAGTTTTCATGCATGTCAGTTATGTGCTGACACACATCCTGTGTTGATGTCATGCCAGTTTATTTTCATGCAGAAAACTACATATATACGATGCAGAAAAAATCAGCACATGATACCGGTGTTGTGGGGTGAACAGGGCACATAGAGATCCATTGTTTTCTTTGTGTCCTTGCAGAATGCATACAGAAAAACTGATGTCTCTGTACATGGTGTGAACAAAGTCTTAATGTCACTGGTGATGTCAGTGTCAGTTTGTTAGTCCCAATCTAGTGTTAGTTAGTGTCAGCTTGCCTGCCGCATCACAGTCCCACTTTAAGTCACTGTTCATTGCAATTAGTAGTATAAAAATAAAAAAAATAAAAAAAAGTTCCTCTATGTATATACACACTATGACTTTCACGCAAACCAATCATTTATGTATTTATTTTTTCGAAATGTTTAGCCTTTTTTTGTTTATGTAATAAAAAATAAAAAACCTAGTGGTGATCAAATAACACCAAAAAGTAAGGTTTATATGTCTGAAAAAACATGATACAAATTTTGTTTGGGTACAGTGTTGCATGACTGCGCAATTACCAGTTAAAGTAGCACAGTGGTTAACAGCAAAAAATAGACTGGTCGTGAAGGGGGTAAAACCTTTCCGGAGCTGAGGTGGTTAAAGGATCAAAATTCATGACAAAACTGGGAACATTCAGAAAGGGAAGAGGGACATAAGACCAATTACCAATATACGGATTGGCAAAGTTTAAGATGACTTTTAAATTATGCATAATGCCACCATTTCATAGAGTCGTTTTAAACCTCATTACTCATCACCTTTTCATCTACTAATATGTCTATATTTATAGCCTTAGCCTCCACCGGGTCTTGTTTATTTGTACATTATCTTCATGGACTTTCTAATCTTTTATTTATTTATTGCTGTCATGGAGACACATCAGGTTGACTTTGGTTTGAATTTTTATGTTTTGTACAGATTTTTGCATTAATTATAAATGAGGATTCCTTCAGCAAGTTCAAGTAAAGGACAAAATGAACTTTTGAACTCCCCGTTACTCAAGTAAAGCCTTTTACTTCATCCGTCAACTTGTAGTCACCTTACGGTTACCTATTTTTAAATGCATTACACTCCATGTGTTATATCAGACTAGTAGTAACATTTAATCGGCTTGTATATTTTAGTAGTACAATACAGTACACTGGTCTTCGGATGTGACTGCTCGGTAAGGCAAGGAAATCAGAAGCCTAGAAAATGCCGGGCATTGTCAACTATGATAAGCCTAAATGCAAAATAGTCTTGTACTCTCCAGAGTGGATATGGATGTCGACAACATCTCACTATTTTTAATGAATATCTTTACATCTAAGGTTATAGGCTAGATATAGATGTCACTTGTTTGGCCACAAATCTCTTTCACGCATTACTCCTTCCAAGAGTCAGACTATTGCTTGGATCAGGGTTGGGGGTTCTTGAGAGGAGTACGAGGCAGAGCACCACAATGCTTTCAGGAGGCATGTACAACGCCCTGCCGGATTCTTCCACCAGACATTAATAACATTACTCTGCATTAAAAGAGGTATTGCGTAAAAATTTAAAGGTGTTGTTTTTCAAGTGTCATTACCATGTTTGGGGGGGGGGGGGGGGGCAAATTATAAATTGTACAAATCATAAGCAGATAAACTAGTTGAAGACACTGGGCCCTGTGTTGCATGTGTCTTTTATGTATATAATATATATAGAGCTATATATATAGATAGATATATATATGTATAGTATATAGTTAATAAAAAAAACTCTGTTACTGTAGATAAAAAGTATACATTTTATTCTATAATTTATGGTAAAGCATTACAAAGTTATGGACAAATTAAATAAGGTTTTTTTTGTCCATTTTGCACTTTTTAAATGTGATATTAAAATAAATTAATAAATAAATAAAATAAAAACAAAATTAATAAATTATAAGTTAGAAATAAACAAGGAAAAAAATAGGAGAGGGGTTGAAGAAGGAGTTAATTAGGGTTGATTGAGGTAAACTAACAGTTAATAAGGGTTAAATAGAGAGACATAAATAAATTATATATATATATATATATATATACACAGTTACATAGTAATCAATATACTGAATAAAGACACCAATCCATCCAGTTCAGCCTGAGTGAGTGTCTACAATTGTCCCTAACCCTGCACATTCACATTGGTCACTACCCTCAAGGAGCCCACAATCTAAGGTCCCCATTCATATACTAGGGCCAATTTTGGACAGAAGCCAATTAATATACCTGCATGTCTTTGCCGTGTGGGGGGAGGCTGGGGTGCCTGGAGGAGGGCCACAAGGGCACGAGTAGAGCATACAAACACCAGGCAGGTAGTGTTGTGGTTGGGATTTGAACCAGCGACCCTTCTTACTGCTAGGTGAGAGTGCTAACCATTACATCACTGTGCCGCCCCACAGTATCTTGCAAAAGTATATATATTTTAATGTGACAACACTGAAGTAATGACACTTTGCTACAATGTAAATCAGTGAGTGTACAGCTTGTATAAGTGCCGGTTCACACAGGAGCGACTTGTCAGGCGATTTAGCCGCCTGACAAGTCGCGCTCCGTTCTGTACTATGGAACCGTTCTAATAGAAGCGACTCAAGTCGCTCCGACTTAGAAAAAAGGTTCCTGTACTATTTTTGGGGCGACTTCAGGCGACTTGCATTGGCTTCTATACAGAAGTCGTTTTGCAAGTCGCCGCTGAAGTCGTGTGCAGGTCGCGTCTGTGAGTCGCGCTGCAAGTCGTGCCGTCCCTGTGTGAACCGAGCCTTACAGTGTAAATTTGCTGTCCCCTCAACACACAGCCATTAATGTCTAGACCGCTGGCAACAAAAGTGAGTTCACCCCTAAGTGAAAATGTCTAAATTGGGCCCAAAGTGTCAATATTTTGTGTGGCCACCATTATTTTCCAGCACTGCCTTAACCTTCTTGGGCATGGAGTTCACCAGAGCTTCACAGGTTGCCACTGGAGTCCTCTTCCACTCCTCCACGATGGCATCACAGAGCTGGTAGATGTTAGAGACCTTGCACACCTTCTCCTTCTGTTTGAGGATGCCCCACAGATGCTCAATAGGGTTTAGGTCTTGAGACATGCTTGGCCAGTCCATCACCTTTACCCTCAGCTTCTTTAGCAAGGCAGTGGTCATCTTGGAGGTGTGTTTTGGGTCATTATCATGTTGGAATACTGCCCTGCGGCCCAGTTTACAAATGCTTGGCTTCAGTATGTCACAGTACATGTTGGCATTCATGGTTCCTTCAATGAACTGTAGCTCCATAGTGCCGACAGCCCCAGACCATGACACTCCCACCCCAATGCTTTACTGTAGGCAAGACACACTTGTCTTTGTATTCCTCACCTGGTTGCCGTCACACACGCTTGAAACCATCTGAACCATATAAGGTTATCATGGTCTCATCAGACCACAGGACATGGTTCCAGTAATCCATGCCATTAGTCTACTTGTTTTAGGCAAACTGTTTCCAGGCTTTCTTGAGCATCATCTTTAGAAGAGGCTTCCTTGTGGGACGAAAGCCATGCAGACATGACCCCCGGGATGGGAAAATGGCTAATTGGGCCCAATTTGGACATTTTCACTAAAGGGTGTACTCACTTTTGTTGCCAGTGATTTAGACATTAATGGCTGTGTGTTGAATGTTTTTGAGGGGACAGCAAATTTACACTCTTATACAAGCTGTACACTACTATACGTTCTATCAAAGTGTAATTTCTTCAGTGTTGTCACATGAAAAGACATAATAGCATATTAACACAAATGTGAGGGGTGTACCCACTTTTGTGAGATACCGGAAATGCTACATGAATCATCTACCCTTACTCAAGATGGCGACTGCCATAAATGCCAGGTAGTATTTTTTAAAATGATTTCTCAGCAAAATAAAACATGGATACTTGGATGTATAGAGTTTGCATTGAATATTAAAAATGGATTATATAGCATTTTTTGTTTGTGGTGGTCAGATGCAGTGCAGTTCCACTTTTAAATTGGATATTTTTGTTATTATTTTTTAAAAACACTAATTAATTTCTCCCCTAAGGTGAGAATACTGTCTAGGATCCCCAGTCCCCCTCTCAGATTATTTGTGTTCGTAGATGTGCCACATAATATATTCTATATTCGCAAAAACAGGTAGCATGGACGTCTCAAAACATCTCCATCCTGTGCATGTGCACATCTGTAGAAGGGCTCTGCCAGGACCAGACAGGTGGGCAGAGCCCTTTGGCACATCTGTGCAGGCACCATAATAGCAGTGCCAAAGGGAACGGAGGGAGCACACAAACAGAGGACTGAAGTTTCTCTTTAAAGGATAAGTTCACCTTTTTAAAGAAAAATAATAAATGCACAACATTTTGCAGGTAAAAAAAAAAATAAGCATTTTTTTTTTTTATTGGGAGCCGGAAAGCATTGCAGCCACAATCAGTAGATCATGGGTGCAATGCAAGGCTCCTGCAGGCTCTGTGTGTGAGTTGTTTGACCATACATCATACAGCCAAGCAGTTACATATTAACAGGAAACATCAATAAACTACCGCTTCGCTCAACAGTGCCGTGGTAGTTCATTGAGAACTTCAAGCCGACAGCCGCAAAGCCTGCTGGACGTTATAGTTTTCTATTAACAGAACACTGTTCTTTGGAGACTCTCAGAGAGAGCGAGGGGAGAAGTGGCATCGGGGGGCCGGGGAGGTGTGGGGGCCGGTGGATTTGTAACATGTTACATGTTACACCCTGAACATGGATGTAACTTGTAAAATGTTACAAAAGGTGAATTTATACTTTAAGTATTGATAAACCCATTGCCGCATAAACAGGTCCATAGCAGAAATGTAGAAACTGCTCTGGACCATAGAGAGTGTACAGTTGTGAGAAAGCTGAAGTGGTTAAAGGTTAGCTATAAAATGCTTGTAAACTTATACTTGCCTGTTCTGTACAAGAGCAGCCCTGATCATCCTCTTCTCGGGTCCCCTTCCCCCATGCTGAATGCCCACCATAGCAAGCTGCTTGCTATGGGAGGCACTCGTACAGGCTCACTCCCAAGCCGACTGTGTGTGTCTGTGGACACACACAGCTGATTTGGCCCTGGCCCAAATCCCTCCTGATTGGCTGTTATTGACCAATGTGACTGCTGCTGTTTCTAAGCCTATAAAGATGAAGAAAGGCGCTATTCACATTGCTGTATCGAAATCAGGGTCAGGTATGTATAAGGGAGTGCAAGGGGGGGAGGGGACTGCACTCAGAAGGTTTTTTTTACCCTAATGCAAAAAATGCATTGCGGTTAAAAAAAAAAAAAAACCTTCACCCTTTAGAACCACTTTGAGTATAATTCCCAGACAATGAATACATCACAAGGTAAAGCGTAAAAAACATATTTTATAAAGCTGACAATGACAAATGTTGATTCTGGTCCTGGTAAATAAGGAAATAAAACTGAAATTACATTTGTTTTAAACAATGACATGTTGAATTTCATGGCCACTGAGATTAAAATATGCTGTGAGCTTGGAATAACACAAAATATGTTATTTGCAGAATGTAGAGATCAAGAAGAGGCTGAGAGTGTCTAAACGAGCTCTGTCTGCCTGAAGTAGCACAGCGGGGTTACACAGCAAATTAAGGGAAAGAGCTTTGCTGTCTGAGTTTAGTACATCTCTCTCTGACCATTTCAATTATTTATAAAATCTGTTGTATGTTATGTGGTGCATCTGTCATTATACAACACATGAGTTCTTTCCTTCACAGGTTCATATGGCAGAAGATTTCAGAGTGGAAATTAAGCCAAGCAGCTAAAAAATAAAATTAAAATATGTATATGTGAACCTTTTACCTTTGTAATTCTGTTCAACAAGTTATATAATCCAGACCCCCCCCCCTCCTAAATAGTGTAACTAGATGTTTGACCTCCTTATTCTTTACTGCATTTAACCCATATGCTGCCAGAGCTGGTTTTGCATTTTTTACACACGTTTAAAAAAAATTTTTTAGGCATGAAGATTATGTAAAAGTATTATTTTAGAGCACACAAATAAAATATACAGTATTATCCAATTTTCTCCTATAATATAAAAGATAAGGTTGAACTAAGTGAGTAAATACACAACTTTTAAAATTGCATATGTTTATAGGGAATTACTGCACTATACTAAACAAATAGCGGCCAGCACTACAATTCCAATAAAATTGTGTACATATATGAGGTACAAAAAAAGTGCAGTGCTGTAAAATCTAAACAGCCTATATTCATATCAGCATACCATAGTGCATAGGGAAAATAAAAATATAAGTGACAAAATAACATTTATGAACATAGCCCAGATAAGTGAAAGTTCATGTTCAATGGTGATTGTGAAAACAAAATCCAAATGTTGACTCAAAGTGGATGTAAACACACTCTCATCATTTCAATATTACTTCCATAGTGCTGATCTATAAAGATATACATGTCTCCTGCATGTATCCTTACCTGTCAAATATTGTATCTCCCCTTTAGCTGTTTGGAGCCCTGCAATACTCCAGATTCTGTGGGTAGGTCTGTTGTCCAGGGCTTGGTGGGTGGAGTAGTGATGTCAGTAGACTACCCACCCTCCTCTACAATCCTCTTGGCCAGGCATCAATATTTCTTACACTGAACTTCTACTGGTCTCGTGGATTATGCCCCATGATCACTAACATCCAGTCAAAACCCAGGAAAATCACCAGATGACTTCAGCATGCCTAATCATGATGAGGTGTGGAGCAGCCAATCCTGGGAGAACTGTATCTCTATCTATCTATCTATCTATCTATCTATCTATCTATATATATATATATATATATATATATATATATATATATATATATATATATATATATATATATATATATATATATATATATATATATATACATATATATACATCCATATATTAACTAAAGGTATTTTTTAGTGACAGCTTCTCTGTAATGAGGCATAAGGTGTCTAGACGACCCATGATGTCTCCCATGTCCTCCAATGAACCTAATGGAATGCAGATTGCACTACAGTTATTTTTACATGTCACTTTTGGGTCATTAGAAGGAAGGGGTGATCAGTGAGCCAATAAATTTATTGGGGCCCATAACACAAGCTCCTTTGCTTGTCTTAACTGTGTCCATTGCTCACGTATGAGCAAGTGAATTTGCTTTAGCTATCCCCATCAGGGTTATCAAATAAAAAAGAAAGGTCACTGTACATATTCGGACACTTCTGTTGTATATTTTCTTAAATTCTGGACAGCAAACTATCTGCATGGAGTTTGTATGTTCTCCCTGTACTTGCGTGGGTTCCTCTGGCTATTCTGGTTTCCTTCCACACTTCAAGGACATGCTGGTAGCATACCTCTCAACTTTTGAACTTCAGAATGAGGGACACTTATGGGAGGAAGCGACTGATGGTGCGCTACGTGCACTGCAGCAAAAAGAAAGATTCTCACTGATGCTTACAAAAATCCCAGCACAGTCATTTAAAAAAATAAGAATAAAAAGCTTCCATTACAAATAATTTTGCATAAACTATGGAAGTGTGCGTTACACAAAGTGTGGAAGGATTCAGGAGTGCGTTATGTATATAGTGCAGGGTTCAGGAGAGAACTAGATACAGAGTGCAGCGTTCTGGAGTGTGTTATACACAGGGTGCAGGGTTCTGGAGTTACATATAGAGTGCAGGGTATTGGCGTGTGTTATGTACAGAGTGCAGGAGAGTGTTAGGCACAGCGCATGGTTCTGGAGTGCGTTACGTACAGAGTGCAAAGGTTCAAGAGCACTAGGTACAGAGTGCAGTCATCCATCCACATCTCACTATTGCCCTTCTCCTCAATTATAACCTCTGACCCCCCCCCCCCCACACACATATAACACACACCACACCACACACATAACACACACATACATAACACACACACACATACATAACATGCACATACATACTGTACATAACACACGCACACACACATACCACACACACCACACACTTCTGTAAAAGTAGCACCTTCTCCATTCAGTGCACCTTCTCCATTCAGTCCCTGGCTGTACTGGATGTGCACACTGCTGCAGGTCCTATTGAGAGAAAAATTAGCTTGTAGTCAACAGCATTATGCGGGACAAATCACCTGTATGGCGGGATAGTGGGACAAAGGTGTCAAAGCAGGAAAGCACCGCCCAATCCAGGACTGTTGGGAGGTATACTGGTAGGTTAATTGGCCCCTCTCCAAATTGGCCCTAGTATGTATAGGTATGCATGTTAGATATGAAACTTAGATTGCACATTCCTATAATCAGCACTGTAAAAATACCTGTAATAAAATAATAAAATAAAATAAACATCTTTGTGGATTTTACTACATTGGAAAAGCTACACAGAAGGTTAATGTGGACCTTCACCCTATCTGTCAAGTTGTGCTGCCCTGCCTCCTTCTCCCTTCCTCTATTACCAAAAAATACCTTTTTAACTACTTTATTTGTGCAGCAAAGCAGCACTCTTGTGTTTCTCATCTAGGTGAGCCTTTTCCCTGTCCCAGGGTTTAGGTCCTGAGAGAGTCCTGCAGCACATCTGTTCATGTGATAGGTTCCCTGGCCATCTGGCCCATGCACACACAGAGTGGTGCTGCCAGGGAAGTCTGAAACCTTTCTTGCCCTGTGCATGTACAGATATGCAGACAGTCTATGCCAAGATCCATAGCATGCACCATAGTTGTGGTGCCTGAGGGGTGTGCAAACAACGGGAGGGGGACTAAAGTTCTGCTTTAAAGATCATAAATACTCCACTAGAGATAAATGTGTTAAATTACCTGTCACTGACAGTTTGTTAAATGTCCTATTTCCTTCTCACAACTAAAGTTCATGGTAACAGACCACGAACCAAAGTAGAAGTGGCAACAGGGAGTTGATAGTTAAAAAGGGAAATATATTAGATTGGACGTTTGAATACTTTATAACCCTGTGGTTTGAATTCTGAAATTGATTTGCAACTGTTTCTAAGATGTACTTATTATTTGATGCAACCCGGGGTGTACTTTACTTGCAATATACTTATGATTTTGTTTTATTTTAGGTTCCTTTGAGAAACAAAAATGTTGGCTGTACTGGACAATAGATTTTGCTGTACAATTACATGCTTCTTTTTCCAGGAGAGGATGGTGGTCCAGATAAGATGCCTTCGTTACTCATATGACTAGTATTTCTGTGTGACTGTATCTTGATGTTTCTGCTTCCTTTGTTCATATACACCATCAATCATTACTTTCTTCATTCAGTGTTTCTGACCTGAGGAAGAGGAGATTTTGCCTTGTGGTTTGAAATATGTGGTTTTGCAGTATTTGCAATGCAATCCTGCTATTGATAGTTTCATTCCAAATAAACTTACAGAGCATTGCAACCATGGACTTAGTTTTCCTATATATTAGGGCTGGTGGGGGTCAGCCCTATTGCAAGAATACCACTGGTGTGATCTACTTATACAATATATATATATATATATATATATATATATATATATATATATATATATATATATATATATATATATATGTATATATGTTTATTTATATATATATATATATATATATGTATGTATATATATATATATATATATATATATATATATATATATATATATATATATATATATATATATATATATATGTATATACATCCATATATTAACTAAAGGTATTTTTTAGTGACAGCTTCTCTGTAATGAGGCATGTAGCGCTGACATCCTTGTTTATTGATGTGATTATGCATGCTTTAATGTGAGGTATATGGACATTACTGTGGTTTCGCACTAGAGCCATCTAGTGACCAAATATGGGTGGATGGGTAAAGCACCTGTTTATCATTTACCTCAGAACAACCTAAAGACTTGTACAGGAAGGGACTGTTTGTTTGGATTCTGAAGGTTGACCTTATTACCCAGGAGTCCGGATGTGACCTACCCATGAACACTCTCTTACGCAGTGCATGCTGGGTAGGGGATATAAGGGACAGCAGAGGCCATTTTAGGTCTTTTGGGACCACATTACCTGCCTGGGCGGATCTGTGGAGGGGTGTCCCGACAGCCATCGCTGAGCGCCAGCCTGTTTGTTCTTGTGAGGGGACCTGACGGAGCCTGAGAGATGGTAGCCGGATTGAGAAGGTCCAAAGACATTCAGCGGAGAATCAGAGAACCGGATCGATTTGGCGGAGTGATACAGAGCATCTGGCCCAGCTGACGGAAAGACAAGACACAGTCACCGGACCAAAGTGTTCACACGGAACTCTGATCCAGTTGGTGAGCGGGTTACGACCCACCGTTTGTTAATCTTTGCATGCAGTTAGACTTGCATACAGGCCTCACTGGAATCTGCAGGTTCCATGGAGTCATAGCAGAGCCACTGACACTGAGCAGGTTTGGGGCCTTTTCACTTTGGCGCCTCAGCGCATGTAAATAAGTTACTGGAATTACATCAGGAGCATTTCAGCTTAATCTTTCACATTATTTTGGATTACAAATACAAAGGAGTGACTTGAGCTAGTGAAGAAAGGAAAACTTCGGATTGAACTACATTAAGTCAGGCCTCATGTATAGACTTTAAAGCAAGGGGAGCTCCCAGGTTCATATAAGTAGATTTACATACATATGTTATATTCTGTCATATTGAATTATATTGTGTTGTCATCCTACCTTGGTATAACCCAACACACAGCCATTAATGTGCACAATTATCCATTTTCCCTCCTTAGTGCTATGTGACTAGTTAGTGTTACAAGGTCTGAGGTGTGAATGGGGAGCAGTTGTGTTAAATTTGGTATTATCCCTCTCACTCTCTCATACTGGTCACTTAAAGTTCAACATGGCACCTCATGGAAAATAAATCTCGGAGGATCTAAAAAAAAGAATTGTTGCTCTACATAAAGATGACCTAGGCTATAATAAGATTGCCAAGACACTGAAACTGAGCTGCAGCATGGTGGCCAAGAACATACAGTGGTTTAGAAGGACAGGTTCCACTTAGAACAGGCCTCGCCATGGTCAACCAAAGAAGTTGTGTGTACATGCTCAGCACTATATCCAGAGGTTGTCTTTGGGAAATAGACGTATAAGTGATGCCAGCATTGCTGTAAGGTTGAAGGGGTGGGGGGGTCAGTCTGTCAACGCACACTGTATCAAATTGGTCTGCATGACTGTCATCCCAGAAGGAAGCCTCTTCTAAAGATGAAGGAAATCCAACAGTTTGCTGAAGACAAGACTAAGGACATGAGTTACTGGAACCATGTCCTGTGTTCTGATGAGACCAATATAAACGTATTTGGTTCAGATGGTGTTAAGCGTGTGTGGTGGCAACCAGGTGAGGAGTACGAAGTACGTGTCTTGCCTACAATGAAGTATGGTGGTGGTGGTGGAGTGTCATGGTCTGGGGTTGCATCAGTGCTTCTGGCACTGGGGAGCTACAGTTCATTGAGGAAATCATGAATGCCAACATGTACTGTGACATACTGAAGCAGAGCACGATCCCCTCCCTTCGGAGACTGGGCCGCAGGGCAGTATTCTAACAATAACGACCCAAAACACACCTCCAAGATGACCTCTGCCTTGCTAAAGAATCTGAGAGTAAAGGTGATGGACTGGCCAAGCATGTCTCAAGACCTAAACCCTATTGCGCCTCTGTGGGGCATCCTCAAAACGGAAGGTGGAGAAGCGCAAGGTGTTATATAAGCTGTACACTTACTACTTGTACATTGTAGCAAAGTGTAATTTCTTCAGTTTTGTCACATGAAAAGATATAACAAAATATTTACAATATTGTGAGATACTGTATATATATATATATATATATATATATATATATATATATATATATATATATATATATATATATAAATATAAAACTGCGCAGGTGTGAAGAAATGCTGTAAAGTAAGAATGCTTTCAAAAATATATATTTTAATTGTTTAGTTTTAACAATTTACAAAAATTGAGAGAACTGAAGAAATAAAGAAATATCTAAATTAAATCAATATTTGGTGTAACTACCCATTGGCTTCAAACCAGTATCAATTCTTACACTTTGTACACTTGGACAAAGTCAGGGATTTTGTAGGATTATAGTCAGGTGTAAGATTAACCAATTAACCCCAAGCAGGTGCTAATGATCATCAATTTCTTATATACATTAAAACACAGTGTTTAACTGAAACAGAAACAGCTGTGTAGGAAATTTAAAATTGGATGAGAAACAGCTAAACTCTGCTACTAAGATGAGGTTGTGGAAGACTCATGTAACAGGTCACACACCATAGCAAGACTGAGCACACCAACAAGGTAGTTATACTGCATCAGCAAGGTCTCTCCCAGTTAAAGGTTTCAAAGTTTCAAAGCAGACTGGGGTTTCAAGATGAGTTGTTCAAGGTCTCTTGAAGAAGCACAAAGAAACAGGGCAACACTGAGGACTGTAGACACAGTGGTCAGCCAAGGAAACTTAAAGAGGGATTCCACCTAAAAAAAAAATATTAAAAGCCAGCAGCTATAAATACTACAGCTGCTGACTTTTAATAAATGGACACTCACCTGTCCCGGGTTCCAGCGATGCCGGCAGCCGAGGCCGATCGATCGCTCGGCTCTCGGTGAGGGAATCAGGAAGTGAAGCGAGTCGGCTTCACTTCCCGGTTCCCTACTGCGCATGCGCGAGTCGCGCAGCGCAATAGGAATTCTCCGCGCTGTCACTGGGACCCGTGTGTGTCCCAGCAGACAGCGCGGCAGGGCAGGAAATGACATAGACTCCCACGGGAGTCTATGCCCGGAAGTGGGTGTAAATACCTGTCTTTGACAGGTATCTCCACCCCCCTCCCCCCTGTAAGGTGCCAATTGTGACACCGGAGGGGGGAGGGTTCCGATCAGCGGAGGTTCCACTTTAGGGTGGAACCCCGCTTTAATTCAACAGATGAAAGACACAGCATGCTTACTTCCCTTCAACATCGAAAGATGTCCATCAGTGCCATCAGCCCAGAACTGGTGGAAACCAGTGGGACCCAGGTATACCTATCTACTGTCCAGAGAAGTCTGGCCAGAAGTAGTCTTCATGGAAGAATTGCATCCAAAACATTTTTCCTGTGTTGCTATATGGTGAACCAGTTTTATGATGCATGTTCCTTAAAGTGGAACTTCACTTTCTCAATCAATATTGCCTATTTTACTCCGTATGCTGCTAGCATTAGTAGATAGATAGGAAAGTATATCATAGCTAGGTATTTGTTTTAAACTTTATTTTACTTGTTTTAAACTTTAACTTCCTGGTTTCCAGGCCTAGGGAAATTTTTTCATACATCTTCAGGGGGTGAGGGGGGTGTTCTCAGCCAAACACATTCTCATGCCTGCGCCAATGGTTGCTCCAGGTTCTCCTCTTCTTGGTGTGCTACCCTAGGAATCTACTTCCTATTGTGGCACATTTGTGGGCTTGATCCCAGGCTGCACTGTCTGTGTTCATAGACACAGATAGTGTGGCTCAGCCCCGCCCCTTACCTCTTAGTCACAGGATTTGACTGA
Source organism: Lithobates pipiens (assembly GCF_037356315.1). Classification (NCBI taxonomy): domain Eukaryota; kingdom Metazoa; phylum Chordata; class Amphibia; order Anura; family Ranidae; genus Lithobates; species Lithobates pipiens. The sequence continues at coordinate 544,851,005 of NW_027507758.1, read as the reverse complement.
CAGTCAAATGGCTCCTGCTTCCTCAACAGAGCCCATGAGACCAGGAAGTAAGAGGAGAGAGCTGCTGCAGATGGGCACAGCGCTGGACAGAGTGAGGGCTAATGTAAGGATAAAGGGGGTAAGGGGAGATACTTTTACCTAAACATTTCTTTCCTTAATGCAAGTATAGTATTAAGGTAAAAAATGTCAAGGCTTCAAACCACTTTAAGCAATTAAGCAGTTTTTGTTTTGCCCCCCCCCCCCCCCCCCTGTTTTTTACCTGTTAATTCTGCAGGTAGATCTGCAATTGTGCAACTTCCTGCAATGTGGTGACAATGCTGTCTTTCTGTGGACCTCATGCCATTTTTTTCAATTTTGGTGTGGGGTTCCCCTTAAAGCCCATACCAGACCGAGGGGGGGGGGCACAAGTTTTTTTTCTTACATATTTTAATAGCCGGGCAATTGCAACTACGAGTCAATTTAAATGTGATTTGACTTTTTTTTTTCTTTAGAAATGTAATTTTGCTTCAGCATGTTATATACAAGCTCCAGATGCACCACTTTACAGGCAGACTAAGGAGACCCCAGATTATATTTAGAGGAATTTTTTTCATTTTTATTGCACTTTAGGCATCATTAACCACTTACAGACCGGACCATTTTGCTGGTCAAAGACCAGACCACTTTTTGCGATTCGGCACTGCGTCGCTTTAACTGACAATTGCGCGGTCGTGCGACATGGCTCCCAAACAAAATTGACGTCCTTTTTTTCCCACAAATAGAGCTTTCTTTTGGTGGTATTTGATCACCCCTGCGGTTTTTATTTTTTGCGCTATAAACAAAAATAGAGCGATAATTTTGAAAAAAACGCATTATTTTTTACTTTTTGTTATAATAAATATCCCCAAAAATATATAAAAAAACATTTTTTTCCCTCAGTTTAGGCCGATACGTATTCTTCTACATATTTTTGGTAAAAAAAATCGCAATAAGCGATTATTGATTGGTCTGCGCAAAAGTTATAGCGTTTACAAAATAGGGATAGTTTTATAGCATTTTTATTAATAATTTTTTATTATTTTTTTTTTACTAGTAATGGCGGCGATCAGCGATTTTTATTGTGACTGCGACATTGTGGGGGACCCATCGGACATTTTTGACACATTTTTGGGACCATTGTCATTTATACATTAATCACTGCTATATAAATGCAGTGATTCCTGTGTAAATGACACTGGCAGTGAAGGGGTTAACCAGTGGGTGGCAGTGTAGGGGTTAAGTGTTCCTAGGGGTGTGTTACTAACTGTGGGGGGGCTGGGCTTTCATTTAGTGAACACTGATCTCTGCTCCAATCACATGGAGCAGAGATCAGCGTCACTAGTTGCTAGGCAGAATGGAGAAATGCTGTTTACACGGCATTTCCTCCATTCAGCCGTCCCGTGAGACGATCGCGGGTATGCCCGCGGCGATCGAGTCCGTGGGTCCCGCGACCGGACTCATGGGGGTGCCGGCGGCACGCTCCCGATGGCAGGGCAGCATTGAAGATTGGATGTACCTGTACGCCAATATGCCTGTCCGTGCCATTCTGTCGACGCACATCGTCGTGCGCTGGTTGGGAACCGGTTAAAATCACTGCTCCTGAAAAAACTATTGTTTTAAAAAAAAACATTTTTACATGTCCCCCAGGGCAGTACCGTGACCCCCATACCTTTTTAAGGCCAATTGCATATAAGCCTTCAAAATGGACACTTTTGATTTTTACAGTTTGGCTCGCATAGACTTCAATGGGTTTCACAGTTCCAGTTAGAACTATTCCCCTGTTTGGGAGTTCTGCTGCAAATCGAAAAGGGGGTAATTTGGCCTATCTATATACATTAATAATCATACCAATTTAAGGCAAATGTAGCAAAACCCAGATGACAAATGGACAATCATGACAATCTGTGAGATAGAAATGAGCAGTTGTGATAATGTGTGATCAACAGCCAATAGTTACAATACACTGCCAACAAACAGGAAATCAATATAGTTTGCACATTAACATACCTAATGTAATGTTTCCAGCTATTGAAGGAATGTTTTGGGACAAGAATAGGTCCAATATAACTGAAAGGAGCATCTGTAAACCTAACGAGCCATTTTAAATCCTAATCTACCCTACTACACACCACCCTCAAGACATATTCACACTTAATAGCAATATGCAGTACCTGCTCCATGTGTGGTATGTTATAAAACCATTCATTGTGAATCAAATCCCAACACATTTGACACTACAGTGAAGCATAATTGACATATCATGGGTTGTGGTGTGCTACATAGTCACACAGGGATGCACTGGCCATCAGGACTCCTGGTGGGCCGATGGCTCAGTGGGCTGGTTTATGTAACAGACGGCCTGCGTCAAAGTAATGGCTGTGCGCCTCGCACAGCCATTATTTTGACACAGGCTGTTTGTCTGTCTCTAAGCACCACACTGCTGTACTGTCTATAAGCAGGGCTGGCCAGTACAAGGAAGGGGCGGATATAATTTGCTGGAGGGATCAGGCGCAGGTGAAGTGCTGGCAGCGCTTCACACAGTACACACTAGCTGCTGCTTCCGCTAGCTGTACTGTAGTCTTCTGAGTCTCACTCTGTACCTTACTCTGTAACAATGAGCCCAGTATGCCCCTGCACAAGCACCATCCATCCCAGTTAGTGCTGCCACTTCACTCCCCCAAAGGCGCTTAATAGTCCCGTCCCGGTGACGTGATGTCACTCACAACTGGAGGTGGGATGGGAGGAGCTTGAAGAGCTGCTGCCCAAGCTGTAACCAAGATATGTAACAGTAAAAAGTGTGTATAAGCTAAGCTGAGTGTTATAATGAATGCTTCGTCATTGCCAAATGCCATACGGGATGCAGCTATCTGACTGACCTAATAACAGTGGCGTCGCTAGGGGGTGGCTTTTGGGGCTATAGCCCCTAATTTGGGGCCCATAGCCCCAAGTCTCTGCAGTGGTCGCCATGGGGAGGGGAGGCTCTCTGGGAAACCTGATGTAAGTGGGGGGCTCTCTGGGGACCCTGATGTAAGTGGGAGGCTCTCTGGGGACCCTGATGTAAGGAGGGGGCTCTCTGGGGACCCTGATGTAAGGAGGGGGCTCTCTGGGGTATACAGTATATTACTGTATATACATGTGTATACCCGCCCACGCGTATGACTTTCTTTACTAAGCTGCTATGGGCTCTAGCCCCAGATCGTTTGTAGACCTAGCAACACCCCTGCCTAACAATGAACTGTCTAGATCCGATTGGGGGAGGGGAGGGGGTTGAGGGGTACATTACCAATGCTAGTATGCTACCTATTGTATAATGTCTGTAATATGTAGCATGCCTATTATTTGAATGTGCTGAAATCTCATTGGATCACACCAAAAGTAGTGCATGAGCTACTTTTTGAAAAAGCAGTACCATGCGATCTGGTGCAGACAAATGCACTGCATGCAGGCAAACGCGCTGCATTTGTAATCTGCAGTAGATCACACACCGCATGCATTTTGTACGTGGTGCTGGACATGTGCAAGGACCGCAGGTTCCCTGCACAGCATTCCGGTGTGAATGAGCCTTAAGTGTGGTGGTGCACTGTAGTGCCATTCATTGTGGAGATGATCTCACAGAACCTATGGAAATGCACTGTGCAGTCGTTGGCCCCATATGTAAAATGCAAAAACTATAGTGTTCGCATGCCTGTGGTCTGGACCTTGCTAGCCCCTGCAGGGGACAGGCAATGGCATGAATAATAGTTCTATGTCTTAACATGTTCTAAGTTCTATGATGTATTTTAAAGAGGATTTTAACCCTAGAAAAAATTAAAAGTTAGCAGCTACCAATACTGTAGTTGCTGACTTTTAATAAAAGGACACTTACCTGTACAGGGATCCTCACCTGGGCCAGTTCTTCACCTATCTTTAAATCCTTGGAGCCAGCATGTTTACTTTGGAAAGCTGGCTGAAATCCCTTGCATAGGGTGACCAGACATCCCCGGTTTCCGGGGACAGTCCCCGGACTGAGGAGACTTTCCCCAAAACAAATCTGTCCCCCGTTTTGTCCCCGGCAGGCAATGGCAGCGCCAGGTGGGTGCTTGAGTGTGCTCAACAGTGGCAGCTGGTGAAGTTTTAAGATGGGGGGGGGGGCCAGACCCTGTCCTTCCTTTTTGACCCCTCCCACTTCTCATAAACTCCACCCCTTATAGAATCCGCTCTGTATTCCACTTGCTTCCACCCATAGTGTCAGGAGTATACAGCTCAGCATCACAGGACAGAGTATACAACCCGAGCATCACAGGACAGAGTATACAGCCCCAGCATCACAGGACAGAGTATAAAGCTCAGCATCACAGGACAGAGTAAATAGCTCAGAATCACAGATCATGGTATATAACTCAGTATCACAGGACAGAGTATATAGCACAGCCTCACAGATCATGGTATATAGCACAGGCTTACAGATCATGTTATATAGCACAGCCTCACAGATAATGGTATATAGCACAGCCTCCCAGATCATGGTATATAGCACAGCCTCACAGATCATGCTATATAGCACAGCCTCACAGACAATGTATACCCCACAGGTCATATATGTACAATGCATACTCCACAGGTTATATATGTACAATGCATGCTCCACAGGTCATTTCTATGTACAATGTATCTACACAGGTCATATACTGCATATGTACATTGTATACAATGAACACAAGTCAATTACTGTATGTACACAAAAGTCATATATGTACAATGTATATACACACAAGTCACATACACCAATCAGCCATAACATTATGACCACTGACCAGCCATCTGTGAATAATACTATTTATCTGATTACAGTGGTATCTGGATGTCGGTGGGATACATTAGGCAGCAAGTGAACATGTTGTCTCTGAAGTTGTGGTGCTGAGATTTTAAGTGTCAGGGACTTCTTTCCTTTTCTTTGGGTAGGACAGCCCTACACTCAGCACACAGATACATAGATGTGATCCAAGCCTAGGGGCTCATTCACACATGAGGTTTGAGGACAGTGAAACCATGCGTTTGAGCTATGTTTTTACCACCCCCAGCTGCACCGCCTTTAGCTGCAGAAGCAGCAGCTGAGGTTGTACACATACTTCCCTGTCGCACACATCCCTGTTCAGTCCGAAGGCTCTCCCATACAGTGTCTGTGAGTTCCTTCAGCCAGTCCCTGAGTGCTAGTATACGTACCCTACCACAGAGGTCTCTTCAGCACCTACACCCCCTTCCCAATTGGCTCTAAGTAGATCTAGTGGCCCCCTCACCCATCTCCCATACAATAACTCAAATGGGGAAAACAGCGTAGATTCCTGCGGCACTTCCCTGTAAGCGAACAGGAGGTGCAGCAGAAATTTCTCCCAATCCCGGTGAGAAGTTGCGAACGTCCACAGCAATTGCTTTTTGCGTTTCACTGAACCACTCACATAGTTCATTAGTCTGGGGGTGGTAGGGAGAGCTGTGTATAGGCTTAATTCCACAGAGCTTCCACAACTGCTGGGTTAGGTCTGCAGTAAACTGAATCCCTTGGTCTGAGATAATCTCCTGAGGGAAAACCACCCTGCAAAGATTCAGAGGGCCTCCACTACTGTGTCTGCATGGATGTTTGTCAGAGGAACTGCCTCCGAGTAACGAGTAGCATAATCCACCACCATCAAGATATATCTCTTCCCAGAGGGTCAGGGTAATGGTCCTACCAGATCTACGGCTATCTGGCTAAAGGGCTCAGCTATGATACGGGGGTACAAAGGAGCTTTAGATCGGTCGCCCTTCTTTGCCACATGCTGACAAGTATCATATGGACTTATGTCGTTTAATATCGCCGGTTATTCCTTGCCAGAAAAATAGCTGAGTCAAACAGAGAACAGTTTTGGTCACTCCAAAGTGACCAGCTAGGGGAATGTCAGGCCATGCTAAGCAGGTAGCGCCGATATTTCTGCAGCACGACTAGCTGTCGTTTGGGCACTGGATGAGTTCCCTTAGGTCACCCGATAAAGTAATTTCCAATCCCACTCTATCCATTCCCTTTCTAATCCCCCAGGGTCAATCCCTGCCCTCTCCAGGTAACTAGCTAACGTCGGGTCAGATAGTAGTTCCCGGGTAAATTCTGTCGGGGTAACTCAGGTAAAGGGTGGTACAGTCTGGTCGGGGTTAGGGAAGTTAGGTCTCATCTGGGTCCCATCATCGAGTGCCTTCTCCTCTCGCCTTGTTTGCTGCTGGGTGGTCAAAGGGAAGGCTTCTGTTGATAAATCCATATGGGAAGAAAGATGTCCCAAATCATTTCAAAGTAGAGCATCTGCGGGTATATCTCTCATAACTTCAATTTCAAAGTCTCTGTATCCTGAGCCCCAATCCATATGCACTTGGGCAGTAGGGATGCGTAAAACGTTGCCTCCAGCCACTCGCACAGCTATGGATCTTCCAGTTTTCCCATTCATTGTAACCATCCTGGGTTGCACCAAAGTAATAGTAGCTCTGCTGTCCCTGAGTCCTCGGGCAGGTCGCCCATTCACCCATATGGCCTGTCAGTAAGGCCTGCGATTGTCATCTGCAGCAGCTTATATCGGTTCCCCTCATGGAGTTGCCCAAATTCCTCTTCACTCCAGCCAGTTGAGGTTCCATGAAGTGACATTGACATTTTCGACAACAGTTAGCTCATTGGTGTCCCATTTCATTACACCCATAACAGTGAGGCCCGGTTTTCTTGATGGATATAGCCGGTCGGGCCATTGCAGGGAGGGCAACTGACTGCTGGGTGGATGGCTGGATATGGGAATGTGCTGGCGGTGGTCTGGAGATGCCGCTAGGCTCCGGTTGGTGGGATCTCCGGGTATCCATATACTGATCGGCTAGTTCTACTATAGAACTGAGGCTCTGGTCACAGACTCATACTATAGGACTGAGGTTCTGGTCACACATTTATACTATAGAGTGTAGGTACTGGTTGCCTATACTACACACTGAGAGTGCACTGCAGACACATTGCTTACTTACTTAGCTCCGCTCGGGCCGTGTGTTCCAAGGAGCTGCTGAAGTCACTTCCATTTTATCACTGGCACAAGGAAACTGGAAGTGAAGATGTAACTCGGAGGGAAAGCACCGCCCCTGTCCTAGGGCGGTGCCAAGTTAGAACAAAGCACCTGTAGTGATACTAGGGGCATGAGTATTCCCGCGCAATCCGTTGCGCCACAAGGCAGGTCAAAACCCTGCAAATGAAGCGTCTCATCTGCAATCTTGTGATTGCATAGACGTCAAGCTTCCCATAGTGTTCTGTGTCCGCCTCCCGGACACCTTTTTTTTACTAAATTTTTTTAAGGGCCTTTGTGATTGCCTGTGGGGGAGGGGGACGTGCGCCCCCTATGGACAGATGGGCCGCCACTGGTGCTGAAGCACTCCCAAGCAGCCTCATGAATGCACCTGACTGGATAAAACACAAGGCTTTACAAATCTGCATCAATCCACCCTGGATTGATGCAAACTTGACAAGCAATGTGACTGAGCTGGGACTTGATGTGCAGGAATACAGCCGCATAAGCCGATACTCTTCTTCTAGTTCCGGCTACACAGTCTCTCAGAGCAGCGGAGTGATATTCTGTGAGGCACAGAACCTACACAAATCTCTCACAGCAGAGGAGGGAAGGGGGCGGGCACTGTGCATGGTCTGGCAGCAGCTTTTATACACAAGATCTGTAGAGCGATGAGGGACTCACATTCCTATGGAATTCCCCAGTGTACAGAAATGGATTAAGGTAAACTTATAAGTTTGCTCTGCACTTATTTCAGTGTGTGCTTTGTATAGTTTCCCCTGTGTGGACTCAGCCAGAAAGCCAGGAGAGATTATGTATTACTGCTATTGGGTGCTGCTGACCATTACATGTACAGTATATGCCCCTAAACTCACTCTGCATTCTATGTGTAACGCACTGGTGAGCCCTGCATTCTGTGTGTAACGTACTGGTGAGCCCTGCATTCTGTGTGTAATGCACTGGGGAGCCCTGCATTCTCTGTGCAACGCACTGCTGGGCCCTGGATTCTATGTGTAATGCACCGGTGAGCCCTGCATTCTCTGTGTAACGCACTGGTGAGCCCTGCATTCTTTGTGTAACGCACCACTGAGCCCTGCATTCTCTGTGTAATGCACTGGTGAGCCCTGCATTCTCTGTGTAAAGCAATGTACCACTAAGCCCTGGATTCTTTGTAATGCACCACTGAGTCCCGTATTCTCTGTGTAATGCACTGGTGAGCCCTGCATTCTCTGTGTAATGCACTGGTGAGCCCTGCATTCTCTGTGTAACACACTGGTGAGTCCTGTATTCTGTGTGTAATGCACTGATGAGCCCTGCATTTTGTGTGTAACGCACTGGTGAGCCCTGTGTTCTGTGTGTAACGCACCACTGAGCCCTGCATTCTCTGTGTAATGCACTAGTGAGCCCTGCATTCTCTGTGTAACGTAACACACAACTAAGCCCTGGATTCTTTGTAACGCACCACTGTTCCCTGGATTCTCTGTGTAACGCATCGTGAGCCCTCCATTCTCTGTGTAACGCAATGGTGAGCCCTGTATTCTCTGTGTAATGCACTGGTGAGCCCTGCATTCTGTCCCTGGATTTCATTTTAAAAATCTGGTCACCTTATCCTCGCACCTTCACAACTGGCTTCCCACTGCTCATGCGTGAATTGCCCTGAATAGTCCTGCAGCCTTTTGGGACTTGTAATGTGTCAAAACTAGGTACCCACTCCTCAAAAAAATGTAATGTACAAATGTGATGGGGGGGGGGGGACACAAAGTGGAACTTACTCTTTAGGGTAAAGTTACAATTTAAATAGTGTCCACTCACCCACCTGATACACAGACATCTAATGCAATATTATTATTATTTGAAGGATGGGGCTCCAGTGAGGGGATCTAAGTATCCATCTAAAACTGAAAGAAGACTTGTTGAGGATTCAGGTCCCACTGTAGCTGAAAGGACACCCCTTGGCATTGCTGTTTTACTCCAGGAAGGCTAGTTGGAAAATGCCTCCTCACCCTTCTAATCAATTCTGGAAGCAATTAGTGAACTCCAACCTACCTTTGTATCAAAACACCTACAGCAACAGGAGCTGCCTCAAGAAGTTAATTAAAGTCAGGGCACATTGACTGAGACACCACTATGGCAATGATGCCTACTCTCTAATAGGGATGAGCCAAACACCCCCCGGTTCGGTTCGCACCAGAACTTTCGAACGGACCGAAAATTCGTGCGAACTTTAGAACCCCATTGCAGTCTATGGGACTCGAATGTTTGAAATATTAAGTGTTAATTTTAATGGCTAATATGCAATATATTGTCCTAAAAAGGGTTTGGGGACCTGGCTTCTGTACCAGGGGACATGGGTCAATGCCTAAAATGTTTTTAAAAACGTCAGTTTTTTCGGGAGCACTGATTTTAATGACGATTAAAGTGAAAAAAAGTGAAATATTCCTTTAAATATCATGCCTGGGGGTGCCTATAGTATGCCTGTGAAGTGCCACGTGTTTCCCGTGTTTAGAACAGTCCCTGCACAAAATAACATTTAACGGAAAAAAAGTCATTTAAAACTGCTTGCGGTTTTAATGTAATATGTGGTTCCGGCAATATGGATGAAAATCATTGAGAAAATGGCATAGGTAGCCCCCCCTGCCCATTACCAGCCCCTTTGGGTCTTGTACGGATATTAAGGGGAACCCGTACCCATATAAAAAAAAAGGAAAGGTGTGGGGCCCCCAGGCCCTATATACTCAGAACAGGAGTATACAGGTGGTGCAAACAAGACAGGGACTGTGTAGGTTTGTTGTGTTAAGTAGAATCTGGTTGTAATTTTGAACTGCTACATTTTTAAAGTGTAGCTCCAGTCAAAAAATCTTTTTTTAAGCTTTTTGGAAAACATAGGGAAGGGTTATCACCCCTGTATAATTTGTTTTGCCATCCGTCTTTTTTCATCTCACTTCCTGTTGTCTCCTTCCTTTTGCAAGTACAGATCTGGGATGCCATGCAGCGTAGTTTAGCTGAGGCATTTGGTCCAGAGTCCTCTGGGTCACTAAGGACAACATGATCCGCAGCTACCTCCTTCCAGCCACGTACAACTCCACGGGTTTCTTGGAACTGTAAATCATCCCTACAAGACTGCTGCTGCTGATGCTGAGTGCCAGGCTCCACCTCTATGCTGACACAATCATCCTCCTCCTCCTTCTCATCTTCTTCCTGTGTGATGGGTGGGACAGCAGGAACACTGTCTGGATAAAGGGGGCCTTGAGAGGCAAGGAAGTCCTCCTCTTCCTGTCTCTGTTCTGCCTCAAGTGCCCTGTCCATTATTCCATGCAGCGTATGCTCCAACAGGTGGACAAGAGGTACAGTGTCACTGATACATGCACTGTCACTGCTCACCATCCTTGTGGCCTCCTCAAACGGTGACAGGACAGTGCATGCATCCCTGATCATGCCCCACTGGCATGGTGAGAAAAAAACCGAGCTCCCCTGACCCTTTCCTGGTGCTGTAGTCGCACAGGTACTCATTGATGGCCCTCTGCTGCGTGTGCAGCTGCTGCAGCATGGCCAACGTTGAGTTCCACCTGGTGAGCATGTCACATATAAGGTGGTTCTTGGGCAGGTTCAACTCCCTTTGGAGCTCAGCCAGCCAAGCACTGGCATTAAATGATCGGCGGAAATGCACACAGACTTTCCTGGCCTGCTTCAGGACATCCTGTAAGCCTGGGTACCTGCCCAAGAACCGCTGCACCACCAGGTTAAGGATGTGAGCCACACAGGGCACATGGGTCAGTTGTCCCTGTCGTAGGGCGGAAAGGAGGTTGGTGCCATTGTCGCAAACCACCAATCCTGGCTTAAGCTGGCATGGCGTCAACCACCTCTCGGCCTGCCCCTGCAGAGCTGACAAAATATCTGCCCAAGTGTGGCTCCTGTCCCCCAAACAAACCAGCGCAAGCATGGCATGGCATTGTTTTGCCTGCGTACTTGTGTAGCCCCTTGAACGCCTACGGAGCACCACTGGTTCCGAGGATAGAGCACTGGAAGAGGCCATGGAGGAAGAAGAAGTGGAGGGGGTGGAGGAGAGAGGTGTGTCACAACCAGTAGTAGCATTTTGGAGGAGTGGTAGCGGAACAACCTCCAACACTACTGCACCTTGTCTTGCATCCTTCCTAGCTGCCAGAAGAGTGACCTCATGGGCCGTGAAAGACAGGTAACGTCCCTGACCATGCCTATTGGACCATGAGTCAGTGGTAATATGTACCTTACCGCTGACCGCCCTGTCCAGCGAGGCAAGGACCTTGCCTTTCAAATGCCGGTAGAGAGCCGGAATCGCCTTCCGTGAGAAAAAGTGGAGTTTGGGGACCTGCCACTGAGGAACCGCACATTGCACAAACTCACGGAAGGGGGCTGAGTCTACCAACTCAAAAGGCAGCAGTTGAAGTGCTAGCAATTTAGCCAAGTTAGCATTCAACCGCTGGGCATATGGATGGCTGGGAGTGAACTTTGTTCTATGGTCCAGTTTTGGGGCAGGGAAATTTGCCTGCTACAATCGGACGTGGGTGTACTGCTAGCAGAGTGCCCGCAAGCACTCGGCTGTGACACACCTAATTCTACACCTTCATACCTCTCAGTGCATGTTTCAGAGAGGACTGAAGGTCTAGTGGGGTTAGAAATCCCAGCTGATGAGGAGCAAGGAGAGGTCCGCTTTGTTCTTTGGTGTGGGTCTTTGAGGTAAGCTTGCCAACGAGCTGCATGGCAGGTCAGCATATGTCTGGTCAAGCATGTGGTGCCCAAGCAGCTGATGTTTTGGTTACTCCAGATACGCTTCAGACATATGTTGCAAATAGCAGCAGTGCGTTCTGATGCACTTGTCTCAAAAAAGGCCCACGCCAAAGAACTTTTAGAATAACGGAGCTCTGTGGTGTGATTCAGTCGGTGTGCTGCCCCTAAGCTGGCCCCCGGAGGGCATCCTGCCTCATTGGAGATGTGCCTCCTCCTCTCTCCTACCAGGCACCCATGTGGAGTCAGTGACCTCATCATCCCCTCCCTCTTCATCACTGGAGCAAACCTGGCAGTATGCTGCAGCTTGTGGAACATGACTGCCAGATTGCTGTCCTTCTTGAGCATCCCCTCTCTCTGCGCTCACGCTACTGCCTTCCTCTAGCTGGGTAATATCATCAAAGCCTACAAAACACTGGGCATCCTCCTGGAGCATGTACCCAAAACTGTGCTCAAACAGTTCGGGGGACTCCTCAGGAGGACATGGTGGGTCTAGGGAAGGAGTCACTGATTATGACATTGAGACGAGGGAAGAGGATTGGTTAGCAGCTGCTTTGCTAGTACCCTGAGCCTGGGTGAGAGAGGATCAGGAGGATGAAGAGGGCTTGGTCATCCACTCTACCAAGTCTTCGGCATGATGCGGCTCAACACGTCCAGCTGCCGAAAATAAGGACAAGCGTGTCCCATGGCCATGTGCTGATGACGATGCACCGCGTCCACGACCAGCACTGTTGTCTCTAGACACAGAGCCTGCTTGCCCTCTTTTATTGGCTCGTGCCTGTCTGACTCTCCTTGTTGGCCTTCCGGACATGGTAATGGCATGCAGGGAGATGGGAAAACCAGCAATTGGGTAGTGTATATTGTGCTGGAGGCACACAACACCCACTAACTCCTGCAGATGCCTGTATGATAGAACACCAGCAATAAAGGGTAGATACAGGTGTATACTGGGCTGGAGGCACACAACACCAACTAACTTCTGCAGATGGTTGTATTAGAGAACACCAGCAATAAAGGGTATATACAGGTGTATATTGTGCTGGAGGCACACAACACCCACTAACTCCTGCAGATGGCTGTATTATAGAACACCAGAAATTAAAGGGTAGATACCGGTGTATACTGTGCTGTGCTGGAGGCACACAACACCAACTAACTCCTGCAGATGGCTCAATTAGAGAACAGCAATATAGGTAGATACAGGTGTATACTGCGCTGGAAGCACACAACGTCCACTAATTCCTGCAGATGGCTCAATTAGAAAAGAGCAATATAGGTATCTACAGGTGTATACTGCGCTGGAGGCACACAACACCAACTAACTCCTGCAGATGGCTCAATTAGAGAACAGCAATATAGGTAGCTACAGGGGTATACTGCGCTGAAGACACACAGACAACACCCACTAACTCCTGCAGATGGCTCAATTAGAGAAGAGCAATATAGGTAGCTACAGGTGTATACTGCGCTGGAAGCACACAACACCAACTAACTCCTGCAGATGGCTCAATTAGAGAACAGCAATATAGGTAGCTACAGGTGTGTACTGCGCTGGAAGCACACAACACCCACTAACTCCTGCAGATGGCTCAATTAGAGAAGAGCAATATAGGTAGCTACAGGTGTATACTGCGCTGGAAGCACACAATACCAACTAACTCCTGCAGATGGCTCAATTAGAGAACAGCAATATAGGTAGCTACAGGTGTGTACTGCGCTGGAAGCACACAACACCCACTAACTCCTGCAGATGGCTCAATTAGAGAACAGCAATATAGGTAGCTACAGGTGCATGGCTCTCCTCGCTGGCGGCGCTGTGATTGGCCAAGCATGCGGGGTCACAGTGCATGCTTGGCCAATCATGAGCCAGCAATGCACTGTGATGGCGCAGTGCATTGTGGCCCGTGAGCGCCACACGAATTTTGCACGAACGGCCCACAGAGTTCTGGCTTCGCTGAAAGGGCGAACAGCCGGTGTTCGAGTCGAACATGCGTTCGTCTCGAACACCAAGCTCATCCCTACTCTCTAACAGTATTTGATGGATTGCTACTAGGATAGGAAGAGGGTCACCTGCCTCTTCCTTTCCTTCCTTTTTTGATGTTCCTTCCATGGGACCCTGATCTGGATTGGGGTAATGTTCTCTTTTCTCCAGATATTGTCTATATATTATTACACAAGCTACGAACAATCTTGTATTTCATTGTTATTTTCTGTTTTGTGTCAATAACCAGTTGACTCGCCCCCTGCGTGGGTTGTGCTTTGTGGTCTTTGCATCTCTTTTTGTAAATCAATAGAACAGATTGATAAAAAAAATTTAATAAGACCCCCCCCTCATCCGAACCTTAGGACTGGTTTTAAAGCAAAATAGAAATCCAGGTAGCTGCAAAATATATATATATATATTTTTTTTTTTACTCTTTCCACTCATCCACATAATGCAGAAACTGAATGTGATTGACATGGATTTTGATATTTATCATTATCACAAAAAAAATTAAAATATTATAAAACATATATGCGTCCTCTAATTATAAGAAATAATACCTGAATGTATCAGATTTCCTCTTGGTTGACATCGCAACATCCTGTTGTCATGATGATTTCCCCGCTTCATCGTACCATAATAATTTATCTCCAAATCCCCATAGGCAAAGACTATGCAAAATATCTATATTTGAATCTCTTCTATTTTATTGCCAATATAATAGAACTGTTACATGTGAATGAATACTGGGATGATAGGGCTGATGAAAAATTGATAGTATACAATTAGATAAAGGGCGTACGTTTTCTGACTTTAGTTCCACTTTTTTGACGTGACAAATGCACATGTTGACAGTATGCCATCTAAGCTCATAAGCAGCTTGTGGCATCATTTATCTGAGCGACATTTTGATTTATAGGTATTTCTAAAATGACATTACGTTATCCCACAAATAAAAAAAGTTCTGCAGAAAAGTAGAAAATATTAACCTTGTCACATTCTGTATTTCAGGAAATTTAAGAACAGATAGTGATAATAGTACATTTTTTTTATCATTATTTTTATTGTTACTTTTAACACTTTAAAGCAGATCTCTAGAATAAAAAAATAAAAAAAACATCTATTGCTTCAATAACTACCTTGTATTTGGTGCTGTTCCCAGCAGAAACTCTGTACTACCATTAGTCCTTTTCCTACCAGGGTCATCCAACCACTTCCTGTGAGCCTAACACCACCTGGGGACAAATAGACACTAGCTCACAAAAGTGAGTACACCCTTCACACTGTTGTACATATTTCATTATACCTTTTCATGTGACAACACTGAAAAAATTACAATTTGCTACAATGTAAATTAGTGAGTGTACAGCTTGTATAAGAGTGTAAATTTGCTGTCCCCTCAAAATAACTCAACACAGTCATTAATGTCTAAACCGCTGGCAACAAAAATGAGTACACCCCTTAGTGAAAATGTCCAAATTGGGCCCAAAGTGTCAATATTTTGTGTGGCCACCATTATTTTCCAGCACTGCCTTAACCCTCTTGGGCATAGAGTTCACCAGAGCTTCACAGGTTGCCACTAGAGTTCTCTTACACTCCTCCATGACAACATCACGGATCTGGTGGAAGTTAGAGACCTTGCGCTCCTCCACCTTCCTTTTGAGGATGCCCCACAGATGCTCAATAGGGTTTAGTTCTGGAAACATGCTTGGCCAGTCAGTCACCTTTTACCCTCAGCTTCTTTTGCAAGGCAGTGGTCATCTTGGAGGTGTGTTTGGGGTCATTATGATGTTGGAATACTGCCCTGCGGCCCAGTCCCTGAAGGGGACAGTACATGTTGGCATTCATGGTTCACTCAATGAACTGTAGCTCCCCAGTGCTGGCAGCACTTATTTAGCCCCAGACCATGACACTCCCACCACCATGCTTGACTGTAGGCAAGACACACTTGTCTTTGTACTGCTCACTAGGGATGGGCCGAATGGACCCCTGTTCAGTTCGCACCAGAACTTTCAAACACCTCGAAAGTTTGGACCTGAATAATGAACCCCATTAAAGTCAATGGGTCCCGAATGTCAAAAATTAAAAGTGTCCATTTTGAAGGCTTATATGCAAGTAATTGGGCATACAATGGTTATAGGGGTCTGGGCCCTGCCCTGGGGGGCATGTATCAATAAAAAAAAGTTTGTGAAAAACTTAATTTTTAAATGATCAGTGATTTTTAGATTTTTAAAGTGAACGCATAAAAATGAAAAGTTCCTTCCAATATAGTGTCAGGTGGGGAGGGGGGGGGGGGGCAGGATCCCCTTAGTCTACCTGTAAAGTGGCAGATCTGTACCATGTCTAGGATATGCTGCAGCAATAATTGCATTTATAAAGCAAAAAAAAAAAAATGACATTTTCCCTGAAAGCTGCCTTTATTTTGCTCAGCAACAGCTGGGGAGCCAGTGTGTATGATGAGGCCACAATGTAGTGCACTAGGAACAAGATTAGAGATTTCTTTGTTTACATTCTGGTTTGACTTTGGATAGAAGTAACGGGTGCGTAAAAATTGGTCTTTGGGTGTCGGTGGCGCCTTCCCACTGTAACCCTATAGAGGTAATCTTGATGGAAGCAAGAATTGGCCTTGCTGTAAAAAAATTGCAATGACATGCACCTGTCAAACAGGTGCTGAAAAATTGGTATTTTGGTGTCTGTGGTGCCTTCCCACCATAACCCTATAGAGGTACTCTTGATTAAAGCAAGAATTGGCCTTGCTGTAAAAAATTGCAATGATATGCACCTGTCAAACAAGTGCAGAAAAATTGGTCATTATGTGTCAGTGGTGCCTTCTCACCGTAACCCTATAGAGCAGTGATGGCCGACCTTGGCACCCCAGATGTTTTGAAACTACACTTCCCATGATGCTCATGCACTCTGCAGTATAGTTGAGAATCATGGGAAATGTAGTTCCAAAACATCTGGGGTGCCAAGGTTCGCCATCACTGCTATAGAGGAACTCTTGATGAAAGCAAGAATTGGCCTTGCTGTAAAAAATTGCAATGATATACACCTGTCAAACAGGTGCTGAAAAAATTGGTCTTTGGGTGTTAATTGTGCCCATAAAACCTATACCAAAAACATTCTTCCAGATGAAATGATTGAACACCCTCAAAGCTAGGCAGCCTCGAAGTCCTGCAGAGATTCCACATCCCAAAAAGACTTAAGCAGTGATATCGGCATCAGGGGCTTCATAGCTGGTAATCCAGGACTGATTAATTTTTATAAAAAAGTCAAATGGTCCACGGAGTTTGTGGACAGACATGTTCTATGATCAGTAGCAAAACCTCCTGCAGCACCAAATGCCCATTCTGAAAGCACACTGAATGCAGGGCTGCCCAACAACCTAATAGCATACTGGGCAAGCTCTGGCCAGTGGTCTATTCTCATGACCCAGTAAGTCAACGGATTGTAAACTGGAAAGCTCTCCATCTCTGTTTTGGCCCAGAGGTAATCGTCCACCATGTGATGCAGATGCTGCCGATGGGATGTGGAAGATGACATGGGCGGCAAGGACTAAAAACATTCCAAAATGCCTCACTTAGGCAGACGCCTTCTCCAACGTTCCTCTCTTGACCAACAGAAGACTCAAAACAACATTTTCCACCACACTGTAACCTACTGGAGTCAGGGAAAACATTTGTACTTGTCTTTGTACTGCTCACTAGGGATGGGCCGAATGGACCCCTGTTCAGTTCGCACCAGAACTTTCAAACACCTCGAAAGTTTGGACCTGAATAATGAATCCCATTAAAGTCAATGGGTCCCGAATGTCAAAAATTAAAAGTGTCCATTTTGAAGGCTTATATGCAAGTAATTGGGCATACAATGGTTATAGGGGTCTGGGCCCTGCCCTGGGGGGCATGTATCAATAAAAAAAAAGTTTGTGAAAAACTTAATTTTTAAATGATCAGTGATTTTTAGATTTTTAAAGTGAACGCATAAAAATGAAAAGTTCCTTCCAATATAGTGCCAGGTGGGGAGGGGGGGGGGGGCAGGATCCCCTTAGTCTACCTGTAAAGTGGCAGATCTGTACCATGTCTAGGATATGCTGCAGCAATAATTGCATTTATAAAGCAAAAAAAAATGACATTTTCCCTGAAAGCTGCCTTTATTTTGCTCAGCAACAGCTGGGGAGCCAGTGTGTATGATGAGGCCACAATGTAGTGCACTAGGAACAAGATTAGAGATTTCTTTGTTTACATTCTGGTTTGACTTTGGATAGAAGTAACGGGTGCGTAAAAATTGGTCTTTGGGTGTCGGTGGCGCCTTCCCACTGTAACCCTATAGAGGTAATCTTGATGGAAGCAAGAATTGGCCTTGCTGTAAAAAAATTGCAATGACATGCACCTGTCAAACAGGTGCTGAAAAATTGGTCTTTGGGTGTCTGTGGTGCCTTCCCACCGTAACTCTATAGAGGTACTCTTGATTAAAGCAAGAATTGGCCTTGCTGTAAAAAATTGCAATGATATGCACCTGTCAAACAAGTGCAGAAAAATTGGTCATTATGTGTCAGTGGTGTCTTCTCACCGTAACCCTATAGAGCAGTGATGGCCGACCTTGGCACCCCAGATGTTTTGAAACTACACTTCCCATGATGCTCATGCACTCTGCAGTATAGTTGAGAATCATGGGAAATGTAGTTCCAAAACATCTGGGGTGCCAAGGTTCGCCATCACTGCTATTGAGGAACTCTTGATGAAAGCAAGAATTGGCCTTGCTGTAAAAAATTGCAATGATATACACCTGTCAAACAGGTGCTGAAAAAATTGGTCTTTGGGTGTTAATTGTGCCCATAAAACCTATACCAAAAACATTCTTCCAGATGAAATAATTGAACACCCTCAAAGCTAGGCAGCCTTGAAGTCCTGCAGAGATTCCACATCCCAAAAAGACTTAAGCAGTGATATCGGCATCAGGGGCTTCATAGCTGGTAATCCAGGACTGATTAATTTTTATAAAAAAGTCAAATGGTCCACGGAGTTTGTGGACAGACATGTTCTATGATCAGTAGCAAAACCTCCTGCAGCACCAAATGCCCATTCTGAAAGCACACTGAATGCAGGGCTGCCCAACAACCTAATAGCATACTGGGCAAGCTCTGGCCAGTGGTCTATTCTCATGACCCAGTAAGTCAACGGATTGTAAACTGGAAAGCTCTCCATCTCTGTTTTGGCCCTGAGGTAATCGTCCACCATGTGATGCAGACGCTGCCGATGGGATGTGGAAGCTGACATGGGCGGCAAGGACTAAAAACATTCCAAAATGCCTCACTTAGGCAGACGCCTTCTCCAACGTTCCTCTCTTGACCAACAGAAGACTCAAAACAACATTTTCCACCACACTGT
The DNA here is from genome assembly GCF_037356315.1 of Lithobates pipiens. Classification (NCBI taxonomy): domain Eukaryota; kingdom Metazoa; phylum Chordata; class Amphibia; order Anura; family Ranidae; genus Lithobates; species Lithobates pipiens. The sequence continues at coordinate 544,831,821 of NW_027507758.1, read as the reverse complement.
AACCTACTGGAGTCAGGGAAAACATTTAATAAATCCTCTTTAATGTGTCCCCAAGAGACTTTATCTTCTGCACTCTCTGCGGGGACCAGATGAGTTCTGAGTAGGGATGAGCTTCGAGTTCGACTCGAACATCGGCTGTTCAATTGTTCGACCAAGATCGAACATTATAGGCCATTCGCGCCAAATTCGAGTGGCGAGTCATGGCCCATAATGCACTGCGTCATCGCAGTGCATTGCTGGCTGATGACTGGCCAAACATGCACTATGACCCGCATGCTTTGGCCAATCACAGCGACATCAGCGAACAGAGCCATAATTGGCCACCAGCAGGGTGCCTATGGTCAATTATAGCTCAGGGGGTTAAGTACACGCCCCACACTATATAAGATCTCCTGCACGTTGGCCGTGTGTAGTGTGTTGGTGGCATTTTAGCAGGCAGGCAATTCCTTCCTGGTGTTCTGTTGCTAATATACTTCAGGTAGGATGGCGGGACAGTTAGATAGCTGCAGTGTATTGTATATATATATGCATCCCGGTTTTGTATACATATATACATATATACATATATACACTGTATATAGTTTATCTAGATCTCACTGCAGACTGTTTATGGTGTACAGTTGCTAATATATTTCAGGTAGGCAGGTGAGACAGTTAGATAGCTGCAGTGTATTGTGTATATATATATATATATATATATATATATATATATATATATGCATCCCGGATTTGTGTATATATATATATATATATATATATATATATACATATATACGCTAATATAATTGTACTATATGTCTGGAAGGCCACCAAGGAGAGGCAGATGTTCACAGGCCACTAAAAGAGGGCAAGCAGGCTCTGTGTCTGCAGCAAACAGTGCTGGTCATGGACACGGTGCATCCTCAGCTCGTGGCCGCGGGGCACGCTTGTCCTTTTTTTTGGGAGCTGGCCATGTTGAGCCACAACATGCAGAAGAGTTGGTAGAGTGGATGACCAAGCCGTCCTCATCCTCCTCATCCCTGTAGTTAGAGGAAGTGGAAGGGTCTCGCAGAAAAGGAAGGCCAGTCCTGTATTTGTGCATCAAAACAAATTTGCCAAGTTGGGTGAAGATGTGGAGGTGGCAAACACAGAGGTGGCAGCCATAAATGTCACTGCTACCCCTAACAGCCGGGAGAGCAGCCCATCTAGTAGAGGTGGTGAGGAGAGTGCAGGTAGGCCTAGACAGTTGGTGGTTATAGGGGATTCTATAATCAGAAGGACTGATAAAATAATTTGTCGCCAGGATCGCCTCAACCGAATGGTTTGCTGTCTCCCTGGTGCTAGGGTTCGGCATGTGGTGGACTGGGTGGATAAATTACACGGAGGGGCTGGCATGACCCAGTTGTCTTGGTCCACGTTGGAACCAATGACCGTATACATGGAAGGTGGAGGCTCCTTAAGAATCAATTTAAAGAACTAGGCTGCAAGTTGAAGGGAAAGGGTGGTAACATTGTCCTGACTGACGATGATAATTATGTTGAGATGTGCTCTAAAATACTTAATAACACTGATTGGTACAGACTTATTGAACCAGGAATTGTAAATAAGATATAATGAGGACTTTTATATCCTCATTGACAGAGCACTCAATAACAACATCATTTTTAACCAACTATGGAAATTCATTCTGGCCACTTTCCCTATTATTCCGACATTCTACTCTCTTCCGAAGATCCATAAAAATAATGTGAATCCCCCTGGTAGACCAATTGTATCAGGCAACGGATCCATTACAGAAAATCTTTCTAAGGTGGTAGATGAACATCTTAGACCGTTTGTATTCTCTTTACCTTCTTATGTAAGAGATACAATTCATTTGGTACAAATGATTGATGGGGTTCAAGTAATGGGAAATACAGTTTTGGTGTCCATCGACGTTTAAGCATTGAATAGCTCTATACCACATTACAAAGGAATAACATGTATTGGAAAAGTTCTATCAACAGCCAATGACTCAGAAAAAAACGTTCAATGAATTTATCTTGTAAGCTTTGCCATATTTGAGCACAATGTCTTCGGCTTTGGTGGACAACATTTCCTCCATGTGCAGGGCATAGCCATGGGCACTTGTTGTGCCCCTAGCTACGCCAATCTGTACCTGGGGGGATGGGAAAGAACCTTGATGAGTGATGAGGATCTCTCTATGTACCTGCGCCACATCACTATGTGGCACAGGTACATCTATGACATCTTTGTCCTCTGGGATGGCCCCCTGGATTTACTTTCTAATTTTCTAACTGCCTTAAATTGTAACCAATTAAATTTAAAATTCCCAATGTCATCTAACGCTACCTCTATAACATTTTTAATTTCTTTATTGAATGAAAGGAAAGCATAACAGTGGCATGATCAACATTGATGCAAGCATAATACAGGTCAAGGAACAAATTACATTGTAGCACTTAGTCTGTAAAATAAATTGAGCAGTCCCGTACTTGGGCAGTAACATGTTAGCAAAGGCTTCCAGCCCGATAACGAGGTTGTTATGCGGGACCTCTGGGGCTGTCCAGACGGCCCATATCCAGCCCAGGTAGATAATGACCATTGCCTAGTCATGCAATACAACAACATGGTCAAACTTTTTCTATATAGACAAAAAAAAAAAGAAAAAAAAAAAGGGGGGGGGGGATTGATGGGTCTGCTGTCTAATTGGCTTAGATGTAAGGTATACAGTAATATTTTAATTCCAAGGTAATTCTGTTGTTCGGCCAGGTACTCATGGATAGTCGGAAGTCATCAAGATAGGGGTATACTAAAGGGGGGTAGTGGTCAGCGGTAGGGAGGGTGCAGGGGGTTTGGAGGGGGGAGAGATTGGGTGAAGGAGGGTGGGTGGAAGGGGGGGCAGAGAAAGAGAGGCCAATTACAGGGTAAGTAAGGAGACAGCAGTGAAGATTGCAATATAGTCAAAGGGTGAGGTGCAGTCCACGGGTGTCCCCCACCTGAGGGGGGGGGCGAGGGGGGAACAGGCCCATTGTATGAGGTGTTTTGAGCCACCTCCTGGAGGTAGACATCTGTGTAGATGAAATGCTGCTAGGGTCTCCATGTCTCCCGGAAGGCCTCCTCCCTGTTGTGCAGTGTAGCCGTGAGGTCTTCCATGTCCCTCAGCTTATTCACTTTGGAAAACCATGAGGACTTTGCCGGTACGGGGGGATACATGCCTTTGCCGCATTCAGCAGCTGGATAGTTAGAGAATTCATGTATTTTTTGATGGGTCGTTCTGTCAGGTGCAGCAGGCACGCCGCTGGGGTCCTCTCTAGGGAAACATTAGTCAGGTGGCTGATTGTGCTGGTCACTTCCTGCCAAAAGATGGTCAGTCTGGGACAGGCCCAGAAGACATGTCCCCTCCACATCATCGCATCGCCAGCAACGGTCCGGCACCTTCGGGAAAATGCGGTGGAGAGTAGTGGGTATTCCGTACCATCTGGTTATCATTTTGTAGCATGTCTCCTGGACTCTGGTAGCAATGGACGATTTCTGTGTGAAGTGGAGGATTTTCTTCTTTTGGTCTGGAGTAAAATGGGTGCTGAGTTCTGCCTCCCATTTTGACACGAATGGGGGGACGTATCCCTCCTCTGGTTGGGTTAAGGCGGAGTAGAGAAGCAAGAGACAGTGCCGCACCGGTTCCCCACGATGGCATATGTGCTCTAGCTCCGTGAGCTGGTGAGAGATGCCCAGCTTCCACAGACAGCTGTGCAAAAAGTTCCGCAGCTGTAGGCCACTCCAGAAGTCCAAGGGGGGGGTCCGTCGCCAGTGCCCCCGCCTCCGGGGCGAGCCGGCCATCTGGCCCCAAGAAGTTGCACAAACGCCACCTGTCACCCACCGCCAGGCATTGGAAGCAGGGGCTCTGAAAGCCCGGCAAAAACTCCGGGTTGCCCAAGATTGACACCATCGGGGAGGGTACCGGGGACACAAAGAAGCTCCTGAAGGTCTCCCTCGCCACCACCAGGGTACTGCCCAACGTGGGGTGTTCCGTTATGTCTCTTGGCAAGGACGTTGCGAGCCAGGGCCTGCTCCCGGTCGTGTCTCCCGAATCTCCCCCCCTCCATGGTCACCCAGTGCTTCGCCTCCACATGGCAAGGCCAATCTACTATCCTAGTAAGGTGCGCCGCCCTATAATATGCTTTCACATCTGGGAGGCCGACCCCGCTTCTGTTCTTTGCCCGGTGCAGGAGCTGCAGTTTAATGCGTAGCTTACGGTGTGGCCAGATAAACGCACGAAACATAGAATCTACCCACTTTAAGAAAGCAGGGTTTAGGCGTATGGGTAACGCCTGCAGCAGGTACAATATCTTCGGCAGTAGGGTCATCTTAAGGGTGCTACAGAGCCCAAACCATGTCAATGTGAGCATGTGCCTGTGCAGGAGGTCCGTCTTAAGATGATCCAGCAGTGGCACATAATTGGCAGCGTATAGATCTGCGGGATCTGGAGTGATATCTACTCCTAAGTAGCGAATGCGGTCGGTCGTCCACCTCAATGGAAAGGCCGCCTACAAGTGCTGAACCACGTCCCGTCCCACTGTTATGTTGAGGATGGAAGATTTGGCCAGGTTGGTTTGGAAGAGAGAGAGAGATCCGTATTCTTTTAGGGACATCAGCAAACTAGGTAGAGAGGTGAGGGAGTCGGTTAGGAAGAAGATCAGGTCGCTCGCGAAGGCGGCCACCTTATGGACTCCCGAGGACTTGGGATAGCTGACAATGCCCGAATTTGTCTGTATGTGGCACAGGAGGGGCTCTAGGGAAAGGATAAAAATCAATGGGGACAGGGGACAGCCCTGGTGGGTACCATTCCTAATGCAGAAGAAATTGGACCTTGTCTCGTTAACTTTGACTGCCACAGTGGGGTTCGAGTATAAAGACAGTATCCAGCTGACCACGGAGGACCGCAGCCCAATGTGTTCCAGGGTGGCAGGAATAAACGACCAATAAACGCAGTCAAAGGCCTTCTCTGCATCTGTTGACAGCAGGAGAAGGGCCTGCTTAAAAGTTCTGGCCGTGTGGATCAGGTTTAGCACTCTGATGGTGTTATCCCAGGGTTCTCGCAGCGGGACAAAGCCTGCTTGATCTCTGTGGATGAGACTCGGGATATGAGGTTACTAGTCTTTTTGCCAAGAGTCTGGCGAAGAGCTTCAAGTCGGTATTTAATAGTGCAATTGGCCGGTAGTTCCCGCAGCACAACAGATCTTTCCCCTCCTTCGGAATGAGGGAGATATGGGCCCACAAGGAATCCACCGGGAAAGGATTGCCTTCCGTAATGGAGTTGAGGGCTCTATAACATTTTTAGATGTTGAAATTTTTAAAGGTCCTCATAATATTCTATCATGTAAACTGTTCAGGAAACCCACATCGGGTAACACGATATTACATTTTAATAGTTTTCACCCATTCCATCTCTTTCAGCCAGTTCTTAAGGATTAAGTGTAAGTGCTCAAAGAATGAGGATTTTATCCGAGAAGCTAAAGCTTTAAAGGTTCGCCTCTTGAAACGAGGATATAGCCACAGATGCTTAAAAAGGGCTTTCTATAAAGCTAATAATGCAAATAGACAAGCATTATTAGCACCTCGAAAAAAAGCTAGATTTAATAAGAATTCATATACTCGGATAATTACTACATTTTCCAATGAACATACAGAGGTGAAGCAAATTGTAAACAAATATTGGCATATTCTAACTCATGACCCAGTTATAGGCCCCTTTGTCCCTCCAAATCCGCTCATTACCTTTTTGTAACACTCTGGGTACTTTCCCTTGCGGGGCCTGTGGCTATTGTCAGTATATTAACACAGACAGGAATCCACGACTTCCTAATTGTCGACCTTTTATCGCTAAACATTACACAAATTGCCAAACTACATTTGTGGTATATTTACTACAAATGTGAGTGCGGCTGCTATTATGTTGGTAAAACCATCCAGAAATTATGTAAAAGGCTATACCGACATATAGCGGCGATGAAAAGCAGCAACCCAGACTTTTCTCTAGCTCGCCATGTTGCCACTGTCCATAATACTCGGTTTCCGAAGATTTCGGTGTTAGTCCTGGACAGACTCCATCAAAACCCGAGAGGAGAAGATATGAATAAAATTCTCCTCCAACGGGAAATTAAATGGATCTCGATATTTGGAAAGAACACACTGCTAACGAGAGCGGGGAGGGTGCTGCTCACCCCTATTAAATCGAAAAAATGGAACAAGTTCCCCCACCAACGGGGTTTTTAGGCAGCAACAAATGGTGAAAATAACATGTCGGAAATGATATAAAAAAATATTTTATTGTATGGTAAAAACATGAGCTTCACCCAGATAATTAAAACAAAAGGAAGAGCTAAGCTCTTATATTCAAAAGATACAATGATATCAATGGGCATACACTAAACAGACTTGACTATAAATCTACTGTATAAATTAGTAACAGCAAAACATAGTTCTAACGCGTTTCAACCACTAGGGTCTTCTTCAGAGATAGTCTGTTGGTAAAGAAACAAAATAAAACTTAATAAATCTATCAAGTAATGTTTGTACTAAGAATATTCTGAATTTATTAATATGGTTTACCCAATGGTGTATTTCCGAAAGATTAACGTAGGTTGTAATGCTTAATGGTGGAGTTTACCCGGGTTCATGCTTCGGTGTCCTTCACATATTAGAGAATGGTACATGGTCCATACGTCTCGCCACAAAACCAAGCAGAGGAGATGGGGTTAGAAGCCAAGAAGCGCGGCTCACGAGCGGTCACACGAGAACCCTACGCCCCATAAGAAATATAGGAAGCAGGTGCAAATATAGGCAGCCGGCCCGTATGGTAAGCCACATCTGTGATAGAAATCCCAACATAAACAGAATTAGACACATATGTTTCATATATGAGCACATATGTATGGTATGAAAATACCATACACATAATTTGTATGTATATAGAGGGAATATCCCCAAATATCTTGCTCTACATCTGGGGGAAAAAAAAAAGGATCTCGAACCTTAATGCCACATCACCTCCCGGGTTAAATTAAATTTTGAGTTTCAAACCCTTACATCAGGAGGATATGAAGGTGATCTCTAATCTAGGGTTTTTTTCTCTTCCCCCCCCCCCCTCTTTTTTTTTTTGTCTCTTCCCCTTCCCTCCCCTTCCTTTGCCCTCTCTTCTCTTAGTGTGAAATAACCTGATGTTTACATTTTGCGTAATTGTGTTAATGTATATACGGTTAGCCACTGTTGTCAGATTACAACTTGAAATAATGTTTAATCAATTAATTACTGTATTGTTTTCTTAGGTTCACTCTATTCGTCGGTCTGCTTTTTTTTTTTCTGCCTTTGTGCTTTGGGTTTTTTGGTGTCCCCCGACACGGGAGGGCCCCTTGACATTTTCTTTTAGTCTCAGGGCCAGTCCTTTGGTTGGGTGGGAGGTGTGGGACCTATTTGGCTGATGCGTGTGCGCGATGTATCTTTTCTATTGCGCATACACGCCTCCCTCCACTAATGTTTATTCTATGCTGGTGGTTGTGCGTGCACATTGGGATGTTTTCCTCGCGCATGCGCACATAACATAGCATTATTAGTTACATCCTTTATTCGCTTTATTGAACTGCTTTATCTGCAGTTAATTATTCGGTATAAGAAAAGAGCGTGGAGATGTGGTATTTATCTATATTTATTTATTGCAGTCAGTACCAATCATACCTTGAAAGTACACATCTCATTACACTCCTAGATTGATGCTATATTATTATATATTGTATCGCTCTGGAACTCCTATCCCTCCCATTTACTTGTGTTTCTTGAGGACTCCTTGACCTACTGCACTTGGGTGGCCCTTTGTTTAATAATAATAATTTTTATCTTTTTTTTTCTCAGCTTTATGCATCGGAGAATCCTGCAATCTATATATTTTTTTTTCACATATTTTTCAGTAACAACGGTGGAGACCGGACCGATGGAGTGATACCTATTGTACTTTGGTTATCTAAAGATTCGTCTGCGATGCAGAGATTATACAGCAATTCGCCCATACTGTAAGTGTTTTCTTACTGTTGTTCTTTAATATTCACCATATATGATGCTGCCCTCACACTATGCATCTGCCTTATACCTGTGATATTGACTAATTGATACTTATGTATTTTTATATTAGATCATACAGTTGATCAAAAAACCCTTGAAGAAGGAACTATACAAATGAACAAAGTTCCTAAATATGTTGGGTATTCCATGTATCATGTTCAATTGTGGTCTCATACCCTAGAGCCCTCTATATCATGATCTATATATTTACAGTATCTGTGTGAATTGTGCAATACATTGCTTTTAATGTGTTTATTTGTATACTACTCTAATAAAATGTATTACTTTTGTACTACTGTTGTACTTGTTGCACATATTTAGACCCCCACCTGTATAGCTCCTGGGAAACTTTCTCTTTTTTGTTCTTGCAAGTTGAAGGTAAGGACCTCCAAGGTGATAATCTATGAAATATTGCCTGTGCCATGCCCAACACAGGAAAGGCAGGGGGTGATTAGAGAGCTGAATACATGGCTAAAGACCTGGTGTAGGGAGGAGGGATTTGGGCTTCTAGAGCACTGGGCTGACTTTTCATTGGGGTGCAACCTATATGCTAAAGATTTGCACTTGAATGGAAGGGGGTCTGTTGTGCTGGGCGAGAGGTTTATAGGAAGGCTGGAGGAGTATTTAAACTAGGATTGAGGGGGGGAGGGTGCACCAGAATTACATCGGGCAGACAGGTCAGTTAGGGGTCAGACATTAATGGAGGGTGGAATGGGGATAGATGGGGGGAGGGTTATGGCAGGTAAAAAGAAATTTCCCATGTTGCAAACAGCCATTGGAAACTATAGTGCCATTTGTACTACTAAAAATGATATGAAAAACACCAGAGCAAAATGTAATAATGCATCAAAGTGTTTGTACACCAATGCCAGAAGTCTGCCAAGAAAAATAGGTGGTTGGAAGCTCTGGTGCATGAGGAGAGCTATGATGTAATCGGTATTGCTGAAACTTGGCTTCAATCTTCACATGACTGGGCTATTAATATTCCTGGCTATGCACTCTTTTGGAGAGACAGGCTAAAAAGGAAAGGTGGCGGAGTCTGTCTCTATGTGAAAAATGAAAAGCAAGTGTGAAAGAGGACCTGGTTGATGGAGAATGTGATGAGTCTGAAGCATTATGGGTGGAACTGCATATAGATGGATGTAGTTCAAAGTTAATCATTGGAGTTTGTTATAGACTACCCAATGTTAATGAGGAGGTGGAGACTCAGCTCCTGGCACAGATGGAAAGGGCTGCAAGGGCTGGAACAGTGATAATAATGGGGGATTTTAACTACCCAGAAATTGACTGGAGTAATGGCACTGCTGGGACAGTTAAAGGGCAAAAAATGATTAACCTATTATAGGACAATTTTATGGTTCAGTTTATTGAGGCTCCAACTAGGAATGAAGCTCTCCTGGACATGGTAATCTCAAACCATGCAGAGCTTATTACTAAGGTCCAGATAAAGGAACACCTGTGTAGCAGTGATCATATCATGATTCCATTTAATGTTAGCTCTAAACAAGAAATACATACAGGTAAGATAAAAACACTTAAGTGCAAGAGAGCTAATTTTCCAAGGATAAGGGCTGCTCTCCAGGACTTAGACTGGGAAAGAATATTGGCATCAATGGGCACAGAACAGAAATTGGAATTCTTCAAAAAGACTGTTTGGCATCTCACTGCAAAGTATATTCCCATGGGCAATACGTTTAAAAGGCTAAAAACAAAACCTATGTGGTTCACTGCCAAAGTTAAAAAAGCTATCAACAATAAGAGAGGACCTTTTAAAAAATATAAAAATGAAGGAACACTAATGTCATTTAAATGTTACAAAGAATTTAACAGGATAGCTAAAAAGGAAATCAAGGATGCAAAAATTCAAAATGAACGACAGATTGCAAATGATAGTAGGACAAATCCCCCAAAAATTCTTCAAATATATTAATAGTAAAAAGGTCAGGTCTGAGCATGTAGGTCCTTTACAAAATAATCTAGAGTGTGTGACTTGGGACAAAGAGAAGGTTAATTTATTAAAGGCTTTCTTCAGCTCTGTGTATACAAAAGAGCATGGGGGAGCTCATGTTCATAATGGGGGTGGTATTGACACAGCCCCGAATGATCCCCAATGGCTCAAAAGTGATATGGTTCACAAATATTTAGACAGAATAAAGGTGGATAAAGCACCTGGCCCTGATGGCATCCACCCATGGATCCTAAAAGAATTTAGCTCTGTAATTTCAGAGTCATTGTATCTAATTTTTAGGGACTCATTAATGACAGGAATAGTACCACTGGATTGGCGCAGGGCGAACGTGGTGTCTATATTTAAAAAGTAACTATAGACCTGTTAGTTTAACTTCTATAGTCAAGAAGATACTGAGAGTTTAATAAAAGACCACATAGATCAGTTCTTGCTGGAAAAAAACATTTTCTTTTACAAAGGTTTTATTGTCATGATTGCTAACAGAACAGGTTTACAACAGAGCTTTGATACAGTCAATAAACAGTACAACTCAGGGCCTAAGGGCCTTTATCAGTAAAGAGAACCAGAAAACAAAAGTCTATAACTAAATTCAGTCAGACAGTGTCTAAAAATCTGGCGATCCTGGTCCCATATCATGTTACGGATCCTAGAAGCCTATGGCGGGGTCACTTATTACACCCCACTGTTACCTGAAAGTTAGCATCCTCAAAAGAAGAGTCGAGAAAAGAAAAGAGTGTGTGAGGAAGAGAGTCAGAAGAATAGGGAGAAATAATAGGGATGCAAGGGAAGGAAGTTAAGTAGCGCATGGCTAGGAGGAAGGCCGAAGAAAGAAAGGGGGTTGGAGAAAAGAGGGGGGAAACGGGGTCCACAGGGCGAGCGCAACAAGGCCCTTACAGTAACAGCAATGCTACATCAAATCTAGAGGGATGATGGTATGCAATCCAGGGTTGCCAAACCTTGAGGAATTTGGTGTGCGTGTCGGACAGGACAGCCGTTAATTTCTCATTAATCATAACATCGTTCAGATGGTTTTTGGCTGCCGCAAAACTCATCGTGGGGGTTTTCCATGCTCTCGCAATTGCCAGCTTAGTTGCAGTAAAAAGATGTTGCGCGAGTTGTCGGTTCGTTTTAGTTCAGCTATGGGCTTGGCCAGTAATGGCTCATATGGATTCCTTTTAAGGTTGACCTGAAACAAATTGCAGAGAAGTGCATATACCCTGACCCGCAATCTGCACGTCCACCAGATATGCGCCATAGAGCCCCTCTGAGAGCATCCTCGGAAGCAGAGTGGGGAGTAAGCTGGGATGAAGCAGGCTAGCCTCACTGGCGTATAGTACCATCTATACAGCACTTTATAGGCGTTTTCTAAAATTAACACATTAGTGGAACACTTAGATATTGCTATCGTCATCACCTGCCAGTCTTCGGGGTCCAACCCACTCCCCAACTCCCTCTCCCATTGAAGATGGTGGGTATGAAGTGGGGGTTTCATGGATATCACAGCCAAGTAGATCAATGATATCAAGCCAAGGGAGTGGGGCCTGGATCTACAAAGGCTCTCAAAGGAATTCAGGCCATAAAGCGTAGGATGGGATTTTATCAGGCTCTGGAGGAAGTGGCGAAGTTGCAAGTAACTATAATGTTCACGCAAGGGAATATCATGAGAGGTGCGTAAAGCCTCAAACGCCATGATTCTCATGGGCGTGAGCAATGAATGGACCTCTATGAATCCATTCAAGGTCCACCATGATTATCGTGAGGGATTGTCATAACCTGGGGGGAAGTGTGGACAGCGCAAGAGCCGCAATAGGGGAAGGTGGGGGGAAATCAGTCCTGCCGAATATTTCACTGAGTCCCATATTCGCAGAGTGTGGGCCATGCAAGGCCTCCTGGTCATCGGGCGAAGCGCCAGGGGGAGCCACGGGAGTGAGGCGACAGGGATAGGGTCAACATCTACTAGGTCGATCGTGGCCCAGAGCGGGAGCTGATATGTCTCGTGGAGGCGTGAAAGCGGGGCTATATTGGCCGCTATATAATATGTCCGTAAATTGGGGACCGAGAAGCCGCCATTTATTCGTTTAGCAAACAGAATCTGCTTGGCTATGCGGGGACGAGACGATCTCCAGATAAAGTGCAGTATCTTGTTTTGGTGGATGGCTGGATGCAAAGAATATGTGAGGGGATCAGGACCGGTAGGACCCGAAAATAATATAATAGTTTCGGAAGATAGGACATTCGGACAGTTGTAATTCTGCCGAACCACGATAGGGGCATACTGGACCAGGATGACAACATATTTGTTAATTTTTTAAACAATGGGGGGAAATTCACCTGATATATACCGGAGTACGTCGGAGTAAGACGGATACCCAGGTAGGGCAGTGAGGTGACCCATTGAAAAGGGAACGTCGATTGCAAGTCTCATAGCAAACCCGGCGATTGCTTGACCGACAGAGCCTTAGATTTGGAGGGGTTGACCCAGAGCCCTGAAATGGAGCCGAAGGTATCCAACAACAATTGTAAATTTGGTAGGGTGATTCTAGGAGAGGTGACCGTCAGAAGGATATCATCGGCGATCAGTGATATTTTATGAGAGCAGCCCGCTACCTTGATGCCCCTGATATCGGGATGTGTTCTAATCACCTCCGCCAGGGGTTCCAATGCCAAGACAAAGAGCAGAGGAGATAATGGACACCCCCCTTGCGGGTTCCCCTAGCGATATCAAATACCATAGATTCAAATCCATAATATTTGATTTTCGCCTGGGGGGAGTCATACAGAACGGACATCCATTTCATAAATGATGCCCCAAAGCCATAGTGTAGGAGGACGGACAGGAGGTAATGCCATGACAAAGTGTCAAAGGCCTTGTTCACGTCCAGAGACAGGAGCATGGACTCCAGTGAGCATGTGCTGGCTATTTGTTGGAGTTGCAATATGCGTCGCCGAACTGCATCCCATGCCTGTCTCCGGGGTACAAAGCCGACCTGTTCCTTTTTAATTAGTCGGGGGAGCAAAGAATTTAAGCAGTTCGCCAAAATGTTGTCAAAATTTTCATGTCAATATTAATAAGAGAGATCGGTCTAAAATTGGCCCAAGAGGAGTGGTCCCGGTCCGGCTTAGCGATCATTACTATGTTTGCTGTCAATAAGTCCAGGGTAAAGGAGGAACCATTTTTAACGGAGTTATACATGGCTGTTAGATGCAGTGCTATTACCACAGCTAGCTTTCTGTAGTAGAGCGCTGTGTAGCTGTCCGGCCTTGGTCTCTTTCCTAACTTGAGTTCTTTTATACCCTGGAGGACCTCCGAGACCTGTATATCCCGGTCCATGAGGGCGACATGTGCTTCATTCAAGGTTGGAAGCGCAAGGTTGCTAAGAAAGTCAGCGGTATTTTGAGCAGCAGGCTGCTCCTGTGATGTGTATAATTTTGAGAGGCGGAAGCGAAACTCTTCTAATATGCGTTTGGGATTACTAGTAAGAACATTGTGCTGATTACATAAGGTGATGGGGGTAAATTTAGGGGGGGCGAAGGTACAAAGTCCATTCGCTAACATTCAATTAGGTTTGTTTGCTTTCACATACCACCTCTGACGGGAACAACGCAAGACGTGTTCTGCACCTTCAGTGAGGCAGAGGTCGAACTCTGTGCGGGTCTGCTCCAAGAGTTTACGGCCGTTTGGGGTGGGAGATTGTTTATAGGCCAGCGAAAGAGTCTCCAGGTGAGTCTCAAGGGCCTTCTGTTTCGCTTCCCGCTCCCTTTTACGGGTCGACGCCACCCTAATAATGTGACCCCGTAGCACCACCTTATATGCCTCCCAAAGCGTTACAGGGGACGCTACTGACCCTACATTTTCACAGAAGTAGTCTTCTGAGGCCTTCAACAAGTCTTCCTGTACCCCTTTAAACGAGAGAAGGGAATCGTTCATCACCCAGGGCGAGGATTGGGGCATGTCAAGAATTGGGTGACAGACCCCCCAAAACAGGGTCATGATCCATCCATGGGGCTGCCAAAATAGAAGCTGTCACTACCAGGGGAAGGCTATGTCTGAGCATAAACATGTGGTCCATTCTGGAGTGCAAGTGGTGGGGGTGAGAATAGTGGGTGTAATCTCTACCCTGCGGATGACACTCCCTCCAGAGATCGACCAAATCATGTGTCTGTAGAGAGTGAATACATTTTTTTGTCCTCGTGGGTGGGGCCACCTTCTCTGAGGGGTATTTGTCCAGTGAAGGGTTTAGAACTAGGTTAGAGTCGCCCGCAAGGAAAAGGGTGCCCCTGCAATGGGAAGCCAGCAGGTTACAGACGTGGGTCAGGAAAGGTCCCGGGTTTAGATTCGGGGCATAGTAGGTCATAATTGTGACCTCCGTTTCTTGGATGGTGCCTTGTAATAGCGGATATCTGCCATCGGGGTCTGCAATCTGTTTAGTGCAACTAAAAGGGATTGATCTGCGGAAAGCTATGAGTACCCCCATTTGTTGGGTTGGAGCATTAGCCCAAAACACCTGAGTGAACTGAGCATCAAAATACTTGGGAGAGGAGGTCGTTGAAAAATGAGTTTCTTGTAGGCATGCGACGTCAATCCGCTGCTTCCTCAAGTATTTGAAAATCTTTACCCTCTTCATTGGTGAATTCATACCCTGAACATTCAGGGATAACCAATTTAGTGTCATGGTGGTATTGGCAACAGGCGATAGACTAAACCCCCGGAGCACGCACCCGTGGACCCACGAAAAAGAGGAGGGGCGTGGGGGCCCCACGCCTTTCCTTGTTTTAATTTGGGTGCAGGGTTCCCCTTAATATCCATACAAGACCCAAAGGGGCTGGTAATGGGCTGGGGGGACCCATGCCTTTTTTCTCAATGATTTTCATCCATATTGCTGGGACCAGACATTACATTAAAGCCGCAAGCAGTTTTAAATGACTTTTATTCCTTTAGAAATTTCATTTTCTGCAGGGACAGTTCTAAACACGGGAGACACGTGCCACTTTACAGGCATACTATAAACACCCCCCAGGCATGATATTTAACCCCCTCAATACAGTGCACTTACACCCCCTTCCTGCCCAGACTAATTTTCAGCTTTCAGCACTCTTACAGTTTGAATGACAATTACTCAGTCATGCAGCACTGTACCCATATGAAACTTGTGTCCTTTTTTCACACAAATAGAGCTTTCTTTTGGTGGTATTTAATCACTAGTGGGGGTTTTTTATTTTTTGTGCTATAAATAAAAAAAGACCATAAATTTTGTGAAAAAATGCTTTTTTATTTGTTTCTGTGGGCGGCAAGCGGTTAAAATAATATTTCACTTTTATTTTTTCACTTTAAGCATCATTAAAATCACTACTGCTGAAAAATGGCAGTTTTTAAAACTTTTTTTTGCATTAATACATGTACCCTGGGGCAGGACCCGGGTCCCCAAACCCTAGGACAATAACTTGCATATTAGCCTTTAAAATTCACACTTTTGATTTCTCACGTTCGAGTCCCATAGACGTTAACGGGGTTTGAAAGTCTGTGCAAACTATCGGTCCATTCGCAAGTTCTGGTGCTCATCCCTAGTTCTGAGACCTTCCCCTTATTACGGTGGTCAAGGAGGGTTGCCAACCAGTAATCATCCTTCTCCTTTATACCACGTATTCTCAGATCCTTTCACAGGCTTTGAAGCATGAGGTTGCCCATGCTCCTCAAATTTGCAGAGGCTTGAGAAGCAGACTCCTCGGAGTCACTCAGGATGACAGCATCTGGAACTTCCTCCTCCCAGCCACATACTACTCCCAAGGGTCCTGAGGTTGGAAAGACATCCCTTACAGATTGACGCATGTCTTCCTCTTCTTCAAAGCCTATGAAAGTGCCAGAATCCTCCTCCTCATCCTCCTCCTCTCTCTCCTCCTGTATATTCTGTGACATAGGAATGATGGCGTCTGGATAAAGTGGGCCTTGAGAGGAAAGGAAGTCCTCCTCTTCCTTCTGCTGCTCTGCCTTCATTGCCCTGTCCATAATGCCAAGCAGAGTCTGCTCCAGCGAGAACACAACAGGGATTGTGTCACTGATGCATGCACTGTCATGGCTCACCATTCTTGTGGCCTCCTCAAATGGTGACAATACAGTTCATGCATCCTTAATGATCAGCCATTGGCATTGGGAAAAAAAAAGCTGAAGCCGCCTGAGCCTGTCGTCATGTCATACTGCCACAGATACTCATTGGCGGTCCTCTGTTGCATGTATAGCCGCTGCAGCATTCCCAAAGTTGCGTTCCACCTGGTGGGCATGTCACAAATCAGGCAGCTTATTTTCCGCTGAATTTCAGCCAACCGAGCACTAACTGTGTATGACTGCCTGAAGTGGCTACAGACTCTTCTGGCCTGTTTTAGTATATCTTGCAACCCTGGGTACATACTAAGGAAACACTGCACCACCAAATTGAGGACATGTGCCAGGCATGACAAAGCTGCAAGAATCTCTGCTCCGGTGTGGTTCCTGTTCCCTAAACACACCAGCAGAAGCACTGCATGGCACCTTTTAGCCTGGCTCTGGGAATAGCCCTTTGAACGCTTAGGCGGCGTACACACGCGGGGACTGTTTGCCGAAACTAAGTTCGTCAAACAGTCCGCTCAAACTTTTGAATGAACGAACACGCCCACACACGGCACTTTTTGAGCGGACAAATACGGCAAACTTTGTTCGTCGTACTAAGTCCGCGCAACTTTTGAAATGAGCGGACTCGCCCACACACGAGGCAACAGTCCGCTCATTTCGAGCGCGTGTCAAGGTAGGCGGGGCCCGCGACGGAGACGTCGCGGGCTCCGCAGCCTGGAATGGACTTAAAGGGGAACCCCAACGCCGAAAAAAATCGGCGTGGGGGTCCCCCCAAAGTCCACAACAGAACCTTGTCCGAGCACGCTACCCGGCCGGCCAGGATAGGGGGGCGAGCGAGCGCGCCCCCCCTCCCGAGCCGTACCAGGCCGCGTGCCCTCAACATGGGGGGTGCCTTGGGGAAGGGGGGACCGCGCGGCCCCCCCACCCCAAAGCACCTTGTCCCCATGTTGATGAGGACAAGGGCCTCTTCCCGACAACCCTGGCCGTTGGTTGTCGGGGTCTGCGGGCGGGGGGCTTATCGGAATCCGGGAGCCCCCTTTAATAAGGGGGCCCCCGGATACCGGCCCCCCACCCTATGTGAATGAGTATGGGGTACAATGTACCCCTACCCATTCACCTGTAAAATAAAAGTACCCCAAAAAAAAACACAACACACGAGATAAAATATTTTATTGCACAGCTCCGGGGGTCTTCCGTCTTCGGGGGTCTTGTCCCCCTCTTCGGTTCTTCTGCCGGGCCACCGCGCCTTCTTATAGCTCTTTTGCAGGCGGTGGCCCGGTCTTCTGTTGCCGCCTTCCGTTCTTCTGTCGCCGCCTTCGGTTCTTCTGCCGGGCCACCGCGCCTTCTTATAGCTCTTTTGCAGGCGGTGGCCCGGTCTTCTGTCGCCGCTGTCGCCGCCGCCTTCCGTTCTTGTTCTTCTTCTTGTTCTTCTTGTTCTTCTCCAGGAGATGTTGACACGTCGCTCTCTCCGGCCGGAATGCCAGAGCCGCGCTGAGCGGCCACTTATATAGTGACAATGGGGCAGTGTCACATGGTATATGTCACATGGGTTGGTCACATGGGTTGATGTCACATGGGGACTATGACATCGTAAGGGGGCGGGGTCACCATGTGACCAACCCATGTGACATATACCATGTGACACCGCCCCATTGTCACTATATAAGTGGCCGCTCAGCGCGGCTCTGGCATTCCGGCCGGAGAGAGCGACGTGTCAACATCTCCTGGAGAAGAAGAAGAAGAACAACAACAACAACAACAAGAACGGAAGGCGACGGCGACAGCGGCGACAGAAGACCGGGCCACCGCCTGCAAAAGAGCTATAAGAAGGCGCGGTGGCCCGGCAGAAGAACCGAAGAGGGGGACAAGACCCCCGAAGTCGGAAGAAGAGGCCGGCGGCGGGGAGGAAGAAAGCCGGACTCCTCCGCTAGCAAAAGAGCTACAAGAAGATAGCGGAGGAGTCCGGCGAGAAGACCCCCGAAGACGGAAGACCCCCCGGAGCTGTGCAATAAAATATTTTATCTCGTGTGTTGTGTTTTTTTTTTGGGTACTTTTATTTTACAGGTGAATGGGTAGGGGTACATTGTACCCCATACTCATTCACATAGGGTGGGGGGCCGGTATCCGGGGGCCCCCTTATTAAAGGGGGCTCCCGGATTCCGATAAGCCCCCCGCCCGCAGACCCCGACAACCAACGGCCAGGGTTGTCGGGAAGAGGCCCTTGTCCTCATCAACATGGGGACAAGGTGCTTTGGGGTGGGGGGGCCGCGCGACCCCCCCTTCCCCAAGGCACCCCCCATGTTGAGGGCGCGTGGCCTGGTACGGCTCGGGAGGGGGGGGAGCGCTCGCTCGCCCCCCTTTCCTGGCCGGCCGGGTAGCGTGCTCGGACAATGGTCTGTTGTGGACTTTGGGGGGACCCCCACGCCGATTTTTTTCGGCGTTGGGGTTCCCCTTTAAGTCCATACCAGGCGGCGGGGCCCGCGACGTCCCCTTCGCGGGCCCCGCCTACCTGGAGACGCGCTCGTAATGAGCAGACTTTCCTCCGAGCGGGAACAGTTTGCTCATTTCGAAAGTGGCCTACACACGGGCGGACTGTTCGCTCAAACAAAGTTTCAGCGGACAGTTTTTCGGAATTTCCGAAAAACTTTGTTCGTCAAACTGTCCGCTGAAACTGTCCGCTGAAGCCCCACACACGAGCGGACTGTCCGCTGAAACACTGTTCAGCGGACAAAGTTGAGCCAACAGTCCGCCCGTGTGTACGCGGCCTTAGGTACCTGACAATTCTGCAGAGGAGGGCATAGAGGTGGCAGAGAAGGAGGGGTTGGAGCTCACAGCTGTGGCATCATCACCACCATCTGTATGGAGATGTGGGGACACAACAAGTTGCAGCACCAAGCCCTGTCCTGCATCCTTTCGAGTTGCAAGCAACATTACCTAGTGTGCTGTGAACAAAATATATCATCCCTGACCATGCTTGCTGGACCATGTGTCAGCAGTAAGGTGGATTTTACGGCTCACTGCCTTGCCCAAGGATGCCAGATGAAATGGCCTTACGTGAAAAGTAGTAGTTACTGGGAACCTGCCATTGTGGTACAGCACATTGTATGAATGCACGTAAGGAGGAGGAATCCACCAGGCTGAAAGGCAGAAGTTGGAGAGCCAACAGCTTTGACAAGCTTGCATTCAGACGCTGTGCATGTGGGTGGCAGGGACTGTATTTTTTTTTCCGCTGCAGCAGCAGATGGGGCCGAGAAATTTGACGGCTACAGTCTACAGCTGGTGGTGTGCTGCTGGCAGATGTGCTGCTAGGACCTGGGACACCCTGTGCTATACCATCATCCTTGTCAGTGGTGGCTGCTGAAAGGTAATGACTCAGTATCACAGGGGCAGACTGAAGTAGGTAAGGAGGAGGAGAAGGGACATATTTGTGCCCCTTTTGTGTGGCTTTTAGGTGCTTTTGCCAACTGGCTGAGTTGTTGGACGTTAAATGCATTGTTAGGTACACAAATAGTGGGTGTTTTTGCCACGTTGGATGTGCTTGAGACACAGTTTGCAGATAGCATCAGTGTGATCTGCTGAAGATGTGCTGAAAAAGGCCCAGACAACTGAGCTTTGGGGAGTGGGCCAGGAGATAACAGCTGCAGAACGTAATGGAATAGAGTGTTGCTCTCTACTATTTCTTGATGTCGGCCTCCTTGGGGTTGTTCCGCCTCACCTTCAGTTTCCTCCTCTGTGCTATCTGGCACCCAAGTCACATCAGTGACCTCATTATCATCATCATCATCTCCATCTACTCCATTTTCATCATTACCACTGGAGGCAACTTGGCAATACGCTGCAGCTGGGGGAACATGAATGCCAATTTGTCTAACAGTGTTGCTCCCTCTCTCTAGGCTCATGTTCCTGTCATCCTCAACCTCAGAACTAAGATCTGAATCCAGTAATGGTTGGCCATCATTAAGGAGCAAGTGGCTGACACTGTGGTCAAATAACTCAGCTGACTCCGTGATGACTGATGGGGCTATGGAATAAATGTGGATAAGGAGGCAGGTTTATCCACTCTGGCAACTGCAGGGGACTGCACACTTGTCTCTACTTGCGTGACAGAGGTTGAGGAGGATGAGGAAGGTTTAGTAAGCCAGTCCACCACCTCCTCTGATGTGGCTGGATAGCATGGGCAAATTCACTAAACAGGAAATGATGCCCTGCCGGAGGACTGACCACCACGTCTACCTTTGCCTGTGGACACATTTGTTGCTGGCCCCCTTACAGTGCCAAGAGAACATCTGCCTCTCCTTGTTGTCCTCCCACACATTATTGGAAGGAAGGGGTGGTGCTTATAAGCAAATGTAAAGAAGTTGAAATCTGTACGTAGATGCACTTTAATTAATGTAAAGAGGTGTTTGGTGCACTTTAATTTGAGAACTCACACTACACAGACACACTCCATGGATACACTATAATATACTGCAATATAATGCGCCAAACGTACAGTGAGGCACAGAACTATATGGCATTAAACCGGCAGTAACTCACACAGAAATATATGGCATTAAACTGGTAGTAATGCATGCAAAATGATATAGCATTAAACTGGCAGTAACGCACAAAACTATATGCCGTTAAATGGGCAGTAACGCACACAGAACTATATGGCGTTAAACTGGCAGTAATGCACTCAAAACTATATGGCATTAAACTGGCAGTAACACACAGAACTATATGGCGTTAAACAGGCAGTAACGCACACAAAACTATATGGCGTTAAACTGGCAGTAACGCACACAGAACTATATGCTGTTAAACTGGCAGTAACGCACAAAACTGTATAGCGTTATACTGGCAGTAATGCACACAAAACGATATGGGGTTAAACTGGCAGTAACACACAGAAGTAAATGGCGTTAAACTGGCAGTAATGCAATCAAAGAGATGGTGTTCAACTGTCACTACACTGACGCTTTCTGAACTGTCCCTACTGTAGCTATACACTAATGTCAAGATTACTGACACAGTCTCACTACACTACACTGAAACTATATGAGCTGTCCCTACTCCACACTAATATATGTATGAATGACACGGTCTCACTACACTACAGTGAAACTATCTAAGCTATCCCTATTCTAGCTGCACACTATGCAAAGCTGAATGGCTGTCCTCCTCACTACACTCACACTATCCCTAGACTGACACTAAACTAATATTCTACATTGACAATTGAAGCAAAATAGCACAGTATAGCACCTACATGTTGATATAATCCTAGCCCACAGACAGAGAATCCAATAACACTGACACTGCACCGTAGTTCCCATCCTAAGCCTTCCAATTAAATCTGGTCTCCTCGGGTACTTTTCACCTATCAGGGGCAGAGCTGCCAAACCACTCAGATGGCTCCTAAAGTCTAGGTGCATATATTTAGGGTGGTGACATCTTGCCACCAAAATGGGGAACTACAGCCAGTGCCTTACTCTACACTTGTCCCTTCAGAAATGACGGCGCACCTCTGTACTAACCACAAATTAGAAGCCTAACCCTAGGAACAAATTACAGAACCTAGCCCCAGGACACTACTAAGGAGCCTAGCTCTAGGACTCAAAAAACAAACATTCTCCCCTATTTTGGTTGGGTCTCACTCTCTAATGAGTAAATAGCAAAATAAACATTTTCAGCACAAAGGCGTATTGCAAATCAAATGTACAAGGACATTCCTACATTTGCACATGTTCAGCATAGATGCCTATCAATGAATAAAACACAGTAGTATTTTTCTAGTATGTGCAAACTAAACAAAATTTGAGAACCTGCTGACCTGCCTTTTAGGCAATAACATGCACGAACCACAAAGAAAAGGAAACCCATATTTTTTCTAGGAAACAATGTGCAGCAATGGCAAATTGTTATATATCAATGAACTTTTGCCATTATCAAAATACTGCGAAATTATTAAGGAACTTAACCTGTTAGCCAGAAACCTGACATTGACGGTATTATGTGATCAAAGTAAAAGCTGTAAATCCTCTGAGTCGCAAGTCATGCATGAAAGGAAGGAATGAAAAAAATGGGACTTTAAGGCTCATAGAGATTTAGTTGAACTTTTAAGTGAAAAAGAATTGTTGTTGAAAGGTCAGAAGGATGACCAGGTTGAGACCTCTAAGAATAGTAGTGGTGAGTCTGAGGTATAAGCCACACGTATTTATGAGGTCCACAAGAAAGTTCCAAGAGAGAGCAGAGTAGCGAGACAAGAAATAAAGTCCTATCTGTTATCAAAGAAAGGAGGGTTGTCCCAGAGTCCCTGTGTTCCTCCCCGGGTGAAATGCAAGTAGTCCTATTTGCAAAAGTCAGATGGCTCCTAAATCCAAGGCCCACATATGAGTTGTGGTGACATCTTGTGACCAAAATAGGAAACTAGACTCATTGTCTTGCATCCTACATTTGGCATACTATCATAATAAACATTTTGTATTTACGATAGTGTATACATTCAGTAGCATTTAGAATCAAAGTAAACTGTCAGATGAGGCGTGCACAACAAACACAAATTAACTGGCCTCCCGTTACATTTACCCCCACTCTGCTGCTAGACTAAATAGCACAGGCTTGCATGCCTAATGCCCCATAGACACGATCAGACTTTCCGACAACAAAACCGTGGATTTTTGTTCCAAGGTTGTTGGCTCCAATTTGTTTTGCATACATACGGTCACACAAATGTTGGCCAACAATTACGAACATGTGAACATGGTGACGTATAAGACGTACCACAAGCTGATAAAAAAGGAAGTCCAAGAGTCATGTGATATCTCCATTACTTGGTTTTCTTGGTCTCCGGGGTCCATTAAGGCCTTTTGAGAGTCTCAAGGCTGCCTTTGTTTCTACTCCTGTGTTGACATCCTACGTTACCTTTGATTTTTGAGGTTGATGCTTCTGAGACTGGAGCTGGCGCCCTTCTGTCTCAACATTCTACTTCTGAGAGTGCTATACATCCTTGTGGCTACTTATCCAA
This sequence comes from Lithobates pipiens, assembly GCF_037356315.1. Classification (NCBI taxonomy): domain Eukaryota; kingdom Metazoa; phylum Chordata; class Amphibia; order Anura; family Ranidae; genus Lithobates; species Lithobates pipiens. Next base: position 544,808,646 of record NW_027507758.1, on the reverse strand, counting down.
GAAATTGTCACCTGTAGAGTGCAATTACGAGATTGGTGACAGAGAGCTGTTAGCGATTATTTTAGCCCTGAAAGAATGGGGACATCTCCTCTAAGGTACCACTGTGCCGGTTCTCATTCTTACTGACCATAAGAATCTCACATTCTTGTCTGAGGCGAAACACTTCTCTCCCATAAGGGCGCAATAGGCTCTTTTCTTGACTAGTTTCAATTACATTGTCTCATTCTTAACCAGTACTAAGAATGTAAGGGCTGACGCTTTTTCACTGCAATTTTCCTCCACTGTCAAGATGGAATCGGACATTATATTCTGGCTATAGTTCGCACCAGTCTCATTTCTCCTTTGAGTGACAAAATTCTTGCTGCTCAGGTCCATGCTCCTCCTGAGAAACCTTGTGACCGCTGCTTTGTCCCAGAGTGTCTCCGTACTGCCATGCTCCAGACTTACCAGTTGCTGGACACCCTGGGGAGAATCAACTCTTTTGGGTCATTTCCCAACAATTCTGGTGGCCTAATCTCCATACCCAATGGAGAGAGTCCCTGGACCCACCTGTCTATGGATTTCTTTGTCGAGTTACCCAACTCCCAGGGCAACACAGTTATCCTTATGGAGGTTGACCAGTTCTTGAAAATGTCCCATTGTATTCCACTTAAGAAATTGCCCACTTCTAAGGAACTGGCTTCCATTTTTGCTCGGGAGATCTTTCGCTTACATGGGCTACCCAAGGTGATTGTCTCGGACAGGGGTAGTCAGTTTGTGTCCCGGTTCTGGCAAGCCATTTGTGCACACTTGGGAATTCAGCTTGCTTCCACAGAATGAGCCAATCAGTGCTTGGAGCAATTCCTACGTTGCTATATTTCTGACCATCATAACAACTGGTCAGACTTCTTACCGTGGGCGGAGTTTGCTCATAATAGTGCCTTGAATTCTGGTTCCCAATTGTCCCCGTTTATGTGGAACTATGGTTTTCAACCTTCCATATTGCCTAACTCATTTGTTCCGCAGAGTATTCCTGTGTTAGAGGAGCATCTCCGTGATCTTCGTTCCACTTGGGTACAAGTCCAGGAGGCTTTGTCCATGCTGGCCGCAGATGCCTGCCTGCTCCTTCCTACCAGGTTGGAGACAGGGTCTGGCTGTCATCTCGCAACCTTCAACTTCGTGTTCCCTCTCTGAAGTTTGCAGTTCGGTTTATTGGGCCTCTCTGTATTCTTTACCCAGTGGCTTACACATTAGCCCTTCCTTATTATATGCGTATTTTGAATGTATTTCATGTCTCCTTATTAAAACCTTATGTCTGCAACCGCTTTACCACCTCGGTGCCTTGTCCTCACCCTGTACAGGTTAAGTACCATGAGGAGTATGAAGTACAGTCCATTGTTTACTCCATGACTAGGTTCCGCGGGCGCATACAGTACCTGGTACATTGGAAAGGGTAGGGTCCGGAAGAATGCTCTTGGGTCTCATCCTCAGATGTATCTGCCCCTGTCCTCCTCTGTGATTTCCACAGATGTTTTCCCCTCAAGCCTGGTGGTCCTCCGAGGGGGAGGGGCCATTGAGGAGGGGGTACTGTCAGGGCTGGGCTTAGCCCCTCATTCTCAAAGCTGGCCGCTCAGCTGTCCGCTAATTGTCAGCTCCTATCTCTCCACAGTGACTCACCTGTTCATGATATCCTGCTCGTCAGTCCTGCCTACTTAAGCCGTCCAGTCCATATGATCTCTGTCTTCGCCTTGGTCACATCTCTAGAGACACTCTCCTGTGTTAATGTTAAAGACTTGCTTGGCTGACATTCCTTCTGGCTCCAGATCCTGTTTGCTGTTCTACTACACTCATCTCTGGCTCCCTGACGTTTTGGCTCCTGAACTCTGGCTATGTTTTGACTACGTTTACGCTGTTTATCTTTTTTTATTATTATTATTAAACAATTTTGATTTAATTGTACTTCTGTCTCAGGCTGATTCATGGTTTCTGACAACATTTTAGTCGATTAAAATCATTTTAGTCTAGCTTGTGTACACAGCGGATGCTCTGTCTCTTTCCGGCGGCCGGAACCTTCTAACAGGCACAGTGCACTTTATTTTTACGCTTCTAAAATTGACATTTGGTACACTTAACTTTTATTTGGGGGGCTTTGACATTAATAAATTTGTGAAACAGAACTATACTATGTGGTTATTCCATTTCCTTCACATGTTATACTGGAACCCTCGGTAAATGGTACGGATATCTAGTGGATGGTCAAAGTGGAGCAGTGGATACGTTTTGATTTTAAAGGCGCATTAATGCTAGTTTTCTGGTGAGTGCATCCCGATTGGGGAGATTGTGCTGCACCTGGTAAAATTTGGATGGAAGCTTTCTACAAATCAAAACAAGGACCTTTTAATATCTCTCCCCTGCTACTACACAGTTTGGTCTTTCATTGACTTTTTATGAAAATCTGGTTTCACTTGAATGTGGACAGAATGTGGACAGAAAGTGCTGCTACAATATTTTAAAAGAGGACATTTATTTGTAACCTTTTTAATATTGTCTTTACATATGTGTTTACCTTGTTTAAAGTGGCTGTTTAAAGGTATATTATTACCATAATATTTTTAACCATAGGTGATTGTTCCAAGTGGCGCAGAGTGGTGTTCATTAGGGCACATTCAGAACACTTTCCTTTTCTAATGTTCTCTTTCTAGGTCCGTCTTTTTAGACTTTTTCCTATGGGGGCATACACATGGTCGCAATATACAATAAAAAGCTCCCGTCTGACTATTTCTGTCGGAAATTCTGACCATGTGTACGGGGTATTACTGGACCCCACCAACCTGAACAATTTGAGACCCATTTCATTGCTCCCATTCACCTCTAAACTTCTAGAACGCTTTGTTAACAACTGTTTTAGCTCCTACCTCAGTGAAAATAACCTTCTTGACCCCTTACAGCCTGGCTTTATTTCACAGCACTCCAGAGAACCTGTCTTTGCTAAAACTCACTAACCATTTATTAACTGTAAAAACCAATGGTCACTACTCTATACTTCTACTGCTTGACCTCTCTGCAGCCTTTGATACTGGTGACCACCCGCTCCTTCTCAATAAACTCCATTCCCTTGGCCTCCAAGATTCTGCCCTATCCTGGTTCTCCTCCTACCTATCACAGCACTCCTTCAGTGTTAACTACAACTCTGTCTCCCCCTCTCCATTGCCCCTTTCTGTGGGGGTCCCTCAAGGCTCTGTTCTTGGACCCCTTCTCTTCTATATCTACATCCCCTCCATTGGTCACTTGATAACCGCCCATGACTTTCAATACCATCTATACTTGGATGACACCCAAATCTATTTGTCTGCTCCTCACCTCACTGCTTCAGTCTCCTCTCACATTAGTAACATACTAACTGACATATCAGCATGGATGTCATACCACTTTCTTAAACTAATTCAAGATGGTAATATTCCCCCTGCTAATGACCCCTCCACCATGATTTGTCCTTTCAGCCCCAAGTCCAATCACTGTTGAAAGCTTGTGGAGTTCACCTTCATAACATCTCTAAAATTTACCCCTTTTTAACAAATGAAACCACCAAGCTACTCATTCACTCTCTTGTTATCTCTCGCATTGACTATGGCAATGCTCTTCTCATTGGTCTACTTCTCCTTAGGCTATCTCCTTTTCAGGCTTTAATGAATGCTGCTGCCAGACTTATCCACTTTATCAACCGTTCAGTATCTGCCACCCCTCTCTGCCAATTCCTACACTGGCTCCCAATCGCCCAACAAATTTAATTCAAAATACTAACCACAACATACAAAGCAAATTATAACTCTGCTCCAAGCTACATCACCAATCTTGTCTCCAAATATCATACAAAAACCATCCTCTACGCTCTTCTCAGGACCTCCTACTCTCAAGCTCCCTTGTCTTCTCCTACCATGCTCGTCTCCAGGATTTCTCCAGAGCCTCTCCCATCCTATGGAACTCTCTACCTCAACCTGTGCAGCTATCTACTACTCTAGCTGCCTTCAGACAGTCCCCGAAAACTCATCTCTTCAGGGAAGCCTATCACACCTCCAACTAATCTTGTACCACTTCCATAAGCTCATACCCCACAGTCAGAATCTTTTGTACCACCTGCCCCACCCTATTAGATTGTAAGCTCTTCTGAGCAGGGCCCTCCTTATCCTCTTGTATTTTTTTGTATTGTAACTGTATTGTCTCCCTTTTATATTGTAAAGTGCTGCATAAACTGTTGGCGCTATATACATTATGTATTATAATAATAATAATAATAATAATAATCTGTGGGCCTTTGCAACAGTATGGCTTATAAAAACTTGCTTGGCAGAACAATGTCCTATATATTGTTTTAAATTGTTGACAACTATGCACTCATAAGCACTGAAAGTGTCTGTAATTGTTCTCGTGGTGTTTGTTAAAAAGTCTGCAGGTTATGTATTGTTCTCTTTTCTCTATAGTAATGGGAACAGTGCTTTTACTGGCTTGAATGAATGATACCCAAGCTAGGGGGAAAAAATATTCAGTCACTCTTGTTATTTCCATCTGACACCACTGCTGATAAAAAGGAACACAATATTAAAACAAAGTACAGCTTAAAATGGCAGTGAATTTTGTGACTGTTCAAAATGTAGAAAAAAAAAAAAAAATATATATATATATATATATATATATATATATATATATATATATATATATTAAATGGCAATTGGCTGACTGAATTGTTGGTATTTTTTCTTTATTTTAGAAAGAAAATTAAATTCACATGTTTTTCATCCTTTTTTTATCCATCTGATCTCCGTAGCCTATTTGCAACCACTTTGTGTCTATGTCTTGGTCTAGAATCAGGCTTGGAGGCCAGTGGCTGTGGCATTTGAGAGATCCACGAGCAGTCAACTGGATAAATACAGATACAGAACAGGTAGCAGATGATGCACTCTCATCCAAGGCACAGGGTCTCAGAACCAACCAGTCTTCACCGGAGCTCCTGATGGTAGAGTTAACTGTGTGCCAATGCCAGGTTGCAGCCCTCAGGATTGCCCCAGTAGGGAGAAAGCAAGCAGGAGGCAGGAAAAGGACTGAGCAGATAAGGAACAAGCAGAAGCATAGTTGATAAACAAGCCAAGGGTCAGTACTGAGTAGTAACTGGAGGAGATCAGATGGAAAGCATAGTTGAGGAATGAGCCGAAGGTCAATAATGAATGGTAGCGAAGATACAGTCTGAAGCAGGAGTTAGAAGAGCGAAATATTGGCTGAAGAGAGCACAATAATCCGGCAAACAGGAAGTGCAGAGGCGTGACCTAAATAGGAAGTTCAAGGGAGAAGAAAAGAGTTCAAGGTTCAAGAGAAACAAGACTTAAGATAAGGTCATCTAATGCCGCGTACACACGACCGGACTTTCTGGCAGAATAGGTCCGACGGAATCAGTCCGTTGGACATTCCGATCATCTATGGGATAATCTGATCCTTTTTTATCGGGAAAACTGTTTGTCTGTATGCTGGTCCGATGGACCAAATACGACGCAAGGGAAGCTATTGGCTACTGGCTATTGAACTTTCTTTTCTAGTCCTGTCTTACGTCATCACGTTCAAAACGAACGGACTTTCGAATGGACTTTAGTCTGTTCCTGTGTGGACAAGTCCGTTTGTTTGGAAGTCCATCGAAACTCAGTTGAAAGTCTGTCAGGAAGATCGTCGGACCTTTTCTGCCGGAAAGTCCAGTCGTGTGTACGCGGCATAAGCCATTAGGCAGGAAGCTGTCCAGCATCTCAGGTAGCTCAGCAAGAAGAGACAGTCACAGGTTCAGACTTAAGTCCTGACAGACTACATGCATGTACTACAGAAGCAGCTACACACTGATCCGGATGGGCTTCCTAGCTGGAACAAAAACAGAACTTGTCTAACCATTGAACTTTGAGATGGCCCTTTTAGTCTCCCTTGAACGTATTTGATAATTGCTTAGAAAAGCAATTGGTAGACAAAAGCAAAGCGTTGTCACGCCATTACAGTAAGTACCTGAACAAAGACCTTTAAGGCAGGATTACCATAATAATCATAACCATAATCATAACCATAATATTATTTTAATGAAAGCTGTCAATATTAAAAGATTACACCGTCTAAAATCCATTTTCAATCTACATTAACATGTTTAAGAATGTTTTAGTTAGGTTTGGGTTTTGATTGGGATAACTTGGGATAACATTTTAAGGCACCATAGACATAACAGCATTTTGCATGTGTGTGCTGCAGAGACCTTACCTAACATTGTATACTATGGAGCAGAATGGAGAAAGTCCACTACAGATACCGCTAAATCAAGGTTGTTATCCCCCCATAACTTAATAGCAAGGGGTGCCTAAAAGGCTGGCTGCAAAGGATTAGAATATCTTTAGCAGTTAAAACAGTTCCAATATATGTATTTTACCTCTTAGAGCCATCTTTGTGACCTTATGTTTTTTATTGGTGCATCCATATTTAGAGTCAACATAGTCACTTTGCCCCACTCCCCATCCCCAAACCACGTCCATTTATCTGAATTGCATTTTCCTGCAGCCTTCTATTTTTCTTGGAATTTAGCACAGCTGTACATGGCTCCACCCGCACAGCCTTGTCATTCATTCACAGATCCACACCCCCTTCCCCTAGAACATGTTAAATGGGTCACATTCAGTGGGCGGTACCACCAACTGAAGGTGATGGGGGATTAATCTCTTACCATGGCATGGCGAACACCCTAATTCTGTGCCTTTGCAGCTCAATGAGAGTGGTTAGAGTGAAGATAAAACCCTCTCAACTGCATGTTTTTACCACCTTCCCATCTGCAAATGTAAACGGCCGTTTGTGCAGACTTTTCTCTGAGCAATTACTTCTATGTAGGCCACGAAGCATTCAGCACAGGTTTATGTTTTCACCTGCACAATAATGTAAAAAGTGATAGATAATTAAGAAAAACAGCTTCATCGTAACACATGGGTGCTCATTACATTTTCACCAAGTCTAGAAAATTGCTTTCTGACTTTCCGTTTGCTAAACTGTGAACGTATGTCACACTAAGGACCAGCTTCTATCTGCTTCTTACAATTAATTCTTTCAGGAGGTGACAGGTTGGAAGAATTTCATCTAAACTATTGTAATGTTTAAACACTCATTTACATTCTATACATTCTCATAAGTGTCATACTCCTTATAAACATTTGCTTGTGGATTGCTCTGTGGAAACCGGAAGTTCACAAGGGTAAACGCCCCCTGCCTCACATTTTCGTTTCGTTTTAGTTTGTTAACGATAACAGAATTGCTTTTTATTATAGGTTTCGTCAGTAGATGAAAATGTGGTTTATTTTTAGTTACGTTTTCACCACTGTAAAAAAGACACTGATGAAAATTTTGACGGAAATGTTTTAGTTGTTAAATTAATACTGGTGGCAAGAGAGATTCTAGAAGGTTCCCTCTACCCAGCATGCAAAATTGGTAATTTACCTCCTAGCTGTTTGTAAGGAAGATATAAATATCCATAATTCAGGCTATTGGATCTTCCGACATTATTGCTAGGGAAACTCCTCTACATCATGCAGAAACAAATGATCAATTTAAGCCTAGGCTGACTACAGCCTAGCAGCACTAAATGTAAAATGGGCACACTGCTAAGGACAGGGTCCCTACACCTCGTAACAAAGATTTCTCTCTAATTTCATGTACACACGGTCGGACTTTCCGATGGTAAATGTGTGATGGGCGCTTGTTATCGGAAATTCCATTGGACAGTTTCCATCAGAATTTCAGTCGTACAAAATTTGAGATCTGGTTCTCAAATTTTTCGACAACAAAATCCGTTTGAGTGAATTCCGATCATGTGTACACAATTCCAACACACAAAGTGCCACGCATGCTAGAATAAATTATGAGACGGACGCACTCAGTCTGGTAAAACTAGCGTTTGTAATGGAGATAGCACATTCGTCACGCTGCAAATTTTGAAATCTTTTAATGCAACGCATTCTCTTCTTCTTTGTAATGCTAGAAGAATGAAGTTGTTTTGCTGCTCATATTCACACAGAGTTCTCACAAACTGATTTCTTTATTATTTCTCGTGATCTCATGAATAATATTAATAGTTTTTTAGGCAGATCTCCATAATAATGTTTTTTTTTGTTTTTGTTTTTTATCAAGATCTGCATTTTTTTATTTTTCTAGTGCTCTCCATAACTGTATTTCTCGTTTTGTGTGTTACCACAACACCATTATTATCTTGTATTTTTTAACCTCAAGGAGGTTGGTTGGTGTTGGTGTCCCTTGTTAGTTTGACACTGTATTTAGGAAATGTACCTGCCTACTCACAAACAAAACTGGTCTTTTTTAAGTAAAAAACATAGGTAAGTATTTGTGAAAAAGAAATAGCCATTTATTCTGGGTCCTAACAAAATAAAGAGGAAGTCAACGCTGGATAAACTGCGGATATTGGTAAAGCCTTTGTACCCCATGGCACACAGCACAAATTGGTAGCATAAGGAGTCCATATAATAGTGAGCACAATCCAGTCCAGGACTACAAGAGATCAGGAACAGCAGCAGGTGACCTATCTGTCTCCAGGCTGAGGTCATACACCAGCCTGCATCTTTTACCAGACCAGACTGAACACAGTCCTTTCAGGCCGTGGCTCTGGTGTTGGAGTTGTGGCAGGAGGGGGAGGAAGAGGAGGAGGACCATCATTGAACTCACAAACGTGGCTTTGGCTTGTGAGTTTGCCCCTCAACCCCTTATATAGGGCTTGCAAGATCACTTCCTCGCAGAAGAGGCGTTGGCCCTCCTCCATTTCCAGCATTTTGCAGGCTGCCATGTAGGCATAGTCCTCTTGAATACTGGCGGGGGGGGGGGTTTCTGAGGGCTGCAGTAACCTTCATAAATAGGCCAATTGCTGCTTCCTTCAGGCTATTCCTCTTCCTGCCACTTTTTTGTGGAAGGCCGAGGGGAGGGACCTGCGATCAATCACACACAATTTTCAGCTCATGACTGTTGCAAATTGAATGTTAATAAATAGAAAACTATCGTTCTGACCCCAGCATTTTTCATTCTTGTCTCAATCATTTGTGGCCACTACTGTCTATTGATATGTAAAACACTTTGTGAAATCAGAACTTAGTTATCAAAATGAATATATTTAACATCATTCATTTGACAAACAATTTAATTGGTGAAGAATGCTAAACCTGACCCAAGCTGGGCTCCTTCACGTGTTGCTGCCTGGAAGGCCCAGGTTGGTCGTCGGAAGCCTCAGCTGGGGGGGGAAGAAAGCCTTGAAGGAAGATTGGAGAGTGCTGGCCTGGATTCATTCTGGCCTGGCAGAAAATGCAGTTTGTCATACCTTCATTATAACGATCGTCGCTTCCGTTACCTCGTCCTCCGCTCACAGATCGTATGTACGACGCACACATGTTACACTTTATATACACTGCGGCGTCGTGGGAGAGCACATGGCGGAGAGACAACAGGTGCAAAGACAAAAGGCCGGAGCCCCAAACCTCCCGATCCCGGAGGAGATTGAAGGCCTCAATTATGGCCTTTATAGAGATGATGGTATTTTGGGGTAGGACGATCCAAGGATCAACTGAGGAAACGATGGTCAGACCTCAAATTGAGGGAGCATGATCAGTACAGAAGAATCAAGAGTATGCTGCAAAAAAGTAAGTATTTTGTCGGGTGTTCCTATTCTTCTTCTTAACGTCCGTGCTGCTCCATGTGCTTTTTCTTTACTGTTGTACATTTTAAAATGGCAACTTTCATGTTCATGGGCACATTAATCGTTCGTAGGAAACAGTGTTCGTTCGCCCAATTATAAGATGTTTTAGCAGATACAGGTTAACTACACTTGTTCATGCCTATTTGTATTAAAATAAGTTTGTTGTCTAGATGGGTTTGTAACTAGAATGAAATGCAAACTTGATTCAGTGTAAGGAGAGGACACTCAGCAGCTGTTTACACATCTGGATGCAGGAGCACTAGTGTGGGACACCAGAATCAAACTTTTTGGGGCATCCCACACAGGTGCTCCAGTGGATACTATAGGGGTGTCTACATATGTGATACTTTAACAAAAAAGGTAAGTATTGCAGCTTTAGAAAGGAAATAAAATGTTCTTCAGCTGCCAAAACAGACAATTGTACGACACTTCCAAGCAATGTTTCATATTCCTATTTCTGTGTTCCAATATCTGTGTGCTAAGTATGCCTATTTTTTATTCACATAGAGGAGAAAAGACTCAGGACATCTGAGGACACCAGGGACCTCCACCTCCTAAAGAAGGGAAAATCCCCACACCACAAGCAGAGGATGAGGAGGGAGAGGTTTATGAAGTGGGCAAAATTGTCACAGGTGTCTGGACCACAGTTTCAGGTAAGATATCTGGTCCTGCATATTTATAATACATGGTGTGTTTTTTTCTTTTGGGTGATGTGGATGTTGTGGAAGAAGAATCTTATTTCACCAGTGAAAGGGCTCAGATCCTCATCGGGGAGAGAATGGGGTGCAATCGTGATTTAGAAAATATAAAAGGAAAAAAAAAGAAGAACATCATTGATGTTTTAGGCAGAATCTAAAACACACCAAAATTGTACAGTTTTCTCATGTATTTTTGAATTTAAAAAAAACTTTTTAAGTATTTTAAAAGCCAAATTTTGAAGATGCACACAGTGTGTCAACATGTGCTATCTAACATCACAGGATATCAATGTACGCGTTTTGTGGGTGCAACCGCTTCCTCCCAACTCAATTAGGTGTTCTCATGTCTAGACTCATGTCAGACTCATGTCTAATATTGCCTTCACTTTGTCAAAGTTGAACTTTGCAAGTTCCTGAGTTGTGTATGTTATGCTTTGAAACATGCCTGTTTAACCAAAAAAAGGATATTTACGATGTGAAACAAAAAAAATATACACCAAAGATTTTGGTTTGTTCCGAAACCTTTTTCTAATGCACATGTGAACGTGCTTTGAATAAAATGTTTTCTACTCAACAATGTGTGGCTTCCTCTTTCAATGCTCAATAGCAATTTTTGTAGTATGTTGGTGTTTACAGTGAGTGATTATGGGGGTTAGTTACTAGGGATGACGAACGGTTCGCCCGGCGGTCGTTTTGCAGCGAATTTCCGCTGTTCGCCGTCCACATGTTCGGCGGACTATTGGCGCAGTTCGCCTGGCGGACTTCCGTGTTTACTGTGTAAAAGAACTTTGACCTATGATGACACATCCATCATGGGGTACAGGACAGCCAATTGAGACATTACAGCACATGGACACTTGGACATTCCCCCTAACTTATAAATAGACCCGATCCGGCGGCCATTTTACATTCTTTCTTCTGTGACTATAGGGAGAGGTTGCTGTGTGGAGCAGGGAGAGATTGCAGTGACCCAAATCGCTAGCTATTTGGTACACAAAAGTTCTTTTCAGGACTGGTATAGGTGTTAGGTGTAGTTCACAGTTCAGGATATAGGTTTGCTGTGCTACTGATTGTTGCAGCAGCCTGAGTGTCTTTTGTCAGTTTAGAGAAAGGGACAGGACGGTGTGTCTGCTGTAGGAACAGTTAGTTTACTCATTAGCTGTTACTATCAGGTCCACAAAAGTACTATTCCAGTAGCCTCTGTTTTGTCAGTTTATATAGGGACAGGCAGGAAGCAGTGTGTGAGGCAGTGAGGGTCAGTTTAATCAGTAGCTGTTACTATATTAGGTCAACAAAGGTTGTTTTCAGGACTGGTATCAGTGGTATGGTAATAGGCTTGTACACGTATAATATTCTTTCTTCCAAATATAGAAAGAATATTATACTTGACTGCTGCCCTTCTGCTGCAGTCTGCTAATCATTCACAACCTACTTGTTCCACAAAGGTCCTTATAAGGACTGGTAATAACCTGGTGTAGGGTGCTATAGTACATAGGGTTGAGTGAGGTACAGTCTGCTATTCTATAAGGACTGGTATAGGTCCACAATACATAGGGTTGAGGTGCACTACTGCTGACCGCTGCCCTATACTGCAGCAGTCCTTCATCGGTATAGGGACTGACGTACAGTCTGCTAATCAGTCACACACAACCTACTTGTTCCACAAAGGTCCTTATAAGGACTGGTAAGGTATAGGGTACTACAGTACATAGGGTTGAGTGAGGTACAGTCTGCTATTCTATAAGGACTGGTATAGGTCCACAATACATAGGGTTGAGGTGCACTACTGCTGACCGCTGCCCTATACTGCAGCAGTCCTTCATCGGTATAGGGACTGACTGTCATGGGAGGGATGCCTAACAGAGGCATCCAGCACAGAGTAAACAGATCAATGGGCTGCACTAAAGGAATCAGGCTCAAAAGGTAAGTGAAAATATATATATTTATTAAGGAAAAAGACACACGTGCAAACCAAACACAGCAAACCATGGACAAGCAAGAACACAATAATACACAGCAACCCCAAAACCCTAAACTAACTAACTACTATATATACACATGGAAAGGGAACACATATATAACAAGGCAGGGATGAGAGACAAGGGGAACAGGAGGCCAGGTGGAGGAAGCAGAAGCAAGGGGAGCCAAGGCAGGAATCAGGGGACAAGTCTCAGGAACCAGGTATAGGAAACAGAGTCCAGGACAGGAAGCAAATCAGGAACAGGTTTCTGGCAACGGCTCAGAATAGGCAGGGACAAGGCTTGCAGGAAGGAATTCTGAAGCCATGAGCCTCAGTGAAGGGCGGGCTTATATACTTCCAAGCAATTCCACTTCAGGTGCAGCTAGATTACTAGAATGTCCATTTGCTGGGAGAAACCCGCTGGTGACCACCAGAACTGCAACCTTTGATGGAAAAAGAAACAGTGACACCAGCAGGCGATCCAAGCAACAACACTGTTCCTGACACTGACGTACAGTCTGCTAATCAGTCACACACAACCTACTTGTTCCACAAAGGTCCTTATAAGGACTGGTAAGGTATAGGGTACTACAGTACATAGGGTTGAGTGAGGTACAGTCTGCTATTCTATAAGGACTGGTATAGGTCCACAATACATAGGGTTGAGGTGCACTACTGCTGACCGCTGCCCTATACTGCAGCAGTCCTTCATCGGTATAGGGACTGAGAGTTTTGTAACAGGGTCATTTAAAAAATGACAGACAGAGGAAGAGGCAGGCCCTTCCGCAGGGGTGGTAGGGGTAGGGCAGTAGCAACAGGCTTGAGCCAAAGTGGGAAGTTGCAGAAGGTGTGTTCAATTACTTTAAAGGACGCACCAGACTTGGTTGAGTGGCTCACTCAGCCTTACTCTTCTGCACCCTCCTCATCCTCTCGATCTGCACCCTCTTCTTCACTCTCTGCTATGTGCACCCCCAAAGACACTACCACCAACAACACCACCACCACCACATACCTTCCGCTTCAGGAATTATTTTACGATCCATATCAAGACATTTCTGATGCGCAGCCACTCTTGGTATTGGATCAGGAAGAGGAGGTAGCAACAACCGCTACTCAGCAGTCTGACGACAGTACCCAGATCAGCCCAAGGAGGAGGTTGGTCCCCGGTGTTGCTACCTACTTCGAGATCTCTACTTATAGCGGTGGGGAAGGTGACGTCGATGATGACGTGTCTAGTGATGTCACGTGGGTGCCCACAAGAGAGGAAGAGGAGGGGAGTTTAGAGGGAGATATGGACCAGCAGATAGGGAGGAGAAGCAGGAATAACTTACATTGCACAGGCGGGACAAAGCAGACTGCAAATGTATCAGGAGCGAGTCATCGACCATGTACGGTCACATCTGGCGCTCCCAGGACACCGGCACATGGTGGTAGGTGGGCTTCCGTGGGCCTAATGTTTGAGCGTAAAAAAATGATGACACCGGAGGTGGACTCGGAGGCCTTTCGCAAATTTGTGGCCATTGGAACACCACAATGGAAGGTCCCAGGAAGGAAGTATTTCTCAGAGAAGGGCATCCCAGAGCTATATGGCCATGTTCAGCGGCAAGTGAATGTATCTCTGGCACACAGTGTCGTGCCAAGATACATCTGACCACAGACACGTGGTCTAGCAAACACGGGCAGGGAAGGTATATCACTTTTACTGCCCACTGGGTGAACCTTCTGACGGCCATCAAGCATGTAACCCGTGGCACCCGTGTAGATTTGGTTTTACCGCCACGGATTGCATGCAGGCCTGACTCTTCTTCTCCTCCTCCTCCTACTCCATCCTCCTCCCTCTCCTCCTCGGCTGACTCCTCCTTTTCCGCTGCTAGCATCTCTTCCGCTGCGCCGCCCAAGCTCCCCAGAACCTATTCGACATGCCAGGTGAGATGTTGCCATGCCGTGCTGCGTCTGTTGTGCCTGGAAGCCAAGAGCCACACTGGCCCGGCACTCCTTTCAGCTTTGCGTTCACAGGCAGATCAGTGGCTAACACCGCTCAATTTGACAGTTGGTCTTAAACTTAGTCGTGCAGCGATTCGTTGTCAAATACCCTGGGGTCCAGGACATCTTGCGGCAGGCAAGGAAAATCTCGGCCCATTTCAGAAGATCTTACACGGCCATGGCTCGCCTTGCTGACATTCAGCGGCGACACAATCTGCCGGTCAGACGTCTTATTTGCGATTGCCCGACGCGATGGAACTCAGCCTTCTATATGCTTGATAGGCTGCTCCAGCAGAAACATGCAGTTTCACCACGCCAGTGGCTGCTCATGCTCGACGCATGCAGACTTCTGCGCCCATTTGAGGAGATCACCAAACTGGTCAGTCGCAGCCATGGCGCCATCAGTGACATGGTACCTTATGCCTTCTTTATGGAGCGTGCATTGCGTCATGTCATTGATCAAGCTGTGGAGGAGCAGGAGCGGGAAGCTGAGGAAGTCGCAATGCTGGATGAATTCCCAGGGGGGCTACTCTATCTGAGACAAGTCAACAACAGGAGTCTGAAGAGGAGTCTGTGGAGGATCGTGCCGGGGCAGATGAGGAGGAGCAAGAAGAGCATGCTTTAAACATTTCTGGGATCCCTGTTGTGCGTGGATGGGGAGAGGAGAATGAAGAGGACGACATTATCCTGGATGATGAGCAGGAGCCAGGCCACCACACCGCTTCCACTTTAGTGCAAATGGGGGCCTTCATGCTCCAGTGTTTTAATAGGGACTCCCGTATAAAAAGCATAAGGGTCTAGGACCAGTACTGGGTGGCAATGTACTTAGACCCCCGGTACAAACACAAAATGGCGGAAATGTTACCGCCGTCACAGAGGGCTGGCAGAATGGAGCACTTCCAGGCCTTTCTTCGAGAAATGCTGCATTCTACCTTTGCGTGCGCTGGCAGAGGAGCAATTCCCACTCCCAGAGAAGGAGTTGCGGGTACCAATCCAACAGCGCCTGCAAGAAGAGGCCGGTTTGAAGATGTGTTGGTGACTTCGGATATGAGGTCATTCTTTCAGCCAACCCATCGAAAGGTGTCATCCGGATCCAGCATCAGGGAACGCCTAGACAGTCAGGTGTCCGACTATATCGGGTTAACGGCCGATGTGGACGCTCTGAGGAGTAATGAACCCCTGGACTACTGGGTGGGCAGGCTTGACCTCTGGCCAGAGCTTGCCCAATTTGCAATCGAACTGTTGGCTTGCCCCTCATCCAGTGTCCTGTCCGAAAGGACGTTTTTAAATGAGCACAGAGACCTTCTTTCTTCATTTGGCTCACTTCCTTGTCCAAAAAAAGCACACAGTACTATATGCCCGTACCCTTCTCTTTGAAGAGGTTGAGCGGTGTCATATTTCTACTGGGGCTGCTTATTATGAGGGGCTCCCACCATCCCTGTGCTGTGCTGACATCCTCCTGGGGCTGTACCTCTGCTGTGCATATTATGAGGGGCTCCCACCATCCCATTGCTGTGCTGACTTCCTCCTGGGGCTGTACCTCTGCTGTGCATATTTTGAGGTGCTCCCACCATCCCTGTGCTATGCTCATTATGAGGGGCTCCCACCATCCCTGTGCTGTGCTGACTTCCTCCTGGGGCTGCTTATTATTAGGGGCTCCCACCATCCCTGTGCTATGCTGACATCCTCCTGGGGCTGCTTATTATGAGGGGCTCCCACCATCCCTGTGCTATGCTGACATCCTCCTGGGGCTGCTTATTATGAGGGGCTCCCACCATCCCTGTGCTATGCTCATTATGAGGGGATTCCACCATCCCTGTGCTATGCTCATTATGAGGGGCTCCCACCATCCCTGTGCTATGCTTACTTCCTCCTGGGGCTGCTTATGGTGCAGGTGTCAGTGCTGTATATCACGGTGCTGATGTCAGTACTCTCTATCATGGTGCTGCTGTCAGTGCTGTATATCACGGTGCTGGTGTTAGTGCTTTATGTCACGCTGCTGATGTCAGTGCTCTCTATCACGGTGCTGTTGTCAGATGACTCTATCACGGTGCAGGTGTCATTGCTGTATGTCACGCTGCTGGTGATCATCTCCTGCACCCTCTCCTTTGCCTACCCTGACCTTCCCTCTCCCCCATTGCCTTCATGCGCTCCACAGTCCTGAATTGTCACAACAATTTCCCATATAAAAAAGAATGGTTGTAGTTGTCGATCCCAGATTCACCTCATACATGTGTTATGTCATTGGCCATGTGGTGGGACTATGTTTGCACAGCTATTAATTATTTTGTGGCTGGAAATTTGACCTGTAAGTTTGCAAAGTTCACCTCCCATTGAAGTCAATGGGGCCCGCCGCGAACGTTCCAGTTCGCGAACTATCGTCTGCGTTCGCGGTCCGCGTTCGCGAAACGTCCTGTCGGAAGTTCGTCCATCACTATTATTTACTAAAGGATAATCCACTTTGCACTACAAGTGCAGTTTCATGTGCATTTTTAAAGCGGGAGTTCTGCTGTTTTTTTTTTAAAAGTCAGCAGCTACAAATACTACAGCTGCTGACTTTTAAAATAAGGACACTTACCCGCCCAGCGCGCCCGCGATGTCGGCACCCCGAAGCCGATCTCTCGATCGTTTCTCGGGTGCTGCTGCCGTCATCTTGGCTATGGAAATCAGGAAGTGGAGCCTTGTGGCTTCACTTCCCGGTTCCCTACTGCGAATGCGCGAGTCGCGCTGCGCAATAAGGATGGTCCCTGCTGTCTCTGGGATCCGTGTGTTTCCCAGCAGACAGCGGGGGACCTGCAGGAAGTGGCGTAAATATCCGCAGATTCTGCGGATATCCAATGCCGGAAGTGGGTGCAAATACCTGTACTGTACAGGTATCTGTACCCCCCTTCCCCCTGAAAGGTGCCAATTGTGGCGCCGGAGGGGGGGAGGGTTCCAATGAGTGGAAGTTCCACTTTAGGGTGGAGCTCCACTTTAAGTGTACTTGGAGTGCAAAGTGGAATTTCCTTTAGTAAATAACTCCCACAGTGCTTTATCATTTGCCACAATCACGCCATTTTCATGACTCTACAAAATTCATTCATGGTGCTGAAAATTATGAATATTTTTGTCAGTACAGGCATACCCCACTTTTAAGTATACAATGGGGTTTATTTACTAAAGCTGGAAAGTGCCAAATCAGGCTCACTTCTGCATAGAAACCATGAGCTTCCAGGTTTTATTACCAAAGGTTAATTGAACAAGCTGGGGTTAGAAGCTCATTGGTTTCTATGCAGAAGTGAGCTTGATTTTGCACTTTCCAGCTTTAGTAACTAAACCCCATTGTGTACTTAAAAGCGGGGTATGCCTGTAATGCATTACATACATTAACAACAAATACAAGGTGAGTGTAGCAGACCCACAACATAATAATAGTTTGCTGAAGAAGAGATTGTCACCTCATTTATCAAATAAATTACATTTGCACTATTGAAGAAAATGTCCAAAAATAAAAACCCATTGGAGAACCTAGGAGACAGCTAAAAGAAACCCAGGCAGTAAATCAAAGGAAATCTTCTTTCAGTTTAAAGGGATTGTAACGTTATTTTTTTTTTTTTTTTTAAATAACAAACATGTTATACTTACCTCCGCTGTGCAGCTCGTTTTGCATAGAGTGGCCCTGAACCTGCTCTTCGGGGGTCCCTCTGCGGTTGTCTCTGCTTCCTCCCGCAGGTACTTCTCACGTTCCTGCGAGCTCCCTCGCATGGTGAGAAGCATCTGCGGGCGTGCTCCCGTGATACAGCCGGCGGCTATAGCCACTCGCTGTATTACACAGCCCCGCATCAGTGGATGTGATTGACAGCAGCGCGAGCCAATGGCTGCGCTGCTTTCCATCCATCCACTCCAGCCAATCAGCGGCCAGGCTGAGTGGTGAAGAAGGATAGCAGGGGCAAGCGCAGGATTTTCGAGGGTGAGGTAAGTAAAACGGGGGGCTCGGGGCACCGGCAAAACATTCTCCACCATGCTTATAAACCCTCTGGTCTGGGGTGAGGGTCCTCATGGCTTCAAAAGGGTCAGCTGGTCAGAACGAACTAACAGAAAGCACTGAAAAACAAAGGCCGGAGCTGAAAATCAGAAATGAGCAGACAAGAATGCACTGAAAATCAAATACGTAATAGAAATACGAACCCACAAGCACAAACTGAAGAGCAGTAACGATCGCAAAAGCAGGAGGCTGAAAAGCGTGAATTGTCTCTAACCAAACTTCTACTAACACGAGATTAGCAGAAGGATCCTAAAGGGTGGCACACTTGGTATTGAACTTCCCTGTTCTAGTCCCGTTGTATGTGTTGTATGTCACTGTGTTCTTGACGTTCAGAAATTCTGACAACTTTGTGCTACCATGAGTATGCAAGACAAGTTTGGGCCAAAATCCGTCTGAAAAAATCAGACGGCTTTTGTCATCGGAATGTCCGACCGTGTGTACAGGCAATAGATTTCAATGAACCCGCATCCAAAAAGCAAGTACTGCGTTTTTACTGCGATTTTGCTGCGATTTGTGTTTTTCTTGGGGGGGGGGGGGGGGGTTTGGCTTTACATTCACTGTATATAGCTGGTTGCTAAGGAGTGGTCCCAGAAGCCGGCGGCCAAATCCTTTACCACCGATTAAGCATCAGCTAAATGTAAAAAAAAAAAGATTCGCTGGCTAAGAAAATTAACGAAAAAAATGGTGTGGAGTCCTCCCCCAAACCATACCAAACTGAGGTTTTGGTATGGATTTTGAAGGGGACACCCCCATGCCAAATATTTCTTTTTTAAATGGCGTGGGGTCCCCCCAAAATTCATACCAGACCTTTATCCGAGCATGCAGCCCGGCAGGTCAGGAAAGGGAGGGGATGAGCGAGTGCCCCCCTCCTGAACCATACCAGGCCACATGCCCTCCACATGGGGGGGGGGGGTGCTTTGGGACAGGGGAAGCTCTATCCCCACCCCAAAACAACTTTTCCCCATGGACAAGGGCCTCTTTCCCACAATCCTGGACGGTGGTTGTGGGGGTCTGCAGGCAGGGGGCTTATAAGAATTCAGAAGCCCCCCAGATCCCACCCCCCCATGTGAATGAGTATGAGTCACCAAAAAAAGTAGTGTAGTGTTACAAAGGACAAGAGACAGTTTTTGACAAGTCCTTTATTAAAAATGTATTTTTCCTCTGTCTTCTTCCCCGCTTCTTCCACTGGTCTTCTTCCTCTTTCCCTGGTTTTCTTCTTATTTCTCTGGTCTTCTTTTTCTTCCTCTGGTCTTCTTCTTCTTCTGCCGCTGCTCCCATTGCCAACCCACTGAAAATAAAAAAAACAATCTGACGCTGGTTCCCGCCGATCTGTCCGCTCCAATGTCGGACAAGGGTCTGGTATTGACTTTGGGGGGCCCAACGACATTTTTTTAAAACATTTTGGCATGGGGGTGTCTCCTCCAAATCCATACCAAACCCAAGGGGCCTGGTATAGACTTTGGGGGGGGGGCAACCTTTTTTTTCCACACATTTTTTTGTCTGCAATTCTTTTTGCTTTTTTTTTAATTCAACATGTGAGCTGTTGACTCATCGGGGGAAACCCCCTGACAGCTGATGACTCATTGAACTTGGTGTCTGGCCCCCTTCCTAGCAGCCGGCTATATACAGTGAATGTAAAAAAAATGCAATTCGTTGCAAAATCACAGTAAAATCGCAATTAAAACGCAGTTTAAAAAACACAGTAAGCACAGCAAAAAGCACTGCCAAAATGCTCAAAAGCAACATGCATAGATGTGAATCGAGCCAAGAGTTATTTTACCAGACCCAGACCATCAAATGAGAACATAATGCCCCTTTTTCTACAGGATTGATTGCATTTGCATCACAAATTAAGGTGATATTTGGCTTTTATAATTGTATTTATTAAGAATAGCATTTAAAATACAAAATCATGATATAATTGGATATTTCTCCCATTTCTGCACTCCTGGCAACCTCACAAACACCCCCTTTCCTCTCTCTCATAACCTCATAGTATCCTTGCCTCCAACCACTCATCCCTCCAAGCAGATTACTTTTAGGTATCTTCTCCACGTTAATCCTGCTCTTCTCTATTCTGCTACTGACCACCTCTATGACAATCTCTCCCCTGTCCTGTCCTGACCCGGCCACCTCTGTCTACAACAGTCCACTCTCATTATCACTGGACGCACTTGCTTCTCTAACTACATGCAGAATCAGGCTCTGACTGTTACAACCCTGGCAAACTGACAACACTAGAAATCTCAAGAGACATCGCTGTGCTCTTGAACGACTGTGGCGTAAAACCAAATGTCTGTAGGACTTCACCCTATATAAATCTGCCCTCCTAAGATACAAATCCTGCCTCCATGCTGCCAAATAAGCCTACTTTGTCCTTCTTATTTATACCTTGTAATCCCATCCCCATCAGCTCTTCTCAACCTTCAACTCTCTGCTTCGTCCCCCTCCCCCTCTACCCACTAACTCACTCACTGCCCAAGAGATTGCCAATCGCTTCAAAGACAAAATTGATGCAATATCTGAAGTCACCTCCACCGTGTGTACTTCTTCCCCACTCAACATACCTTGCCTAACAGCACAGTCAAAACTCTCCTCTTTTAAACTGGCTACTACTGAAGAGGTTACAAAACTTTTCTCAGATGCCCACCTAACCAACTGTCCCCTGGATCCTATTCCCTCACAACTTCTACGGTCACCCTCTTATTCTATTTTATGCTCCCTCACTCACATCTTCTATCTCTTCCTCTCTAGTCGCACCTTCCCTTCCCCTCTAAAACAAGCACAGATCACTCCCATACTTAAAAACCCCTTACTGGACCCCACCAACCTGAACAATTTAAGACCCATCTCATTGCTCCCATTCACCTCTAAACTTCTAGAACGATTAGTCCACAACCGTGTTAGCTCCTACCTCAGGGAAAATAACCTTCTTGACCCCTTACAGCCTTCCTTTTGCTCACAGCACTCCACAGAACCTGCCATTACTTACACTCACTCTCAATTTTTTGACTGCAAAAACCAATGGTCGCTACTCCATACTCCTACTGCTCGACCTCTCTGCGGCCTTTGATACTGTTGACCACCAGCTCCTTCTCAATAAACTCTGTTCCCTTGGCCTTCAAGATTCTTCTCTATCCTGGTTCTCCTCCTACCTATCACAGCGCTCCTTCAGTGTTAACTACAAATTTGTCTTCTCCTCTCCATTGTCCCTTTCTGTGGGGGTCCCCCAAGTATCTGTTCTTGGACCCCTTCTCTTCTCCATCTACACCCCCTCTCTTGGTCACTTGATAATCACCAATGGCTTCCAATACCATCTATACCTGGATGATGCCTAAATCTATCTGTCTGCTGCTCACCTCACTTCTTCAGTCTCCTCTCACATTACTAAACTAAATCGAGCTGGTAATATTCCCCCCTGCCCATGCCCCCCCTTCATGACTATTCCATCAAAATCAATAATGCAACCATCAATCCCTCACCTCATGCCAGGGTGCTAGGTGTAATCCTAGACTCTGACCCATCCTTTCAGCCCCAAATCCAATAGCTGTTGAAAGCTTGTAGACTTCACTTCTGTAACATCTCTAAAATATGCTCCTTTTTAAACCACCAAGCTACTCATTCACTCCCTTGTTATCTCTCGCCTTGACTATTGCAACTCATTGGTCTACCTCTCCATAGGCTCCTCTTCAGGCTTTAATGAATGCTGCTGCCAGACTTATCAATTGTTTAGTATCTGCCACCCCTCTTCATCAATCCCTACACTGGCTCTCGTTTGCCCAGCAAATTAAATTCAAAATACTAACCACAAAATGTGGGTATTCTACAGGAGTATCCACTCAACAATTAGTGTGCATGCACCTGTCCCCAGCGCTCATGTATGTGACCAAAAATTCCCACCTGGGGTAAATGCTAGGTAATTCAGCAGCTATTATTAGAATAAAAACTATATCATATAAAACAATGTGGTCGACCTGATAGCATCAAGACAAACACTAACAGCGCTTCTACTGCTTATTGGTGGAACTGCCAGTCTCCTGTTCCCACCATGCAGTTAGATTGGGTTAAATAAAATATGATTTTCTTAATAATCATTAGTAACCAATATAAAAGCTTTAAGAACTTGCAAACAAATAAAGGAAAAAATATATATAGATAAAACACAGTCCCGTAATGATCAGTCCAACACCAAAAAGTGACGGAGTCCTTTGCACCTTTCTGCACATATCATAGAGTCAGTCTTCTCATGTGTGTGGATATACGTAAGAGGGATCCTACACCTTCACCAGATTTTCACCTCTATGTGTGTCCACTCAAATGGCCGCTTACCAGACGTTAGTAGCTTTTGAGCCTATCTCTGCTGCATAGGATCCCGCTGTGTGTTCCTGTGTCCTCCGTTTAAATCACACTCATTGTATGCGGACAGGTAAGAAATGCAAGGGGTCTAATATAGCGTAGTATCCTTTATTAGTAATACCCGTTTTCCCCCTTACAAAATGTGCTTACTTTAAAATTGACAGTTAAAAGCATGTACAACATGGTTGTCAGCTATACTGGACAAGCTTCTCACCACCTGGCTGGTTCCCTCGTCCGTCGCAGCCTGTGTGTAGAGACCCGGGTCCTCATCCGTTGCTGTTCACCCTCACTACTCGTGTGACTAACCACAACATACAAAGCCATTCACAACTCTGCTCCAAGCTACATCACCAATCTTGTCTCCAAATATCACCCAAACCGTCCTCTACGCTCTTCTCAAGACCTCCTACTCTCAAGCTCCCTTGTCTCCTCCTCCCATGCTCATCTCCAGGATTTCTCCAGAGCCTCTTCCATCCTCTGGAACTCTACCTCAACCTGACCGGCTATCTCCTACTCTAGCTGCCTTCAGGCAGTTCCTGAAAACTCATCTCTTCAGGGAAGCCTATCACACCTCTAACTAATCTTGTACCATTTCCATCAGCTCATTCCCCACAGTCACAACCTTTTGTACCACCTGCCCCACCCTATTAGATTGTAAACTGTTTAAATTCTGTATTATAATAATAATAATAATAATCTGTGGGCCTGTGCAACAGTATGGTTTATAAAAACTTGCTTGGCAGCACAATGTCCTATATATTGTTTTAAATTGTTGACAACTATGCACTCATAAGCACTGAAAGTGTCTGTAATTGCTCTTGTGATGTTTGTTAAAAAGTCTGCAGGTTATGTATTGTTCTCTTTTTTCTATAGTAATGGGAACAGTGCTTTCACTGACATGCACAAAAATGAATGATACCCAAGCTAGGGGGAAAAAAATATTCAGTCACTCCTGTTATATCCATCTGACATCGCTGCTGATAAAATGGAACACAATGTTAAAACAGTACAGCTTAAAATGGCAGTGAATTTTGTGGCTGTTCAAAAAAAAAAAAAAATGTATATATATATATATATATATATATATACCTAACTAAATGACAATTGGCTGGCTGAATTGTTGGTATTTTTTCTTTATTTTAGAAAGAAAAGAAAATCTGATCTCTGTAGCATATTTGCAACCACTTTGTGTCTGTGTCATGTAGGGATGAGCCGAACACCCCCAGAACTTTCGAACGGACCCCAAATTCGAACGAACTTTAGAACCCCATTGAAGTCTATGGGACTCGAACGTTCGAAATTAAAAGTGCTAATTTTAACGGCTAATATGCAAGATACTGTCCTAAAAAGGGTTTGGGGACCTGGCTCCTGCCCCAGGGGACATGGGTCAATGCCTAAAATGTTTTTAAAAATGGCCGTTTTGGCGGGAGCACTGATTTTAATGATGATTAAAGTGAAATATTCCTTTAAATATGGTGCCTGGGGGTGTCTGTAGTATGCCTGTGAAGTGCCACGTGTTTCCCATGTTTAGAACAGTCCCTGCACAAAATGACATTAAACAGAAATAACATCATTGAAAACTGCTTGCAGGTTTAATGTTGGTTTTGCCACAACATTGTAAGCCCTCAAAGTGACTCTTGGTGGGCGCTGGAGCGCCCTGCTGTGAACGATTATATCAAGAATTGTAATTACATGCCATTGTTGAACAGTGGTAGAAAAATTGACCTTTGGTGGTTGTGGTGCTGGTGCCACAACACTATAAGTCCTCACAGTTACTCTGGGTGGGCACAGGAACGGGCCCTCCTGTGAAATATTATATCAAGAATTGTAATTAAACGCCCCATGTTAAACAGGGGCAGAAAAATTGGGCTTTAGGCACTGGTGCTGGTGCCAACACACTGCAACCTCTCCCATATACTCTAGTTTTATTGCAGGAATTAGCCCTGCTGCAAAGCATTGCATCAAAAATTGTAATTAAACGCCCCTGTTAAACAGGGGCAGAAAAATTGGGCTTTAGGCACTGGTGCTGGTGCCACCACACTGCAACCTCTCCCATATACTCTAGTTTTATGGCAGGAATTAGCCCTGCTGCAAAGCATTTCATCAAAAATTGTACTTAAACGCCCCTGTTAAACAGGGGCAGAAAAATTGGGCTTTAGGCACTGGTGCTGGTGCCACCACACTGCAACCTCTCCCATATACTCTAGTTTTATTGCAGGAATTAGCCCTGCTGCAAAGCATTGCATCAAAAATTGTAATTAAACGCCCCTGTTAAACAGGGGCATAAAAATTGAGCTTTAGGAACTGGTGCTGGTGCCACCACACTGCAACCTCTCCCATATACTCTAGTTTTATTGCAGGTATTAGCCCTGCTGCAAAGCATTGCATCAAAAATTGTACTTAAACGCCCCATGTTAAACAGGGGCAGAAAAATTGGGCTTTAGGCACTGGTGCTGGTGCCACCACACTGCAACCTCTCCCATATACTCTAGTTTTATTGCAGGAATTAGCCCTGCTGCAAAGCATTGCATCAAAAATTGTAATTAAACGCCCCTGTTAAACAGGGGCATAAAAATTGAGCTTTAGGAACTGGTGCTGGTGCCACCACACTGCAACCTCTCCCATATACTCTAGTTTTATTGCAGGTATTAGCCCTGCTGCAAAGCATTGCATCAAAAATTGTACTTAAATGCCCCTGTTAAACAGGGGCAGAAAAATTGGGCTTTAGGCATTGGTGCTGATGCCACCACACTGCAACCTCTCCCATATACTCTAGTTTTATTGCAGGAATTAGCCCTGCTGCAAAGCATTGCATCAAAAATTGTAATTAAACGCCCCTGTTAAACAGGGGCAGAAAAATTGAGCTTTAGGCACTGGTGCTGGTGCCACCACACTGCAACCTCTCCCGTATACTCTAGTTTTATTGCAGGTATTAGCCCTGCTGCAAAGCATTGCATCAAAAATCGTACTTAAACGCCCCTGTTAAACAGGGGCAGAAAAATTGGGCTTTAGGCATTGGTGCTGGTGCCACCACACTGCAACCTCTCCCATATACTCTAGTTTTATTGCAGGAATTAGCCCTGCTGCAAAGCATTGCATCAAAAATTGTAATTAAACGCCCCTGTTAAACAGGGGCAGAAAAATTGGGCTGATGGCATCACCCAGAACCAAAAATGTTCTTCCAACATATCAGCGGAGGAGGAAGAGGATAGACAATCAACATAACAGGACAGTCACTCAGCATCAGCATAGGCAGTTTTGAAGGGATGTGATATTTCAAAAAAAATTATTCGGTTACATCAGCTTCAGGTGCTTGGTAGCTGTGGGTGATCCAAGACTGATTCATCTTTTTTTTTTTTTTTTTTCTTTTTTTTGCATCAGTATACAGCACGCCATGATCTATCTCTCTTCATCAAATTGTGGCTAACTTTGCGCCCTTGTTACTTTGGTTCCTTCTTCTTATCGCCACCATTTTGCCTGTTGGCAGTGCTATTTTCACATCACATGCAAACCTTTTTAACATTTTCCTCTATTTAATTCTTTGTTTATTTTATTAAAGTTTCAGAGAAGAAGTATATTACAAAAAGTATGCTACCCATTCCATTTTCGTATCTATCCCCAACCCCCCCCCCCCCCAAACCCGCTCCCTCCCTCCCCTCTCTCTCTCTCCATCTCTCCCCCGCGCTCCCCCCCTCATTTCCCCTCGGATCCACTCATTCTGAGATATTCCCTTGTTTTCTTGAACTCCAGCCATTTTCCCCACTTACTAAAGTAAGTTTCCACTTGGTCCCCTCTTCTAGATATTGATTCCTCCATTGATCTTACCCACTCTATTTTGCCTAACCATTCCCTCATAGATGGGGGTTCGGGGATGCCCCATTTCTTTGGGATCAGGCTTTTTGCTGCAATCAATAAGCGAGGAATCAATGAGTTTTTATATTCCCCCAGTGTTTTGTCAGTATCGTGAAACAGGCATGTCCATGGTTCCTTCTTTACCTCTTCCCCTGTTATTCAGAAAATATTTTCTATAATTTTCTCCCAGTATGGGCCAATCTTTCCACACTCCCACCATATGTGTGCAAAGGTTCCCACCTTATCGCAGCCCCGCCAACATAGTGCTGATATACCTGCTCTCCTCTTATGCGCTCTTTGTGGGACAACATACCATCTTGCCATTAATTTAAATGACATCTCTAATGACATATTGTCCCTAGATATTGTACCTGCTATTCTTAAGATCTTCTTTCTACGTTCCTTATCCCCCACGGTGCCCAACTCTTCTTCCCATTTTTTCAGGAATAGTGGTTCCCCTGGGTCCTCTTCCTCCTGTAGGATTTTATAAATTTTGGACATACTTTTTTTCTTGCAGCTCGAGTCCGAGAGCATTCTCTCCATTGGTCTGAGATCTCCTGTCCCTCGGAGTGGCCGAGGCAGAGTCTGAACAAAATGTTTAATTTGTGCATATCTCCAACTATCTAAGTTCCTACTTCCCCATCTTTGTCTTATTTCTCCTAAAGTGCAAAATCTATCCCCGTTCATCACATCTTTCAGTAAAATATCATCTTTTTTTGCCCATCTAGTGAAATAAACAAATTCCTCCTTCCCTGGTTTAAAAAAACTTGTGTCTAATAAAGAAATTAAAGGTGAGTTGTACTGCCAGTGATTTGATTCACCCACTTTATCCCATGTTTTGAACAAATTAGTAGTTAGTGGGTTAGTGCTCCTCCCCAAATCGCGAAAATCCCGTGGTATCCAGATCCTTTTTCCTAGATTAACTCCGCTTTGTGTTTTCTCTATATTTACCCACCCTTTATCCCCTTTGTCATACACCCAATCCACCACTCGTGAAATTACTGCTGCCTGATAGTATCTTCTAAAGTTTGGGGCTGCTAATCCCCCTCCTACTTTCCCCCTTTCCAGAGTCGCATAAGAAATCCTGGGATTCCTACGTCCCCATATGTATTTTAAAGTTAGAGTTTTAAGTTTCGTGAAGAACTCCTGCGGGACTTTTATTGGGATCATTTGGAACATATATGTCAGTTTTGGTAAAATGAACATTTTTAACGCATTTACTCTCCCTATTAGTGACAAGGGTTTATATCTCATACTTTTAATACATTCTTTGACCTTATTTAATATATATGTATAATTGGCCGCGTATATAGATGACAATGTGGGCGTAATTCTTACCCCCAGATAACTCAGCTCCTCCCTGCACCAAATAAAGGGAAAGGAGCTCTGGAGTTCCTCTTGTTCTTTTTTAGGTACTGTTATGTTCAGAATTTCAGTTTTTGACATGTTGATCTTAAAATTTGTCAACCTCCCATATCTATGGATCTCCTTAATTATATTTGGGAGAGTCACCCTGAGTTCTGAAGCATAAAATAATATGTCATCTGCATACGCAGACACCTTATACTCTTCTCTACCAATTCTCACTCCCCTTATATCTTCATTTTTCCTAATCGAGACCAACAGGGGTTCCAAGGCCAGAACAAACAGCATTGGGGACAGAGGACATCCCTGTCTGGTTCCGTTATATAGCTTTACTACCGGGGAAAGGTTACCGTTAATTTTTATTTTTGCCGTCGGGTGGGAGTAAAATGCTTTTATCCATCGCAATGTTTTTTCTTTTAATCCCAGATATCCTAAGGTCTCGAACATGAAGCCCCAGTCGACCCTGTCAAATGCTTTTTCAGCATCCACAGATAACAGGGCGACTGGGGATCCGCTGTTTTCCACTCCATGGATCAGCATGAGGGTTTTAAGGCAGTTATCTCTACCCTCCCTTCCCATGACAAACCCCGTTTGGTCGCTATGGACCCATTGGGGTAGTAATGGTTTTAGCCTTTCTGCTATCACTTTTGAAAATATCTTCACATCCGTATTCAGAAGAGAGATCGGTCTATAACTCCCCGGGGTTGTTGGATCCTTCCCCTCCTTTAATATCAAAGTTATGTAAGCCATCAGTGCTTCTTCCCTAAGTTCTTCCCCTTCTGCGACTGCGTTCATATACTCGCATAGTTTGGGCGCCAGTATTTTTTCAAACTTTTTATAATAAAGGATTGGGAACCCATCCGGGCCTGGACTCTTCCCGATTGCCATCCCCCTTATTGCCCGCACCACCTCGTCTACCGTTACCGGGGCGTCTAACCTCTCTAACTCATCCTCTGGAACTGAAGGGAACTCTATTCCTGTTAGGTACTCGATAGTATCTTTTTTATTCCTGCTTTTCTCCTTTCCCTGTCCTACCTTATATAACTGGCTATAATAACCATGAAAGACCGTTGCGATTTCAGGAGTGGAGTGCTTCATTTCCCCCTTTTCATTTTTTATTTTTGATATGAAGGACACATTTCTTCTCTCCCGCACTACTCTTGCTAACCATTTCCCAGATTTATTCCCCTCCTGGTATCTTATACTCTCTACCCAGTGGTTGACTCGCACCCTTTCCTTCTCCATAAGTCCTTCTAGTTCTAACTTCTTGTCTTTTAGTTCTACTCTCTCTGGGATCCCCTTTGGTCTTGTTCGTTGCTCTAATTCCCAAATCTCCTTATTTAACTCTTGTAGCCTTTTCCTTGTTTCCTTTTTTTTCCCTGTCCCGATGCTTATTAAAATTCCTCTTATAAATGCTTTGTGGGTCTCCCATATCGTACCCCTCGTAACCTCTGGGGAGTCATTTCTTATAAAGAACTCTTCCAGCTCTGTTTCGATCCTACTTCTAGTCTCTGGGTCCTGAATTAGCGCTTCATTTAATCTCCATGTCTCTCTTTTGGCCTGGTCTGTTGCTAGCTCCAGCTGTACCATAACTGGGGCATGGTCAGATAGGGAGATAGGTTTTATTACTATATCTTTAAGTGCTGGGAGCATTTGATGTTCAATCAGTACATAGTCGATTCGTGTAAATGTCCCATGTACCGATGAGTAGAAAGTATAGTCTCTGCTATTTGGATGTTTAATCCTCCAAGCGTCGACCAACTGAAATTCTAAAAGCATAGCCTTTATCTTTTTATATCTGAGCCCCGTCCATCGGGGGGACCCCGCTGAAGAGTCCACCTGAGGGTCGATGCACATATTCAGGTCCCCCGCCACTATCAATTTACCTTTTCTGAACTCTGCCAATAAATCCAGAACCTTCCTTAGGAATTTATCTGGGTCCCTATTTGGGGCATATATGTTCGCAAAAGTGTATACTCCATCCGAGATTCTTCCCCTTATGAACAAAAATCTCCCTTCCGGATCGGCCATTTGTTTCTCAATTTCGAACCTAACACTCCTCTCGAATCCTATTGCTACCCCCCTAGCGTAGCATGTAGTAGAGTCACCATAGAACCATGTAGGGAACTTCCAAGATGTCAATCTCCCTCTAGCCTCGTGTGACATATGCGTTTCCTGCAGACAGATCACATTCGCCCCATATAATTCTAGCTCCTTGTTTACTCTAAACTTTTTTTGGGGAGTACTTATACCCCTCACATTGTATGTTATCAAATTCAACCTTGTCATATCTCACTCATCCTCCTCCCCTCCCCTCTCCCCCCGCCGGGGGTCAACGCGGGGAGCGAGAGGAGGGGGAGACGAGAGAGCGCGAGAGAGAGTACATGCCCCCTATTTGAGAGAGAGATTGCCCCCCATCCCACCCCCCCTTCCTCCCTCCCCCTTCCCGGCCTCCTCCCTCCCTAACCCTCCCCCACCCCCCTCCCCCCCCTCCTCCCTTCAGAGGAGTGAACAAATTCCATTTTTGTTCCTCGCATAGGTGTCCCGGTGACCCACAGGTCACCTTTTGCCCGCCTAGCTTTCTTTGGGAGGTCCGCCTCAATCACAGCCTATCGAAGCACCCGCGCCCCCCCCCCGCCCCCACCTCCCGCTCCCCAATGATGGTGATTATACCCCGTCTCTCCCCCCCCTGTCCCCGACCCTAGACCACTGCATAGCCCCACTGCTTCCGTTATTCCCCCCCCCCTCCTCCCATCCTGGAATTGATGGTGGGGGGATTTCTAGCCTATTACAAAAGTCCGTTAAGTCCTCTGGGAACCTTAATACTGCAGTGCGGCCGTCTCTCCTTCCCCTAAGACATGCTGGAAATCCCCATTGATAGGGAACATTTAATGACCTCATCAGATCTGTCAGGGGTTTAAGAAGCCTTCTTCTCCTCAATGTTTCCCCCGCCAGATCTGAGAATATCTGTATCTCCGATTCCTGAAACATAATCTTGTCCTTCCTTCGGATATTCTCCAGTACTAGCGCCTTTTCCTCGTAGAAATGAAATCTAATTATTACATCTCTTGGTTTTTCTGTGGCTTGGGGCCGATATCCCGAGACTCGGTGCACTCTATCTATTTTTAGTATTTCATCCTCCGCTCTTCCTAGGATGGGATTAAACAGGTCCCGCATCACCTTAGGGAGTTCTTCATTTTTAAATTTTTCTTCCAAACCTTTTATCCTTAAATTTTTCCTTCTTCCGCGATTTTCCTGATCCTCGATTTTATATAGGATTGCTCTATTTATTTTTTGGGGTGATTTCACTTGTTCGCTTAGGTCCCTCAGTTTCTGTTCATACCCATTCATTCTTTCCTCCATTTCCTCCACCCTGCCTAGTACTAGACCAATGTCCGCCCTTATCCCAGCTATATCGGATTTAAGTGAAGTTTCCACTTTAGTCAATGCCTCTGTAAATATCTCTTTCAACATGCCCAGGGTCGCTTGTGGCTCCGCCAGCACTGGATCTCCTTCTATATCAGGTTGAGTTTCAGGTTGAGTTTCGGGTTGGGGAGGGGCCTCTCCTTTTCTCCCCGATTCTTCCCTTCTTTTAACCTTGTCATCTTCTCGGGAGCTAACCCCCCCCATCCTAGTGCGAGTTGGGCATAAGTCCTTAGGTTTTTCCGCTCCCCGCCCCTCTCCCGTCTCCATCGTTTTACTGATGCCCGCGCCTGATTTTCTTGATGTCTTCTGACTGGGGGTTTCCTGGCTGTTTTCCATCGTACTTGTCTCCCCCACCAGATATCGTTGTATCCCCCCAGGGCTAGTAGGTCCCGCCCCTCCCCTTTTATTCGTTTTCCCCCGCATACTCCTTTTGTGGAGGGTCAGCTCCAGAAACTCAAGACCTTTTCCAGAGCTAAGGTCCTTTTCCTTTTCCTATAACTCTTTGTGGGGTACAGGTTGCTTACATCACTTTCTAGGAGCAGGGCACTTCTATCAATTAGGGAGGGGTGCTGAAGAAATTTATTTTGCATGGGAGTTTTTCCTTTCTTCCCCTTCCCCGTTCCTTCTTTCGCAAAGTAGGGCTGCGCACAATGGTGTAGTTCTTCCCCCTTATGCCAGTCTGCCAACGGGCGACAGCAGATGCTGTTGACGAGCAGTGGACACCAGTCTGACTCTCTACCCAGGTAACGCACTAGGATTCGCCCTCTTTTTCCTTTTTCTTTTCCTGTCCCCCCTTTTTTTTTTTTTTTTTTTTTTTTTTTTAGTCACAGGTACATGCCGTAGTTCAATTCCCGCGTCAATACCAGCATTTGCCACCTGTGTCTGCCTGCCGGTCCACTGTCGAATAGGCAAAGGGGCAGATAGTCGCAAGTGGGCGCTAACCGGCCTCACTACTTTGTACCTCTGTATGAGAAATGTATGTAAAAGAAAGAGAAAACTCCACACTGCATGGCTGTTTGTCTGCCCTTCATATATCCATCCACCTCACACAACTTCTCGTCCTGCAGGGTTTATATCCAACTGATCAGACAACATTAATAACAATCCGGTGGTCTGGTATTGCGCGTCACACTGATAGCATTCATTAGGAGGGTTATAACTATTCGCCTTATCACTTTAAAAAAGAACCATTTCATCAATAATTTTAGTCAGTTTTAGTGAGTAGCGATATACAGGAGATCAACTGTCCATCCCCCCTTCTTTCATCCACATTACTTGCTCACCTCACCTCTCCGCTGCTCCTCTGCTCTGTCACTGTTATCTGATCCGTGACCTTACCTACGCGTGAGGGGGTAGAGATGTCCGTGGAGTCAGGTCGGCTCAGTGGAGAGGGGGGGGGGGGGGCGCAGGGCTCCGCACATTGCTGCCGTCCTACCGCTGTGTCCCTGCTTCACAAGGGAACGCTCTCTCTGCCCGCTCTCTCTGCGCTGTCTTCACCTGGGGCGTCCGCTCTAACTCGTGCAGGCGAACAGCTGATGGCAGGCAAGCGGTGCGGTCGACACGGAAGGCGGGAGGCGGGGGCGACGAGGGAAGAGGACGTACGCCGCTCCGGCGGCTGCTACGTGTCAGCGGCTCCTCCCATCCCCCCCCCAAGACTGATTCATCTTGATGAAGGTCAGTCGATCAACTGATTCGGTGGACAGGCGCACCCTGTGATCGGTAACAAAGCCACCAGCAGCACTGAAGGTGCGTTCCGAAAGAACGCTGGATGCAGGACAGGCCAGTAGCTCAATTGCATACTGTGCAAGCTCTGGCCAGTGATCCATCCTTAAGACCCAGTAAGCCAGAGGATTTTCGGTGGGAAAGGTGTCCAAGTCTGACCTTGCCCCTAGGTATTCCTGCACCATGTAAATCAGACGCTGGCGATGGTTGCTGGAACCGATCATACCTTGGGGCTGCGGACTAAAAAATTGTCTGAAAGCATCAGTCAGACGGCCACCTTCTCCACCGCTCCTTCTGACCGATGCCTCAGCAACACGTTGTCCAGGACCAGGAGTTTGTAACCTCCCAGTCTCTGGGAAGGCGTTGCACAGACCTTTCTGCAAGGCCTCCCGGAGATGTCTCATCCT
This sequence comes from Lithobates pipiens, assembly GCF_037356315.1. Lineage (NCBI taxonomy): Eukaryota > Metazoa > Chordata > Amphibia > Anura > Ranidae > Lithobates > Lithobates pipiens. The sequence goes on along the minus strand of NW_027507758.1, from coordinate 544,775,120 downwards.
CTGCTCCCTCTGCGATGGCAAGATAAGGTCGGCAACCTTACCCTTGTACCGTGGATCAAGGAGAGTGGCCAGCCAGTAATGGTCCCTCTCCTTGATCCGAAGAATACGAGGATCCTTCCACAGGCTTTGCAGGATCAGGGAGGCCATGCAGCGTAGGTTAGCTGAGGCATTCGGTCCGGAGTCCTCTGGGTCACTAAGGGCAACATGATCCGCAGCTACCACCTCCCAGCCACGTACAAGTCCACGTGTTTCTTGGGACTGTAAATCATCCCTACAAGACTGCTTCTGCTGATGCTGAGTGCCAGCCTCCACCTCCATGCTGACACAATCATCCTCCTCCTCCTCTTCCTCCTCCTCATCCTCTTCCTGTGTGATGGGTGGCACAGCAGGAACACTGTCTGGATAAAGGGGGCCTTGAGAGGCAAGGAAGTCCTCCTCTTCCTGCCTCTGTTCTGCCTCAAGTGCCCTGTCCATTATTCCACGCAGCGTATGCTCCAAGAAGTGGACAAGAGGTACAGTGTCACTGATGCATGCAATGTCACTGCTCACCATCCTTGTGGCCTCCTCAAACGGTGACAGGACAGTGCATGCATCACTGATCATGCCCCACTGGCGTGGTGAGAAAAAACCGAGCTCCCCTGACCCTGTCCTGGTGCCGTAGTCTCACAGGTACTCATTGATGGCCCTCTGCTGCGTGTGCAGCCGCTGCAGCATGGCCAACATTGAGTTCCACCTGGTGGGCATGTCACATATAAGGCGGTTCTTGGGCAGGTTCAACTCCTTTTGGAGCTCAGCCAGCCGAGCACAGGCATTAAATGATCAGCGGAAATGCACACAGACTTTCCTGGCCTGCTTCAGGACATCCTGTAAGCCGGGGTACCTGCCCAAGAACCGCTGCACCACCAGGTTAAGGAATTGAGCTACACAGGGCACATGGGTCAGTTGTCCCTGTCGGAGGGCGGAGAGGAGGTTGGTGCCATTGTCACAAACCACCATTCCTGGCTTAAGCTGGCGTGGCGTCAACCACCTCTCAGCCTGCCCCTGCAGAGCTGACAAAACATCCGCCCCAGTGTGGCTCCTGTCCCCCAAACAAACCAGCGGAAGCACGGCATGGCATTGTTTTGCCTGCGTACTTGCGTAGCCCCTGGAACGCCTACGGACCACCGCTGGTTCTGAGGACAGAGCACTGGAAGAGGCCATGGAGGAAGAAGAAGAGGAGGGGGTGGAGGAGAGAGGTGTGTCACAACCAATAGTAGCATTTTGGAGGCGTGGTGGCGGAACAACCTCCAACACTACTGCACCTTGTCCTGCATCCTTCCAAGCTGCCAGAAGAGTGACCCAATGGGCCGTGAAAGACAGGTAACATCCCTGTCCATGCCTGCTGGACCATGAGTCAGCGATAATATGCACCTTACCGCTGACCGCCCTGTCCAGCGAGGCAAGGACATTGCCTTCCCCATGCCGGTAGAGAGCCGGAATCGCCTTCCGTGAGAAAAAGTGGCGTTTGGGGACCTGCCACTGAGGAACCGCACATTGTACAAACTCACGGAAGGGGGCCGAATCTACCAACTGAAAAGGCAGCAGTTGAAGTGCTAGCAATTTAGCCAAGCTAGCATTCAACCGCTGGGCATGTGGATGGCTGGGAGTGAACTTCTTTCGCTGGTCCAGCAGCTGGGGCAGGGACATTTGCCTGCTATAATCGGACATGGGTGTACTGCTAGCAGAGTGCCCGGAAGCACTTGGTTGTGACACACCTAATTCTACACCTTCATTCCTCTCAGAGCAGGTTTCAGAGAGGACTGAAGGTCTAGTGGGGTTGGAGATGCCAGCTGATGAGGAGCAAGGAGAGGTCTGCTTTGTTCTTTGGTGTGGGTCTTTGAGGTACGCTTGCCAACGAGCTGCATGGCAGGTCAACATATGTCTGGTCAAGCATGTGGTGCCCAAGCGGCTGATGTTTTGGCCACGCGAGATACGCTTGAGACATATGTTGCAAATAGCAGCGGTGCGATCTAATGCACTCGTCTCAAAAAAGGCCCACACCAAAGAACTTTTAGAATAACGCGCAGAGGCAGCGCCCTGCACAGGCGGAGCTCTGTGGTGTGATTCAGTCGGTGTGCTGCCCCTAAGCTGGCCCCCGGAGGGCATCCTGCCTCGTTGGACATGTGCCTCCTCCTCCTCCTCCTCTCTCCTACCAGGCACCCACGTGGAGTCAGTGCCCTCATCATCCCCTCCCTCTTCATCGCTGTAGCAAACCTGGCAGTATGCTGCAGCTTGTGGAACATGACTGCCAGATTGCTGTCCTTCTTGAGCATCCCCTCTCTCTGCGCTCACGCTACTGCCTTCCACTAGCTGAGTGTCATCATCAGAGCCTACAAAACACTGGGCATCCTCCTGGAGCATGTACCCAACACTGTGCTCAAAGAGTTCAGGAGACTCCTCAGGAGGACGTGGTGGGTCTAGGGAAGGAGTCACTGATGATGACATTGAGAGGAGGGAAGACGATGCATTGGCAGCTGCTTTGCTAGTACCCTGAGACTGGGTGAGAGAGGATGAGGAGGATGAAGAGGGCTTGGTCATCCACTCTACCAAGTCGTTGGCATGTTGCGGTTCAACATGTCCAGCTGCCGAAAAGAAGGACAAGCGTGTCCCATGGCCACGTGCTGATGACAATGCACCGCGTCCACGACCAGCACTGTTGTCTCTAGACACAGAGCCTGCTTGCCCTCTTTTATCGGCTCGCGCCTGTCTGCCTCTCCTTGCTGGCCTTCCAGACATGGTAATGGCCTGAAGGGAGTTGGGTAAAACAGTAGTTGGGTAGTGTATATTGTGCTGGAGGCACAAAACACCCACTAACTCCTGCAGAGGCCTTTATTATAGAACACCCGAGATAAAGGGGCATACTGTAATGGAGTCACACAACACCCACTAAGCCCTGCAGATGGCTCTATTAGAGAACAGCAATAAAGGGTAGATACAGGTGTATATTGTGCTGGAGGCACACAACACCCACTAACTCCTGCAGATGCCTTTATTATAGAACACCAGAGATAAAGGGGTATACTGTAATGGAGTCACACAACACCCACTAAGCCCTGCAGATGGCTCTATTAGAGAACAGCAATAAAGGGTAGATACAGGTGTATATTGTAATGGAGGCACAAAACACCCACTAACTCCTGCAGATGCCTTTATTATAGAACACCAGAGATAAAGGGGTATATACAGATGTATACTGTGCTGTGCTGGAGGCACACACAACTTCCAATAACTCCTGCAGATGGCAAGTGGGCTCAAATAGAGAAGAGCTATGTAGGTGGATATAGCGGTGTGTACTGGGTACAGAGCATGCAGACAGCACGCACAAGCTCCTAATACTACTGACTGCAAGCTCTATTATAAAAGATAGATCACTAGCTATATAGGTGAGGTGAATATAGCGGTGTATACTGCGGTCAGGGCACGCAGACAACAACCACTACAGAAGAGCAAGATCGAAAATCGGCCGATAACGATCGGTGTATACTGTGTGGAAGGTACACAGAACAACCACTAACTGCTTCAGACGCCAACACACTACACAAGGCCGCCACGCTGGTGGCCTTATATAGTGTGGGGCGTGTACTACGCAGCCTGAGCTATGATTGGCCACAGGCATCCTGCCTGTGGCCAATCATGGCTCTCCTCGCTGCTGGCGCTGTGATTGGCCAAGCATGCGGGGTCACAGTGCATGCTTGGCCAATCATGAGCCAGCAATGCACTGCGATGACGCAGTGCATTGTGGGCCGTGAGCGCCACACGAATTTGGCACGAACGGCCCATAACGTTCGGAATTCGCCGAAGGGGCGAACAGCCGATGTTCGAGTCGAACGTATGTTCGACTCGAACACGAAGCTCATCCCTAGTGTCATGTTCTATAATCAGGCTCAGAGGCCAGTGGCTGTGGCATTTGAGAGATCAACGAGCAGTCAGCTGGATAAATACAGAAACAGATCAGCTAGAAGATGATGCAGGCTCATCAAAGGCAGGGGGTCTAAGAACCAGCCAGTCTTCACCAGAGCTCCTGATGGTGGAGATGGGTTTAACTGTGTGCCGATGCGAGGTTGCAGCTCTCAGGATTGCCCCAGAAGGGAGAATGCAAGCATGGTTTCCATTACATCAGAGGGGGGGCGGGGTCACCCACATATCATTGGGGAAGCCAGGCTTCCCCACTTGCATCAGAGGGGGCGGGGTCAGGTGACAGGTGGCCCCACCCTCCTTATATAAGAAATGTCAGGCTGCCGGGATCCCCGTAGTGTCTCCGCCAGTGGAGATAGAGGACGGAGGGACTGTGCTGAGCTGGACGGAGAGATCACCCGTCGCTGGATCAGATCAGCCATCGCTGGACCCCGGAGAGATGATCATCTGTCGCTGGATAGTAAGAGTGGATTACCACCGCTGGAATCTTTTTAACCACTTGCTTACTGGGCACTTAAACCCCCCTCAGTCCCAGACCAATTTTCAGCTTTCAGCGCTGATGCACTTTGAATGACAATTGCGCGGGCATACAACACTGTACCCAAATGAAATTTTTATCATTTTTTTCCCACAAATAGAGCTTTCTTTTGGTGGTATTTAGTTACAGCTCGGAGTTTTATTTTTTGCTAAACAAACAAAAAAAGATGCAAAAAAAAAAAAATCATGTTTTAATAGTTTGTTATAAAATTTTGCAAACGGGTCATTTTTCTCCTTCATTGAAGTGCGCTGATTAGGCGGCACTGATAGGCTGCATTGGTGGGCACTGATGGGCTGCATTGGTGGGCACTGATGGGCTGCATTGGTGGGCACTGATAGGCTGCACTGGTGGGCACTGATAGGCATAGTTAAGGCGGCACTAATAGGCACAGATAAGGCGGCACCGATGGGCACAGATAAGGCGGCACTGATGGGCAAAGATGGGCACAGATAAGATGGCACGGATGGGTGGCACGGATAAGTGGCACGGATGGGTGGCACGGATGGGCACTGATAGGTACCACAGATAGATGGGACTGATGGGCACTGATAGGTGGCACTGATAGGTGGCTCTGATAGGTGGCACTGCTGGGCACTGATGGGCAGCACTGCTGGGCACTGATGGGCGGCACTGCTGGGCACTGATGGGCGGCACTGGGGTGCAGCACCTTTGAGGCAGATTTTGGGTGGCACTGTGGGTGGCACTGCTGGGTGGCACTGTGGGTGGCACTGTGGGCACTGCTGGGTGGCACTGTGGGCACTATGGGCACTGCTGGGTGGCACTGACAGGGGGGCACTTACTTTATTTCAGGATGGCACTGCGGGTGGCAGGTGGGCACTGGCAGGGGGCAGGTGTCCGTTTAAATTGCTGGCCGTGATCGGGACTGATGTCCCGAACACGGCCGCCGGCGATCGGCTTTTTTTTTTCTCCTCGCGCTGTCAGCGGGAGGAGGAATACTAGCCGATTACCGGCTCCGTTTTATCACATGATCAGCTGTCATTGGCTGACAGCTGATCACGTGATAAGGGGTCGGGATCGACCCCTTACACGGATCGGTGATCAGGCGAGTCTCACGGACTCGCCGATCACAGAGCGCGCCGCGCGCGCCCCTCAGGGGGCGCGCAGGCCGCTCGTAACCGGGACTACGTCAATAGACGTAGTCCCGGAAATGTGGGTCCGCGCTATTGCCGTCATTTTGCAATAGCGCGGTACCCAAGTGGTTAAAAAAAAAATTATTTTTAATAAAGGACTTTTTCAAAAGTGTGTTTGTCTTTTTTAACATTCTTTTACACTTTCTTTGTGAAATGATAGGGATGCTTTTGTACCCCCTTACCATTTCAAACAGGGTGGGCGGGTTTTGGGGGTCCCCTTGTCTGTGACCCCCAAAGTATCCTCCCAACGTTGAGGGCATGTGGCCTGGTACGGTTCAGAAGGGGGGCGCTCTCTCGTCCCCCCTTCTTTTCCTGCGGCCTGCCAGGTTGCGTGCTCGGATAAAGGGTCTGGTATGGATTTTTAGGGGGAACTCCACTCCCTTAATACCCCTTAATAGCCATACCAGACCTGAAGGGCCTGGTAATTGAATTTGAGGAAACCCCACACTTTTTTTTTTTTTTTTTTTGTATCAATGACTTTCAATGACTGTTCTCTGTATTACGGGGAGCCGACAATTCATTATAGCTGCGAGTGATTTTAAATGACTTTTTTTCCTGCAGAAATAACACTTTGTGCAGGGACAGTTCTAAGCACGGGAAACATGTGCCCCTTTCATAGGCATACTATAGACACCCCCCAGGTACGAAATTTAAAGGAATGTTACACTTTTATTGTTTCACTTTAAGCATTATTAAAATCACTGCCCCCGAAAAAACAGCCCTTTTTTTTGCATTGATACATGTCCCCTGGGGCAGGACCCAGGTCCCCAAACACTTTTTAGGACAGTAACTTGCATATTAGCCTTTAAAATTAGCGCTTTGGATTTCTCCTATAGACTTGTACAGGGTGTTCCGGCTTTTCGAATTTCGAATGCTGCGAACACCCCAAATTGTTCACTGTTGGCGGAACAGGCGAACAGGCAATGTTCGAGTCGAAAATGAGTTTGACTCGAACTCGAAGCTCATCTCTAATCAGTTCCAATATATGTGTTTTACCTTTTAGATTCACCTTTGTGACCTTATGCTTTTTAATGGTGCATCCATATTTAGAGTGAACATGGTCACTTTGCCCCACTGCCCATCCTCAAACCATGTCTATTTATCTGAATTGCAGTTTCCTGCAGCCTTCTATTTTTCTTGGAATTTAGCACAGCTGTACATGGCTCCACCCGCACAGCCTTTTCATTCATTCACAGATCCATTCACAAGGAAAAACAACCAGTCCCATCTGCCACTCCAGCGGATGTCTAAGATCCCAGTGAAGCTCAAGGGTGGTGACATTAATGGTAGTCCATTGTTTACTTCAGCCCAAACTCTCACAGACTTTGGATGCATCCTGGCCCATGCCAACTCCCCCCTAGGGCTGTTTACACTAGCCTAAGCCCCCAGTGATCACTTTTCAGAGGGCATTTGACAGGTGGTGAGGAGGCGTTACCTCACCTCCTCACTGCCTGTTTTAACTCCTAAATGCCCACACCCCCTTCCCCAGAACACGTTAAATGGGTCACATTCAGTGGTGCGGTACTACCCACCGAAGGTGATGGGGGTTAAAGTCTTACCATGGCATAGCGAACACCCCCATTCTGTGACTTTGCAGCTCAATGAGAGTGGTTAGAATGGAGATAAAACCCTTTCAACTGCATGTTTTTACCACCTTCCCAACTAAAAATGTAAACGGGCCCTTTGTGCAGACTATTCTCTGAGCAATTATTTCTATGAAAGCCACAAACTTTAAAAAGCATTCAGCACAGGGTTATGTTTTCACCTGCACTATAATGTAAAAAGTGATAGATAATTAAGAAAAACACCTTCATCGTAACACATGGGCGCTCATTACATTTTTACCAAGTCTAGAAAATTGCTTTCTGACTTTCCGTTTACTAAACTGTGAACGTATGTCACACTAAGGACCAGCTTCTATCTGCTTCTTACAATTAATTCTTGCAGGAGGTGACAGGTTGGAAGAATTTCATCTGAACTATTGTAATGTTTAAACATTTATTTACATTCTATACATTCTCATAAGTGTCATACTCCGTATAAAAATGTGTTTGTGGATTGCTTTCCAATATGCACAATAATATTTTCATATGAAATATTTAGTATGCACTAAAAGAATTCAAGGCTATTCAAGTAAAAATATTCCATAACATTTCTGCATATATTCATAAATACAGTAACTGTTGAGGTTTTTTTTAAGTGGTATTATTTGTAATTATCTGTAATATTTGTGTATCTTTACCAGTTCAGCTATCACACCTCTATATCTGTATGGACCAGCTCAATCTTTACATTATGCTGCTAGGAGCATGTTTATCCAAAAATAACTTTGTCATTACTTAAAATGTCACTAAACCCACATCATAAAAAAAATTATCAATAAATGGTGTATTACACACTGTTCATAGTCACTATGAGATTTGTTTTCTGTATTCTGCAAAAAATCTCGTACATCCTGCTATTCGCTATCTCCCCCTTCTGTGCATGTTCCCAATTCAGCTAGGGAATTTGCAGCTGTGGTGGCATCTCTGCACATGCTCAGTTTTAAGTGAGTTTCTATTCTGAGCATTTCCTCTCTATAACATCTGAGCAGCCCATGTGACTACAGAGTCACACATGTGGGCGTATACACAGTGGTAAATGACCACCCACTCCCTCTCTTTTCCTCCATGCCCACTAACCAGCTAAATACAATGGGGGTGGGATATTAAATGTAGACTAATGGATACTTCACCTCCCTCTTATGCCTTGTACACACGGTCGGACATTCCGATTTCCGAAAATGTCTCATCGGACCATGTTGTCGGAAAATCCGACCGTGTGTGGGATCCATCTGACTTTTTCTGTCGGAATTTCCGACCAACAAAGTTTGAGAGCTGGATCTCAAATTTTCCGACAACATGATCCGATCGTGTCAATTCCGATCGTCTGTAGCCTAGTCCGTCGGACAAAGTGCCAAGCATGCTCAGAATAAATTCTGAGACGGAAGCACTCGGTCAGGTAAAACTAGCGTTCATAATCGATATAGCACATTTCTCACGCTGCAATGTTAAAAATTGTTTAATGCAACGCATTCTCTTTTTCTTTATAATGCTAGAAGAATGAAGTTGTTTTGCTGCTCATATTCACACACACTTCTCCAAAACGTATTTCTTTATTCTTTTTCCTGATTTCATGAATAGAATATTTTTATTTGTCAGATCTCCCGAATCATTTTGGATATTTATCTTTTAAGTTTTTTTTTAATTTTGGTCATCTTCATAATTATTTTGGTGTGTTTTGTGTGTCAACTTAATACCACACCATTATTATCTTTTTATTTTATTGTTTTATTTTTTAATCTCGAGGAGGTTGTTTGGTGTTGGTGCCCCTTGTTAATTTGACTTTGTATTTTTAAAATGTACCTGCCTACTCCCAAATAAACTGTCCTTTTTGAAGTAAAACACATAGGCAAGTTTTTCTTTAACCAAAAAAAACCTTTATTAGGTGTCATAATCAAATAAACAGGAAGACAACGCTGGAGAAGCTGGACAATTTGGCGAAGCCTTTGGCCCCCAGGGCACACATCAATTATTTAAATTCAAAATTGGTGGCCTTGGGGGGTGCATATATAAGGGAGAACAGTCTGGTCCAGAAGTCCAAGAGATCAGGAAGAGCAGATGACTGCTATGTCCCCAGGCTGTGGTCATACAAGAGCACACATCTCCTGTCAGACCAGACTGAACCCAGGCTATCACCCTCTGGTCTTCCTTAGGCACTTCCCCCCAGACTTCCTTCCAGGCTGTGGCTCTGCTTTTGTAGTTGTGGTAGGAGGTGGAGGAAGAGGAGGTCGATGGTCAACCTCCTGGCTGCCACTTGCCACAGCCTCCTCCCAGCTTCTACTTGCCACAACCTCCTCCCGGCTGCCACTTGTCACAGCCTCCTCCCGGCTGCCACAGCCCCCTCAAAGCTGAGGTCTTCCTGTGTAAGAAAATGGGACATCGTTTTAGTTTTTTGTTCATCAATCAGACTGTTTTCAGCTCATGACTGTTGCAAATTGAATGTTAATAAATAGAACAGACTATCATTCTGAGCCCAGCATTTTTCATTCTTGTCCCAATCATTTTTGGTCACTACTGTCTATTGATATGTAAAACACTTTGTTAAATCAGAACTTACTGATCAATAATAACATCTAGTTAACATCATTAACCTCCCTGGCGATATTCCCGAGTCTGGCTCGGGGTGAGATTTCATTACCATAAGCGGTATTCCCGAGCCAGACTCTGGATCCATGTAGGGGTTACTTACCTTGTTCCCTGGATCCAGCGATGTCTCCCTGCTGTGATCTGCGAGCCACCATGTCTCGCTCGATCTGTGACAGTGCTGAGCTCTGTTCCCTGCGAGCATTGCGATGCACGGGGACGGAGTTCGGCGCCAAATTCTAAAAAGTAAAAAACACAGTATTGATACAGTATACTGTAATCTTACAGATTACAGTACTGTATCAAATAATTATACATCCCCTTTGTCTCTAGTGGTTTGTCCAGTGCCCTGCATGCAGTTTTATATTATAAATACAGTTTTTTTTTATGCCAGGAAACTGGAGATTGTCCATAGTAACCCAAAAATGTCAGTTTACATCACAAGTTGTTATAGACCAGCTAGAAAAAAGTGATAATAAATTAGAATCACTTGCAGAATTGAGCGATAGTAATTAGTGGGGAACTTCGTCAAACACTAAAAGTAATGACAGTGACAATTCTGCAACTCAGCATATTTCAGTGTTTTTGATTTGATTACATTATTGAATTTATTGAATATTTTTTATTATTATTATATTATTATTTGTTATAATCATTTATAATTATTTATATATATATATATATATATATATATATATATATATATTGTGACCTGGGGGATAGGTAGCAGGTATAAAGCTCCCTGGAATGAGCAGTTTCTCAGGCACAGATACCAAATCCAGAGATGAAGTGACAAATGGTGCTGTGTTTATTTGTGTTATATACAAGTCCATATACAGGTGCTGTACAGTGCTCCAGAAAACAAAATAAAGGGCAAAGTAGCAAAATACAAATCCTAGCCGTGTCACGGCTCTAACTATACAATCTGCACGCCCTCACTACCAGGCTGAACAAGCCTAACGCTTATCAGTCTCTAGAAAAACTGCTTAACAGCTTTTACCAACCTTACTCTCTTCACAGACCAACTTTGTGTGTATGTTCCAGGCAGAGAGCCAAGGCTGTCTGCTCAGGTGAGCTTAAATTAGCCTGAGGAAGAGGACCAAGATCCGAACTGGATCATGGATCACAAATTTCTAAATGTGTACGAGAGGAGCCTGGGAGAGGTATAAACCCCGAACAGGACTTTTCCTGGCTCTCTCTGGGACACTCTGCTACAATATATATATATATATATATATATATATATATATATATATATATATATTGTAATGGACGCCGTGGCTGGGTCCTGGAAGGACGCTATATTTCCCCTCTGTTTGGGTTGTGCTCTCTTTAGGGAATGAAAATTGATTAACCCACCTGTTAGAGGAAGTGTCTTTAAAAGGCAAGACAGGAAGTTGTAGATGGGTGTGGAGGAGTGGAGAACACATGCTGGATGGTGTTTGGCGTTTGTTTTGGGTTGCAGCAAATGAAGTGGACAGCAGTGTCCTGTTTGGAAGGCTCCTGGTAAGAGAAGCTACCTGCCATCAAGACCAATCTCTGTTTCTGATAAGGACAGCTGTTCTGGACTTTGCAAGTCGGTGAGACTACAAATCTTTTTCCTTTTGTTTTTGGCTGCTGTAAAGCTATTTAAGTTAATAAACCCTTTGTTGTATGAAAAGCCTGTGTCCTGCGGTCTACCTGGTCCCCCGAACATTACAAGTGGTGCTCGAATGCGGGCAGGACAAAGTAACAGGCATTTTTTTCTTGCTATTTTTTATTTTTTTTGTGAATTTGAACTGACATTTAAAGGGACAGTACAGTGAATTTATGTCCTGGGTTAAAGCTGCACAACTGCGGAAAGCTGAAACAATGGAGGAGCTAATTAAACAGCTGTCCTTGGCAAATATACAAGCGCAGACCCGCCATGAGGAAGCTAATCAGCGCTTAGCAACGCAGCACAACGAGGCACTGGCTTTGCAGCAAGAAAATACTCGCCTGTTGGTGGCCCAGTTAGCAGCCCAGCAAGCGACCCAACAAGGGGTTATGCAGGATCAGATGGCGGCCTTAAAAGAAGCAGTGCAGCAGCTTTCTCAGGTCCGTGAACAAGTGGCCGTTGCCCCTAGCAACCAGGTGACCATAAGTGCAAGCCATTTCTTGCAGAAGTTGTCCCCGAGTGATGACGTAGAGGCGTTTCTGGCAACATTTGAGAGGACGGCAGAGAGAGAAGGGTGGCCCCAGGACCAGTGGGCCGGCTTAATTGCTCCCTTCCTCACCGGAGATTCTCAAAAAGCCTATTTTGACCTACCACCAGAAGATGCTAAAAATTATCAAAAACTAAAGGCAGAAATACTGGCTCGGTTGGGGGTGACTACGGCCGTTCGGGCCCAACGAGTGCACCAATGGAAGTATCGTTCAAACCGGCCACCGCGATCTCAAATGCATGACCTGGTGCAACTAGTAAAAAAATGGCTACAGCCCGAAGTGTTGTCTGGCCCCCAAATTGTGGAGCGGATCGTGCTGGACCGGTACTTAAGGTCACTGCCAGATGACCTTCAACGGTGGGTCAGTCATGGAGACCCCAAAACCGCGAACGGCCTTGTTGAGATGGTGGAACGATATACGGTGGTGGAGGATCTGCTTGGCCCCACCAAGCGTCAAGGGCCCAGTCGGCCACGGCCCTTCCGACCAACTGCCGCCCTTCGAACGGATGTCCCCAGGAGCCCTGGAACCAACACCCCGGAAGGCCAAGAGTCACACCCGTTACCCCCTCAGCGACCTGTTCCTGATCGGAGAGGAGGGGATGTACAATGTTGGCGATGTCATGCCTGGGGCCATACCCGGGCCCACTGCCCATTGCAGGAAGAACCCATGGAATGCGGGGTTCTTCGGAGGGGGTCTTTTTATGCCCATAAATCGTGTACAACACATCTTGACCTTGGAGAGAGGAATTTTGAGTGTGAAGTCCAAGTGAACCACCACCCTGCATGGGCCTTACTGGACTCTGGAAGCATGGTAACCCTGGTTCACCCTAGAGTAATTGGGAAGATCGGTCCGGTAAGCAAAATTTTGCGGGTTGTGTGCATTCATGGGGACACTAGAGAGTACCCTCTCATCTCGGTGTCCATCTCCACAGCATGTGGCACTGGTACTCAAGAGGTGGGGGTGGTAAAGAACTTGGTACATGACGTTATCATAGGACGAGACTGTCCATTATTTGCAAAACTTTGGAGACAAGGAGAACTATCTGAAAGGTCCAGAGACTGGGAAGAAACTAGTCCCTCTGTTCCTGTTGTAGAGGGTAATAATCCTGAGATGCCACATGTTCATAATATGGACCCAGTTGATAAAAACGCCAAGACTTTGGTTAATAATGATGAAAATAGTGCTGATACTGTTAAAGATGTCAATATGTGGGGTTCTCAGACCTACCTGAACACTGAGGGGGGGGAACCTTCCCCGCTTCAGGTAATGCTGGGGGAAGACGATGAGGAAATGGCCTCTACCCCTGACTTGCCAGATTTGGGTGTTCCCCAGGGGGCATTTGGTACTGCCCAGATGCAGGACCCCACTTTGGCCAGGGCACGGGAACAGGTTGTAGTAATAAATGGGGAGCCCCAAGAGCCAGGTGCTAATGAGCGGTGGCCACATTTTTCAATACGTAATGAATTGCTTTATCGGGTTACTAAAGTGAGAGAAAATGTGGTAGAACAATTATTGCTACCCCAACAATATAGACGCAAGGTCCTGGACCTGGCCCATGATGATGTGTTAGGGGGACACCTGGGAGTTGAAAAGACGGAGGCACGGATCGCCGACCGGTTTTACTGGCCAGGCTTGAAAGCAGAGGTAAGGAGATACTGTACCTCTTGTCCCACCTGTCAGTTGACCGCTCCGGCGACCCATTTCCGGAGCCCGTTGGTCCCTCTACCCATAATTGAGGTCCCATTCGAGAGGATAGCCATGGATATAGTGGGTCCCTTGGTAAAGTCGGCTCGAGGTCATTCTTATATACTAGTGATCCTTGACTATGCCACTCGATATCCTGAGGCGCTACCCCTGCGGAATACCTCCTCTAAGGCTATTGCACGGGAGTTATTCCAGTTGTTTACACGGACAGGTTTTCCCAAGGAAATACTCACAGACGAGGGCACCCCGTTTATGTCGAAGGTTATGGCTGATGTATGCAAACTGTTCCGGATTAAACAGCTGCGCACATCGGTCTACCATCCCCAAACAGATGGATTGGTAGAACGTTTTAATAAGACCCTTAAGTCTATGCTCAAGAGAGTGGTACAAAGGGATGGGAAAGACTGGGACTGCTTGTTACCAGCTCTCCTGTTCGCTATCCGAGAAGTGCCCCAGGCCTCCACTGGGTTTTCGCCCTTTGAATTGGTATATGGGCGGAGACCTCGCGGACTACTGGACTTTGTTAAAGAATAATGGGAAAGTGAACCAATCCAGCATAAAAGTGTTCTTGAATATGTCTCTCAAATGCAGGAGAGGATCCGAACTGTGATGCCGCTAGTTAAGGAACACTTACAAAAAGCCCAGGAGGCTCAACGACAGGTCTATAATAGGGCAGCCAAAATTAGGAACTTCCAAGTGGGGGATCGAGTAGCAGTGTTGATTCCCACTGTGGAAAGAAAATTCTTGGCCAGATGGCAAGGCCCTTTCGAGGTTGTGGAAAAAATGGGAGAGGTAAATTATAGAGTCCACCAACCAGGCAAGAGGAAACCCTTCCAGATATATCATGTAAACTTGTTAAAGCCCTGGACAGACAGGGAACCAGCGACCTCCCTGGCTAGTACAAAACTTGAGCCTCGGGTTGGGGTGGAGAGTGTCCAAATAGCAAATACCCTGTCTAAAACCCAAAGTCAGCAGGCAAAGGAGTTCTTGCAGAGAAATAAAGAAAAATTTTCAGACTTGCCCGGGCTCACTAGTGTCGTAGAGCATGATATTGTCACAGAACCAGGAGTCAAAGTTTTTGTCTGGCCCTACCGCATCCCAGAGGCTCAAAGGAAGGCCGTTTCAGAGGAAGTAAAAAAGATGTTAGACCTAGGGATTATTGAGGAATCGCAGAGTGAGTGGTCGAGCCCGATTGTGTTGGTACCGAAGCCCAACGGGACTCTGCGATTCTGCAATGATTTCCGGAAACTTAATGAAGTTTCCCGGTTTGATGCCTACCCTATGCCCCGGGTAGATGAGCTTATCGAGAGACTAGGTCCAGCCAGGTATATCACTACGTTAGACCTTACCAAGGGGTATTGGCAAATACCGTTGACTAAGGCTGCTAGAGAGAAAACTGCTTTTTCTACCCCAGAGGGGAGTTTTCAGTACAAAAGGATGCCTTTTGGATTGCAAACTGCTCCAGCCACTTTCCAGAGAGCAATGGATAGGATTTTACGACCTCACCGGAAGTATGCCTCAGTATACTTGGACGATATAGTCATTTTTAGCAAAGACTGGGAATCACATTTGCCCAAAGTGCAGGCAGTGCTGGACTCTCTTTGGAAGGAGGGGTTTACAATAAACCCTGAAAAATGTGCTTTGGGAATGGAGGAGGTGAAATACCTGGGTTATATCGTGGGTAGAGGGGTAGTGAAACCTCAGGTCAACAAGATAGAGGCTATACAGAATTGGCCCCGCCCCCTCACAAAAAAGCAGGTACGTGCATTCCTGGGCATGGTGGGATACTACAGGAGGTTTGTACCCAACTTTGCCACGTTGGCGGCTCCGTTGACCGATCTGACTAAGGGTCGGAAATCGGTCATGGTGGAGTGGAATGCAGACGCTGAGAAGGCTTTTTTGGAGCTCAAGTCGGCGCTGTGCCAACACCCTGTCCTTGTAGCACCCAATTTTTCAAAAGAATTTATTGTCCAGACTGATGCTTCCGATGTAGGATTGGGAGCGGTG
Source organism: Lithobates pipiens (assembly GCF_037356315.1). Classification (NCBI taxonomy): domain Eukaryota; kingdom Metazoa; phylum Chordata; class Amphibia; order Anura; family Ranidae; genus Lithobates; species Lithobates pipiens. Next base: position 544,759,398 of record NW_027507758.1, on the reverse strand, counting down.
TTGTCACAGGTTATTCATGGCGAGGAACACCCGATAGTCTTCCTCAGCAGGAAGTTAACACCAGCGGAGAAAAACTATGCCATAATTGAACGAGAGTGTCTGGCCATTAAGTGGGCTCTGGAATCCCTCAGATATTACCTTTTGGGGAGGAAGTTTAGGTTGATTTCTGACCATGCCCCTTTAACATGGCTGAGACAGGGAAAAGGGACTAATGCCAGGGTTACCCGGTGGTTCCTGGCACTCCAGGAATTTAAGTTTGTAGTGGAGCATAGGCCCGGAAGACTGCATCAAAATGCAGATGCCCTCTCCCGAGTCCATTGTTTGAGCTCCACTGTTGCCTCCACCTCCTTGGCGTTGGGGCACAGGGGGGGGATATGTAATGGACGCCGTGGCTGGGTCCTGGAAGGACGCTATATTTCCCCTCTGTTTGGGTTGTGCTCTCTTTAGGGAATGAAAATTGATTAACCCACCTGTTAGAGGAAGTGTCTTTAAAAGGCAAGACAGGAAGTTGTAGATGGGTGTGGAGGAGTGGAGAACACATGGTGGATGGTGTTTGGCGTTTGTTTTGGGTTGCAGCAAATGAAGTGGACAGCAGTGTCCTGTTTGGAAGGCTCCTGGTAGGAGAAGCTACCTGCCATCAAGACCAAGCTCTGTTTCTGATAAGGACAGCTGTTCTGGACTTTGCAAGTCGGTGAGACTACAAATCTTTTTCCTTTTGTTTTTGGCTGCTGTAAAGCTATTTAAGTTAATAAACCCTTTGTTGTATGAAAAGCCTGTGTCCTGCGGTCTACCTGGTCCCCCGAACATTACAATATATATATATATATATATATATATATATATATATTATAATTTATGATTTCAGATTTAAAATGTTATCATACCCGGGATGTCTATTAGACTCTTGTTTGGATGGATTTAATTGAATTATTTCTAAGAATTACAGGCCTACAATATAAAACGTTAAATTTCCATGCAAAATAATGGTACCGCTCTCAGCACCCAAAATCTGAAATAATCATACTGCCAGGGAAGTTAAATGTATGACAATAAAAAATATGTTGCTGCCTGGAAGGCCCAGGTTGGACATTTGAAGCCTCAGCTAGGGGGGGGGGGGGGGGGAGGCCATCATCTTTCCCCAAAGCAAGCAGTTTCTCCAGTGCTGCCTTCCTCTTTCTTAGGTCCTTATAAAAGGGGTTATTCATCTGCCACAGGTGGGGCAGCTCCCTGAGCATATCAATGACTAGCCCCAGAAAATGTGGTTCCTTGAAGGGATCCATATTCTCTGCAAGACACAACACAAGACAAACCCTAATGTCAGACTAAACTCTTCTAATCTTGTCCCAATATAAGCCTCAATCTAGAAGTAGTATAGGCTAGTGATGTACTAAGTTAAAATTCTTTGTTTGAACGATCAGAGCTTCAGTTCCTCCTTCCTCCACTCACAGATCGTACGTATGACACACACGTGTGTTACGTTTTATATACAGTGCACATGCGTGAAACTCCGCACGCCCCTGATGTTCTTTCTAGACTATTCCCCGCCCCTTCTCTTTCTGCGCAGTTGGGAGAGCACATAGCGGAGACACAGCAGGTGCACACTAATTATTCCAGTGACGAGGAGCACTAGGAAAGCCCAGAGCCAGAAATTTCCTAATCCTGGAGGAGAAGATTTAAGGCCTCAAATATGTCTTTTGTAGAGATGTTGGAGATGGTGGACTTATTGAAGAGGAACGACTATGATGGGAAGTATGGACCTTACCCAAACCCAAATATCAGAAAGGCCAAGATCATGACTAAAGTTGTGAAGAGTCTTCAGAAGAATTTTGGGGTACGACGGTCCACGGATCAACTGAGGAAACGATGGTCAGACCTGAAATTGAGGGAGCACGATCAGTACAGAAGGATCAAACGAGTTCTTCAAAAAAGTAAGTAGTTGTCATGAGTTCATATTATTATTATTGCTTGCATACTGCTCCATGTGCTTTGATTTATTAATGTTGTCTAGTTTAAAATGGCCACTTTCATGTTCATGGGTTCAATCGTTCGTAGTAAACATTGTTCGTTTGCCCACTTCAAAGACGATGTTTTGGCAAGTTGCACCTAACTACAGTTCAGGCCTATTTCTAGTCAAAGAAAGTTTGTTGTCTACAGGGCTTTGTAATAGAATGAAATGCAAACTTGATTCAGTGTAAAGGAAAGGACACTCAGCAGCTGTTTACATATCTGGACTCAGGCGCACTAGTGTGGGACACCAGAACACCCTTTTTATGAGGGTGTCCCACACACGTGCTCCAGTGGATACTATAGTGGTGTCTCCATCTGTCAAACTTGCACAAAACAGGTAAGTATTCCAGCTTTAGAAAGTCTCTAAAATAATGTTTTCAGCTTTGAACTCTGCCAAAAAAGACACTTCCAAGCAATGTTTCATATTCCTATTTCTGCCCTCAAATATCAGTGTGCTAAGTACTCCTTTTTTACTTTCTCATAGGGGAGATAAGACTCGGAACATCTGAGGACACCAGGGACCCCACACTCCCCAAAGAAGGGGAAATACCAACACCAGAAGCAGAGGAGGAGGAGGAAGGAAAGGTTGTTGAAATTGGCACCACAACAGGTGAGTGTCTGAGACCACAGCTTCAGGTAAGGTAATCAATGTCTGCCTGCATATTTATAATACACAGTGTTTTTTTTGGTTTATTTTTAGGTGATGTGGATGTTGTGGTCGAAGAATCGCATTTTACCAGTGAAAGTGCCCAGATCATCATTGGGGAGATAATGGGGTGCAATTGTAATTTAGATAATATCAAGAAAACATCAATGATGTTCAACAAAAAATGAAGAACATCATTGAGAGAATCTGAAACACCCAAAACTAGCTAGCATCCATTCTCATTTTTAAAAAACAGTTTTATATTGTTTAGAAAAGCCAAATTTGGAAGATGCTCACATGTGCTATCTCCCATCATGGGGGATCAATATTCGCATTTTGTGGGTGCAACCCCTTCCTTGCTACTAAAGTGGCTGAGATGAAGGGGTTGCACCCCCAAAACATGTACATTGATCTCCCATGATGGGAGATAGCACATTTTGACATTAGGCATGGGATCAGGAGGAAAATGGCCAGTTTGATTCCCAATTTGTGTGCCTCTTCCAAATTTGGCTTTTACAGGGGTGACACCCCATCCGATGAAGGCAATATCAACACAGTTTGTACATACCCATGTCTGATATTGTCTTCACTTTTCAAAGTTGAACTTTGTAAGTTCCTCAGTTCTGTATGTTATGCTTTGATACATGCCTGTTTCCACAAAAACGGCAAGCTATAGTAATGTTACCTAAAACAAACCCAAGCAGTAAATAAAAACAAATATTATTGCAGTTTGAAAGAGAAATGTATTTAAAAAATGCCTATCAGACATTGTCTGGCATATCAATGGCCCCCCTACCCACAAAGTACTCCATATATCTGTTTCTGACCTCACGGGCGCTTTGGGGGGGCAAGCCAGGGCGGCCAGCTTCAAGGGCCATCAGGTTGGGATGTTCAGTCGGCATCAGGCCCAACTGAGGCCACATATTTCGGTGAGTATTTTTTTTTTAAATTGTGCAGAATGCAGCACGAAAGCACAATATGATTGAGTTTATATTCCGCCATGTGGATTGGAGTCAAAAATAGGCAGAACCAGCTGGCCATTATCCCGAAAGTGTTCTCCATTACTCTTCGGGCTCTGGTCAGCCGGAAATTAAAAACCCTCTGGTCCAGGGTGAGGGTCCTCATTGGGAATGGCTGCATCAGATGGTTTCTCAGCGCAAACGCTTCATCAGTGACGAAGACGAAGGGGAGTCCTTCCACATTCTCCTCTGGAGGTGGCAAGCCCAAACTGCCACTCTGGAGATGCCAGTAGAACTCCGTCTGCACGATCACTCCACCATCCGACATCCGGCCATTTTTCCCCATGTCCACATACAGGAAGTCGTATGTCGCTGACACCACTGCCAACATCACAATACTATTATACCCCTTGTAATTATAATAGTAGGACCACGAGTTGGGGGGGTGGGATGATGTGGATGTGTTTCCCATCAATTGCACCTCCACAATTGGGAAAGTCCCCATGGGGGGGAAAGTGGGAGGCCACAGTCTGCCTTTCCTGTGGCGTTGAAGGAAACTGTGAAGTCAAACAAGAAAAAAAAATTGTAATTTTGCACATCAACATTGCAAGCACATTAGACACAAACCTTTTTGGCCAACATCAGTATAACATTTTTGGAAATGAGTATTTGAAGCCAGAAGTATAAGGTCCCCCTTATCAGATTCCTCACACCATTTGATGGCCCATTTCAAAAAATTGGGGGGGGGGGGGTGTTTTGGACAGGTAACCCTCTCCACTTCATTGAGAGCTGAATGCATAAATAATGTGTGATACTTTGGCTAGCCCCTCCTTACTTACATATTGGCAGCCCACTGGAAAGGTAAGAAATGTCATATTCCAAAAAAAATAATAACACAGAACAAATGGAAGCACATTTTTACATTCTGCTATTACCTATCGAGATTATAATAGGAGAAAAAAACTTAAAACAGTAGCATTTGAAAGTATTGAGGTAGGCCCTTGCACTATAGCAGCATCAAGGGGCAGCAATACCTGCCCCTCCATCGAGGCGATTTATAGGTTTTTATTCCCCCCTTTTCCTGGTGCAGAAAAAGACAGGTGACTGGAGACCTGTAATAGATCTGAAAAAACGAAATCAATATATCCATCTCGAAAGCTTCAAGATGGAATAGCTCCAAACAATCATCCAAACTATAAAACCAGGAGATTGGTTAATCTCGATAGACCTGGAGTATGCTTACCTCCACATTCCTATTCTACCATCCTTCCAAAAATATTTAAGGTTCACAGTGGGTCATGTCCGCCTGCAATTTTAAGCTCTGCCCTTCAGGCTGTGCACCTCCCCTCGGGTGTTCACAAAAGTGTTAATATCCGTCTTGGCTCCTCTGAGAGAGGAGGGATTAAGGATTTATCACTACCTGGATGATATTCTCTTGCTGTCAAACAACCCGAGCCAGCTTACAGTCCACAGGGAAATTCTTCTTCAGTCATTGACGGAGTTTGGGTGGCTAGTGAACCATCAAAAGAGCCAATTGGTTCCAACACAGCAGATGGTTTACTTAGGAGCAATGTTTGATACACTCCTAGGCACAGTCTCCTTACCCCAGATGAAGATAGATGGCATCATTCAGAAGGTATCCAAGATCATACAGAGATCCCATCTATTAGCCTCGCAGTGTCTGAGCCTTATTGGCACAATGTCCTTGTGCATATGCATACCTCTAGTCCCTTGGTCTCACTGGCATCTGAGACACTTTCAGACAGGATTCTTAATACAATGGAGATGGCAACATCTATCTCAGACAATCTGTTTAACAACGCTAATGAGCAGGAGTCTACACTGGTCTACACTGGTGGACGAATCCAGAGAATCTCTCCCGGTTAAAACATTTTGGTTCCCACTCATGGACCACAATTACGTCAGATGCGAGTGGCCAGGGGTGGGGTGCCCATTGCAGAGAATTCCGGATTAAGGGAAGATGGCCCTTTCCCACCAGAGTGATAGTGTCCAACGTCCTAGAAATAAGGGCAGCATTTCTAGCCTTAACCTCTTTTGCATCTCAGGTCAAGGGACAGAGAATACTTCTACATTTGGACAACAAGGTGGTGGTCTCGTACCTTCAGAAACAAGGGGGCACCCACAGCAAGACTCTGCTGAGAGAGGTGGAACCTGTGATGCTCTGGGCAGAGAGGAACCTGGTAGACCTCAGGGCAATGTATCTCCCAGGAAAGATGAACACGGAGGCAGATGTCTTATCGAGAAGGTTTGGGGACAACGAGTGGTCTCTCCATCCCCATGTGTTCAACCAAATCTCCAATCTATGGCAGACCCCACAGGTGGATCTTTTTGCTACGCAGGAGAATTTCAAAATCATGAGATTTTTCTCTCGCATTTCCACATCCACAGGCGGAAGGGGTCGATGCGCTATCTTGTCCCTGGACCTTCAAGACAGCTTATGCCTTTCCTCCTCGCACACTCATTTCGAGGTTTCTCCTTCAGACTCCTGAACAAACCAGTACAAGTGCTAGCAGTGCTGCCCTATTGGCTGAAAAGACTGTGGTTTCCACTAGCCATGCACCTCAGTGTGGGTCCTCCGATCAGAATTCCTCCCTTCCTACAGTTGTTGACCCAGGGCAGGCTGGCCCATCCAGACCCACAGAAGCTGGATCTTCATGTATGGAAGTTGAAAGGAGGAGATTTGAATCATTTGGCTGTTCCCAAGAGGTCATATCCACCCTGTTGAAAGCTAGAAAGCCTAAAACCAACACAATTTATGCAAGAATGTGGGACAAGTTCTTATCCTATCTGGGAATGGATTTGATCCTATCTCTCCTTCTACTGCTGATGTGCTAAGTTTCCTGCAAACTGGTCTAAGGTCACCTCAACGGCAAACCTGTCAGAGCCATGGGCATTACCAGTTTTCATGGATAGTGATGGACGAACTTCCGACGGGACGTTTCGCGAACGCGAAATGCGAACGGACCCAAACGTTCGCGAAACCGAACGTTCGCCGCGGGCCCCATTGACTTCAATGGGAGGCGAACTTTGCAAACCTTCATGTCGAATTTGCGGCCACGTGGTAATTATTAGGGGGTAAAACGTAGTCCCACCATCTGGACAATGACATAATACATGTATGAGGTGAATTTGGGATCGATAACTACAAGCATTTTTATTTTATTTGGGAAATTGTTCTAACAATTCAGGACTATGGAGCTAATGAAGGCAATGGAGGAGAGGGAAGGTCAGGGACCAGGGTAGGCAAAGAAGAGGGTGCAGGAGATGATCACCAGCAGCGTGACATACCGGAATGACACATGCACCGTGATAGAGGCATCTGACAGCAGCACCGTAATACAGAGCACTGACAGCAGCACCGTGACATACAGCGCTGACAGCAGCACCGTGACATACAGCGCTGACAGCAGCACCGTGACATACAGCGCTGACAGCAGCACCGTGACATACAGCGCTGACAGCAGCACCGTGACATACAGCGCTGACAGCAGCACCGTGACATACAGCGCTGACAGCAGCACCGTGACATACAGCGCTGACAGCAGCACCGTGACATACAGCGCTGACAGCAGCACCGTGACATACAGCGCTGACAGCAGCACCGTGACATACAGCGCTGACAGCAGCACCGTGACATACAGCACTGACAGCAGCACCGTAAGCAGCCCCAGGAGGAAGTCAGCACAGCACAGGGATGGTGTGATCCCCTCATAATAAGAACCCCCAGGAGGAAGTCAGCACAGCACAGGGATAGTGTGATCCCTTCATAATAAGAACCCCCAGGAGGAAGTCAGCACAGCACAGGGATATCATAAGCAGCCCCAGTAGAAATATGACACCGCTCAACCTCTTCAAAGAGGAGGGTAGGGGCATATAGTACGGTGTGCTTTTTTGGGTCAAGGAAGTGAGCCAAATGAATTAAGAAGGTCTGTGTGCTTGATTAAAAAAATAGTTTATAGACATATACATGGTCTACTGGTCACATGTGTTGAATTCCTCCGAGATCCATGCCTCATTCATTTTTAGAAATGTGAGGTAGTTAACACTGTGGTGAGCTAGGCGAGTACGCTTATCGGTCACAATCCCCCCTGCTGCGCTGAACGTCCTTTCGGACAGGACACTGGATGAGGGGCAAGCCAACAGTTCGATTGCAAATTGGGCAAGCTCTGGCCAGAGGTCAAGCCTGCCCACCCAGTAGTCTAGGGGTTCATCACTCCTCAGAGCGTCCACATCGGCCGTTAACCCAATGTAGTCGGACACCTGACGGTCTAGGCGTTCCCTGATGCTGGATCCGGATGACACCTGTCGATGGGTCGGCTGAAAGAATGACCTCATATCCGAAGTCACCAACACATCTTCAAACCGGCCTCTTCTTGCAGGCGCTGTTGGATTGGTACCCGCAAATCCTTCTCTGGGAGTGGGAATTGCTCCTCTGCCAGCGCACGCAAAAGCAGAATGCAGCATTTCTCGAAGCAAGGCCTGGAAGTGCTGCATTCTGACAGCCCTCTGCGACGGCGGTAACATTTCCGCCATTTTGTGTTTGTACCGGGGGTCTAAGTACGTTGCCACCCAGTACTGGTCCTTGACCCTCATGCTTTTTATACGGGGGTCCCTATTAAAACACTGGAGCATGAAGGCCCCCATTTGCACTAAAGTGGAAGCGGTGTGGTGGCCTGGCTCCTGCTCATCATCCAGGATAATGTCGTCCTCTTCATTCTCCTCTCCCCATCCTCGCACAACAGGGATCCCAGAAAGGTTTAAAGCATGCTCTTCTTGCTCCTGCTCATCCGCCCCGGCACCATCCTCCTCTGACTCCTCATCAGACTCCTGTTGTTGACTTGTCTCAGATAGAGTAGCCCCCCCTGGGAATTCATCCAGCATTGCGACTTCCTCATCTTCCCGCTCCTGCTCCTCCACAGCCTGATCAATGACACGACGCAATGCACGCTCCAGAAAGAAGGCATAAGGTACCATGTCACTGATGGCGCCATGGCTGCGACTGACCAGTTTGGTGATCTCCTCAAATGGCCGCAGAAGTCTGCATGTGTCGCGCATGAGCAGCCACTGGCGCGGTGAAAAAAAACCCAGCTCCCCAGAACCGTTTCTTTCGCAGAGTTCATACAGGTAGACGTTAACTGCACGTTTCTGCTGGAGCAGCCTATCAAGCATATAGAAGGTTGAGTTCCATCGCGTCGGGCAATCGCAAATAAGACGTCTGACCGGCAGATGGTGTCGCCGCTGAATGTCAGCAAGGCGAGCCATGGCCGTGTAAGATCTTCTGAAATGGGCCGAGATTTTCCTTGCCTGCCGCAAGATGTCCTGGACCCCAGGGTATTTGACAAGGAATCGCTGCACGACCAAGTTTAAGACGTGTGCCATGCACGGCACGTGCGTGATTTTGCCCTGTTTCAATGCGCTAAGCAGATTGGCACCGTTGTCACACACCACTTTACCAACTGTCAAATTGAGCGGTGTTAGCCACTCATCTGCCTGTGAACGCAAAGCTGAAAGGAGTGCCGGGCCAGTGTGGCTCTTTGCTTCCAGGCACAACAGACGCAGCACGGCATGGCAACGTCTCACCTGGCATGTGGAATAGGTTCTGGGGAGCTTGGGCGGTGCAGTGGAAGAGACGCTAGCAGCGGAAAAGGAGGAGGCAGCTGAGGAGGAGAGGGAGGAGGATGGAGTAGGAGGAGGAGAAGAAGAGTCAGGCCTGCATGCAATCCGTGGCGGTAAAACCAAATCTACACGGGTGCCACGGGTTACATGCTTGACGGCCGTCAGAAGGTTCACCCAGTGGGCAGTAAAACTGATATACCTTCCCTGCCCGTGTTTGCTAGACCACGTGTCTGTGGTCAGATGTATCTTGGCACCGACACTGTGTGCCAGAGATACATTCACTTGCCGCTGAACATGGCCATATAGCTCTGGGATGCCCTTCTCTGAGAAATACTTCCTTCCTGGGACCTTCCATTGTGGTGTTCCAATGGCCACAAATTTGCGAAAGGCCTCCGAGTCCACCAGTTTATATGGCAGTAGTTGGCGGGCTATGAGTTCTGACAAGCCAGCCGCCAACCGTTGGGCAAGAGGGTTATCCGGCGTCATCATTTTTTTACGCTCAAACATTAGGCCCACGGAAGCCTGCCTTTTTGCAGAAAAATGTGAGCTTGGCGTGATGGAAGGTGGAGTGGAGGACAATTGTGAGGAGAGAGGAGAAGGAGAAGTAGAAGACGAGGCTGGACGGTGAGAGCCTGCAGTGTGGCTTTGTGTGTTCCGTTGCTCCCACTGGGCTCGGTGATGGCTGCTCATGTGCCTTCTTAAGGCGGTCGTCCCTAGGTGAGTATTGGGCTTACCGCGACTAACGCGTTGACTGCAAAGATTGCAGATGGCAACGCTATTGTCAGCAGCGGACACGTTAAAAAAAGCCCACACTGCGGAGCCATGTGCCGGTGTCCTGGGAGCGCCAGATGTGACCGTACATGGTCGATGACTCGCTCCTGATACATTTGCAGTCTGCTTTGTCCCTGCTGTGCAATGTAAGTCATTGCTGCTTCTCCTCCCTATCTGCTGGTCCATATCTCCCTCTGAACTCCCCTCCTCTTCCTCTCTTGTGGGCACCCACGTGACATCACTAGACACGTCATCATCAACGTCACCTTCCCCACCGCTATAAGTAGAGATCTCGGAGTAGGCAGCAACACCGGGGACCAACCTCCTCCTTGGGCTGATCTGGGTACTGGCGTCAGACTGCTGAGTAGCGCTTGTTGCTACCTCCTCTTCCTGATCCAATACCAAGAGTGGCTGCGCATCAGAAATGTCCTCTTGATATGGATCGGAAAATAATTCCAGTGACTCAAGCGGAAGGTATGTGGTGGTGGTGGTGGTGGTCGTGTTGTTGGTGGTAGTGTCTTTGGGGGTGCACATAGCAGAGAGTGAAGAAGAGGGTGCAGATCGAGAGGATGAGGAGGGTGCAGAAGAGTAAGGCTGAGCGAGCCACTCAACCAAGTCTGGTGCATCCTTTAAAGTAATTGAACGCACCTTCTGCAACTTCCCACTTTGGCTCAAGCCTGTTGCTCCTGCCCTACCCCTACCACCCCTGCGGAAGGGCCTGCCTCTTCCTCTGCCTGTCATTTTTTAAATGACCCTGTGACAAAACTCTTAGTCCCTATACCGATGAAGGACTGCTGCAGTATAGGGCAGCGGTCAGCAGTGGTGCACGTCAACCCTATCTATTGTGGACCGATAGCGGTCCTTACAGAACAGCAGACTGTACCGCACTCAAGCCTATGTACCGTAGCACCCTATACCAAGTTACCAGTCCTTATAAGAACTTTTGTGGACCAAGCAGGTTGTGTATTAGTGTTTAGCAGACTGTACGTCAGTCCCTATACCGCTGAAGGACTGCTGCAGTATAGGGCAGCGGTCAGCAGTGGTGCACGTCAACCCTATCTATTGTGGACCGATAGCGGTCCTTACAGAACAGCAGACTGTACCGCACTCAAGCCTATGTACCGTAGCACCCTATACCAAGTTACCAGTCCTTATAAGAACTTTTGTGGAACAAGCAGGTTGTGTGTTAGTGATTAGCAGACTGTACGTCAGTCCCTATACCGCTGAAGGACTGCTGCAGTATAGGTGAGCGGTCAGCAGTGGTGCACGTCAACCCTATCTATTGTGGACCGATAGCGGTCCTTACAGAACAGCAGACTGTACCGCACTCAAGCCTATGTACCGTAGCACCCTATACCAAGTTACCAGTCCTTATAAGAACTTTTGTGGACCAAGCAGGTTGTGTATTAGTGTTTAGCAGACTGTACGTCAGTCCCTATACCGCTGAAGGACTGCTGCAGTATAGGGCAGCGGTCAGCAGTGGTGCACGTCAACCCTATCTATTGTGGACCGATAGCGGTCCTTACAGAACAGCAGACTGTACCGCACTCAAGCCTATGTACCGTAGCACCCTATACCAAGTTACCAGTCCTTATAAGAACTTTTGTGGAACAAGTGAGTTGTGAATGTTTAGCAGACTGCAGCAGAAGGGCAGCAGTCAAGTATAATATCCTTTCTATATTTGGAAGAAAGAATATTATACATGTACAAGCCTATTACTGTACCACTGATACCAGTCCTGAAAAGAACCTTTGTGGAACTAATAATAACAGCAAGTCTTTAAAATTACCCTCACTGCCTGACAACACTGCTTCCTTCCTGTCCCTATACAAATTGGCAAAAAAAGAGAACGATTAGTGGTTACTGGAACAGCTCTTTTGTGGACCTTGATAGTAACAGCTAATGATGATGATGATGATGATGATGATGAAAGACTAATCTGGCTGTCCCTGTAGCATACACCGTCCTTTCCCTTTCTCTAAACTAACAAAAGACACTCAGGCTGCTGCAAGAATCAGCAGCACAGCAAACCTATCAACACCTAACACCTATACCAGTCCTGAAAAGAACTTTTGTGTACCAAATAGCTAGTGGTTTATCTCTCCCTACTCCACACAGGAACCTGTCCCTATCGTAACAGAAGAAAGAATGTAAAATGGCCACCGGATCGGGTGTATTTATAGGTTAGGGGGAATGTACAAGTGTCCATGTGCTGTCATGTCTCAATTGGCTGTCCTGTATCACATGATAAACGTGTCACCAAAGGTTAAAGTTCTTGTATACATTAAACACGTAAGTCCGCCGCGGCGAACGACGGAAAAAGGCGTTCGAACGTGCGGACCGCGAATGTCGGAAATTCGCCGCGAAACGACCGCCGGGCGAACCGTTCGGCCATCACTATTCATGGACTCAGAATCAAACTCCTGTCACTAGTTGGACATATCCAATGTCCTCAGGGCCTACTTGGAAGCCACAGCAAGTTTCAGGAATTCTGAAAAGATTACTCATCATCCCATGGGGCAAAAATAGAGGGAAGGAAGCTTCTACCAGAACCTTGGCATCCTGGGTTGTCAAGCTAATTCAGAAGGCATACAGGGTAAAGAACTTGTAACCTCCGGCTCAGGCTCACTCAACAAGAGCGATATCAGCTTCTTGGGCAGCGCGGGCTAACATGTCTTTGGAAACAGTATGCAGGGCCGCTACTTGGTTTTCTCGACACACGTTCCTTAAACATTATCGTGTTGATCCCAGAGCTCTTACGACCGTAGAGTTTGGGAGAAGAGCACTTCGTGCTGCTATGTCTGTATCTGATTAAAAGATTTTTTCGTTAAAACATTTAACCCACCCGTGTGAGCTAGCTATTTATCACATGTATGCTGCCATGGAGGCACAAGGAAAACTGAAAATTGTATCATACTTACCGTAATTTTCCTTTCCTGGTGCCAATCCATGGCAGCATACGCTCCCACCCTCGGTATTCTATATTACGAAGAATGTTGGGGGAGGGACAATGTCCTTTAATTTATGCTATTCACTAGTCGTGAAGGCAGAGTAGAGGCGGAGCTCTATCACATGTATGCTGCCATAGATTGGCACCAAGAAAGGAAAATTACGGTAAGTATGATACAATTTTCAGTGTTTTTCCTCAGTTTAGCCCAGTACATATTCTTCTACATATTTTTGGTAAAAAAAAATCACAATAAGCGTATATTGATTGGTTTGCGCAAAAGTTATAGCATTCACAAAATAGGGAATAGTTTTATGGCAGATCGTCACCATTACTAGTAAAAAATAATAATAATAAAAATGCCATAAATCTATCCTCTTTTTTGTAGGCGCTATAACTTTTGTGCAAACCAATCAATATATGCTTATTGCAATTTTTATTACCAAAAATATGTAGAATACATATTGGCCTAAACTGAGAAAATTTTTTTTTTTTTTTTTTTAATTGGGATATTTATTATAGCAAAAAATAAAAGATATTGGGGGTTATTTACAAAAGGCAAATCCACTTTGCACTGCAAGTGCACTTGAAAGTGCACTGAAAGTGCACTGAAAGTGCAATCACTCTCAATCTAAGGGGTAGATCTGAAATGAGTAGAAGCTCTGCTGATTTTATCATCCAATCATGTGCAAGCTAAAAGGCTGTTTTTTATTTTCCTTGCATGTCCCCCTCGGATCTACAGCGACTTTACTTCCAAGTGCACTTTCAAGCGCACTCGCAGTGCAAGGTGGATTTGCCTTTCATAAATAACCCTCATTGTGTTTTTTTTCCCCCAAAATTGTTGCTCTTTTGTTTACAGCTCAAAAAAAAAAAAAAGTAGAGATGATCAAATACCACCAAAAGAAATCTCTATTTGTGGGAAAAAAAAGGACGTCAATTTTGTTTGGGTACAATGTCGCACGACCACACAATTGTCAGTCAAAGCGACACAGTGCCCTATCACAAAAAATGGACTAGTCATTGAGTAGCCAAATCTTCTGGGGCTGAAGTGGTTAAAAAAAATATATATACATATATATATTTTTTTCAGAATGGGCAAAAATGAAAGACGCCTGTAAACGAAGCGTGGCTAAACGCAAGTTACTGCGTTAAACTTCGTTAAGAAGCGTTTGGCGCTTGAAATGCTTCTGAACCCATTTTTTTGCATTCCAAAAAAAGCCTCTAAACTCAACTGCCTAGAAACCACTGTAAACGACCCTGTGTACGTGTGCTGATAAGATAACATAGAGGAGAGTTCAGGAGCAGTTGAAATAAAATGCCCAACTGCTCCTAAACTTCTGTTTAGCAGCAGCAGTGTACAGCAGTGTAAAGTGTACATACACAAGGTGTTTTCTCCATGCCCGGACAGTTAAACCCTTAGCCTGCCTTATTTGTTTAGTGTAAGCACTCCAAATCATGCCCGGGCTTGGTTAAGCATACCATGAATGGGACCACCTGTATGAGTTGGTCTGAGGAAAGGATCACTTGGAGGTCAGCATGGTTAACTTCAGTGTGAACTTGGAGCACAGATGCAGAAATCATGGAGGCCTGATTGCCAGAAGTGTTAATCTAAGCATGCTCGGGAATGCTTCCTTCGAAGCACAGTGTGAATGCTGACCAGTAGGAGAGAGAAGAGGGGTGTGAGTCGTACCCCGGTATAGTTCTGCTTGATCATGCTTGGAGTAAGAACACCTCTTTCTATCCAAAAGTGGTGAAGGTAGGAGATCTTAATGGGATTCTAATCAAAACTAGGGCATGGGTGGAAAAAAAGGAGACAGTGGGGAAAAAAGGGTTCCATGATAGTAAACACTTGGGGCATAAAACAACTCCAGCAGGAAACCGGCATGGCACAGAATACTTTTTAATTGGCCAACATTATATTTGCAAGATTTTTTATTTTTTTTTATACTTAGTGATAATTCTAAATAGGAAGCTGGCAGTTAATCAAGGAGATTGTATGTCATCTCAATACTGTTAGCTATGAAAATGTAATACCGAGTGTGACAGATACTCAAAATGGTAAAATATCAGTTGCATAACACATTTCTGAAATATTTATATGCATGGGGGAGGATGAGGCTCCATTATGTATCGACACTCCAGCAGATGAAATTCGAATGATACTCATCAATTTCACAGGAAGAAGTGCAATTATTTACTCTGATGAATAGGCACTATAAAAAAAAAAACATCATGAAAAATGAAAAGCCATGTGAAACATCAATAGGAAAGTAAGAGAACTTAAAATAGATACTCATACAATGCAGAATCACAAAATAATTCAACCTCAATCTAAAATATTCATTGCCTGATTTAAATAAGTGGAAGGTTAATAAAGGATAGAAAAATATCAACTTCGTATATTATATCCCTTTCATGCCTAAGACTATTTCTGACATTTGTTGCTTACAAGTTAAAATCCATATTTTTTTGCTAGAAAATAATTTTTTATTTTTTTTAGCAGAGAATATAGAGAATAAAATGGCGATCTTTGCAATATTTTATGTCACAATGTATTTGCGCAGCGGTCTTTCAAACGCAATTTTTTGGGGAAAAAAAATATAATTTTATGAATTATAAAAAAAAACTAAGCAGTAAAGTTAGCACAATTTTTTAGTATAATGTAAAAGATGGTGTTAGGCTGAGTAAATAGATACCTAACATGTAATGCCTTGAAATTGTGCACACTCATGGAATGGCGACAAACTACAATGGCGACAAAAAAAAATGTTATCAGGTTAGGGGCGCTTTAAAAATGTTTGGGGCGTGGCTTGGCGCGCTGTGAGGATGGCAGCTTAACTGAGGAGCTCCGTTGGACTTGCAGCCCTAACCCGTCTCTCTGCACGGAATTCACCGAGGATGAGCAAGCAGAGTCGCCACCTACACCACACCCATTCCCGTCGCTCGATGGCTGCAAGTGCTGGTAGAAATATCTCCGACATTTTCAAAAAGCAAGCAGCTGTATTGAAGGTCATGGCTGGAGGCAAGATGGCGCGGGTGTACGCTGAAGAGGATTCAAATCATTCACCGCAAATCAACACTCACGATGCTTCCCGGATTTGGCTCCTCCCCACAAAACACGTGTCGGCATCTCATTGGCCTTCATCAGTAGATGGGTGGGCTGATTCTCTAGACACTCTTATATACCTCGTTGTGGCCTAAGCAACCCTCCAGGTCATGACCGTTCACTTATGAGGATACTCCCACTTACTGTATACAATGGGGCTCACATATATTGAGCTGGGGAGTGTGTCACCAGAGTAGCTAGGCATATTTAAATATCTGCAGGGTGATCTACCTGCTAAAATTTTAGCTATTTAAATTTGCATAGTAGATATATTGTTCACATATAGCGATATATTGTATAAATACGTTTTAACGTTAGAATGGTACGGGAAGTCACCACGGAGGTCAGCAGTGCCTTTGAGGTAGATCACCCTGCAGATATTTAAATCTGCCTAGCTACCCTGGTGACACACTCCCTAGCTCGATATATGTGAGCTCCGTTGTATACAGGAAGTGAGAGCTGTGAACAGCCGTGATAACACCTGGAGAGTTGCTTAGGCAACAAACAGAATTATAAGAGAGTGTCTAGGGAATTAACCCCCCCATCTACTGATGAAGGCCAATGAGATGCCGACACGCGTTTAGAGAGGAGGAGCCAAATCTGTTGTGAGTATAGATTTGCGGTGAATGAAGTGATGATTTGAGACATGCTGTTTTAAAGTTTTTATCTTGTAAGTGGATTTGTTTTGGGGGCTTTTAATAAACATGCAAACAGAGTACACTATGGAAGTAATAGCGAGATTGACCACTTATGAGAAAATGAAGGAAGGTTCGTCTGACGGCAATACAAACGCTGATTACCCACACAGAGGAGCAGTCTTTAGACTGTAGGATTACCATTGGAGAGTGAAAGTCGATCCATTGTGGTGGACACGAGGAGTGATTTGTCTATACTTTTACATTCATCTTTGAGGTGAGCAGGCACTTTAGTTGGTGGAGGTGTGCACTGGATATTGGTCCTTTTGAGAACGAACACCCACACCGGTGATTGTTTTGGAACCAATTGACACAGATGAACTGTTTTTTGACATTTAAATTTATTTATTTTTTATTAAAAAAAAATGTATTTATTTTTTAATCATGAAATTTTAATATAAATTTTGTATGCACATTATTTAATGAGACACAGCGCTGCATTATTTAGAAAACAATATTGAATTTGGTGTATCACTGTAATGCCGCGTACACACGATTGGAATTCCGGACAGAAAAAGACTGATGAGAGCTTTTCATCGGAAAATGCGACCATGTGTATGCTCCATCGGAATTTAGCTGTCCGAATTTCCACCAGCCAAAAATTGATAGCATGTTCTCAATTTTCCCAAAGGAAAAACTTTCTATCGGAAATTCCGATCGTGTGTATGCAATTCTGACGCGGAAAAACTCATGCATGCTCAGATTCAACTACGAGACAGATGCTATTGGCTATAGGCTATTGAACTTCCTTTTTCTAGTCCCGTCGTACGTGTTGTACGTCACCGCATTCTAATCGATCGGAATTTGGTGTGACCATGTGTAGGCAAGACAGCTTAAGCGGAATTCCATCGAGAAAACCATCAGAGCTTCTTCCAACGAGAATTCCGATCGTGTGTATGTGGCATAAGTGTTCAGCAGCTGTGCAGTCACACATATTGGTGATTTCACACATTTACCCTGTTATAGGAGGAAGTAATTTATTCTGGTGCTGATTGTTTTTTTTTTTTCACAATAAATAGTAACCAGTGAGCAGAATAATTACACCTTGGATCAGATTGCTATGTTTTAGGTCAGATCTGAATTTTTTTTTCAAGCCAAGAGTTACATCCTGGTGTGCAACTTTATGAGCTACAGAGAATCGGGCAAGCCCTCTGATCCACTGCCACTCCCATCATTCTCTTCTGTTGTGATCAAACAAAAAAATAGAAGCATTTTAATTGTGAGAATTAATGATAACCTCTTAAACCATGTGGCTCTATCCAGTGATGGCAAACCTTGGCACCCCAGATGTTTTGGAACTATATTTACCATGATGCTCATGATCTCTTCAGTGTAGTTGAGCATCATGAGAAACATCTGGGGTGCCATGGTTCACCATCACTACTCTAATCAATGGCATATTGCTTTATGTTACCCTTAAAGTAGAACTATAGGCAAAACTTTTTTTTTTTTTCATTTTTGATAGAGTAAGGGAAGGGTTATAACCGCTAATAGATTTTATTTTCGCCATCTATATCACATTGAGGAGATCTACCTTCACTTTCTGTTCTATAACATACCAAACAGGAATTTAGAGGAAATCCCTGCAAATTAAAAGACTTCCTTTAGGACCGTCAAGTCACCAGAACTAGTGTCTCCATTGGAAGATTCCCACTCTATTATTTTTCTGGGGATAACTCAAAATTTGGGATTTTCTTTTGCTTTCACTTTCAATGATAATCTCCTTAATGGGGGCACAGACAGCTATAAAAACTGACAGGGGTTCTAATCCCTCTCCACTCTTTTGAAAACTAAAAAAAAAAAAAAAAAAAAAAGTTTTGCCTTTACTTATACTTTACATACATTTTCTGGCCACGCATTAGGCTATTTTGTGGCCATTTGGTGACTTACAATTTGATTTTACCGATAATACTTTCTTAGTTTTTAGGGCTCAAATGGTTGGCAATATATATAATTAGATTTAGTGGTTAGCACTTTCACCTAGCAGCACTAGGGTAGTCCATTCAAATCCCAACCACGGCACTACATGCCTGGGGTTTTCATGTTCTCTCTATGCCTGCGTGGGTTTTCTCCGGGTACTCCGATTTCCTCCCACACTCCAAAGAAATATTGGTAGGCTAACTGGCCCCTGTCTAGGTGGAAATTTTGCCTTTGTGAATATTTTTTCAACAAACATATTAACAGATGTAAAGCTGTACTACAGAAAAAGTAAGTACACCCTTGGCCTCAGAAGCTGATATCAATGAATATAAAAAAAAAACTCATTAACCACTTCCCAACCAGTACATGTACATATATGTCCACAGGTTGACAGCCCTGCACAAAACAACGTACAGTTATGTTGTGTGTTCCTATTAGTTAGGAACATCGATATGTCTCCTCCTCTAGTCACTACCATCCCCCATAGTTAGAACACACACTAGGGAACACACTTAACCCCTTGGTCGCCCCCTAGTGTTAACCATTTTTCTGGCAGTGACATTTATACAGTAATAAGTGGCTATTTTTAGCTTTCAATGGTCCCAAAAAAGTGTCAGAAGTGTCTGATCTGTCTGCCGCAGTGTCTCAGTCCTGATAAAAATCACTGATCGCCATCATTACTGTAAAAAATAATAAAATAATAAAAATGCCATAAATAGCCCTATTTTGTAGACGCTATAACTTTTGCTCAAACCAATCAATCTACGCTTATCGCAATTTTTTTTAACAAAAATATGTAGAAGAATATATATTGGCCTAAACTGATTAAGAAATTTGTTTTTGTTTATATTTATTACAGCAAAAACTAAAAAATACAGTTTTTTTTTTTCAAAATTGCCTTTTGTTTTTTTGTTTATAGCGCTAAAAATAAAAACCACAGAGGTGATCAAATAGCACCCAAAAAAGCTCTATTTGTGGGAAAAAAAGGATATAAATTTTGTTTGGATACAACGTCGCATGACCGCGCAATTGTCAGTTAAAGCGACACAGTGCCGTATGGCAAAAAAATGGCCTGGTCTGGAAGGGGGCAAATCCTTCCGAGGCTGTAGTGGTTAAAAAGGTATTATAGAATTATTGTAGAAATTCAATCACCACTGATATAGTATACATAGTGTATATACAAAAACTCAAATAAACTAGCCCCTACTTGACTTTATGTAGACTTGTTGACAATGTTAACGTAAGATCAGAAAATCTATTTTGAATACCACTTAAAAATATATAATTAACATCCCCCATGTATTTTCAAGCCACACTGCTTCATGTAACTAGAGAGAAGTTGGTACTTAACTTATTTCGCCCAAAGCTTCATCGGGAGTTAAAGTGGAGTTTCGCCCAAAAGTGGAACTTCCGCTTATTTGATTCCTCTCTCCCTCCAGTGCCACATTTGTTACTTATTGGGGGGAGTGGATACCTGTTCTTTACATGTACCCTGTCCCCACATCTGAGGGGGTCGGGGCAAGTTGCGTCAGCAGCTCGGTCCCCCTCCTCCTCCCTCCCCTTCTGCCAGGCCAATGAGAGATGGCAGCGTGCTTCGCACATGTGTAGTAGGGATCCGGCCGTGTAGCTGAAAGGCTACTCTGCCAGGTTCCCCTATCCAAAATGGTGGCGGCAGCACCCGACCAGCCCATGGAAACATCAGCTGCGGTGCCAACATCACTGGATTCCAGGGTGGGTAAGTGTTCTAAAGTAAAAGTCAGCAGCTACAGTATGTGTAGCTACTGACTTTTAATTTTTTTTAATAGATGGGAGTAACTCCACTTCCGGACCGGCTCACGACGATATACATCATCACTTTGAAGAGGGATATTGTTGTTATGGCAGCAGCTAGCTTCAGTGAGCAGTTTTGTTTCTGATAAAAGTGGTCTCAGCAGCAGATTCGCCACAAGATCCCTTTTACCGGTGGCAGGAGAGGGGGCCCCCCACTGCTCTTCCGGTGCCTTCCACCACTTACCGGAGCCGCCGAGGTGAAGGCGATCAAATCTTTCTCCCTGTTAGGTATGGAGGTATGGAGATGAGTGAGGGGAAGCTGGCCCCCACCCGTCTCCATACCATTGCAGTGCAGAAGCAACGTTAAAACGCCACTTCCGCCCATAGCCCATAGGAACATATTTTTTTTTTTAAACAACAAAATGTTATTTTTATTTTTTTATTGCATTTTAGTGTATATATGAGATCTGAGGTCTTTTTGACCCCAGATCTCATATTTAAGAGGTTCTGCCATGCTTTTTTTTATTACAAGGGATGTTTACATTCCTTGTAATAGGCCACCATTTTTTTTTTAAAGAACAGTGTAAAAATAAAAAATGAAAAGTTAAATAAATAAGAAAAAATAACCAAAAAAATTTGAATGCGTCCTGTCCCGCCGAGCTCGCGCACAGAAGCGAACACATAGGTGAGTAGCGCCCGCAAATGAAAACGGTGTTCAAGCCACAAATGTGAGGTATCGCCGCAATCGTTAAAGTGAATGCAATAATTCAAGCCCTAGATCTCCTCTATAACTCAAAACTGGTAACCTGTAGACATTTTTAAACGTCGCCTATGGAGATTAAGGCTAAAAGTTTGTCTCCATTCCACAAGCTGGCGCAATTTTGAAGCGTCACATGTTGGTTATCAATTCACTCAGCGTAACATTATCTTTCACAATATTAAAAAAAAATGGGCTAACTTTACTGTTGTCTTATTTTTTAAACAACCACCGCAGTATAATGGTGGCGGCTGGTCGGCAAGCCGTTAATTAAACTTTGCAAAAAAAAAACTCGGAAGCTGATTGGTTTCCATTCAGAGCTGCACCAGATTTTTAACTCTCCACTTTTAGTAAATCAACCCCTTTGCATTTAGGTCCAATGAACTCAGGCTGCAGTGCTATATAAACATTTGTGATTTATGCTCAATGGCATGACAGCTAGTACAGCTTCAACTCTTCTGGGGAGGCTGTCCACAAGGTTTAAGAGTGTGTCTATGGGAATGTTTGACCATTCTTACAGAAGCGCATTTGTGAGGTCAGGCACTGATTTGGATGAGAAGGCCTCGCTCCCAGTCTCTGCTCTAATTCATCCCAAAGGTGTTCTATCAGGTTGATGTCAGGACTCTGTGCAGGACAGTCAAGTTCCTCCACCCCAAACTCGCGCATCCATATCTTTATGGACCTTGCTTTGTTCACTGGTCCAAATCATTTAGTGGAGGGGGGATTATGGTGTGGGGTTGTTTTTCCAGGGGTTGGGCTTGGGCTTAGTTCCAGTGAAGGGAACTCTTAAGGCATCAGCATATCAAGACATGTTGGACAATTTCGTGCTCCCAAATTTGTGGGAACAGGTTGGGGATGACCCCTTCCTGTTCCAACATGACTATGCACCAGTGCACAAAGCAAGGGCTATATAGACATGGATGAGCGGGTTTAGGGTGGAGAAACTTGACTGGCCATCCACAGAGTCTTGACCTCATCCTGATAGAACACCTTGGGGATGAAGCAGAGTGGAGATTGTGAGCCAGGCCTTTC
Source organism: Lithobates pipiens (assembly GCF_037356315.1). Classification (NCBI taxonomy): domain Eukaryota; kingdom Metazoa; phylum Chordata; class Amphibia; order Anura; family Ranidae; genus Lithobates; species Lithobates pipiens. The sequence continues at coordinate 544,737,151 of NW_027507758.1, read as the reverse complement.
TTACCCACATCAGTGCCTGACCTCACAATTGAGCTTGTGGAAGAATGGTCAAGCATTCCCATAGACACACTCCTAAACCTTGTGGACAGCCTTCCCAGAAGAGTTGAACCTGTTGTAGGTGCAAAGGGTGTGCCAACTCAATATTGAACCCTACGGACTAAGACTGGGATGCCATTAAAGTTCATGTGATTGATTTACTAAAGGCAAATCCACTTTGCACTACAAGTGCACTGCAAGCTTTGCTATATTGTTTTGCATCTACTCCTGTGAGCACTCTGTGATTAGTTTCTCATTTCATTTGTCTTCAGCCATTTGATTAACTTACCAATCGTCAATGTAACACATCCCATCTGCAGAGACCTTGTCTTATCTATTCCTTTATGTGAATACATACTGTTCAATACATGTGCATGTTGTTGTCAGTATTGAAGTTGTTACTTTATGCCCATTTTAATACTAAGAAAAACTCTTTTGGATGAAAAAAAAAAGTTGACTTTCCAAACAGAATGTTAGCTAAGCATAATACATCAAGAAACCATATTCACTTAAATTGATCAGAAAAAATCCAGTCTTACATGATTGAGTATTCCCAGTGATTAAAGGTTCACCATATTTCCTATTATTCACTTTGAAAATTAAACAGCCTTTTATTCCTTTAGTAAATCAACCCAATTATGTAAGCTTATTGGTACCTTTTGTTATCTCTGGAGTTTTCATTTGAGCTCTGTGATGTTATTATTCTTCTATATTTTCCAGCAGGCCAGCAAAATGATATACGGCTAAAACAAATAAAACCGTATAATGAATATTTTTTTTTATTTATTATATAAATATATATTGCTTATATGATAGATAAGCCTTTACTTACCAAAGCACTGTATATAATGAGTTCCTTCAATATTAATTAGTTGACCTCAAGTAACAGAAGTTTCTATTTCATTAGCGTGTGATTGACGGCCTGTATGTGGAGGATATGTATGGAGGGTGTATATTTAGAACATTTACCGCAAATGTCAGCTGTTCTTATTTTATTTATAGACTAACAGTAGGGAATGTGTTTCTGATCTCCGGAGAATTCTCACAGTGATTCAAGACTGGTGGAATGTACATCATGATAGCTTTAAAATAATTTATAGTAGTGGAACAGCTTCAGCTGCCTTCAACACAAAGTTCATATTTTCTGATAGCAGATAGGAAAAAAAAAAAAGCAAAGATGAAGTGTCATGCTTGACATCACATAGATAATAAACCATTATTCCGGCATTTGGTTTTATATAGAAGTCAAATGATTTTAAAGAATACCTGTCATCTAGATTTAGTGGAATAAGGGCAATAATGTGCACCTGAACTCAAAAAGTGAAGATTTATTAGGTTATGGCAACATCTACAAATGTTCATTGTGCCTAACCCTAACAAAAATCGCATGAAGAGGGATGTTCACGCTCAGCTGCTTGGCGTGGATTGCTGCACCTGGAGCAGTGAATACGCTTCTACAATGATACTAAATGAAGATTATCCACTTAAAGTGGTGTTCCACACAAAAAAAATGCTTAAAATTTCTAAAAAGAATAAAAAATTTAATAATTTGGATTTTTTTTAACTCACCTCTAAATGCCTGTTGCTAGGGGGTCCCTCGTAGTCTGCCTCCTTCAGTGCCTGGGCTCCTGTCGTCACTTCCCCTTGGCGCAGGAAGGGCTCAGCTCCACCCCCTCCCTCCTGTCAGTGTTCTTGGACACGTGACAGGTCCTAGATGACTGTGCGGCCAATCACGGCACACGGCGCCGCTTATGGCTTCACAGCCGGGTGCCCACAGTTGCAATGCCGGCGCCGCAGAGAGGAGGGGGGGATGAGCGGGGCTTCGTTTCCCCGCATCGCTGGACCCTAGGACAGGTAAGTGTCCGATTATTAAAAGTCAGCAGCTGCAGTATTTGTAGCTGCTGACTTTTAATTTTTTTTTTTTTTTTTAAGGGAAACTCCTCTTTAAGGACTATTTTTCAGACTCTGTGTTTAAAAGCTAAAATCATTTTTTTTTGCTAGAAAATTACTTAGAACCCCAAACATTATATATATATATATATATTCTAACACCCTATAGAATAAAATGGCGGTCGTTGAAATACTTTCTGTCACACTGTATTTGTGCAGGGCACTTTTTTTTGGAAAAAATACATGATTTTCTAGGCCAGTAGCAAGAATATATTTACCATAAGCCAGGCCAAACAAGCATTCACGTCAAAGTAATAAAATATAAGTAAACCCTAATAATGAACTTCTTTTATTTGTCCCCTGTTCTTTTAACCACTTGAGGACCAAGCCCATTTTTGACACTTGTTGTTTACAAGTTAAAATCAGTATTTTTTGCTAGAAAATTAATTAGAGCCCCCAAACATTATATATATATATATATATATATATATATATATATATATATATATATATTACCAAATACCCTGAAGAATAAAATGGCGATCGTTGCAATATTTTATATCACGCGATATTTACGCATTGGTCTTTCAAACACAACGTTTTGGGGGAAAAATACACTATTTTGAATTAAAAAATAGGACAACAGTAAAGTTAGCCCAATTTTTTTTATAAATTGTGAAAATAATGTTATTCTGAATAAATTGATACCTAAAATGTCGCGCTTCAAAATTGTGTCCGCTTGTGGTATGACAACAAACTTTTACCCTTGTAAATCTCCATATGCAACATTTAAAAATGACTACAGGTTACCAGTTTTGAGTTACAGAGGAGGTCTAGGGCTTGAATCGTGGCGATACCTAACATGTGTGGTTTGAACACCGTTTTCATATGCGGGTGCTACTCACGTATACGTTCACCGGGACGGGGCGTTCCTTTTTTTGTTTTGTTTTTTACTTATTTTTTATTTTTTTGACACTGTCCTTTTTAAAAAAAAAAAAAAATGGGTACATTTTATTCCTATTACAAGGAATGTAAAAAGCATGACAGGACCTCTTAACCACTTTCCACACGGCCTATAGCAGAATGATGGCCAGGCAGTGGTTCTGTTGTCCTGACTGGGCGTCATATGACGTCCTGCAGGATAACAGCCACCACGTGCCCATGGGGGCGTGCATCGCGGCGATCAGTGGTGCGTTGCAGTCTGACACACCGATACACGGATCTCTGACAGAGGCTCTTTACCACATGATCAGCCATGTCCAATCTGATCACGCTGTAAACAGGAAAAAACGTTGATTGGCTTTTCCTCACTTGCGTCTGACAGACGCAAGTAGAGGAGAGCCAATTGGCTGCTCTCCTGACAGGAGGGGTCTGTGCTGATTGTTTATCAGCACAACCCCGCCTCGGATGCCCAAACTAGACCACCAGGACCACCAAGGAAGCCCCCAGCACGTGGATGGCCAGGTATGTACCCCCATGGCCATCCACATATTAAAAAAAATTGCCCAATTCATGCCAATCAGTGCCCACAAATGGTCACTGACTGACACCATTACAGAAATAAAAAAAATAAGTGATGCCCAGCAATGCCAGCCACCAGTGTAATCAGTCCAACCCATCAGTGTCCCTCAGTGCCACCTATCAGAGCCCATCTGTGTCCATCTATCAGTGACCACCAGTGTCCATCCGTGCCACCTATTGGTGCCACCCATAATTACCCATCAGTGCCGCCTATGAGTGCCCATCACTTCCACCTATGAGTGCCCATCAGTGCCGCCTATGAGTGCATATCAGTGCTGCATACCAGTGCCACCTATCAGTGCCGCCTATCACTGCCCATCAGTGCCACCTATCAGAGCCTATCATCAGTGCCCATCAGTGCCACCTCATCGGTGCCACCTCATGGGTGCCACCTCATCGGTGCCCATCGCTGTGACCTTATCAGTGCCCGTCAGTGCAGCCTTATCCGTGCCCATCCTTGAAGAAGAAAACATACTTATTTGCAAAACATTTTAAGAGAAACAAAGAAAAAATTATTTTTTTCCAAATTTTGGGTCTTTTGTTATTTGTTGCGCAGAAAATAAAAATCACAGAGGTGATCAAATACCACCAAAATAAATCTCTATTTGTGGGAACAAAATGATAAAAAATTTGTTTGGTTACAATGTAGCATGACTGCGCAATTGTCATTCAAATTGCGACAGCACTGAAAGCTGAAAATTGGCTTGGGCAGGAAGGTGTAAAAGTGCCTGGTATTGAAGTGGTTAAATATGAGAATACCCCAGATCTCATATTTACACTAAAACACAATAAAAAAAAAATCTACTTTAACCACTTCAATACCAGGCACTTTCACCACTTCCTGCCCAGGACAATTTTCAGCTGTTGCACTTTGAATAACAATTGTGCGGTCATGCTACGCTGTACCCAAACAAACTTCTTATTATTATGTTCCCACTAATAAAGCTTTCTTTTGGTGGTGTTTGATCACCTCTGCAGTTTAAAATTTTTTGCTAAACAAACTAAAAAAAGACCGAAATAAAGTTTTCTTTGTTTAGGTTATACAATTTTGTTTTCTCCTTCACTGATGGGCACTGATGGGTTGGCACTGATAAGGTGGCAGTGATGAGGAGGCACTGATATGTAGAATTGATGAGCACTGATAGGCAGCAGTGATATGCCACCCTGATGGGCACTGATGGGCACTGAAAGGCGGCTGTGATTGGCACTGACTAGCGGCTGTGATGGGCACTGATTGGTACTGATAGGCAGTACTGATTGGCACTGACAGGTGGCACTGATGTGCAGCACTGATGATGAGGTACTGATGAAGTACTGACAGGTTTTACTGCTGGGCACTGATTGGCACTGTGATGGGCACTGACTGGCACTGTGGTGGGCACTAATTTCCACTGATATGGGCATTGTCATCTGTTTTTTTTTTTGCAAATTGCATAATTGTTTATTATGAATAAATAGTCTTGCACTTACAGCAAGAAATACAATGGTAGGCATGTAAACATCCACAGTGCATGGCCACGACTCCGCTCATTCGGCTCGTGCGTGCTGACGTCACCACTAGCGCCGTCCAACGCGTTTCCCCTAAAACGGCGTCATCTGGGATCTTCCATCCAATTTATGTTTCCTTAATATGTTTATCATCACAGAATTTACAATTGTTTAATACTATAAGAGATCGAGTACTGTTTTAGTTGTTCTGCAGTGAATGGTTCTCCATGCTTCGGCTTCATTGATTCTGATCAGTCATCAGATCACCAGAAATCAGACATTCAGTGCTGTCAGGAGGAAGCGTAATCTATGTTCCTCCACCAAAGTAGCTGTGGCATGGTCCAGGACAATTCAAGGCTTAGCGATATAAGGCACTAGATTGTTGTCTGTTTCAGCCCATTATCATAGGAGTGAATCTTGGAGCACAATGCCCTGACTCCAACAGAGAAAGCCAGGCTGTGCCCAGAGAGAAAGCCAGGCATGTAAAAACACAAAGTATGGATCACACCCATTGTTAAAGTGGAACTTCAGTCTCCCAATCAACATTAATTATTTTTAATCCAAATACTGCTAGTATTAGTAAATAGATATGAAAGTATATCATATTTACTTGTTTTAAACTTATTTTATTTTCTTTCAGTTACTTCCTGGTTTCCTGCCTAGGCAAATGGTATCATACATCTCAGGAGCATTCAGTAAGTAAGTAAATGCTACATGAATCATTTACCCTTATTCAAGATGGCCACAGCCGGAAATGCTAGGGGGTGTTTTTTAAACTGATTTCTCAACAAAATAAAGCATGGAGACATGGATGGGTGGGGGAGCTTTGAACATTAAAAATTAATCAAATAGTGTTTTTGATTTGTAGTGATCAGAGGCAGTGAAAATCCGCTTTAAAGGAGTTGTAAAGTCAGAAGGTTTTTTATCTTAATGCATTCTGCATTAAGATAAAAATCCTTCTGTGTGCAGCAGCCCCCCTTAGCCCCTCTAATACTTACTTAAGAACTATCTCTGTCCAGTGATGTCCACGAGTGTCTCAGCCATCCAGGACTCTCTCTCTTAATTGGCTGAGACACAGCAGCGGTACTATTGGCTCCCGCTGGTTTTAATCAGAGTCAGTTAGCCAATCAGGAGACAGAGGAAGTGGGGCTGAACCGCAGCTCCGTGTCTGAATGGACACACAGAGCTGCAGCTCCACTCGAGTGCCCCTATAGCAAGCTGCTTGCTGTGGGGGCACTCAACAGGAGGGAGGGGCCACAAGCACAGAAGAGGGACCCGAGAAGAGGAGGATCTAGCCTGCTCTGTGCAAATCCACTGCAATAATACAGGTAAGTATAACATGTTTGTTATTTATTTTATCTTTTTTAAACAAGACTTTACAATCACTTTAAGGCTGGGTTCACACATGGATAAATTCCCCGCATCCAATTTGCATGACAGGGGAGTGTGACTGTCTCTCAATGGAGCCGATTCACACAGCTCCAGGGCAGCCGCGGTCCGCATTTAAAAAGGGTCCTGTGTAGGGATGAGCCGAACACCCCTGGTTCAGTTCGCACCAGAACCTGCGAACAGACCAAAAATTTGTGTGAACTTTAGAACCCCATTAAAGTCTAAGACACTTGAACGTTCAAAATCAAAAGTGCTAATTTTAAAGGCTAATATGCAAGTTATTGTTCTAAAAAGGGTTTGGGGACACGGGTCCTGCCCCAGGGAACATGGATCAATGCAAAAAAAAACTTTTAAAAATGGCAGTTTTTTCAGGAGCAGTGATTTTAATAATGCTTAAAGTGAAACAATAAAAGTGTAATATTCCTTTAAATTTCATACTTAGGGTGTGTGTATAGTATTCCTGTAAGGGCCGGTTCACACTGCAGGCGAGGCGAGGCGACACCGACTTGCCTCGCCGCGACCTGCCGCGACCTCAGCGGCAACTTGCAGATGACTTCTGTATAGAAGTCAATGCAAGTCGCCCCCAGGTCGCCCAGAAGTAGTACAGGAACCTTTTTTCTGAGTCGGAGCGACTCGAGTCGCTCCTCTCAGAACGGTTCCATTGTACAGAATGGGGGCGACTTGCGAGAGCGTGGCGAGGCGAGTCGTGTCGCCTCGCATCGCCCGCAGTGTGAACCGGCTCTAAAGGGACGCATTTTTCCCATGCTTAGAACTGTCCCTGCACAAAGTGTCTTCTCTGCAGGAAAAAAAGTCATTTTAAAGCACTCGCAGCTATAATGAATTGTTGGCTCCCCATAATACAGAGAACAGTCATTGAAAGTCATTGATAAAAAAAAAATGTGTGAGGTTCCCCTCGAATTCAATTACCAGGCCTTTCAGGTCTGGTATGGATATTAAGGGGAACCCCACACCAATTTTTTTTTTTAAATGACGTGGGGTTCCCCCCCAAATACCCTTCAGGTCTGGTACGGATTTTAAGGTGAACTCCACGACAAATTTAAAAAAAATGGCATGGAGTTCCCCCCAAAAATCCATACCAGACCCTTTATCCGAGCACGCAACCTGGCTGAAGAGGACAGGGCCACCCATCACCTGACCCCACCCCCCTCTGATGCAAGGGGAAACCCGGGCTTCCCCAGTGACGTGCGGGTGACCCCGCCCCCCTCTGATGTAACAGAAACCTGCGTTACATCAGAGGGGGCAGGGTCACCCGCACGTCACTGGGCAAGCCCAGGTTTCCTCTTGCGTCAGAAGGGGGCGGGGTCAGGTGACGGGTGGCCCCGTCCTCCTCAGCTAAGACCTGTCAGGTTGCCAGGATTCCCACGGTGTCTCCGGTGGAGACAGGATGCGCTGCGCTGGACATCATCGGGAGAGATCATCCATTGCTGGACCCCAGAGAAGAGATCAGCCATCGCAGGATACCAAGAGTGGATTAACACCGCTAGAATCTTTTTTTTATTTTTTATTTTTTTAATAAAGGACTTATCCCAACGGTGTCTGTGTGTTTTTTTTACAATTTTTTACACTTTCTTTGTAAAACGGCAGGGGTACAATGTACCTGTTACTATTTCAAATGGGGGGGCCAGGATCTGGGGGTCCCCTTGTTAAAGTGGGCTTCCAGATTCCGATAAGCCCCCGGCCCGCAGACCCCCATAACCACCGGCCAGGGTTGTGGGGATGAGGCCTTTGTCCCCATCAACATGGGGACATGGTGCTTTGAGGGGGCACAGACCCCCAAAGCATCCTCCCAATGTTGAGGGCATGTGGCCTGGTACGGTTCAGGAGGGGGGGGCGCTCTCTTGTCCCCCGTCTTTTCCTGCAGCCTGCCAGGTTGCGTGCTCAGATTAATGGTCTGGTATGGATTTTTTGGGGGAACTCCACGCCATTTTTTTTTAAATTTGGCGTGCAGTTCCCCTTAAAATCCATACCAGACCTGAAGGCTCTGGTATGGATATTTGGGGGGAATCCCACGTCATTTTTTTAATTTGACACGGGGTTCCCCTTAATATCCATACCAGACCTGAAGGGCCTGGTAATTGAATTTGGGGGGGAGATTTTTTTTTTTTTATCAATGACTTTCAATGACTGTTCTCTGTATTAGGGGGAGCCGGCAATTCATTATAGCCGCGAGTGCTTTTAAATTACTTTTTTCCTGCAGAAATGATACTTTGTGCAGGGACAGTTCTAAGCATAGGAAACATGCGCCCCATTACAGGCATACTATACACACCCCCCACGTACGAAATTTAAAGGAATATTACACTTTTATTGTTTCACTTTAAGCAAATATAAAATCACTGCTCCTAAAAAAAAACGGCAGTTTTTAAAACTATATTTTGCATTGATACATGTCCCCTGGGACAGGACTCAGGTCCCTAAACACTTTTTATGAAAATAACTTGCATATAAGCCTTTAAAATTAGCACTTTAGATTTCTCCCATAGACTTGTATAGGGTGTTCCCGCGGCTTTTCGAATTTGCCACAAACACCGCAAATTGTTCGCTGTTCGGCGGGCAATGTTTGAAGCTCATCTCTAGTCCTGTGTATCTTTGGTTCAGATTCGGGTGCAAATTCAAGCAAAAATTTGGACTTGATTCGGTGAACAGAAATACCTGGCTCCATGATCAGGAGCTCTGAGGAACTCAGCACCTCAGGTGAACCCACGTCATTCACGAGGATCACTGCCTGTGTACTGATCCTGCTGATCGGTGGTAATGTGTGCCTTTTATTTCCATCTGCAGGTTTAACCTATATTAACAAAGTGTTAAAAGTGCAAAATGCCAATGTACGTCACCAGAATGGCACGGGCAGGCATATTGGCGTACAGGTACGTCCAATCTTCAATGCCGCCCTGCCATCATGAGCACGGCGGCGCGCTCGTGTGCCGGTCGGTCGTGAATGGAGGAAATGCCGTGTAAACAGCATTTCCCCATTTTGCCTAGCAACTAGTGACGCTGATCTCTGCTCCATGTGATTGGAGCAGAGATCAGTTTTCACTAAATGAAAGCCCAGCCCCCACACAGTTAGTAACACACCCCTAGAAACACTTAACACCCACTGGTTAACCCCTTCACTGTCAGTGACATTTACACAGGAATCACTGCATTTATATAGCAGTGATTACTGTATAAAGGACAATGGTCCCAAAAATGTGTCAAAAATGTCCGATGTGTCCGCCGCAATGTCGCAGTCACAATAAAAATCGCTGATCGCCGTCATTACTAGTAAAAAAAAAAATAATAAAAAATTATTAATAAAAATGCCATAAAACTATCCCTATTTTGTAAACGCTATAACTTTTGCGCAAACCAATCAATAATCAATTTTTTTTTACCAAAAATATGTAGAAGAATACGTATCGGCCTAAAAATTTTTTTTTTATATATATTTTTGGGGGATATTTATTATGACAAAAAGTAAAAAATAATGCTTTTTTTCACAATTAACGCTCTATTTGTGGGAAAAAAAGGACATCAATTTTGTTTGGGAGCCACGTCGCACGACCGCGCAATTGTCAGTTAAAGCGACGCAGTGCTGAATCGCAAAAAGTGGTCTGGTCTTTGACCAGCAAAATGGTCCGGTCTGTAAGTGGTTAAATAACAAAGAAAATACATTTAAAACATGCAAAAAAACAAAAACAAAACAAAACCAGAAAACACAAAAAAGGGACAATGTGTAGGTGTATTTTGTTGCTATCTGTTATTTATAGGAAAAGGCAAGAATAGAGTGCTCTTTTAACATTGGACACATTTAGAATTTTTCAAGCTGCTGTTTTTTCCAAATGAAAGGGCATGTTCTACCCTAGCAGTAAAACTGTAGACAGGAGCTGGAGGCACACCTGTCCACATGAAGTTTATACAAAAGATCTAAGGGATGTGCACAGTGCAGTGATAGACAACATAAACAAAGTAAGGATATTTTTTTTTAAATGTTATCATGCAGTACATATCGTACTCTACAAAAAAAAAATATTCTATTTTTAAGAGGTTAGTTCTATTTTAAATATCCACTGCAAACAAAAATAAAAGGAACTGTTTATCAAATCGAGGAACTGTTAATCCATGTCCAGGATTCCAGCATTTTCTAGGGACTATTAGTTTCCTGTAAATGTCGCTTTTTTCCAAGATTTTTGGAAAGTATGCTACAATTCACAATACTTTTCAGGCATTTCGCTAAAAGCCAAAGCCATAACATCTTGTTTATACTCGAGTCTTTATTAAAAAGAAAAAAAAAAAAGCTACATATGATATTTTAATAGGACAAGGAAATCAGTCATTGAGCAAAATACATTTTTTGCTATTAGTGCTTGTATTTCATGAGTATTTTGGTTATAATAAAGCATAATGTCCATTTCATGCCCCATTTGTAATACAACAATTCCAATATTGTTGCCACGGATGGATAACTTTTGTATCTCACGGTTCTAAGCATTAAATACATTGAATTTTATCTTGGAAGAGGAAAAAGTGAACGTAGTGCACAGCTGCATGAAAGTGAAAGTTATATATAGTTTTGCGAGGTATAACTAGAACGCACATTTGCAGTAATTTGTGTGACTGAATTTGTCATCTTGCCAAAAGTTAGTGAAATGGCTATGCATAAATTAGAACAGCTTTTAGAGTTCATGGAACAGTCACCAGGAAAAGTAAAAACTATTTTTTGGGAGAGTTGTCAAGTTTTATGATTTACATCCCAGCAACAATAATAAATTCGAAATTTTTTATTTGTATTACATTTTTCAGAAGCCCGTATACATGATCACGATCACTGAAAAAAAAAAAAAAAAGGAAAAAAAATAACTCCAAATAAAAAAAAAAAAAAAAAGTTATGTCCTTTCCATTGTGCTTTATTTATTTATTTTTTTTGCAAAAGGGCAAAATGGAAGCGTTAAAGAGAAAGTAAACAAATGCTTATTTTTGCTTTCTTTCTTATGTATAGTATATTTTATTGTTATATTAAAAAAAAACTTCTGCAATTTTTTTCTTTAAAAAAATTCAAGTAGCTATGTAAAATATTGTGCAAGAAAGTTTTCAATTGACAACAAATTACACCAAAGCAACAATGTAAGCAAAATAGGAACTCAAAGACAAGAACATATATATTTATATCATGTAGCGGCCATAACCCTCAATGGGCCTTGACTTTTGGGCTTACCGGTTACCTCCGCTTGGCTTGTTCTTCCATGTCTAGAGGGTCCCCAGGGTTAATACCCAACAACCTTGGATGCTGACACCATAAAAGTCCTTTAGAAAGGTTTTTATTTGCAGGGGTAACATCCAACAAACACAGTCTCGTATGGGAACAGAGGGCAAGGGTGAAGAAACTCAGGCACCTTGAACTGCTAATCACTAGAAAGTCTCTAATACAACCCAGAGAGTAGCCACTCGCAACTGGGTGCTTTAAAGCTGAGAGCCGGAGATTATGGCAGTCAGCACTTTAATCCGGAACTTGCAAAGTCTCTAACCTTGAACAAATTTGCAACCGAAAGTGAACAGGAACCTTTCCTCAGTACCTGGAATGTTCTCTGTCTCCTTAGCAGTACTGGAAAAGCATGGATCCGTTAGTGTCCTTGACAACCCAGCAACCAGGCACTTCTTGGGATGCCAGCTTGTTGGCCCTCCTCCGAAGAGTCCTCCCCCACTCGCTTCCACGGGCTGCAGTGTCCCTTCAAGTTGAGAGCACACCCGGACACCTTGAATCCTCCCTCAGTTACTGCAACTCGGACCAGCCGGTTCTGAGACTCGGGAACAGATGGATCCTTGCCCCAGACCATGCGGGTCTAATGGGGCTAGTCAAACTGACCATGTTGTGGAGAGGTATACGCTCCCGTGACCCCTTGCAGGGCTACCTCGGTCCAGCTTCAGGAACAGGCAGCTCAGGCTTAATGAACGAACCACGAACACGTGACTTCGGCCTCTTAAGTGCCCTTCCCCAGACTCCTCAGCGGGGCCAGACTCACCCACTGATTGGCTCAGAAGAACGCTGAGGCTTAGGCTTAATGAACGAACCACGAACACGTGACTTCGGCCTCTTAAGTGCCCTTCCCCAGACTCCTCAGCGGGGCCAGACTCACCCACTGATTGGCTCAGAAGAACGCTGAAACCCAAAGCATCCAACCAGGCCTAGTTCTGATCCTGTCATGTGCACCTAACTGTACACATGACCAGACAGAACCCTAACACAGCCCAGCCAAACTAAGGCCAAAGTGAAACCTGCAAATCAACCCTCAGAACCCCTTTTCTGTTCTGAGGAAAAACTTAATTTGCACATAGCGGACACTTTGTCAAACGTGTCGCCGCTACAATATATATTTTTTTACTCTTGCTGCATTGTTTTTCTTTGCTGCACTTATTATATATTTCTTTCATTTTGGGCTTTTATCAGTTATCCACCCAGGTTTAGTATTTATGCAACCGAGTCATGACTAGCACATACTCAAGTAAGTTACTAATGACAGGACACGTTTCAGTCGTTTTTTTGTGGCTAAGCCCACTCCCTACAAATGTCTGTACCTGTAGGGGTATCAATAGGATCAATGACATCCTTACTGGCCAAGGGGAATGTATAGAAGGTGAGAAGGTGTGGGCAAACTTTTGTATTATCAGGACAGGCCAAAGCTTTGCATGTTAGAATGGCCTGAGATTCGACTGTGACAAAAAGGTTTGATAGACTGCTGCAGGTATGTTCACTTCTAGGTTCCTGCATGTCATACCTTTAGCATTGCTGCCCATTCTGTCTAGTGACAAAGGGTCTTTAAAACTGAATCCAGATATAGACATAAGATGACAGTGCAGTCTGAATCAGGAAAAGATCTCTGAAATATGGATCAACTGTTCTGAACAATAAGAATTGGACAGGTTAGAAAACTTGTTATGATTGCTATGTCTTCCTTCTGATAAGCCATCAAGATATGCCTTAGAACACTTCCCTGACCCCTATACCTCTCCACAGCATAAAAATTAACACTTGACCAAGCTGACCAATAGGAAGGTGTGAAGACTGCACTGGGCTAATGTCACTGTTGAAGTACAGTACTGGAAATCCAAATGCTTTATGCCCTGTACACATGGTCGGAAATTCCAACGGAAAAGGTCCGATCAGATTATGTCGATGGAAAATCCGATCGTGTGTGGGCTCTATCGGACTTTTTCCATCGGAAATTCCAATGGAAAATGTTTGAGAGCTCAATCTAAAATTTTCTGACAACAAAATCCGATCAGACTTTTTCCGATCGTTTCTAGAGGATTCCGACGGACAAAGTGCCATGCATGCTCAGATCAAATTACGAGACCAATGCTATTGGCTACTAGCCTCTACGTAGTCCCGTTGTACGTAACGAACGTCAGCTCATTCAGAACGATCAGATTTTCTGACAACTTTGTCCGACCGTGTGTATGCAACACAAGTTTTGGCCAAAATCCGTCAGAAAAAATCTGACAGATTTTGTGGTCGGAATGTCCGACCATGTGTACAGGGCATTATAGTGTTCTTTTACATAAAGTGATTCTCTAATATTTTGCTCCTTAATTAATCCAAAAATAAGAGATATCCCACTAATTACACTAACAAGCCATGTCAGTGTAGTGCACCCTCCAAAGAGTCTTGGTCCTATTTCCCACCTTTAGAGCACACACAGCACCTGCACTTTTCCACTGGCTCCACAGAATAGTCTGGGGGTTTCTGTTTGTTTTGTATTATTAAAAACAATGCATTGGGATGGGGAGAGGGATCATGGGATGCCCCAGAAAACTGTAGAACTGAATACCTTGCGGACTTCTTGACTTTCTGGCAGCACAGTACAAAAATTAAAGTCCCACAGGATCTCTATGCTGACGGTGACTAGTACTCCAGAGTCTAAAAGCTACCCACAGTCACTAACTTCTCAGCAATTGGGTTGCTTACTCACTTAGCCACAAGATCATCGGTTAGCCTCCATCAGTCTCCTCCTAGTGAGGGAGATGTAAACTCACAGCATCAAAGGACAGCTGGACTCTTTACCACCAACTTCATCCTGGCTCTCTCCAGTGAGCTTCTCCAGACCCAACTTGATCGCTGGACTCAAGCTTGTGAATAAGCCCCCCAGGTAAGCCTAGTTCACATGTGTCAAACACAAGGCCCGCGGGCCTAATCTGGCCCTCCAGGCCATTTCATATGGCCCTCACACCCAAGGATTTTTTTCAGCCAGAACATGGCGGAACTCTGTTCTGTCACCTTAGGTTCTCGCCCCCCACTCCCTGCTCCCCAATGTCACTTGTAAACACAGAAGGCTTCTGTGTTTACAAGGACAGCTTTACTCTCGGCGGCTCCCACAGAGTCCTGCCTACACTCACGGTGTGGACAAGGTAGATGCAGGTGCAGTGTGGGATGGGGCATCATGTGGTAAGCTTCACTGTGATCCACATCTGTGCTTGGGTGCACAGTTGCTAACCAATTATCTCCCTACAGATGAGAGAGGAAAAGCTGCCTATAATGTCGGAAGGTACTAGAGTTGGGCCAGGTAGGTGAGTGGAGAAGAAGCTTTTTTTTGGGGGGGTAGAGACGAGGCTTGTTGAAGGAGATGTATGCAGAGGTGGGGACTGGGGGAGAGTGGTGCAAAGGTCAGAGCTGAGGAGGGGTGAAAGTAAGATTTGCACAGCATGTGAAAGAGCTGAGCCTTGCATAGCACACCTCTCAACCCTACACTCTGTATGTAGCACACTCCTCAACCCTGCAGTCTGTACACAACACATCCCTGAACTCCGCAAATCCTTAGTGCACCTCTGAACTCTGCACTCTGTGCACAGGGCACCCCTGAAACTGCACTCGGTACATAGCACATCCCTAAACTCCGCAAATATCATACTCCTGTTTATATTGTCCCTTTAAGATCCTCCCACTGTTAATACAATTTTGCCCCACCCACTGTTTGATGCAGTTAAGCAGAGAGGGGGAGGGGGCTGTAAAGTCTCTGCACCTCATCTTTGAGAAAAAGAGCCCTGGGGAAATTTTTATAGTCTTACAGATAGAACTGACTCTTTGTGGATAACCATAACGCTGATGTAGCCCATGATGAATTTGAGTTTGACACCCCTGGCCTAGTTGATACCTCGGTGTGTTCCAAATGGATTCTTCTAGAAATCAGCTTTAGTGGCAGTGCCCCTGCACAGAGGTCTCCTCAAGCAGGACTGGACCTAGGAACTATGCTGCTGCTGCTCAGGCCTCAGCTATTTATGAGCTCCTTCACCACTTTCTGGGCACACCTCCACAAGGATTGGTTCTAGAATCCTTTTGAAGACAAGGAGAAGCAAAAGAGCAGCAGCCTGTGAAACACTGAGCAGCACTACGTAATCAACCCTTTGCTCCTCTGATTACAGTGGAGCTAACTAAATTTACCCAGCAGTCTACTCTACACTAGAAGAGTGCTACATCAGTTTAACACATTGCTGCCCACCCCAGTGTACCTTTAAATGGGCTATTACACCTGGAGGGGTGGGAAGGTTTGTCTAATCGTGTGACCATTGTGATTGGCTGTCACAGTAATCAATTGATCAGGAACCAGTCTTACTGATTTACAATTATTAGTACAGGCCAAGAGCTGTCTTTGACAACACAGTCTTCGCATTGAGAGAGCACTAAGCACAGAAACCTTTGCCACCCATTGATATATATATATATGCAGCACGCGGGCGTTAAAACCCACCCTCTTTGAAACACTCCATATAAAATGTAACATTTCCAAGCACAAAAATTCTTCCCTCTTCTGGAAGCCCTGGATAACATAATATCCACTAGCCACGATGTACTTTAAGTGCTCATTCACATGACAAGTCATGCGTTAATGCTTGCGTGTTGTGCTGTGTTGTGTCTTCTGTAAGGAGTTGCAATGTGTTGGCATGTATTTTACTTGTAAATACATCATTGTGTGCACTTGCATGTATTTGAATGCACCGCATTTGCACTGAAAAAAGAAGTTCATGCTGTACTTTTTTCGGAGCTGGGAAAACACAATGCAATGCGTTGTGTGCATTTATGGCGAACCATTATTTTTTAGTTGCCAATATGCTGGAAATGCATTTAAAACGCACCCCGGTGCATCTGGTGTGAATGAACCCTTATTCAGCTCTGTTTTCAGCTGATGTGAAGGGATTTGCATCACTGATTTCAAGTTGTGCTGCAGCTCACAACTAATAAATAAAGGATATATTATAATGTAAGAAAACTGAGACTTATTTAACCTGACTGAAGTTCAACTTCAATTAAAAGTTCGGTTTTCTAATTTCATTCCAAAATGTTATGTTGGAAATCATTTCAAAAGAATATTTCTTTTTCCTGTGTGCTGACCTTTACAAGAGAAATTATCGTCTATCTTCAGTGAGTTCCTACATCTTGAATCAAAAGTTTACCAGAAGGTAGTATTTTATGTATCTTTAAATTTTTTATTGTTTTTTATATTATGGAGTAGTCACATTTATATTCACATATACGTAGTCACATATATATTGTTTTCAATCTCAAGCAGAACTAAACTCAATAACTAAAATTTCATATAGCTTTAAGTGACTCTGACTTCAAGTTAAAATTAAAGAAGTTGTTAACTGAAAAAAAAAGATTATATGGGTCCAGTCACATCGCAACAGAGTGAACTATGGTGCACACATTTTTGTGTATTGACACATGTTGTACCTTGTTGCAACACACATGAAAGCATGAAAAATAGGCGTATTGTGCTGCGTTGATGTGCACTGCAGTGCATTTGCATTTCGAAGCTGCTCTGGGGTGCCATTAGTGAATGACCAATACACATAACTAAATACATAGGTGTATGCAGGGGTGCTGATTCCCCTACTGCCCAGGCTTCCCCCCATGTTGCACCTTTTCCTCCAGTTCTGTCACCGTTTTCCCAAAGCCCAGCGCGTCCTCATGTGTCTCCTTGCTCGGAGAGACTTGCAAGGAGACACATGCGGACGCGCTGGGCATTGGGAAAGCGGTGACAGAACATTTATTCTGTTCTGTCACCAAATGCTGAATTATTTTCTGATTAATGTATGCAGCTTACTATGACGTGTATGGAGCACTTTTGACAGCTGGACCCTAGTGGATGGTAATGGAAATGTGGTAAACCTAGAGAGGGAATACCTCCTTAAAGGTGCTTTTTTTCAGCTTTGTCTGGTGAGTTTAACCCCCTAGGGGGATGTGCTACACGTGGTGAAATCCTGTGAAAATCTGGTGGATGGCATACTAATAGCACTTGGAATAAACACCGTTATCACCCTGCAAGGCTGATTAAACCACTACTATCACATTTCCTGCACATTAAGGACTTTTATCATTGTTATATGGTTCTATTTTGGACTTTATTTACAGCGCTGTTTTAGTACTGAATTTTACAGTAATTGGACTGATTGATTCTTGTATTACTTGTCACATAATTTTTTATTTTTAAACGGCTGCTTACCTGTCGCCCTTTTTTGTACTTTTTTAGTAACTGGATGGGACACGCATATATGATATATATTTTTGGATTTTTGGTTTGCTGAATCTGGCGCAGAGCAGTGTATTATAGGTCTTTTGAAATACACCTCTGTTTAGTCTTTACACTTCATTATGTAATATTGATTACAGAGCCGCATTAATTTGTGTCCTTTATATCTGTTGGAGTTCAGATTTAAACTGATCATACTTATTTGTATACCCAACAAAGCAGAAAATATACTATAGACCAGGGATTTTTTTCAGGGGGAACTTGGTGGAACTCAGTTTCACCACCTTTGGCTCAGACCCTTTGGTGCCTGCTCACCACAATCACTTGTAAACACAGAAGTCTGGTTTCTGTGTTTACAAGTGACAGCTTTGCACTTTGTATGTAATGCAATCCTGATATTTAATGCCCCTTCAAGACCCTCCTCCTGTTTGTGAAATTTGAATGACCACACTTACTATTTGAAATGGAGGGTGTGTGTAGGGGGAGGGATTTTGTGGGGTCATGGTTAAGTTCCAGCACCTATTGTTTGAGAAAAAAAGCCCTGCTATAGATACATTGGAAAAAGATTTATTTTCATTCTTCATGGATAATATCACATCTTCTCTAGCCCACATAAAAATGATTAGTGTGTTAGCTACTGTATACTTTATGACCTATGTACGCAGTGTTAACTGAATTTACATATTTCAGTTCAATATGCAGAGTGTGTGAATAGAGACTCTGAATATAATTATATTAATATGATATTTATGATGGCAATTACCCCAGTGACTGTCAACATGAAATTGTTCTTTCAACTTCTATTTACATGTATTCTGTGACCAAGTGACTGCTATGTTACTTTCTTTTAACAGCAATGTCATGTAGCATGTAACTGTCGCATAAAAGATTCTTTGAGGTTAACAGGATTGTATAAACTAATGGAGTTCACAATATTAGCTCCTAAGGAAGACAAAAATCAATTATATTATCATTTATTTTTATATTGATGTATTTAAATGAAACCCCTTGTGTTATGCACAATATTAAGAGATTTCAAAATTAAATGCAGAGATCCAAGGAAAAGACAGTTCAATATTAAAGTCATCCGCTGGTCAAACATGAAAATTTAACAAGAAAATACTTGAGTGTGTTAATGGAACACACCACACCAACCTGCTGAGTAGAATTATTTGATAGGTGGTAAGACTTTTTCAGATTTTCTGCTGGCCGGGGACCCTCAACATATTCTTATGTCTTTATTGAACACTTTACAACCTTTAGGCCCCTTTCACATTAAGGCGTTTTTCAGGCGCTACAGCGCTAAAAATAGCGCCTGTATAGCGCCTGAAAGAAACGTCCTCTTTCACTCCAGTGTGAAAGCCGGGGGGCTTTCACACTGGAGCGGTGCGCTGGCAGGATGGTGAAAAAAGGTCCTGCTAGAAGCATCTTTGGAGTGGTGAAGGAGAGGTGTATTCACGTGGCGCTTTTAACCCTTTTTCGGCCGCTAGTGGGGGTTAAAACCATCCCGCTAGCGGGTGAATACCGCCGCTAAAACGATGTTAAAGCGGCACTAAAAATAGCGCCGCTTTACCGCCGATGCCCGCACCGCCCCAGTGTGAAAGGGGCCTTATTTTTCCACAAAGATAAAATATTTAATTACGCAGTCCTTTGTTGAAGACATTTCAGAAAAATGTATGCATCTTTGTATTTAGTAAGGATGAGCCGAACACCCCCCGGTTCAGTTCGCACCAGAACCTGCGAACAGACCTAAACTTTGTGTGAAATTTAGAACCCTATTAAAGTCTATGGGACTTGAATGTTCAAAATCAAAAGTGCTAATTTTAAAGGCTTATATGCAAGTTATTGTCATAAAAAGTGTTTGGGGACCTGGGTCCTGCCCCAGGGGACATGGATCAATGCAAAAAAAAAACACAGTTTTTTCAGGAGCAGTGATTTTAATAATGCTTAAAGTGAAACAATAAAAGTGTAATATTACTTTATATTTTGTACCTGGGGGGTGTGTATAGTATGCCTGTAAAGGGGCGCATGTTTCCCATGCTTAGAACTGTCCCTGCACAAAGTTTCATTTCTGCAGGAACTCGTGGATATAATGAATTGTCAGCTCCTCGTAATACAGAGAAGAGTCAGTGAAAGTCATTGATAAAAAAAAAGCGTGGGACTCCCCCCAAATTCAATTACCAGACCCTTCAGGTCTGGTATGGATATTAAGGGGAACCCTGCGTCAAATGAAAAAAAAAATGACGTGGGGTTCCCCCCAAATATCCATACCAGACCCTTCAGGTCTGGTATGGATTTTAAGGGGAACTCCATGCCAAATTTTAAAAAATTGGCGTGGAGTTCCCCCCAAAAATCCATACCAGACCCTTTATCGGAGCACGCAACCTGGCAGGCTGCAGGAAAAGAGGGGGGATGAGAGAGCCCCCCCATCCTGAATCATACCAGGACACATGCCCTCAACATTGGCCTGGTATGGTTCAGGATGGGGGTCTGTGACCCCTCAAAGCACCATGTCCCCATGTTGATGGGGACAAGGGCCTCATCCCTACAACCCTGGCCAGTGATTGTGGGGGTCTGCGGGCGGGGAGCTTATCGGAATCTGGAAGCCCCCTTTAACAAGGGGACCCCAGATCCTGGCCCCCCATTTGAAATAGTAACAGGTACACTGTACCCCTACCATTTCACAAAGAAAGTGTAAAAAAATTTTAAAAAACACACACACACCGTTGGGAAAAGTCCTTTATTAAAAAAAAAAAAAAAAATAAAAGATTCCAGCGGTGATAATCCACTCTTGCTATCCAGCAATGGCTGATTTCTTCTCCGGGGTCCAGTGATGGGTGATCTCTCCCGATGGTCCAGTGCAGCGCATCCATCCTGTCTCCACCGGAGACACTGTGGGAATCCCGGCAGCCTGACAGGTTTTAGCTGGGGAGGATGGGGCCACCTATCACCTGACCCCGCCCCCTCTGACGCAAGGGGAAACCCAGGCTTCCCCAGTGATGTACGGGTGACCCCCGACCCCTCTGATGTAATGCAGGTTCTCCGGTCTTCTCATCCGGCATCTTCCTCCGGCTTCTTCTTCCCCACTTCATCCTCCGGACAATCCGCCTCAAGGGGAGTCTCCCACTGTGTGACACTTCTGTTCTTGTGACAGCTCTTATATAACGGAGGGTGGGGCCACCTGGTGAACTCATCCCCCACTGACACACAGGGACTTCCCTATGGCTTTCCCCTTGGTGCCAGAGGAGGGGGGGGGGGTCACTGGGTGAAGGAGAGGAGAGATGAAGAGGCCAGACACCGATTATCTGCACTCTGCTATGTAAAAGCCCATCTTTCCTCCCTCCAGCAAAGCTTGATTAGTTAATGAGTGAGAGGAGTCCAAGTCTATGATTGAACAATTGGTTCTCTGCCCCTTTTCCTGCCATCACACAACCTAATTTTTCAACAATGGAGAGCCAATTTCTCCCCCTGATCCTTCAGTCCTCCCACATCTTTAGTCATGTGATTTTGAGTCCAGCTCTCTCTCGACTCCTCCCACCTCTTACGTTCTACCCCACCCCTCCCAGTTTGTCCCACCTGTAGAAAGATGTGATGATTATCTGCATTTTTTAGTCCAGATGGTAAGAGAGAATGGGAGCAGCTGTGTGGACAGTGGTGGGGGGAGCTGTGCAGGGGGAGGAGAGATGAGCATGTACATAGAGGAGTACAGATAATCGGTGTCTTGCCTCATTATTAATTTCTCCTCTTTTGATAACTCCCCTGCCCCGCCCCCCTCCACAGAGATCTCACACCATCCTCTGTGTTCAGGGAATCCTCTTCTCAGTTGAGACAGGATTAGATGTTGGAGGAAGGGGAGGAGACCATCAGCGCCCCAGAGACTCCCCAACACCCACCATCCTACCTGCCCCCCAGAAGCCAGTGAAGAGTAGGAACACCAGGGGCTGCGGCTGCACCCTAGGCAGCTGCCTAGTTCACCAAACTGTAGCGCCGGCCCAGCCAATGCATCACTGAAGTAGAGCACTTTGAAAGGCAAGTCTACCATAATACACATGCATAATATAACATGCTGATCATACATATGCATTCAAAAGCGAACTGTGTATTCCAGATGAGGTCTTACTAATTATTTGTATTGGGGCAAAATAATATCTCTCTCTCTGCAGTCCATACATCTTTTAATACAAGAAAGGATTTTGCTTGCTTAGGAAACCACAGCTTGACATTGCCTATTGTTATTAAGCTTATGATATACCAGAACACCTAGATCCTTCTCCACTAGTATGCATAACCCATGTTTTATCTGTAAGTTCAGAGACTCAAGTGTTTCTTTATGACAAAACTGTACTGCAGGCAGCCATGAAATAGTTAACCTCATTATATTTCCCCAACGAGCTGATTTTTTTAATCTCTCCCTCTATGTCGTAATCATAATTCCATGTAGAAGCCTGATCATTTCTGAACATCTGTCTTTGATGCTCAGATATTTTACACTCTATTGATTGGGTTATATTGTGTATTATTCCAATGTCCACAACTGTCATATAAAATAGGAACTTTGTTTTTCTGCAGCAGAGGAGGCTGGAAAAGAATCGGCCCTTCACGGGTATTGGCAGTAATAGAGAATGACAGTTGCAGCTTTGAACAAATTGTTTTCCATTGTTTGATGGGTCTCAGGTGTAGCAGAAAGGAAATTGACCAAGTTTTCATTCATTTGGAAATCTGGAACGGCTTAATTTGAAATGTACTTATTTTTGTCCTAATTTTTACTTCAAAACTTTAAGCATTTGTTTTACCCAAGTCAACGTGCGCAGAAACTTTCAGTAATAAATGTAAAACAACACAGGCAGAGATTTACTTACTATAATACATTCAAAAAAGCACAGACAGGAACTTAGTCTTCCTAATAAATATAAATCAACAAAGTCAAAAAATTGTGTTCATAATAAATGCTATTATTTGGCGCATCAAAGAGAAAATAATATAGTATAACACCAACTGCTGCAAATCAATTAACTGTAAACCTATGCACAGTACATTGTTGGCTGTTTTGTATTAAAAATTTAGTATGCACACACACACACAACTGAGCTAATGCTAAACTTTTATGCCGTGTACACACGATTGGATTTTCCGACAATAAATGTTGGATGTGAGTTTGTTGGCGGAAAGTCAAACCATGTCTATGCTCCATCATACATTTGTTGTCGGACTTTTCCGCAAACATATGTTGGCTAGCAGTTTCTCAAATTTTCCGCCAACAAATGTTTGTTATGGATAAAAGTCCATGCATGGTCAGAGTCAAGTACGAGTCGGAAGCACTCAGTCTTGTAAAAATAGCGTTCGTAATGGAGATATCACGTACGTCTTGTACATCACTACATTCGTAATTGTTGGCCAACATTTGTGTGAATGCAAGACAAGTTTGAGCCAACATCCTTTGAAAAATTTTTTACGGTTTTGTTGTCGGAAAGTCCGATCGTGTGTACACAGCATTACAGCGTAAAACATCTACTTATCTAATCTATCTATGAAAGGTTGATTCATCTATCTGTCCACTTCTCTTATTCTGCTTTTCTATCCATCCATAAATCATTCTATCTATCTATCTATCTATCTATGATAAGACCATCTGTCCATTCTTTTTTTCTGTCTTTCTATCCATCATTCTATAAATCGTTCTACCTATCTATGATTGGCCCATCTATCCACCCATCTGTCTGTCCATCTGATCTTCCTTCTGTCCATTGGTCCATCCATTCAGCCGTCTATTCTTTTGACTTTTTATTTTAACATCCATCCCTAAATCTATCTGTGTAGTAATATATATATTGCCCATTATTCCAGTTCAGCTTGTATACCTGCAGTTAGTGTTGTTTTACATAAAGTTAAGTCGTTGCATAGGTGGTAAGGTTGAATAAAGACACTTGTACATCAGTTCATCTTGAGTGTGTGTGTGTGTGTGTGTGTGTGTGTGTGTGTGTGTCACTACCATTTTTCATATCCTTGTACATTACATTCGATAACAAATACATCTAAAAGTTTTTTTTTTAATTTAACTAAACTACCAACTGACACCACCAACAGTGGAAGTTGAACAGTTCCATATCTTAAACTCTCTAACAATAAAGAACCCCTTACGCAGTTTAGGATTGAACCACTTCTCGCCCAACTTTAATGTGCAGCTGCGTGTCTTCTTTAGCCTGAAGGGCATGGTATGGAATTTGGGGGGACCTCCACACAATTTTTTTTTTTAGTTTTGGTTCGGGGTTCTGCTTAATATTCATACCAGACCCAAAGGGCCTGGTAATGGACTGTGGGGGAATCCCATGCCGTTTTTTTCAATTACTTTTATGTGTATTGCCAGGACCGACAATTCATTTTAGCTGCGAGTAGTTTTAAGTTACTTTTTTTCCTTTAGAAATGTCATTTTGTGCAGGGACTGTTGTAAACACGGGAGACATGCACCACTTTACAGGCATACTATAGACACCCCCCCCCCCCCAGTATGAAATTTAAAGGAATATTTCACTTTTACTGTTTCACTTTAAGCATTATTAAAATCAATGCTCCCGAAAAAACAGGCTTTTTAAAAAAAAAAAAATTGCATTGATACATGTCCCCTGGTCCCCAAATACTTTTTGTGTTATATAAGCCTTTACAATTAGCACTTTTGATTATTCATGTTCATGTCCCATAGACATACATTTTTTGCCTGTTCGCATGTTCTGCTGCGAACCGAACCGGGGGGTGTTTGGCTCATCCCAATGCTCTCTAGTTTAACAACATCCTTCCTGAAGATTAGTGACCAAGGTGGACCACCTACACAAGATGTGACTTAACCAGAGTTTTACAAAGTGGTAGAATTTTAGTTTTATCTCCTTAGTAAATACCCTTCTTAATGCATGCTAACAGTCTGTTGTCCCTGTTTGCTGTTGCTTGGCTTTACAGGCTATTGCTGAGTCTGTGATCTACTAGGACCTCCAGATCTTTTCCATCCTCAATTCCCCCATTAGTTCTTGCCAAATGCATTATTTTACATTTCCCTACGTTAACTTCAGCTGCCCTATAGCTGCCCACCCATTTCTTGTACCTAGGTGTTTATGTAAATTTGCTATATCCTGTTGTGAGGTTTTTGCTCTTCCTAACGTTGTGTCATCAACAAAACTCTGACATTAAATTATTTCTTCCAACCTCTACATCATTTATGAACAAGTTAAACAGGATTAGTCCCAGAACTCCACTCAGAACTCTATACCATTTGAAAATATTCCTCTAATCAGCACCGCATTCCTGTAACCAGTTTTCTATCCATGTACATACAATATCATCAATGCCAAGATCCTAAAATGCAAATTAATAATTTGGTAAATTGATCCTAAATTGCAAATTAATTATTTGGGGTACTGTATCAAATGCCTTAGTGAAACCTAGATACACTACGACCACAGGCTATCCAAATTATAGCTTACCTCCCCATAGAATGTTAAAAGATTGGTCTGGTAAGAATGGGCTTTCTTGTTGGTTACTATTAATGATTTTACTTTCATAAGCAAATTCTTGGATATGGTCCCTAATAATTCTTTACAATAGTTTACATACTATTGTTTTTAGGCTGATTAGTCTGTAGTTTCCAGGCATATCTGTATCTTATCCCTTTTTTAATTCTAGTACTATGTTTGCTTCTTTCCAGTCTGCTTGTACTATTCCAGCTGTTCTTAAAGTGGTAATAAAGTCCACATTGTGATTTTCACCTGTACGTAAAATTAATATCTCCTAAACAGGCACCATTTAGGCAATATTCACACTGGATGCAGACAGTGATGTCACCAGTGCATGCGCTCTGAAAGTCCGGCATATCATGATGTCATCACTGCTCCGGCCACTCACACAGCTGGAGTTCGCAAACCCAAAAGGAAGATGGGGGAAAATGGAAGCCCTGACAGTGCTCACAGTGCGCCGCTGGAGGGCTTTGCTCTAAGGTAAGTATTTCATAATGTGCTAGTATGCCATGCATACTAGCACATTATGCTGTTTTACTGGGGAAAGGTTTTTTTTTTTTTTAACTGCAATGGTTTACAACAGCTTTAAAAATTAAGAATAATGGTCTGGGTATAAAATGGTAATTTCTTTGAGAACTCTCAAGTGTAAAGGCCCGTACACACGGTCGGACTTTTTGACAACAAACATGCAAATTAGCTGTTTTGGAGCAACATCCGACTGTGTGTACGCTCCATCGGACAAACCTTTTCTGTTTTCATCGGACTTTTGTTGGCTGTGCGAACGGACAAACTTTCTGGCAACAAAAGTCCGATGGAGCAAAGTCCGACCGTGTGTACGCAAAAGCATCGGACTTTTGTACAAGGTACAAACACGCATGCTCAGAACCAATGCAAAAGATCAGACTACAATACAGAAGTTCACCAAAGGTGACGCTGGAGTCATTGAACGTCCTCTTTTGAAGCGGCGTCAGTACGTTGTGACGTCATTACGTTCGTGTTTGTTGTCAAAAAGTCCGACCGTGTGTATGCAATACAAACTTGTGGACCACGCCCTTTGTACAAAAGTCCACGGAAAAGTTTGTACAAAGTCCGACCGTGTGTATGAGGCTTAAGCCATCTGTGTCCTAGTGATATATTCACATTAAAGGATAAGTTCACCTTTGGAAAATGTTATGTTACTTAAAGCCCATACACACGATCAGACTTTTTGACAACAAACATGCAAATTAGCTGTTTTGGAGAAACATCCGATCGTGTGTACGCTCCATCGGACAAACTTTTTTGGTTTTCATCTGACTTTTGTTGGCTGTGCGAACGGACAAACTTTCTGGCAACAAAAGTCCAATGGAGCAAAGTCTGATCGTGTGTACAGAAAACCATAGGACTTTTGTACAAAGTACAAACAGGCATGCTCAGAACCAATGCAAAAGATCAGACAACAATACAGAAGTTGACCAAAGGTGGCGGTAAAGAGCAGAAAAACCACATGATTTGGTGAAAGTTGGCTGAAAAAGTCCTGCTGTGTGTATGCAATACAAGTTTAGGGCCGACGCCCTTTGTACAAAAATCCAAGGGAAAGTTTGTACAAAGTCCTATCGTGTGTATGAGGCTTTAATGTTGCAGCAACTAGTGGAGGCTGTCCATAAACCGGTCATTTTTTTCCCATCAAGAAAGGGAACAGATTCCCCCATCCACACAAGCTAGGTGGATGGAGGAATCATCCCCCTGTGCTTTTGTATTCTGACAGCATGGATTCCTCTGCTGTTAGAATACACTGATCAGTGCTGCAGTCGCTGATTGAGTCGCAAAACTGTTCAAACATTCCTGTTCGTC
This sequence comes from Lithobates pipiens, assembly GCF_037356315.1. Classification (NCBI taxonomy): domain Eukaryota; kingdom Metazoa; phylum Chordata; class Amphibia; order Anura; family Ranidae; genus Lithobates; species Lithobates pipiens. Next base: position 544,709,973 of record NW_027507758.1, on the reverse strand, counting down.
ATAGCTGGATTGTGAGATCAACTTCTGTCGTGTGGCAATAACTGTAGATTGTTTTTTATTTCTTTTAGTCCCTGCTGAACCATCCAAGTTTCAATCCATCTCTGGCTACTTAAAGCGGAATTCCACACAAAAGTGGAACCTCCACTTAACTGACTCCTCCCCCCTTCGGTGCCACACTTGGCACCTTTCAGGGGGAAGTGTAGTGATGTAGTACTGGGATGATGATTATTAAGTAATTATTATTATAATGTGAGTAATTTCATGCAGCAATCGGTTCTTCCAGAGAATGCATTTATTGACTCCCAACACAAAAGAACAAAGTTCCCACGATACTTGCAACAGATGACAAAATCCAACAGAGTAAATATGACAACCAAGGCCGCGTACACACGCGCGGACTGTTCGCCCAACTTTGTCCGTCCAACAGTTTCAGCAAACAGTCCGCTCAAAATTAGCATGGACGGACATGCCCACACACGACGAACGAACAGTTTGCTGAAACCGTGCGCGATGACGTGAACAGCACGTACGACGGGACGAAAAATACGACGTCCTATACACTGCATTATAGCTTTCGGCGTGAAAATCCTTTCTGAGCATGCGCGCAACTTTGTTTGACGAACAAGCCTACACACGAGCGGGCTGTTCGCTGAAACAAGGTTTCAGCGGACAGTTTTTCGGAATTTCCGAAAAACCTTGTCCGTCCAACTGTCCGCTGAAACTGTCCGCTGAAAGCCCACACACGAGCGGACTGTCCGCCCAAACACTGTTCAGCGGACAAAGTTGGGCGAACAGTCCGCCCGTGTGTACGCGGCCCAACAGTAGCCTTCAGAGTCCCATTTGTCCTAGATTATATCTAGACCTTGATGGAGAAAGAAAGAATGAATGAATTACTGCCAGCTTGAAGCGTCCCCCTGAAATACTAGTCTGACACTGGGGGGGGGGTTCTGCTAGGTCAACCCAAAATACTTTTTGATCTTATTGTTAATCAAAGTGAAAAGTCTCTACTTGTAATTACTGGCAATAGCCTAACATTAATGTGTACGAGGTAAACAAGCCAAAAATTCCATGAATACCCACTCAAGTCTAATTACCATCAAAAAATACTTCTTCTATTGCCCTTTATCATCCTTAAGGATGTAAACAATGTACCCTTTGAAATGTTCAATTAGATTAAGAGGCCATTCCTCACATACCTAGGTAGACTTGCATAAGAGTAACATAGCAAAGGGTCATTGAAGGGATATTTAGCTTAACCGCGTTCATTCTTTAGGAAAATCGGTTTCCATTTTGTGTCTCTCTAACATCCACTTCACGAATAGATATGCTCAAGTTTTGCTAATTAGTTTTGTTTTTCATTTTACTGTTATCTTCTTTAGTTGTTTCATTTCTTGGAAAGCACATTTTTTGAGAAATCACTGGTTTCACTTTTGTTGTAGGCTGTACTTGTATATGATTGGATAATCTGTATGACACGTTCAAAGGGTGGTACTTTCTGAAAGCCCCCTTTAAATATTCACACCAAAGAATAAAGATTAGATTTGCTTAGAGAGACTTTGTTGGTTTGTGCCATTGTCTCAATGGGCTAATCTCACAGGCCTGTGGGGATTGGAAATCACATTTTAACAGACATTGAAGCTGGGGTCTCGGTCCGGGGTCGATTATAATATATGTCTATCTGGTGAGTTGAATTGATATATGTATGTTCTCTCACTGTGATACCTATTTAGAAATAGTTTCCTTTAAAGGGACCTGTAATTTATGTAGAAGTTGTTTTCAGACCTCGATAATAGGTTAACTGCTCTGAGAAGCAGTAAAAAAAAAGGCTGTTCTGAGTTAACAGTGAGAAAGCCCTGGTTGGACTTTTGGGCTCTGAGAAGTCCATATAATAAGACTGCTTTAAGAAGCAGAACTTGTTCCGGGTGAACAGTGAGAAAAGCCCTGGGTGGGTGGGCTTTTGGGCTCTGAGAAGTCCACAGTATATGACTGCTTTAAGAAGCAGCACTTGTTCCGGGTGAACAGGGAGAAAGCCCTGGGGGGGCTTTCCCAGACTCTGAGAAATTCGTAGGAAAAACTGAAAATTGTATACTCACCTTTCCGTAATTTTCCTTTCCTGTTGCATCTCATGGCAGCATACACCTATGGGGTTGTGGCTCCGCCCCCGCAACCTGATAGGACCGTTTGACTATTAAATCTTGAGAGGGCCTCTGCCTCAGTATTCTTAATATATAGATACCTCACCTCAGATGGGTGGGCATCTGTATACTGCCATGAGATGCAACAGGAAAGGAAAATTACGGAAAGGTGAGTATACAATTTTTCGCTTTCCTGTTGCATCATGGCAGCATACACCTATGGGGAATAACTCGCAAAACTGTTTGGGTATGCGCAGAAGTTTATTTACAAGGAATGGAGGAATTGGACTGAATAATTGCTCTCCCGAACTCCACCGTGGACAGCCTAGCGGAGTCCACTTTGTAGTGGGATATAAAAGTGCTTTTTGAAGACCATGTGGCTGCCTTGCAGATGGTTTCTGAGGAGACTCTGCAGTAGGCTTCCCAGGAAGTCGCCATCGCCCTTGTAGAATGCGCCCTTAAGCCCTCAGGTATTTGAGCTTGATTAGATGAGTAAGCTTTCTTTATGATTTTTACCAGCCATGCTGCGATAGTGCGGGAAGTTGCCGCCTGTCCTCTTCTAGAGCCGCGAGGGATGACTAGGAGATTTTCCACTTTCCTGAGGTCACTGGTTCTTGAGAGGTAGGCCAGTATGTTGGATTTTACATCAAGTGGATGTGGGTTCCCCTGCTCTGTGGAAAGAGCGGGAAGGCATATTTCCTGATTAAAATTAAAGGAGGAAGCTACTTTCGGGATGAAGTGATCTGAAGGTTTCAGAACTACCTTGTCTGTCTAGATGGTTAGGTATGGTCCCTTTGCCATTAGTGCATGCATTTCCGATACTCTTTTGGCTGATGTAATCGCTATCAGGAAGGTGATTTTGAGGGTTAGATCCCAAAGAGAAGCTCCCTCAACTGGAAAGAATGGTTCACGGGATAGAAAATCCAGCACTACCGAAAGATCCCAAGTTGGAAAGGAGGGTTTCTTGGGAGGTCTTAATCTTAGACAGGCCTTCTGGAATTGAGAAATAAGAGGCTCTTGTGCCCATTTCACCCCCGTGATGGCTGATAGAGCTGATACATGCACCTTCAGGATATTTGATCCAAGACCTTTGTCGAGACCTAGCTGCAGGAACTCTAGGATCTGAGCAACTGTTGGGGATGAAGGGTCCCAGGTTTGTTGTTGTGCGATCGAGGGGAACTTATCCAAGATTCTCTTGTAGGTGTTATTAGTGGTAACCCTTCTGACTTGAAGAAGGGTGTTTATCACTTTGTGGGAACAGCTGTGAGCTATGAACCTAGCCCTTTCAGTCCCCAGGCTGTTAGGTGTAATTTCTCTGGGCATTGATGGAGGAGTTGACCCTGAGAGAGTAGGTCCGCTGTCACGGGAAGCGGCAATGGTTTTGCTGCATTCAACTGAAGCAGGGTCATGAACCATGGCCTCCTCGGCCAAAAAGGCAGGATTGCTATTACTGTGGAACTTGAGTTCCTGAGTCTGAGTAGAAGCCTCGGTATGATTGGTGTTGGTGGAAACACATAACCTAGGCAGAAGTTCCAGTTGTGTTGTAAACAATCCGTGCCTTCTGCCGAAGGAAAGGGAATCCTCGCCAGGTACCTCTGACACTTTGCGTTGTTCGTTGTTGCTGCCAGATCGATATCTGGAACCCCCCCCAAATTTTTGTTATCAGAGAAAATGCTTGACGGCTTAGGGCCCATTCGTGGTTGGATATGAACTCTCGGCTCAAGGTGTCTGCTATCTGATTCTGGACACCTGGCACGTATGTTAACCTGAGACTGGCTATATTCAACTGTGCTCATTGGAAGACTGGTTGGACTTCCTGCAACATGGAGCGACTCCTGGTGCCTCCCTGCCTGTTGATATAGGCCACTGCCACTCAATTGTCCATCCTTAGTAGAACTTCTTTCCCCTCCAGGAATGGGCTGAAGGCTAGTAGTACCTGGAACGCTGCTTTCATCTCTAATATGTTGGAGACCACACCGTGTGTTTTGAACGGCCAGCGACCTTGGACTGCGTGGTGACAGTAGTGTGCTCCTCATCCCTCCATGCTGGCATCCGAGGTGATTACCTCTTGAGAGGGAAGGACTATGCGTTTGCACCTCTTCAGATTGTGTGGTTTGGTCCACCATGATAGTGATTGCTTCACCTCCTTCCGAATCACTATTGGCTGGGTCATTGACACGACATTACATTGCTTCAGAAATTATATTGGAAGAGGCCTGGTGTTCCACTGGGCCCATTGAACCATCAGAATAGTTGTTGAGAATGACCCTAGAATACTGAGACATTCCCTGGCGGGAATGGTAGTGGCCGCGAGTAGTCTCTTTGCTTCCCGGATCAGGATGGGGATTTTCTCCTCCGGGTGCTCTACTGTATTGAGTTGGGTATCCAGTTCCGCGCCCAAAAAGATCATTCTCTGCTTGGGACTTATATTGCTCTTCCCCCAGTTTATCAGCCACCCGAATTTTTGCAGGGTGGAGATTAGGATTGCACAATGTAGTTGGAGGGAATCTCGGTTGTCGGCAAGCAGAAGGATATCGTCTAGATAGTGGTGCCCTCTTAAGCCTTGTTCCCTTAATAGGGCTATTAATGGGAGTAAGACTTTTGTAAATATTCTCGGAGCAGTGGATATTCCGAATGGGAGACTTTGAAATTGGAAATGTTGATGACCTACTACAAAGCGGAGAAATTTCTGAAATGAGGTATGAAAGGGGAACATGCAAGTAGGCGTCTTGTAAATCGATGGAGAGCATCCAATCTCCTATGTTGATGGCCTGGAGAATTGTCTGCAGGCTCTCCATTTTGAATGCTTCCACCTGGATTCGGTGATTGAGATTTTTTAAGTCCATGACAGGACGTAAGTCCCCTGTTTTCTTTTTTACCAGGAATAGAGGAGAATATAATCCTTTCCCTCTCTGTGGCAGTGGAACTTCCCTTATGGCTCGTTTCTGGATGAGGCCCTGAACATATTCGTTCAGTAGCAACCTCTTTTGGTGAGATGTCGGTAATTTTGTTACCCAGAAATGGTCCCTTGGATGCTTTCGGAACCTCCATTTGTGGCCGAACTGGACAGTCGCCACTGCCCATGGACCCTTTATTGCCTCCGCCCATACTTGCTTAAACAACCTGAGCCTGGCTCCTACTACAGCCAGTTTGGCGGGCGCACCTTCAAAAAGACTTTTGATCCCCTGTATTAGGGGTCTTGGCTTTCTGGAGCTTGAGGAAGGATGATTGAGGGTTCTTCCAGTTCCTCCTATACTCTCTGCCAGATCTGTAGGATCTTGCCTCCCTATACTTGTCTGGGAGGTTTCGTCTGGAGGCTGGCGGTCTTCGCTGTTTAGACCTTCTATCTTAAGGGATAAGACCCGATTTCCCCCCGGTAACTTTTAAAATTTCCGAGTCTAGTTTCTCTCCAAAGAGATTTACTCCGTCAAAGGGAATCTTAAACCAATTTGACTTCGAGGATGGGTCTGCTGACCAGGGTTTTAGCCAAAGTGCCCTTCTGGCCAATACTGAGCTCAGCATTGCCCTTGATGTAGATTTAATTATGTCTACAGAGGCTTCTGCGACAAAATCGCCTGTGAGAGACAGTTTCTGGAGGGCTGAGATTACTTTCTCTTGTTCCACACCTTCCGATACCAGCTTCTCGGCATTGGCGGACCAGTTGGAAATGGCCCTACCGACAGCTGCTAGAGCCACAGCTGGTCTGCATGCGCCTCCTGCCGATAGGTAAGATCTTTTAAGATCTAAGTCAATTTTCCTATCCAGCACATCTTTAAATGTAACAGCATCTGCGATTGGAAGTGCCACATGTCTGGCAAGACGCATCAGAGAAGAGTGACACTAGGCTCCTTCAGGGGGTAAAGCTTTGCTAACCTGTTAGTTAGGCTGATCTTCTTTTCCAGCTTTTGCCACTCCTCCTTAATCAAATCCTCAAGTTCATCAATAAATGGGAAGGTCTCAGGATCTTTTTTGAGATTTGGAAAATATTTGTTTGTTTTTCTTCCACCCAATCGATCGCTTCCTTCACTGATTTAATGAAGGGTTCGATCAGTGCAAAGTCGAAGCGGGTAGATGTGTCAATGTCATTGTTATCTGACAAAGGATCCTACATCTTTGAAGACGAAGGAGCAGCAGATGTGGTACCTTGCAAAGGTCTGCTAGTTTCTGGCCCTGTGATTTGGAGGGGCGATTCAATAGCTGGATCACTAGGTTCTAATTCTCTGCCTTTAGTTGCTTCATTGAAGCAAGAACGACAGGCCAGCTTATCTGGAAGTGCTATTGCGCCACAAATCCAGCATGAATTCCCAGATGGACGGAGACTCCAAGCGCGAGAAAAAAGTCTGTGCATGGGGGATCTTCTGTGATAGGAGTGGCCATGTCGAGAGTAGGACCTTGATCGACTCCTCCTGTGACCTCCACTCTCTCTGCGCCTTGAACGGCTTCTGCCATGGTCTCGGTTTTGTCGATGGCTTGAGGGATTTCTTCTTGAGCGCCTTGAGTGCGATGATCTGGATGACCTAAAAGGGGTGTGCAATTTAGACAGCGTTAGTGATAGGCTCTCCTTTTCCTCTACGTACTTACCAAGTTGACCCCACTTACCTATTAGGCTGTCGATGGTCTGCTGGGGCAGCGGCCTCCATGAAGAGTGATTCCTAAAACAAACGGAAGTCAGTGTGCAAAAAGGCAGGTAGGGAGATATGCAGATTTGCAAGAAAAGAAAACCCAAGAAACAAAGAGACTGACCTTAAGATCCGAAGGAAACAAGTTGGAAAACGATCGGAAAAACTCTCAAAACGTTCTTATTAGAAATGCAGCAGCAGCCACAGTACACAATGAAAAAATGCTTTTTTTTAAATTCAGCGCCACCGCCGTCCGTATCGCCGACGTCATCCCACGCATGTGCAGAAATGTCCAGTGACGTCTGGCGCCATCTTGGAAACTGGCGAACAGATAGAGCAGTGAGGTACTGGCCGCCAACGCATGCGCTGAAGAGTCTAAACATATGGCGCCCGGAGAGGGAGGAGAGAGGAACTACAGAGCTCAGCAAGGAAAAAGTACAGAACATACTGAAAAAAAAACACAGGTTAGAGGCCGCTGCATGATAAATCTATTTAAGATTTGTAAAGATAAGAATGGTACCCCTGAGACCATCAGAGTGGGGATTCCTCCATTAAGCTCATTTAGAGGCTGTACAGGTAGGACTTCCACCCAGGAGATGCTTGAACCTGGCTGGGGCGATAGTGGTAAGGGGTGATGTCCGGTCTTCTCAGGTGAGGAAAAAAAGGAGAATACTGAGGCAGAGGCCCTCTCAAGATTTAATAGTCAAACGGTCCTATCAGGTTGCGGGGGCGGAGCCACAGCCCCATAGGTGTATGCTGCCATGATGCAACAGGAAATGATTTATACAGTACTGTAATTATAAGAAAAAGTCTGATAAAGTGTGCTGGACAATACCCAATCTCTTTGCTTATCTTATCTATCGCCCGTAGAAGTTTATAAGATAATTTGTTAACTGTCTGTGTGGAATTTGTCAGCGTTGTAAGGTAAGACGACGCCTTCCACTGCACTGTGCTATAATGGGATGTAAATAAAAGGCGACAGGCGCGTCTTGCGGTGAACTCCCGACTCCTTTTTGTGATTGATGGAAGTTCCCTAATTGAAACATAGAGTGATGCTACAGTATCCGGTGATGTATTTATGTTTACTCTTAATGATTTACATGCAAATGCTTTGACTCTAATGTATGAGATAGTGAGCGTAATAGCAGTGTTAATAACACTTTCTTAAGGTAATACATAAATTGGCATAGTCGGTAGTTTACTCTGAGGCTAACTTTTGATCAAAACATGCTATTTAAATAATTCTTTTTGCTAGTGAGATCTCTTGCACAGGGGAAGCCAGGTGCAAAATTTGGATATTTGGCTTTTTGCCAACAGGGTTCAAGTGTTAATATCTCACTGACCATAATAGATAGTGGGGAATTGTTTGCAGCATTGGTATTACAGCAATTGAAAGTACTGTTTGAACCTGTTAGCACTCTGCCAAAAATTTTAAATATAGAGAAAAATAGGAAAAGTAATAACGCACAAAGCTTGCTTGTGATCAGGGGAACCTCTGGTCATAAGGAGTGCTTATTGGCATTTTGCCAAGAAAAAAAAAAAAAGTGGAAGAAATAAAAGTCAGAATGTTTAGAAAGAAAAATAAGGATGAAAATAAACATGCTGTGGAGATCCCCGGCATGACCGAGGCTCCCTATAGCATCCTAGCCCAGACATTGTCCACGATGGGTTTAACAAAGACATGAGATGGTGGATTTAAGTGTTAAATCAACATTCTCTATGCCTGTACCATGCACCCCGCCTCCTCCCCCTTACATTCCACAACCAGATCAAGAGCTGCACTTCATCACATGAGGACACACAGAAAATATCAGAGTGGGCTACAACCACAATAACTGATTTCTGACAATGAAGGATGCTGCAGGATGTTTTGACATCCTTAAGCAAACACCAGTGCAGATACATTATCAAAATGATTTCTCAGGAAATCAAAGGGGAAACTTTTATAAAAAAAGAGGGAGGGGGCAAGGACAAAGAGGGGGTTACACACAGAGACAACCAAGATTGTGGCTTACAGCCAATAGTTCAGGATTTCTTAAAGAAAGGGATCTTAAAGGGAAATTGTCTCTCTCTACATTAACATTAACCCAATAAGAAGGCAAATGGTGACTATAGGTTTGTACAAGACCTTAGGGCCATCAATAGCTTAATGGTACCGATTGCCTCAATAGTGCCTGATGTGTCATCAACACTTACTGCCATACCACAGGATGCAGAGTATTGTACTGTGATTGATTTATTGAATGTATTTTTATTTTCGTCCCTGTGGATGAGGAGACACAGCCAATCTTTGCTTTCTAACTAACTAACATGGTGTAGAATGCCCCAGGGCTATGTAGACTCCTCTGCAGTCTATTCCATTGTCCTCCAAACTACCCTCAGAGCTTGGATACCAGGACACTGTTCATCCCTGCTGCAGTATGTGGCTCCTCATCTGCAGTTCTACTCAGTGGCCGCCCTGGAGGATGGGAGGGAGAGTGTCAAATAAATAATTGCAATGGTGTCAGGAAACGGTTGCGTATCTTGGTTGTGTACTCTCATAAGGAGAAAGGAAAGTCAACCACAAAAGAGCTATGGTTCTTGTGGGTCTGCCCCACCCACTTACTAAGAAAGACATGCTTACCTTTCTTGTTATGATTGAATACAGCCACCAATGAATACCTGACTGTTCCTACTATGACAATCTCCTGAGACAAGCCCCAGGTTCAGACATGCCAGACTGTATAAAATGGTCAGATGAAATGTGCAATGCTTTTCTGTATTTTAAAAATGCTATGAAAATGGCTCCGGGGCTCAGCCTCCCTAATTATGGAAAGATGTTTAATTTGTTTGCAAGGGAAAATTGTAAGACTTTGTCAGGTGTCCTCGCTCAGGAGCATGGAGGCAAGTTGCACCCTATTGCTTTTTTTTTTTCCTCAAAGATGGTTCCGGTGAAGGCTCAGGGCATGCCTGTGTGTCTCAGAGCTCTCATGTCCGTGCGATGATGGTTGAGATGGCCACTTCTTTCACTCTGGGGCAGGACACCACACTTCACACCACCCACAATGTATCAATCCTGTTGAAAAATTAACATACACAGCACGTGTCTGCTCAAAGGTTGAGCGGCTATGAGGTGATCTTGCTATCTAATCCAAAATTGCACATCAAATATGCTTCTTCCACTGCAGGACTAGCACCAATTTTAAATGCCCTTTTAGGATTAAAATGAGAACAGGATGAGGTTGTGCCACAACATGATTGCATAAACCTCATTCACCAAGACACATCACCCAGGTCTGATTTATCTTTCACAACACTGCAGGACACACACAGGTCAACAAACAGAGATAGCCAGGGGAATGCTCTGGCTGATTTAGCTGCCAAACAAGCTGCTACTTCACAAAATGCACAGATCCAAATGTCCATGCTACTCCCAGAATTGCCCTTTTTTTGATCAGGTTTTTTCAGATTTGCAAGGAAGTGCAGAAGAAGCTGATCTCAGAGATTAGGACAAAATAGGTGTGCAGAAAGATCCAAAAATTGTACTTCTCTGCAAAGAGCGGAAGCCATGTATACCAGTAGCTAGTGTATCACTTTTTATTTCCCAGTACCATGGAATAGGTCACAGAGGCTGGGAAGCCACTTGTGAACTATTGGAGAAAGATTCTTATTTTACAGAACTTTCCTGGAAGGTTAAAGATTATGTATCAAGATGCATCACATGTATCAGGAACAACCCAAAACAACCCACACAAGGCCAAACATGAACACCTGATATATCCAACAACTCTTTTTACACATTTGCAGATTGACTTTACACACATGCCCAAACTAGGCAAAAGACAGAAATATCTTTTGGTAATTGTGAACATTTTCTCAAGATGAGTTGAACTTTTTGTAACCACAAAAGAAGATGCACAAACAGTGGTGAGGATCCTCATTCAGGAAACCATTCCTCGATGGGGATGCCCACTTCAAATAAACTCAGACAATGGACCTGCATTTGTATCAAGGGTCTGCAGGACTTGGGAAAAACTCTCAAGATAGAATGGAAGCTTCATATTCCCTACCACCCTCAAAGCTTAGGGATAATAGAAAGAATAAACAGAACAATTAAAAGACAAAATAACAAAGGCCACAGGAGGAACCTTTGCCAACTGGAAGAAGGTCCTCCCAGCAGTCCTGGCAGAAATAAGAATGACCCCTTCCAAGACAACAGGGTATTCACCTTTTGAAGTCTTGATGGGTCAATCTTTCCCCACCCCAAGGGCCAGAGCACCTTTAATGATAGAAAAGGGAGATTTAGACTTAATACAGGAAGAATATGTAAGGAAATTGGTTGAAACATTGGATACAGTTGAGAAAAATGTTGCTCGCACCTCTCCTTTTTCTTCACAGGAAGCTGCTTACCCCTTCAAGGTGGGAGACACTGTGGTGGTCCAATAGCTGAACAGTGTTTGCAGTGACCAGAACAGCTATCCTAGTGGAAAATTGCCAGTCCTGGATCCATGCCAACAGAGTGAAAAAGGTTGCCCAAAGCCTCAAGAGCAGGAAGGAGATCTTGGATACAGAAGGCCCTCAAGCAGAAGTCCAAGCAGATGAAGCAGGAGGTCCTGGGAAAGCAGGCCCAGTCCATTGAAGATGACCTCACTTATTTCGCCACAGACTTCTGGCAAGGCATTTTGCCTCCTGATCCTGATCTCTCTGACAGTGTTCCTACCACCTGGATCATCACTAACTGTATCTACCACCCTGAAGATTTGGGTGCAATTAAAAGTATCTGTGGGAGCACACACACACAAGAGAAAATTACAGTAACACAAGCTAGAATCAAGAGAGAGACTGGAGATAGTTTTACTGATAAGATGCTTTTGCTAAAATTTAAGTAGGCTTATGCTAAAAAATCAGGGTATGAATGTAGGATATGTAGCAAATTACATCTTAGCACTGCCTGAATTCCCCTTTTGGCTGTACCTTTACATATTTCCTCCTTTCTCAACGAGACTCCTCCTGTATTCCTGACTAACATATCCACTCTGTACATAAACAACATTGTTACATTTCCAATAGCAGGTAGAAGTCATTCCCCTGATTGGTGCTTTAATTTAAGGAATGAGACACAGACTAACCCCTCTTTCTGCAGCAGGTCAATATTTAACATTTCCATGTGGGAATCCAGAGTCTCTGCCCCTGCCTGCTCACTGTTTCAAGTAGCTGACCCAAGGCTAAACCGTACTTTGCATAACTTTTCCTCTTTCCCTAAAAAATGTAGGTGAAATATTGCACCAATTTATAATCGCAACACAGGACAAGTACACTCATGAGATTGTTGCTAAGAGACCTTTTGCACTGGGACAAAATATCTATGTATGTTGTGGGAAAGTGTGTTATCCCTGGGTGCCCCTCCATGTTAAGGGATGGTGTTACCTTGCATCATTGGTACCTGTCATGGGAGTGGTAGGGGATGATAAAAGGGGACATCCCCTAGAGGCCAGCTCCAGCAGGAAGCTAGGGACATTGCTAAAACATGGAGCCCATTTACCAATGCAGGATTTGGGCTTGGAGGTATATTTTCATGGTTAAAAGACATTGTCCTTGTTATGATATTTATCCTTGCTCTGATTCTTTACCTCTGCTTTAAATGTTGCACTTGCATAGTTGCACGCCTTCAATCTCCTGATGATAAGGTTCTATCCTACATGACATACATGAAGAGTCATCAGGCATTCTATGCCACAACCCCAAAGAAGGCTGTACTTGTATACGATTGGATAATCTGTATGACAAGTTCAAAGGGCGGTACTTTCTGAAAGCCCCCTTTAAATATTCACACCAAAGAATAAAGATTAGATTTGCTCGGAGAGACTTTGTTGTTTTGTGTCATTGTCTCAATGGGCTAATCTCACAGGTCTGTGGGGATTGGAAATCACACTTTAACAGACATCGAAGAGTTAAACTACCTCTAGACAATCTACATTTCCCTTCAGTCATCAGCTGTCCTTTTGATATGTTAAAATTGAGTTGGCTTGGACAAATTCTGCCCTGGTCAATATGTCAATATGGTACTGTTTGTGTGTGTATGTATACACATATATAATAATATAATATCCTACATAAATCAGCCAACATATAACAACAGGGAGGGGGGAACAGGTACCTGTTTTAGATCGGTACCTGTCCCTACTTCCGGGAGACAGCTCCACAGCGCATTCCCTCGGAAGTTCGGCCCAACTCCTCCTTCCTCCAATGCTGGGCCGAATAGAAAGTGCAACACGCTTCGCACATGCACAGTAGAGAACCGGCTGTGAAGCCAAAAGGCTTAACTGCGGGGGTTCCCTTACTACAAATGGCAGGGGCAGCACCCGAAAGCCGATCAGAAAATTGGTTGGGGTACCGACATCGCGGGAACCCTGGATAGGTAAGTGTCCTACTATTAAAAATCAGCAGCTACAGTATTTGTAGCTGCTGACTTTAAATTTTTTCGTGGGGGCCCAAAACTCCTCTTTAAGGGTCTGAGTTTGACTTGATATCAGTTAATTAAGTCAGACTGATAAGGAACATAATGCTAAAAGGGGAGAAATAAGTAATGCGCTTATCAGCCTGCTGCTGCTTTTTTACTGTCCAATCAATGACTAGGGGTAAGAAATGACTTCGCTTTATTGCTTATTGCAACAGGGAAAGGTCCAGTCAACAACCTGGCTGTGCAGTCTGCCAGGACAGGAATATAGATCATTTGGAAGGTAAAACAGCTTCAAACTGTGTATTGAGCTGTTTTCTTGGAGTTTAAATTTAAATAAAAAATCTTGTAACAAGTAGAGGAGCAGAGATCATTTTGTCTGTTTATATAGCTGAAGTATTGCAGATAAATTTTGGAGCATTATCAGGATTGCTTAGATTAAAATGTATCCTTAAATTATTATTATTACTTTTACCTGCATATTAAACTGTAATTTTGTCCCTGTACAGTGCACATCTCTTTCTAGTGTGACAAATCTATATAATCTTCCTTGTGGCACGTTGTATAAATATTTAATAATTTTTGAACGTGTCACGTAAATAGTTTTATTGATGCATATCTTAATCTGTATCAAAGTGAAACTTTCAGGTCAGTTAATCCAAGAAATAAAAATAAAATATACTTGATTAGATGAAATTATATAATTTCAGTTCAGACAGGCTGGAGGAAAACATATACATATTTTATCTGCAGGTGACATATCATATTTTAGCTTTGTGAGAGATCTGGCACTTAATGTATTTTCCCCTGACTCGCGCTAGAACAATATATTTTCCCGACTGCATAAAATATATGAGTGGAATATTAGATTTTTATTGTGCTTCTTATTCCTTAAAAGTTCGACTTTTATTGTGTCTGCTTCGTATAATTTAACTACAACAAAACAAAAATAACATATTCCTAACTTTTATTGTTATGATTATTTCATAAGATGCACACACAGAATGTAATGTGTGAGGGAATGTTTTGTTTCTTTATATTCCTTACCTGGGTCTGAATAGAGAACTGGGTAAAATTTAAAGTGGAACTTTAAACTTTTCTATTTTGTATCTAAATATCTAAAGTCCAAACTTTTTTTTTTATTTTGGATAGAGAGGGAATGGATGACCACTTTCATTGTTTGCCACCTGTGTCACTTTTGGGTTATTTCCCTTCACCTCCTGTTTTATAGATGCAACAGGAAGTGAGATGAAATCTCTCCAAATCAAAGGAAATACCCATTTGAAGATTTCCCTTCTATTTCTGTTCTGGTGTCAGAAGTTGGGATTTGCTTTCGCTTGCAATTCTACCAACAATGGTCACCAAAAAAAGGGGGACACAGATGGCAATAAAAACCTGACCAAGGCTCTGACCCTCACACCCTTCTTTCTAACCCCCCCCCCCCCAAACAAAAAAAAAACCTGGTGAGTTCCACCTTAACCACTTTACCACCAGAAGGTTTTACTCCCTTTATGACCAGACCATTTTTTATCTGCACTTGTACATTCAGCACTGTGCTAATTTAACTACCAATTGCACTGTCATGCAAGACTGTACTCAAATTAAATTAATATAATTTTTTTTCAAATAGAGCTTTCTTTTGGTAGTATTTCATCACCACTGGGTTTTTTTATTTTTTATTATTTAAATGAATAAAGACCGAACAGAGCACAGAGAACTGACCGAATGACCAGCTGTGTTTGATCACTCAGTTTTCAGTCTTATGCCGCGTACACACGACTGGACTTTGACGGACTAGGTCCGACTGAACAAATCTGCCGGACAATTCGATCGTGTGCGGGCTTCATCGAACCTTTGCTGTCTAAAAATCAGATGGACTTTAGATTTAAAACATGTTTCAAATCTTTCCGACGGACTTGAGTCTGTATACTAGTCTGACGGATGAAAACTGACGCTAGGGCAGCTATTGGCTACGAACGTCCTTATTCTAGTCCGGTCGTACGTCATCACGTTCAAATCCGTCGGACTTTGGTGCGCTTGTGTGTGGCCAAGTCCGTTCATTCGGAACTCCGCCGAAAGTCAGGAAGACCATCGGACCTAGTTCGTCGAAAAGTCTGGTCATGTGTACATGGCATCAGAGTCGACGGGAGACAGATGCAGCATCGGACTGATGCTGCATCCACCAAGGTAAGTATGATTCTTGGAAAAAAAAAAAAAAAATACTACAATTCTTTTTTAAACGCTGACTTTTATTGATAAATAATAAAGAGATTATACTTACCTGCTCTGTGAAATGATATTGCACAGAGCAGTGGCTTACCTTCTCTTTGTCATTGCTCTACACTTCTCCTTCCTACAGATGCCCCCTCAACAAGCTGTGTGTGTCATGAGGGCAGCTATGTGGTCATGTGGTTTAGACCAATTGCGGCTGGTGCTCAAAATACTTGGAGGGGCAGAAACAAACTGAAAAATTCAGAAAAAAACATCAATTGCAGCCTCGCTGTGACCATAAATTACATCCACTGTGCCATCAAACGCAGCCACTGTGCCTCATTGAATGCAACCACTGTGCCCATCAAACGCAGCCATTATGCCATCAAACTCAGCCACTGTGCCCATCAATTGCAGCCACTGTGCCCATCAAATGCAGCCATCGTGCCCATCAATTGCAGCCACTGTGTCCATAAAATGCAGCCACTGTGTCAATAAAATTCAGCCACTGTGCCATCAAACACAGCCACTGTGCCTCATCGAATGCAGCCTCTGTGCCCATCAAACGAAGCCATTATGCCATCAAACACAGTCACTGTGCCCATCAATTGTAGCCACTGTGCCCATCAAATGCAGCCATCGTGCCCATAAATTGCAGCCACTTTGTCCATAAAATGCAGCCACTGTGTCCATAAAATGCAGCCACTGTGTCCATAAAATTCAGTGACTGTGCCATCAAACACAGCCACTGTGCCTCATCGAATGCAGCCTCTGTGCCCATCAAACGCAGCCATTATGCCATCAAACACAGCCACTGTGCCCATCAATTGTAGCCACTGTGCCCATCAAATGCAGCCATCGTGCCCATAAATTGCAGCCACTTTGTCCATAAAATGCAGCCACTGTGTCCATAAAATGCAGCTACTGTGCCCATCAATTGCAGCCACTGTGCCTCATCAAATGCTGTCACTGTGCCCATCAAATGCTGTCGCTGTACCATCAAATGCTGCCCCCGTGCCCATCAAATGTTGCCACTGTGTCCATAAAATGCTGCCACTGTGCCCATCAAATGCTGCCACTGTGCCATCAAATGCTGCCCCTGTGCCCATAAATTGCAGCCACTGTACCCATCAATTGCAGCCACTGTGCCCATCAAATGCAGCCATTGTGCCCATCAAATGCTGTCACTGTGCCATCAAATGCTGCCACTGTGCCCATCAAATCCCACCACTGTGCCCATCAAATGCTGCCACTGTGCCCATCAAATACCACCACTGTGCCCATCAATTGCAGCCACTGTGCCCATCAAATGCAGCCACTGTGCCATTAAACGCAGCCACTGTGCCCATCAATTGCAGTCACTGTGCCCCATTGAATGCCGTAACTGTGCACATCAAACGCAGCCACTGTGCCATTAAACGCAGCCATTGTGCCCATCAATTGCAACCAATGTGCACATCAATTGCAGCCACTGTACCCATAAATTGCAGCCACTGTGCCCATCAAATGCAGCCACTGAGACCATCAAATGCAGCCACTGTACCATCAAACGCAGCCACTGTACCATCAAACACAGCCATTGTGCCCATCAATTGCAGCCACTATGCCATCAAACGCAGCCACTGTGCACATCAATTGCAGTCACTGTGCCCATCAAATGCAGCCACTGTGCCCATCAAATGCTGTCACTGAGCACATCAGATACTACCACTGTGCCCCATCAAATGCTGCCACTGTGCCCATCAAATGCTGCCACTGTGCCCATCAAACACTGCCACTGTGCCCATCAAATACCGCCACTGTGCTCCATCAAATACTGCCACCGTGCCCATTTAAAAGTTAACACTATAAACCTATAAGAGCCTATGGCTCTAATCAGGTACTTCAAAAATACACCCCCACCCCTGTAATTCAGGTGCCCGGCATCCGAAAAGGGAATAGGGGGTGGGGAGTGACCATGGATATATTTATGCAATGCATGAGTCTATCCATGAAACATAGAGGGGGTGGCTGGACAGAGGGGGGAGGCACCTGTGTGCCCTTAATGGATGCACAGCCCCTGGTTTAGACACTCTCTACCATGCCCCCTGCTCCCTCCAAAAGGATTTGACTGACGGCAGCAGGAGCCTATGACACAGCTGACACAGCTGTGTTGCAGACGGCACAGCACTGGATTAGTAGGGGAGACAGGTAAGTGTTTAGGAAGGGGGGGGCGCACCACAAGTAGTGGGATTTTTTTTTATCTTAATGCAGGGAATGCATTAACATAAAATACAATTAAGCCGCGTACACACGGGGCGGACTGTCTGGCCAACTTAGTCCGTCAGACAATCCGACGGACAGTCCGTCATACTTTAGAATGAACGGACTTGCCCACACACGGCACTTTTTGAGCGGACTAATACGGCGTACTAAGTCCGCCATACTATCCGCCCTACTTTTGAAATGAACGGACTCGCCCACACACGCGGAGGAAAGTCCGCTCATTTCGAGCGCGTCTCCAGGTAGGCGGGGCCCGCGAAGGAGACGTCGCTGACCCCGCCGCCTGGAATGAACTTAAAGGGGAACCCCAACGCCGAAAAAAATCAGCGTTGGGGTCCCCCCCAAGTCCACAACAGACCCTTGTCCGAGCACACTACCCGGCCGGCCAGGAAAGGGGGGCGAGCGAGCGCCCCCCCTCCTGAGCCGTACCAGGCCACGTGCCCTCAACATGGGGGGGTGCCTTGGGGAAGGGGGGCCACACGGCCCCCCCACCCCAAAGCACCTTGTCCCCATGTTGATGAGGACAAGGGCCTCTTCCCGACAACCCTGGCCGTTGGTTGTCGGGGTCTGCGGGCGGGGGGCTTATCGGAATCCGGGAGCCCCCTTTAATAAGGGGGCCCCCGGATACCGGCCCCCCACCCTATGTGAATGAGTATGGGGTACAATGTACCCCTACCCATTCACCTGTAAAATAAAAGTACCAAAAAAAACACAACACACGAGATAATATACTTTATTGCACAGCTCCGGGGGTCTTCCGTCTTCGGGGGTCTTCTCGCCGGACTCCTCCGCTATCTTCTTGTAGCTCTTTTGCTAGCGGAGGAGTCCGGCTTTCTTCCTCGCCGCCGGCCTCTTCTCCCGACTTCGGGGGTCTTGTCCCCCTCTTCTGTTCTTCTGCCGGGCCACCGCGCCTTCTTATAGCTCTTTTACAGGCGGTGGCCCAGTCTTCTGTCGCCGCCGTCGCCACCGCCTTCCGTTCTTCTTCTTCTTCTTCTCGCTCACCCCCCTTTCCTGGCCGGCCGGGTAGCATGCTCGGACAAGGGTCTGTTGTGGACTTGGGGGGGACCCCCACGCCGATTTTTTTTGGCGTTGGGGTTCCCCTTTAAGTCCATACCAGGCGGCGGGGCCAGCGACGTCTCCTTCGTGGGCCCCGCCTACCTGGATACCCGCTCGAAATGAGCGGACTTTTCTCCGGGCGGGAAAAGTCCGCTCATTTCAAAAGTACGGCGGACTGGCACACACACGGGCGGATTGTCCGCCGAAATGCGAGTTCGACAGACAGTATTACGGAAATTCCGAAAAAGTCCGCTGAAGCCCACACACGAGCGGACTGTCCGCTGAAATGTGTTTCGGCGGACTAAGTAGGCCAGACAGTCCGCCCGTGTGTACGCGGCTTTAGACTCTACAACCACTTTAAACATTCGTAAATGAGGTAAAGAAGTGACTTCTGTACAGATTCAGTTTTAAAAACATACATCGTTATCATCATTATTTGAATAGCTTTAAAAATAGTTTGACAGGTAAAACTGTCTACATATAGCATTGGTGAGTGTTTATACTGTATGTGTTTTTATGTATTATATCTGTCTATTTATGTATCGGTTCCAAAGTGTTAAAACTGGAGTATTCCTTTAAAAGCAGAATACCAATATTCTGCCTTCACTGTAACCCATTCTTAGCTCTGCCTAACCTTGGAGTCACTATACACTGGACAGCTTCAAGGGAACTTTACTTATTCCTGATTTATTGATCGTAATTAGGGATGAGCTTCGTGTTCGAGTCGAACGTACGTTCGACTCGAACATTGGCTGTTCGGCCGTTCGGCGAATTCCGAACGTTTGGGCCGTTCGCGTCAAAATTCGAGTGACGCGCGCGCGGACCACAATGCACTGCGGTGGCGCAGTGCATTGCTGCCCCATGATTGGCCAAGCATGCACTGTGACCCCGCATGCTTGGCCAATCGCAGCGCCGGCAGCGAGGAGAGCCATGATTGGCCACAGGCATCCTCTTCTCCCGACTTCGGGGGTCTTGTCCCCTCATAGCTCAGGCTGTGTAGTGCACGCCCCACACTATATAAGGCCGCCTTTGAGGCGGCCTCGTGTAGTGTGTTACTTAGCATCTGAAGCAGTGGGTGTTCTGTGTACCTTCAACACAGTACACACCAATCGTTTTTGGCTGATTTCCTATCTTGCTGCTGTGTAGTGGTTGTTGTCTGTGCCCTGACTGCAGTATACACCACTATATTCACCTCACCTATATAGCTAGTGATCTAGCTTTAACCACTTAACAACTGCCCATTGCCGATTAACGGCTTCAGGGGGGTTGTTTAACTCTGAGAGGCCGTTAATTAACGGCCTCCCAGAATTCTGCTCTCGCGTGGCCCGAGGTGTGCGCACTCGAGAGCATCCGTGACCGCCGGGTCACATCACGGATCACGGTAAACGGCCGCTCATAGCGGCCGTTTACCACGTGATTGCTCCGTCAAATGACGGAGTGATCACTTGGAAACAAACCCGCTTCATGTTATGACGCCTGTTCCTCCCTCCCCTCTCTGTACCGATCGGTACAGCGGAGGGGAAAGAGATCGGTGTCAGCAGCGATGTGGGCTGCATCTGCAGTGCCCACAACGCTGCTCACCGAATTTAACCCCTCAATTCCCTGCCAATACTCTGCAATACCAGTGCATACTCTGCAGTACCCTGCCATTACTCTGCAGTACCCCGCCATTACTCTGCAGTGCAGTACCCTGCCATTACTCTGCAGTGCAGTACCCTGCCATTACTCTGCAGTACCCCCCATTACTCTGCAGTAACCCCCATTACTCTGCAGTACCCCCCAATACTCTGCAGTACCCGCCATTACTCTGCAGTACCCGCCATTACTCTGCAGTACCCCCAATACTCTGCAGTACCCTGCCATTACTCTGCAGTGCAGTACCCTGCCATTACTCTGCAGTACCCCCCATTACTCTGCAGTAACCCCCATTACTCTGCAGTACCCCCCAATACTCTGCAGTACCCGCCATTACTCTACAGTACCCGCCATTACTCTGCAGTACCCCCAATACTCTGCAGTACCCTGCCATTACTCTGTAGTACCCCCCAATACTCTGCAGTACCCTGCTATTACTCTGTAGTACCCCGCCAATACCCCGCCAATACTCTGTAATACCCTGCCATAAATTGCCATACCCAGCCATACTCAGAGATACCCAGCCATACTCGGTGATACCCTGAAATACCCAGCCATAGACGCCCCCCACCCCTCACCGCCCTCCGGTGCTTCTACCAACTCGCCAGTACGATCAAAGCCAGAATCTTTTTTTTATTTTTTATTTCAGGCTTCCCAGCCTAGAGGTGAGATGTGGGGTCATATTGACCCCCCAGATTTCACTGTAAAGAGGACCTGTCACCCCATATTCCTATTACAAGGGATGTTTAAATTTCTTGTAATAGGAATACAAGTGATCAAAAATATATTTTTGGGGAAAAAAATGTCAAACTAAAATGAATAAAGTAAAATGAACAATAAAAAAATTAAATAAAAATTAAAGCGCCCATGTCCCCATGTGCTCGCATGTGCCACACATGTGAGGTATCGCCGAGAATGTTAGAGCGAGAGCAATAATTCTAGTCCTAGACCTCCTCTGCAACTCAAAACATGTAACCAGTGAAAAAAAAATTAAAGCGTCGCCTATGGGGATTTTTTAAGTAGCGACGTTTGGCGCCATTCCACGGGCATGTGCAATTTTGAAGAGTGACATGTTTGATATCTATTTACTCAGCATAACTTCATCTTTCACTTTATGCAAACATTGGGCTAACAAGTGGTTAATAATAGAGCTTGCAGTCAGTAGTGTTAGGAGATAGTGCGTGCTGTCTGCGTGCTCTGTACCCAGTACATACCGCTATAATATAGGGCAGGCCCCTACTTTCAAACATCCAACTTACAAACATCTCCTACTTGCAAACGCAAGGAGACAGCAGCAAGTGAGATGAAAAAAGATGGACGACAAAACAAATTATACAGGGGTGATAACCCTTCCCTATGTTTTCCAAAAAGCTTAAAGATAGTTTTTTTGACTGAAGCTACACTTTAAAAATGTACCGGTTGAAAATGACAAACAGATTCAACTTAACACAACAAACCTACACAGTCCCTGTCTTGTTTGCACCGCCTGTATACTGCTGTTCTGAGTATATAGGGCCTGGGGGCCACACGCATTTCCTTTTTTTAATATGGGTACGGGGTTCCCCTTAATATGCGTACAAGACCCAAATAGGCTGGTAATGGGCAGGGAGGGCTACCCATGCCATGTTTCTCAATGATTTTCAACCATATTGCAGGAACCAGATATAACATTAAAACCGCAAGCAGTTTTAAATGGTGTTATTTCCGTTTAATGTCATTTTGTGCAGGGACTGTTCTAAACACGGGAAACACGTGGCACTTCACAGGCATACTACAGACACCCCCCAGGCACCATATTTAAAGGAATATTTCACTTTTTTTTTTTCACTTTAATCGTCATTAAAATCAGTGCTCCCGCCAAAACGGCAGTTTTTAAAACTTTTTTTTGCAGTGACCCATGTCCCCTGAGGCAGGAGGCAGGTCCCCAAACCCTTTTTAGGACACTATCTTGCATATTAGCCGTTAAAATTAGCACTTTCCAATTCGAACGTTCGAGTCCCATAGACTTCAATGGGGTTCTAACATTCGTACCGAACGCGGGGGTCGTTCGCAAGTTCTGGTGTGAACCGAACCGGGGGGTGTTCGGCTCATCCCTAATCGTAATATCCCGAATTGGGGAAATGAGATTTACACTATATACCCAAGGGTATTTGGTCACTTGACTATCACATCTATGTGAGCCTGTTGGACATCCCATTCTGAAAATGTTTGCCTATTCAGCCCAAAAAAATTTTTTACATATTTTTATATATTTGTTTTTTTTTCACAGATATTTAATGCATTTACCCCTGAAGAGTGCATTAAATCCACAAAATGAGTAGGGCATCTTTGATGCATATCATCTTCATTGGATGGTTTAACCAGTTTCATATATACAGATTTTATCTTTATATTATTTCTGAGGTGGTTCAGTGTCATCTAGGATGGCTGTTATATATTTACCCTATATTTATTATACAATATATCATTTATTGTTGTTGCCAGTTTTTTACATACAATGTTTGTTGCATGTTGCAAAGCCATGTTGTCATTATGGACACAATTATGAATGGATTTTTCTAATATGATATGTAATCATTATTTAATAATAAACATTGTGCTTTTATATTGACTGTGTTTCTGCTTCTGCACATACTTCATACAAAGTCCTATTTGCTTTTTGTTTCTACTGCCGGCTCTCCTGACTCCTCTTCTCTGCCAAAGGCTGCATGGAAAGCTGGGGCATTCTATGGGGCACTCATATGGGCTCTCTCCCCAGCCACGCTGTGTGCATCTATAGACACAGACAACAGGACTCAGTACCACCCCCAATGGCTCCCACTGCCTCAGCAAAGCCAGTAGAACTTGGAAGTGAGCGGAGAGAAGAGTTGCAAATGGACTAAGCACTGGATCAAATTAGGGCTCTGATAAGTAAAAAGGTGGAGGGGAGGTTGTGAGGGGGAATACCGATGTCAAAATATTTTTTTTACCTTAATACAAGGAATGCATTAAGGTAAGTAATATCTAGGTTTTATATCCACTTTCATTGGGTGGTACAGCTGTAAACAATGATAACATGTTGCCTTCTGATTATAGTAATCTGTCAGCAGGTACATTCTACATACCACCCACATGTTCAGATTTTGGCAGGATTGTCCTAAAAATAGGTACAACTTCACCAATATATTTCAGTCATTGGGCAGATTTAATCAAGGAGTGAAATGATTGGGGCTTAGAAATGTCCCAATTATGAATATTAGCAGGCTGGTTATGACTTTCCATGTCAGCTTAGCTGGAAAACATATATCAGTAATTCTATTAAATATTTTCTTCACGCTGGTAAGGTTCCCATTGTTTGCAGTCTGTGTAGAATGATGTATTAGCAAGCACAGCCTCTAATACAATTGTCTACTGAGTCTCGAATAGAGGCAGCCTTGTGAAAATTGTTTAGCACTTCATGATTGATTTGGTACATTACTTATGACGCTGCAGTGAAGATGTCCCTACCAAGGGGAATTATATGAGGCTGCCTATTTGGCACATGGAACCTTTGGGGTTGACTTACTAAAGGCAAATACGCTGTTTACTTTGCAAGGAAGGTTTCCCCAGAGTAGAGTGAATGTGGTGAAATTTCACTTTGAAAAGCATATCCTATTACTTGCACGAAGATTAAATAACAATATTTTTTTCTTGCACATGATTGCATGTTAAAAATCAGCAAAGCTATACCTCATTCGTTAAACTCTGGAGCAAATTCCTTTGTAAAGTAAACAGCCTTTTTGCTTTTAGTTAATCAACCCCTGTGTTTTGTATAATATATACTTGCTTAAAGCGGGATTCCACTGTCTTGATCGTTTTTTTTTTTTTTGCATACTGACAATCATTATTATAATTAAATCTAACACTTACTTTTTCGTTTTTTCCATCCAGCAGCATGCT
The DNA here is from genome assembly GCF_037356315.1 of Lithobates pipiens. Taxonomy (NCBI): domain Eukaryota; kingdom Metazoa; phylum Chordata; class Amphibia; order Anura; family Ranidae; genus Lithobates; species Lithobates pipiens. Next base: position 544,685,701 of record NW_027507758.1, on the reverse strand, counting down.
GTTTTGTCATTAAAAAAGATTTTATAAAACCGTCTCCTGACGGTTGTCATTTTGCCTGTGGGCATGTGAAGCCCACAGGCATCCTCTTCCGGGAGAGTGCGCTGATAAAAGACCAGCATGCACCACCCGTTCGATTAGATCTATATCGAGCGCCGTTGTAGTGTCATATTTTGCTGCCTGTTGGAACGCACGGCGCGAGTGTTTGGAACGCATCGCGCATGCGCAGTACGCAATTTCTGGCGGCAACGTCACTTCCGCAGCATCCTGTGATAGGCAGCAAAATATGACACTACACCCTCGGTGATGCCCAAGGCATCCTGGGAAATGGTGACATACTTCTCCCAGGAGCCTTAGCGAGCCGGGCTGCCGAGGGAAGTGACGTTTTTAGCCCGGGCAATGGAAGAGGCAGATTTCGTGGGACCACCTAGCAACCGCAAGAAATAGGTAAGTACAAATTTTTTTTATTATCCAATTAATTTTATTAAGACCCTTTGCTGCACATACAAGTTAGGTTATATTTTTGGTGGCAACACCACTTTAAGGTTAAATAATTGATTGAGCCAGTTAAAGTAAATCTCAATTTTTTTCCCTGTGTAAGTCAATCTTAAAATCACCCCCTGCACCTCCAAAACCTTTTTGCTAGCAAGTGAATCAGTCCATCATATTGACCTCTCTGGCGGTAACCCCAAGTGTGGCTCGGGGTTGATTTTCATTACCATTAGCGGTAACCCCGAGCCAATCTCGGAATTGCATTGCAGAATCCTGGTGTAAGAGTTGGGGAAGAGTGTAGGAACACTATATATATATATATATACATATATATTCATTCATATATATATATATATATATATATATATATATATATATATATATATATATTCATATATATATATATATATATATACCGTATATACTCGAGTATAAGCCGAGATTTTCAGCCTCTTTTTTGAGGCTGAAAGTGCCCCCTCGGCTTATACTCGAGTCATCGCCGTCTGCCTGCTCGATCAGCGTGTCGAGCAGACAGACGGCGGCCATTCTACTATTCAAAAGCCGCGCCTCCGTCTGTGATAGGCGGAACACTCAATTTCCCAGCAGTCAGTGGTCCGCCTATCACGGACATCCGCTCATCCTCATACTACGGACGAGGATGAGAGGATGTCCGTGATAGGCGGAACACAGACTGCTGGGAAATTGAGTGTTCCGCCTATCACAGACGGAGGCGGGGCTTTTTGAACAGTGGAATGGCCGTCGAGGCGCCGACGAAGAGCGGCGATCCTGGCATGGCAGAAGGACGGAGGCTCGGGACGGGACGGAACGGAGGCTCGGCTCGGGACGGGACGGAAGCTCGGGACGGGACGGAGGCTCGGGACACAGGTAGGCTGGACACACAAGGCTGCACGGACACACAAGGCTGCACGGACACACAAGGCTGCATGGACACACAAGGCTGCACGGACACACAAGGCTGCACAGACACACACACAGGCATGGATGGACACACACACAGGGATGGATGGACACACACACAGGGATGGATGGACACACACACAGGGATGGACGGACACACACACAGGGATGGACGGACACACACACAGGGATGGACGGACACACAGGGATAAACGGACACACAGGGATGGACAGGCATGTCTCACCCTCGGCTTATACACGAGTCAATAAGTTTCCCAGTTTTTTGGGGGTAAATTGGGGGCCTCGGCTTATATTCGGGTCGGCCTATACTCGAGTATATACGGTATATATATATATATATATATATCCATGATGTAGCTAAGACACATCAATGGTAGGTATCAGCCCCAAAATGTGTACAAAACAAAATCCACAAGGGACATGGGGAGTAAAGAACACAAGGGCTTTGTTATACCAAGAAAAAATGTAACACGTTCTATAGTATTTTATTATAAAAATATTAAATGTTAAAATGACCCCTGTAACACAATTGTAGGGGGAAGTAAATGTAAACATTGTTAACAAAAATTGAAAGAAAAATTTCAAATAACATATGACAATTTTCCTGATTTGTGAGATTCCAATAAGCCTTGACGCGTTTCGACCTTGATGACCTTCCTCAGGGTGATGCCCTTGGAAAACAATTTGAAAAGTTCTCTAGGGTACAAAAGTATAATGCGTATGCATATAAACAGACAAAAAGGTATAAACATGCCATAAACAATCTCCCATATAGTAAAGATCATGACACAATGCAGTTACATAGCTTATGATGTAAACTGACAGAGCAGGGAGGTTTTGGTTTCTTCCTCAATGCTAAGTAGTGTGTCCCAAGCAGGGCCATCAGAAATTGTGGGGCCCCTTAGACAGCTTGAGGCCTGGTCCCCCCCATGCCTGACCACCAACATTTCCTAGTGCCCACCCATTGGCCATCCCACCAAATCTGCCCACTAGCTATACCCACCAAGTCCTTCAGTGCACACGCTTTTATTTTAACACTCATACAATGTGATATATGAAAATGCACAATGTATTATAAGTCATTAGTGCTTTCAAAGTTTAACAAACCCATCCATACAGGAACAACGTGTCCATATCTTTGAAAGTATTAATAGGCATTGCGCTTTCTTTGGTTTCAATGCTAGTCTTGTATGCTGGTAAGCTGAAGCTCTGAGGCTGTGTAGGCTAAACAATTATTCTCTCTTTCTTTTAACCTCAATTGGTATCTAGCTTCTTTGTTCATGTTGTTTCAGATCTTATATGGTGGGTTTTGATTCTATGGCTTTTTGGTAGAGTAGAGGTTGCTTGTCATGTCGTGTTCACACCTTGTGGTCAATAACCCAATAACCCATTAGACACCTATTGATACTTTCGAAGTTCAAAACACGTCAACCTTTCTTGGGATCTCACAATCAGGAATATTGTCATATGTTTGTATGACATTTTTCCTTAATTTTTTTGTCATCAATGTTTAAATTTACTTAAAACATTGATGACAAAAGCCTTTCCTTCTCAGAGCTCAGGCTGCTTAGTTGTCAGTTAATTGCCAAGACTCATCGTTCCACAGTGACCTGATGATAATATCCTGCTCGTCAATCAGGCTGCTGGCTATGTAAGCTGCTTGGATCAGATCTTCTGTGTCTTCACCTTGGTCAAAATATCCGTATACTCTCTGCTGTGTTTTCCTGTTAAAGACTTTTGCTTGGCTGACTTCCCTTCTGGTTCCTGATTCCTGTTTGCTGCCTCTGACTATGCTGATCTCTGGACTCCTGTTTTACTGGCTTGTTCTGACTACCTGTTCTGGTTACTGAACCCTGGCTATGTGTTGACTACATTTGCTCTGTCTGTATCATTTTTTGTACAGTTTTTACCATTTTATTAACCCCTCTCCTTTCCTCACCAACAACTTCTGTGTGAGGAGAGGATAGCCAATTGCCTAGCAACCGGCTCTGTGTTCACATCACATGACGGCTGTCATGTGATCAGGAGGGCCAATCACAGAGCCCTCCTGCCGTTCAAAGATGCGCCGTGTCCAGGTGACACGAGCGCATCGGAGTTGCGCCACTTCTCGGGCACACGCATGATCCCCCTCCTTCTGAGGGATATTTCTGAATGTCCAATCAGAAGGAGAGAGAGCCCTCCCGGCCATTTATATACAGTGACCGGGTGGTAAGTGGTTAAAGTGTGATTTTTACTGCACATTATATGTTGGTACAGGTACATAGATGACATTTTTATGGTTTGGCATTCAAATGAAAAGCAACTGACTACCTTTATAAATAGACTGGCCGCCAATAGATTTAACCTGAGATTCACTATGGAATACGATCAGCGATTATTAGCATTCCTTGATTTAACTATATTAAAACAGCAAGATGGAACTTTGGAGACACCACTGTATAGGAAACCCACTGCCGGGAATACTATACTTTATGCATCCAGTGCCCACCCCCAATCATTGATTAAAAGCATAACGTATTCACAATACCTATGTATTAGGCGGAAAGGCTCCAATGAAGAAACTTTTAGAAGGGAGTCCAATCTATTAAGGTCAAGGTTACTAGAAAGAGGTTACACTGAATTTACCTTGAAAAAGGCCTTTAATGAAGGCTTGTCAAAAAGAGCAACAGGAATTACTATTTGGTAATGAAAATAAAAAACAGCTAGAATCCATAAGGGTAATTACTACCTATTCAAGCAATCGTGAACTGATAAGGGAGACAATTGGGAAGCACTGGCATCTTCTCACTGGAGATCCCATTGTCAACAAGTATATCAGCAATTTTCCCCCAAATTACTTACAAAAAATGTCGATCATTGAAGGATCGATTGGTTCATAGCCACTTCCAAGAGTCCTTGAGGACCAGTGAACGAGATGGGCATGTACAAATGTGAGGCTTGCGACTATTGAAACTGGATCCTAGAGGGAGCCTCATTCACTCTGCCTAATGGAGATATATATATAATATCAAGTTCCATGCTGACTGTCAAATGAAAGGCGTGTTATATATTGTTTTCTGCAGATATGGATAATTTTATGTAATTTGAAATGTTTCAAAACTTTTGGAAACAAAAAGAAATTATTATATACTCCTGTTGTCAGACATGTCGCTTTAAAACATAAGAATGATACCTCCATTGTTAGGTTCACGGTCCTCGAGAAGATTACAAAAGATCCACGAGGAGGGAATATTGATCAAAAATTACTCCAACGGGAGGCTAGATGGATTTTTAAACTAAATGCCACTCAACCACCAGGCCTCAACAAGTCCCTGATCTATAAGCACTTTTTGGGTTAATCCTATGTTACTTATATGGACATATAGCTCTTGGGTCTCACCTAAAAAAATTATTCTTTTTTGGAATAAATAAGCTACCATAGTGATACCACATTCTGATCCTTGTTCGTTTTATGTCTGTTTAAAATGTCTTTATTTCACTATATATGATTAAATAATACTGACAACTGTTATATGATTGTTTTTTTTATATAGAGATTCTGGAGGTTTGGATCTCAGCTTGGATATACCTTGAAGCCAGACACAGTGAGTAACCTAGTCATTTTCTATATTATTTTGATTTCAATGTGCTGTGAAATCCATCTCCAAATGACGTGCCAGTTGATTATGGGACAACTGATCCATGTAGGACCTTGACAAATTGGGACCCCTGCCCTGGCATGGTTTTTACTCTGGGGGCATCTGGGCTATTTAGGCCCTGTGTCTTAACATGGAGGTGGAGTTGCGGTTGTAGGAGCCTGGGGGGAAACCCGTCCACTGTCAGGCTTACTGTCCCCTTACGTTTTAATCCTATTATCATTATGGCTAGGATAAAATGGCTTAGGACTCCTATGTCCGCTGTGGTGTTCTCTGACTGGTGTTGGAGGATGGGTGGTGGCTTGGATGGTTGGTGCGTGTTCAATGCTGGCCAAGTCAGCGTATTCTGCACATGTCCGGTTTTATTGTTAGGACGGGATCTGATTTGGTGCATGTGCGGTAACCTCGGCCGATGCTTCATTCATCGACCCCTCAGCCTCTCACCTGGCTTGCTACAAGTCTCTAACCAGTGCACCTGTATTCTAATGAATTTGAGGGCCGTTTTGGTGCCAAATTTTGCTACTTATTCAGTCAAAACAGGATGGTTTATGAAGCGATGCCATGTCTGCTGCTGGGAGACTCTGGTAAGCACTTTTTGAGATGTTTTATATGGAAATATGCCACCATGCTAACCGTTAGTGTACTGCTCACCCATGTTTTATTGGACTATATATATTATAGACATCATTTTGAACTGAACATCTGGGCATCTATCTGAGGGCAGTTTATGGCCATTTGGCTTCAGCGTGACTGAATCTATGGAGGCTGACCCAGCTGTATGATTGGAAAGTCACAATATAATATAAAGTGTGATTCTCCGCTTGAAACAAGGTAGACTTTTGATATATACGATATGGATATCTTTATTGGTAACCTATGAAAAATATCTGGTTTACTGAATATTGATTCCACACTGGGCCTCTGGACTTCTATACACCAAAGGAAAAACCTCCCTCTATTCTTTAATCAGACATCAGCCCTAGTGAGTATTATGTTAATAATAGAAGAATTTTCTATTTGGATTGTGGAAACCTTGATATAAGTATATTTTAATTATAAGTGGCTCTTATTTGTTGTTGAAGGATACATTTGTTTGAATCGTTCTCCCACGCACCTGGCACTCCATAAATAGTGATTCTATATGGATTTCATAGTATTTGAGTCATTTTTTGTCTACTAAAACTTTTTGTCTAGTGTTCTATACATCTGATGATTAGCTGTGCTAATTGCTCTGCTGTATCCATGGAGAATATAACAAATAATAATATCCATGTATCTCATTTTTGTTTTTTGATCAAGGTCTCTGTTTTAAGTCAAGAATTTAAGTTTCTGAAGAAGAAAGAATGCAAAACGCATCACCTATTTTTCATTTTCATTAATTCAGATTTTCAAATGGAAAATGTTCGATGGGAGCTTTTTGTTAGAAATTCCGACCGTGTGTAGGCTCCATGGGACATTTTCCATTGGAATTTCCATCCCACAAAATTTGAGATCTGGTTCTCAAATTTTCCGACAACAAAATCCGTTGTCGGAAATTCCAATCGCGTGTACACAATTCCGACGCACAAAGTTCCACGCATGCTCGGAATCAAGCAGAAGAGCCGCACTGGCTATGGAACTTCATTTTTCTCGGCTCGTCATACGTGCGTGTTGTACGTTACCGTGTTCTTGACGTTCAGATTTTCCGACCAACTTTGTGTGACCGAGTGTATGCAAAACAAGTTTGAGCCAGAAATCCATGGATTTTGTTGTCGGAATGTCCGATCGTGTGTACGGGGCATAACAGAAATCTTTACATTTCATGTTATCCACTTACAATTTAATGATGTTATGAATGTAATCAATTTTTTAACCTTTGTTAATAAAAATATGTAGTAAAAAATGTTGTTTACAATTTCCTCTCTAGTACCGCGAAAGTCCATCATGTCTGTTTGTTTCTTTCTAAGTATTATATAGGATGAGGTTCCCCCATAGCCTACTTTTCTATTTCACGACTATCTTGACTTATTTAACATTGTTTATTTAGATGACATACTCATAGTCTCTGAATCCATAGAATTACATCAAACTCATGTAAAGAAGGTACTAGGCCGTGAACACCATCTCTATGCAAAGGCTGAAAAGTGTGACTTTGAAAGACAAACCATACATTTTCTGGACCCACAGAAACTCACAGTCGTCCTGGAATGGCCTGCCCCTACAGACAGAAAAGCTGTTCAGAAGTATGTTTGGTTTGCTAATTTCTATAGAAAATGTATCAAGAACTTTTCAGGCATCATTTTACTACCAGTTAATGAAACAGCATGTCACCTTCTGATGGACCCCGGAAGCCTCACTGTGCCCATCAAACACAGCCACTGTACCATCAAACGCAACCACTATGCCATCAAACGCTGCCACTGTGCCATTAAATGCTCCCGCTGTGCCCCATCAAATGCTCCCACTGTGCCCCATCAAATGCTCTCACTGTGCCATTATCATGTATTTAAAAAAAATACCTGCTGCTGTAATTCAGGCGCCTGGAAAGGGGCCGGGTGCCTAAATGGGGGTGGCAGCAGCGACCATGGATATATTCATGCAATGTATGAATCTATCTATTGGTGATAGAGTGGGTGGCTGAGAGAGTCGGCGCCCGTGCACCCTTATGGACGCACCACCACTGATGACCCTGTGGTATCCTTTGAACCTGACACTCTTTTACCGGCCAAGAATTTTTTAGTTCTTCAAGCAGATCTGAAGTTCGCAAATCAGGGCAGATGTGGTAAACCAACCACCTTTCAAGATTTGGCTCTTCAGCTAAGGAATGGCCTTTACTTTCATAAAGAGCAAATCTTTATCCCTTAACAATTCAGAGTTGCCATTCTGAGACAATGTCATGATCACCCCCTAGTGTAACGATATCACGTAGCAGGTCACTTTGGAATACACAAGACTGATGATTTGATCTCCCGTTCCTTCTGGTGGCAAGATTTGATTCAGGACTGGAATAAATATGTAAAATCTTGTGTTACATGCCTTCAAAATAAGTCTGACAGAAACAGAACTTGGGTACTTCTAGAGCCTCTCCCTGTTCCTGAGAAACCATGAAGTATGATCTCCATGGATTTCATCATAGAACTCCCCCAATCTGAAGACTTCACTACCATTATTGTCGTGGTTGATCACCTGACCAAGATGGCTCATTTTGTCCCTGTACAAGGAACTCCTTCTGCCACAAGACTGCCTCAGCTAAGTCAGCTTTCATCAAGAAGATAGTAAAATTACATGGTATCCCTGACAGCACTGTCTCCGACTGTAGGGTGAAATTCACCTCTAGATTTTGGAGAGCTTTATGTGAGGCACTGAACATTGAGCTTTGTCTCTCCACAGCATATCACCCACAAACAAAAGGACAAACAAAACTCTTGAGCATTATTTACTGTAGGGATGGATTTTGGTTGTTCGGATGTTCGGGTGAACACCGAACAATATGCGGTGTTCGGGGCAAATTCGAAAGCCGCCGGAACACCGTTAAAGTCTATGAGACACTAACATGAAAAATCAAAAGTGCCAATTTTAAAGGCTTATGCTTTGTACACACGGTCGGACTTTCCGACAGGAAATGTATGATCAGATTGTGCTGGCAGAAATTCTAATCGTGTGTGGGCTCTATCTGATTTTTTCCGTCTCTGAATTTCTGACACACAAAGTTTGAGATCTGGATCTAAAATTTTCCGACAACAAAATCTGATTGTTTAAATTCCGATCGTATATACAAATACAGGGGACATGTATCAATGCAAATTTTTTTTTTTTAAATGTCTGTGCTTTTTTTAATGCTTAAAGTGAAACAATAAAAATGAAATATTCCATTAAATATCATGCCTGGGGTGGTATCTATAGTATGCCTGTAAAGTGGTGCATTTTCACATGTTTAGAACAGTACCACAGCAAAATGACATTTCTAAAGGAAAAATTGTCATTTAAAACTGATTGTGGCTGTAACGAATTGTCAGGACTCGGTAATATAGATAAAACTCATTTAAAAAAACGGCATGGGTTCCCCCCTCCCCAGCCCATTACCAGGCTCTTTGGGGCTGGTATGAATATAAAGGGGAACCCCGAGCAAAATTAAAAAAAAAAATTGCATGGGGGTCCCCTTAAAATCCATACCAGGCCCTTCAAGTCTGGTATGGATATTAAGGGAAACCCTGCGCCAAATAAAAAAAAAGAATGGTGTAGGGGTCCCCCCCAAAATCCATACTAGATCCTTCAGGTCTGGTATGGATTTTAAGGGGAACCCTGTGCCCATAATTTAAAAATAAATGGCGTAGGGCCCCCCCCCAAAATCCATACCAGAGCCTTATCTGTGAACACAACCTGGCCGGCTGTAGGAAAAGAGGGGGGATGAGAGAGCGCCCCCCCTACTGAACTGTACCAGGTCACGTGCCCTCAACATCCCCACAACCCTTACCCAGTGGTTGTGGGGGTAAGCGGGCAGGAGGCTTATCAGAATCTGGAACCCCCTTTAACAAGGGGACCCCAGGATCTGGGGTGACCTCGCCCTCTTCTGACGCCATGGGAAAGCCATGGGGATGCCCCGTGGCATCAGAGGGAGGTGGGGTCACCCATTTACATCCCTGGGTGGCCCTGCCCCCTCTGACATCATGGGGAAGCCATGGGGTAGTGCCTGTGGCATCAGGGGGGGCGGGGGTCACCCATTTATGTCCCTGGGTGGCCCTGCCCTCAGCTTTTATCTATCTTAACTTGTCCCAAGCTGCCTCTTGTCTTTTTTACCATTTTTGACACTTTTGTTTGTGAAATTGTAGGAGTACAATGGACCCCATTACCAATGCACATGGGGGGCAGGATCTGGGGGTCCCCTTGTTAAAGGGGGCTTCCAGATTCCGATAAGCCCCTGGCCCGCATACCCCCACAACCACCGGGCAAGGGTTGTGGGGATGAGTCCCTTGTCCCCATCAACATGGGCACAAGGTGCTTTGGGGTCAGACCCCAAGGCACCCTCTCCATGTTAAGGGCATGAGGCCTGGTATGGTTCAGGAGGGGGCGCTCTCTCTTCCTCTATTCCTATCCTCTCTCTTCCCCTCTATAAAACTTTTTTTTGCATTGATACGTGTCCCCTGGGCCAGGACCTAGGTCAACAAAAAAAATTAATGACAATAACTTGCATATAAGCCTTTAAAATTAGCACTTTTGATATTGTCCGTGTGGTCTGTTCTGGTTCCAGGACTGGGGTAGCCCCGTGAGTGGTCCCGGTCATGGGGTGTTCGACACCCCGCAACATGTTCCTGTTAGAGGCCCCCAATAGACCTGCCTGGTCTGGGGTAGGGATCTGTCTGTTTCCGAGTCTCAGAGCCTGCTGATCCGAGGCGCAGTAACTGAGGGAGGATTTAAGGTGTCCGGGTGTGCTCTCGGCTTGGAGAGGCACCACAGCTTGTGGAAGTGACCGGGGGAGGACTCTTCGGAGGAGGGCCAGCAAGTGGCATCCTGGTAAGTGCCTGGTTACTGAGTTGGGAAGGACATTGACAAATTCACGTTTTCCAGTACCATTGAGGAGACGGAAAACGTTCCAGGTACTGAGGAATAGGTTCCTGTTCACCCTTAGTTACAACTTGTACATTTTCATAGAATTGTTTCAAGTTTCGAGCCAATGTGCTGACTGCCATGATCTCTGGCTAGAGATCTGTTCAGCCTTGGAGTACCCAGCTGCGAGTGGCTACTCTCTGGGTGGAATTAGAGACTTTGTTAGACCTGCAGTTCAAAGTGCCTGAGTTCTTCACCCGTGCCCTCTGTTCCCACAAGAGACTGTGTTATTGGATGTTATTACTGCAAAATAAAAACTTTCAAAAGGACTTTATTTGTGTCAGCGTTAAAGTCATTGGGTATCAACCCTGGGAACCCCTAGACGTAGAAGAGCAGGCCAAGAGGAGGTAACTGGTAAGCCCAATAGTTCTAAGGCCGTCTTGCAAGGGTTTTTGGCTGCTACACCAATAACCAATTAACACAGGATACAATCTCTAAGACCCAGGCAAACAATAGGAAGTTTTTGGACACAAAGAAAAGAGCCAACTTGAATCTGGAACTGGGAGACAAGATCTGGCTTTCCATAGCAAACTTCTAAGCTGCCCCTTGAGGAAACTTGGCCCAAAATTTTTGGGCCCTTTTCCAGTCAAAATGAAGATTAATTCAGTAGCATTTGAATTGGTATTACCCAAGAACCTGAAAATCTACCCTGTATTCCATGTTTCTTTGTTGAAACCAACAGTGCTGAATTCCTTTCCAGACTGGGTGTCAGAGATTCCTCCTCCAGTACTAGGTAATGAGTAATTCAAAGTAGAAGCCATGTTGAACTGTAGAATTAGGAATGGCCAAACATAGTTCCTTATCAAATGGAAGGGCTACGGCCCAGAAGAAAATTCTTGGGAACCAGCTTCAGATGTGCATGAAACAAGTGTGATGGGGGTGCTGGATAACTAAATGAATAATTACACACATCAATAATAAATATCATAATTACAACAAATATCAATAAAATGTGTTGCCAAAAAGTCTTGTCATAACTTTATTGCTTAATAAACTGTTGAGAGAGGATTTAGGATACAGGATACCTGAAAAACATGACAGCAGATCTCACACATTGCAAGTTGAATTTCCAAACTTGTGTAAATTGTGCAGTGTTAACTTTTGTCCTGAAAATATTTTTGACTACTAAATTAACACGATTTTAGCCTACTAAAATACGACTAAAACTAAAACAATTCAGATGACTAAAAAACTGAAATGGTATTTTAGTCAAAAGATTAAAATACAGCTAAAACTAAAATGGCATTTTAGTCAAAAGACTATGACTAAAAGTAAATAGAAGTTTGACGTCAAAATGAACACTGCACAAACACATAAGAAAAAATAGTGGACATCTACTAAGCTGCTGAAAGAAAAAAATTAGGAAAAAGGCTTTTTGAATTTTTTTTTCTTAACATTTAATGTTGGTAATATATTCAGTTATTATGTGCAATGACATTACAGCCAATAGATTTAAATTTTTTTTGTTTTTTCATATTTTACCACTTCAGCCCAGAGCCTCGTTTTGAGATTTGTTGTTTACAAGTTAAAATTATTTTTTTTTTGCTAGAAAATGACTTAGAACCCCCAAACATTATATATTTTTTTCAGACACCCTAGAGAATAAAATGGTGGTCATTGTAATACTTTATGTCACACTTTATTTGCACAGCGGTCTTACAAGAGCAATTTTTGGGGAAAAAATACACTTTTTGAGTTAAAAAATAAAACAGTAAAGTTAGCCCAATTATTTGCGATAAATGTTACGCCAAGTAACTTGATACTCAACATGTCACACTTCAAAATTGCGATCACTTCTGTCATGGTGACAAACTTTGGCACTTAAAAATCTCTATTGCCGAGGTTTAAAAATGTCCACAGGTTACCAGATTTGAGTTACAGTGGAGTTCTAGTGCTAGAATTATTGCTCTTGCTCTAACAATCACGGTGATACCTCACATGTGTGATTTACACACAGTTGTCGTATGCGGGTGCGACTTACGGGACTGCAGACTGTGACGGCATAAGGGGCGGGGTCACCGGGCGATGACAGGGCACTCCCCTTCCCCAAAGCACCCACCCCCCATGTTGAGGGCATGTGGCCTGGTATGGTTCAGGAGGAGGGCACTCGCTCTTCCCCACTCCCTTTCCTAATCAGCCGGGCTGCGTGCTCGGATAAGGGTCTGGTATGGATTTTGGGGGACCCCCATGCTGTTTTTTTGGCGTAGGGGTTCCCCTTAAAATCCATACCTGACCTAAGGGCCTGGTATGCTCTTGGACGGGAATCCATGCTGTTTTTTTATTTAAAATTTGGTGTGGAGTTCCCCCTCATGATTCATACCAAACATAGTGCTTGGCGCTGGCTCCCAAGGTGTCAATCTCGCTGATAAAATCGGTGCGATTGACACAATATCGTGGTCTGGGAGGGAGGGCCCTCCCTCCCAGAGAGCTGATTATTCTGTGATTGGCCACAGCCAAAGTCGCCTGGCCTGGGGGCGACTTGAAGTCGTGTTGTAAGTCGCTCAAAGTCACCTTGAAGTTGCATTCAAGTCGCCTCCAAGTCACCTTGCAAAGTAGCGCTGTAAGTCGTGGTGCCCCAGTGTGAACCGAGCCTGATACTTTTTTCCTCAGATTACTGTAAACACAGCCAAGCACACAACATTTTCTCCAAAGTCTAAGGATGTCTTTTGATGTTTTATTGGAAGATTTAACTTGGATTGGGTGAAGGGAGCATGGGATACCCCAAAATGAAGAATTGAGCTCTTTGAGGACTCTTCTCTCTAAGCTGCACAAAAAGTCCCAAGGGCCCTCTGCTGCTAACAGGTGACTGTCTTCTTTACAGAAACTGATACCGTGTACACATGATCGTAATTCTCGTCGGAAAAAGCTCTGATGGTTTTCCAGACGGAATTCGGCTCAAGCTGTCTTGCCTACACACGGTCACATCAAATTCCGATCGTTTATAACGCGGTGACGTACAACACGTACGACAGGACTAGAAAAAGTAAGTTCAATAGCCGGAAGCCAATAGCTTCTGTCTTGTAGTTGAATCTGAGCATGCGTGATTTTTGCGTGTCGGAATTGCATACACACGATCAGAATTACCAATAGAAAGTTTTTCCCGTCTGGAAAATTGAGAACATGCTATCAATTTTTTGCTGGCGGAAATTCGGACAGCTAAATTCTGATGGAGCATACACACGGTCGCATTTTCCAATGAAAAGCTCTCATCAGTTTTTTTCTGGCCGGAATTCCGATCATGTGTACGTGGCATAAGAGCTATACATAGTCACTAGGACCCAAACCATCGTTTGTCCCCTTCCAATATCCACCGGGCACTCTTTAGCAAAGGAGACACACTACCACAGGACAGATGAGCACTTTTTCCCCTAAATACCTCTTGGTAATCTCCAGTGAGCTTCTCCAGACCCAAACTGAATCTGGAACCAGGCTTAGCAAACATGACCCCCAGCTTAAACTCCAGCTGCAACCTTAGTGTCTTCTGAATGGCACTTCCAGCAATGCTGCCCCAGGGGCAGAGCCCCCGCATAGGGGTCTTCTCCAGCAGGGCTAGACCCAGGAACGCCTCACCCCTGCCTTAGGACTATTTATGCGCTCTCCCACCACCTATTGGTCACACATCCCCAGGGATTGGTCGGACCACTATAAATATTCAGGCTGCCTCTCACACTCCTCCTGCCACTATAATTCTAGTATTCTCTAGGAGGGAGTAAAAGAGCAGCAGCATGTGAGACACTGAGCAGGACAAAATACTTAACCCCTACTACTCCACTGATTACAGAGGAGCTATAG